>NC_087441.1:89555366-90193059 GCF_036321535.1 Camelus dromedarius | reverse complement strand
ATGGGTCAATGAGGAAGTGAGAGCTGAAATTAAAAAATACCTTGAGACAAATGACAATGAAAGCATAACCACACAAAATTTATGGGACACAGCAAAGGCAGTGCTAAGAGGGAAGTTTATAGCGATACAGCCCTTCCTCTAAAAAGAAGAAAAACCTCAAATAAACAATTTAACCCACCAGCTGAATGAACTAGAAAAAGAAGACCAAAAAACCCCAAAAGGCAGCAGAAGGAAGGAAATTATAAAGATTAGGGAGGAAATAAAGAAAATAGAGATTAACAAGACCATAGGTAAAATCAACCAAACCAAAATCTGGTTTTTTGAAAAAGTAAATAAAATCGACAAACCTCTGGCCAAATTCACAAAGAAGAAAAAAGAGAGAGCACAAATTAGCAAAAAAAGAAAAGAAATGGAGAAATTGCAACAAATAAAATAGAAATACAGAATATCATTTGAGAATATTATGAAAAACTATATGTAACCAAACTGGATAACCTAGAGGAGATGGACAAGTTTCTGGAAACATGTTGTCCACCAAGACTGAATCAATAAAAACTGACCACTTGAGCAAACCAATCACTAGTAATGAAACCAAATTTGCAATAAGAAACCTCCCTATAAATAAAAATCCAGGACCGGATGGCTTCAATGGGGAATTGTACAAAGCATGCAAAAAGAACCGATACCAGTCCTTCTCAAACTCTTCCAGAAGATTGAAAAGTAAGGAATGCTCCCAAACTCATTCTATAAAGCCACCATCATCCTGATACCACAACCAGGCTAAGACACTACCAAAAAAGAAAATTATAGGCCAATATCACTGATGAACATAGATGCCAAAATCCTCATCAAAATATTAGCAAATAGAATCTAACAACACATAAAAAAGATTATACTTCATGACCAAGTGGCATTCATCCCAGGGACACAAGGGTGGTTCAACATATGCAAATCAATCAATGTAATACTTCACATCAACAAGAGAAAAGACAAAAACCACATGATCATCTCAATAGATGCAGAAAAATTATTTGATAAAATTCAACACCCATTAATGATAAAAACTGTCACCAAATTATGTATAGAAGGAACATATCTCAACATAAAAAAGCTATATATGACAAACCTACAGCCACAATAGTACTCAATGATGAAAAACTCAAAAGCTTCCCACTAAAATCTGGGAGAAGGATGCCCACTATTACCACTCCTATTCAACATAGTCTTGGAAGTCTTAGCCACAGCAATCAGACGAGAGAAATAAAAGGGATCCAAATTGGAAAAGAAGAGATAAAAGTGTCACTATATGCCAACAACAAGTTACTATATATAGAAAACCCTAAAAGGTCCACACAAAAACTACTAGAGCTGATCAAAGAATTCAGCAAGGTAGCAGGTTACAAGATTAACGTTCAAATATCTGTTGCATTTCTTTACACTGATTATGAATCATCAGAGAAAGAAAGTAAGGAAACAATCCCCTTTAAAATAGCACCCAAACTAATAAAATAACAAGGAACAAATCTAACCAAGGAGGTTAACGAATTATACACAGAAAACTATGAACCAATGATGAAGGATGTTTCCATGTCTTGACTATTGTAGGTAATGCTGCTATGAACATTGGGGTGCAGGTGTCACCTACAGCCTAAATGTCCATTAACAAATAACTAGATAAAGAAGAAGTGGTACATATAAACAATGGAATACTACTCAGCAATAAAAGCTGACAACATAATGCCATTTGCAGCAACATGGATGTTCATGGAGAATGTCATTAAAGTGAAGTAAGCGAGAAAGAGAAAGAAAAATACCATATGAGATTGCTCATCTGTGGAATCTAAAAAAACAAAACAAAACAAACAAAAAAAAACCCAAAAAACAAAAAAACAAATCATAAATACAAACGGAAGTAGTCTCATAGACATAGAATACAAACTTGTGGTTGTCAAGGGGGCAGGGGTTGGGGAGAGATAGACTGGGATTTCAGAGTTTTAGAATACATAAACAAGATTACACTGTACAGCACAGGGAAATATATACAAGATCTTATGGTAGCTCACAGAGAAAAAAATGTGACAATCAATATATATATATGTTCATGTATAACTGAAAAAATTGTGCTCTACACTGGAAATTGACACAACATTGTAAAATGATTATAAATCAATAAAATATTAAAAAGAAAACATTGATGAAGGAAATTAAAGAAGACTTTAAAAATTGGAAAGATATCCCATGCTCTTGGATTGGAAGAATCAATATTGTTAAAATGGTCACACTGCAGAAGACAATTGACATATTTAATACAATCCCTATCAAATTACCCAGGACATATTTCACAGAACTAGAATAAATCATAATAAAATTTATATGGAACCATCAAAGACCTAGAATTACCAAAGCATTACTGAAGAGAAAGAAAGAGGCTGGAGGAATCATTCTCCAAGTCTTCAGACAATACTATAGAGCTACAGTCATTAACACAGCATGGTATTGGTAAAAAAACAGACATATAGACCAATGGAACAGAAAAGAGAGCCCAGAAATGAACCCACAAACTTTTGGTCAACTAATCTTTGATGAAGGAGGCAAGAATATACAATGGAATAAAGACAGACTCTTCAGCAAATGGTATTGGGAAAACTGGACAGCAGCATGTAAAACAATGAAGCTAGAACACTCCCTTACAACATACACAAAAATAAACTCAAAATGTATCAAAGACTTAAATATAAGACAAGATACAATAAAAGGGAAACATAGGCAAAACATTATCTGACATACATATCAAAACTTTTCTCCTATTAGAAATAAAAGCAAGAATAAATAAATGGGACCTAATGAAACTTACAAGCTTCTGCACAGCAAAAGAAACCATAAGTAAAATAAAAAGACAACCTACGGAATGGGAGAAAAAATTTGCAAATGAAATCGATAAAGGCTTGATCTCCAGAATATATAAGCAACCCATATGACTCAATAAGAAAAAAATAAATGACACAATCCAAAAATGGGCAGAAGATCTAAACAAGCAATTCTCCAAGGAAGACATATAAATGATCAATAGACACATGAAAAAATGTTCAATATCACTAATTATCAGAAAAATGCAAATCAAAACTACAATGAGGTATCACCTCACACCAGTCAGAATGGCCATCGTTCAATAGTCCACAAATGACAAATGCTGGAGAGGCTGTGGAGAAAAGGGAACTCTCCTACACTGCTATTGGGAATGCAGTTTGGTGCAGCCACTGTGGAAAACAGTATGGAGATTCCTCAAAAGACTAGGAATAGACTTACCATATGATCCAGGAATCCCACTCCTGGGCATATATCCAGAAGGACCCCTACTTCAGGATGATACATGCACCCCAATTTTCATAGCAGCTTTACAATAGCCGAGACATGGTAACAGCCTAAATGTCCAACAGATGACTGGATAAAGAAGAAGTGGTATATTTATACAATGGAATAATATTCAGCCATAAAACCCGACAATATAATGCCATTTGCAGCAACATGGATGTTCCTGGAGAATGTCATTCTAAGTGAAGTAAGCCAGAAAGAGAGAAAAAATGCCATAAGAGATCACTTATATGTGGAATCAAAAAAAAAAAAAAAAGCATAAATACAAAACAGAAACTGACTCATAGACATAGAATACAAACTTGTGGCTGCCAAGGGGATGGGGGGTGGGAAGAGATAGATCGGGATTTCAAAATTGTAGAATAGTTAAACAAGATTATACTGTATAGCACAGGGAAATATATACAAGATCTTATGGTAGCTCACAGAGAGAAAAATGTGAAATATATGTTCATGTATAACTGAAAAATTGTGCTCTAAATAGGAAATTGACACAACATTGTAAAATGACTATAAATCAACAAAAATTTTAAAAAATAAATCTCGGAACTGAATGTGTGTGGAAGCCATCCATCACCTACCTTTTTGCGAACACTGAGTTTCATTGATTAGGACACAGTCATACCTATGTATATATATGGGGAGGCACTCTCTCCAACTCGATTTTCCATCACAAACGGCCTTTACCTTGAAACCGGCTCTAGGAAACGTGGTGAGAACTCAGGGTAAGTGATTCTATATTTACCCTTGCCCATTACGCTAGCTGAATGTATGCTTCTCCACATGTTCCATTCTGGGATCCAGGCCCTAACCTTGAACTCTGACCCTCACCATGAACACTTCTCCTATCCCTAAACCCTGGCACTGAACCTGCCCCAGCCCCAGCCCCAACCCTAACCTTGCCCCAACCCCAACCAGAAACTTGTCCCTGACCCCTAACCTGAACACGAGCCTCACTCTCATCCTGATCCTCACCCTCATCCTCTCCCTCAACCTCACCCTCTCCCTCATACTAAACACGAACATGTACCCTAACTATCACCTGAGCCCGCATCCTACTTACCCGTGCCCTAAACTTGTACCCTGACCCCTAGCCCTATACCCAGCACTACCCATGAAATTGACCCTGACACTGACCCTAGCCCTGACTCTGCCCAAGCCCTAACCCTGGCCCTGGCTCTAGTCCTAACCCTAGTCCTAACACTAGCCCAATCCATAGCCATGACCCAGAAGCCCTGAACCCATCTGCCGACACTGACCATAATCCCTGTACCTGAACATGACCCTGACTGACATTGACCCTGAACCTGTCCCTGAAACTTGTCCCCACACCAAAAACACTGACCTTAACACTGACCACTGACTCCTATCCAGACCTTAATGCTGACCCCTGAACTTGACCCTGACCCAGACTCTGACCCAGACCCAGATGCTGAACAGGACCTTACCTTAACCCTACCATTAACACTAACCCTAACCTTACCTTAACCCTACCCTAACCCTAACCCTAAACCCTAACCTGAAACCAAGCCTTTACCCTAACCCTAGCCATAGACAGAGCCCTAGCCCTAACCCTGACCCTGAACCAAAATACTGACCCTGAAGCTGAACCCTGAACCTAAGCCTGAATGCTGACCATAAGCCTGAACCCTGACCCTAACCTTAACCCTAACCTGATTCCAACCCCAGCCCCAACCCCGAATCGAACCCCAACCCAAGCCTGAACCCAAACCCGAACACTAAAACCCTGACTCTGACCCTAGACCCTAAACCCTAGACCCTGACCTAGACCATGACCCAGACCTTGACCTTTGCCCTGACCCTAGGCCATAATGCCTAACCCAGCTCTTACCCATAGACCCAACCACAGCCCATAAACATGACATAAACATCCAATACTTCCCCAGGCCCCTGTTCCCTAGCACTGACCCCTAACACACTTCGCCTAACCCTTACCACTGACTATTTTACTTTCACCCTGTCTCTACCCCTCATCCCTTAATCCTATTTTCTTGGAATAACATAAGACTATCTTGATGGAATAAAATCCCACAGAAACATCACAAAAACAATCAACTTGCCTATTAAATTCGATTCCTCCACTTACCTAAAGTACTACTTACCTTAATTTAACCACACAATAAAAAGATTATGCACCTTAAGCAAATGTCTCCACAGAAGATTTTATAATTTTTTAACATTTTAAACCAAACAATGCCTTAAATTTTAACATAAAACTAAATGGTATAATAAACAACAATATTACAGCAGGAGAAATTACATAATCTGATTCAACTGATCACAAGAAACGTTAAAAAAATCTCCACTCTTACTTCATGGAATAAACACTCTTGAAAATAGGGGTAGAAACAAATTATCTTAGTATGATACACAGCATTATAAGAAACAGTAAATAAAAATCTGGAATAAAGCCCAGAGGTTTCCTTTCAACACTTTTATTCACTATTTTCCTGGAACTTCCACAAAAAGCCAGGGTGAAAGACAGTAAGAGTATCAACAAATAAAATTGTTACACTAAAAACAAATCTATTCACCAATCAGATGACATCATATATATATATATATATATATAAGTCTTGAAATCATGAACAATTCACTGAGTAGCTTAACTTTTAAGCTGTAAGCGACTCAAATATTTCAGCAAGTAGACAATACAAATTGTCAAAGTATCAGAATTTCTTTCTTGTACACACTAACAATGAATAATATCAAGAATAATTTAACAGAATTTTATTTTACATAATACCAATATTACTAGAATACTTAAGAATCAATTTTATCAAGGTGTAAGACTAGTAAATTGAAATGGAAAAGACATTACCAAAAGAAATAAAATAAAACCTTATAAAAAGAAGACATCCCATGTTGATAACAAAACTAAACATGGAAGGAGTGCCCAAAGCGATCTAGAGAGAAATAGACTGAAGCCAGTTTACTAGATTTATCTGCTGACTGAAACTTCCTGTAGTGGAAGCCCACCAATCTACTAAGTATTTTCCTTAATTAAAGTGTTTGATTGGCTTCAATTGATGTAGTACAAACTCTTGTAATCCATATTTTCAGAAAGGAAATTGTACTTCCTTAAACATTTGAAGACTGTTGGTGTGTATAACCTGAATCCATACATAAGCACTGATACAGTTGATATTAAGGGCAGTAATCCTGTGACTGTTAGGATTAGTAATAATCAGAGTGTTGTTTTCTATGTTTAAAATCTCATTTTTTTCATAATTTATTGTTAAAAATATAGGTAGTGCTATGGAGGATTTTAGCCAGAAGTACAAATATATGTTGAAAAATGCTGCAAGGAATATTAATGTTAGTAGATTGATATTAATGAATTTTGTTATATCTTGAGTTATTACTCATTTGAGGAAAAACCCTTGTACTGGTGGCAGACCACCTTAGACAATATGATGATGGGGATAAAAATTATGATCAGAAGAGTTTTATTTTATGTGTGTGATAATGATACTGTTGCAGTCCATGCACAGGGCATAAATAGTAAGTTGACGGTGTTTTTGGTACAAATTAGTGCATTTAGGGTTGTCATGATTGGATTACACATTGTAATAGCTTTTATTCATCTTATATGGACAGTTGATGAGCAGGCTATAAATTTTGTAGTGAGTTTTGTTAGTCTGTCTCAGCTTCTGATGATACTTCATAATACAGCTTTGAAGAATATTATGTTTAGTGGGCAGTGAGATTTGCTGTAACACATAGGGGTGTACATCTGTCACATTAATAAGATTGGCTCTATTGTATGATGTATACCCTGTATAAATTCAATCACTCAGAAAAGAAATGGGGGAAGTTCAATTTTATGTCTAGGGCTATTGTTAAAATGGTGGATGCTCTTAGATTAAAGAATTTTGTACTTGTTCATTGACTGGAGTATACTAGATTAATAATAATATCCAATATAAATAGTATTGATGTGGTGTTTTTTGTTAGAAAATACTTGTTGTTTGCTTCTATAACTTGTGCATTTAATGTTCTTTTAGAATGGAAATACTAGTACCATGTGAGCTTTTTATTAAAATAATGATTCCTGAGATAATGGTCAGCAGAGTGACAGTAAAAATAGGGTTTACTAATATACTAAAGATATAAAACAATACTCTTAGGGTATGTACCTGATAGTTTATTTAACAGACTATATTCACCATAGAATGTGGCATAATGTGGTAGCATGAACATTTTAAAATTCTTAGGGGTAGGATCAATTCCTATGATTCTAGGAACTGATTAAACCTCTTTTATTTACTATTTTAAAAGAGCTCTTTTGGGGGAGGATATAGCTCAGTGGTAGAGTGTATGCTTAGATGATGATGATGATGATGATAATAATAATAATAATAATAATAATAATAATAATAATATATTAAATATTTTAAATAACAATAATAATAATATTAATAATAATAAATTTAAACATGCATAAATAAACCTACTTACTTCCCCCCTAAAAGCAAAGCAAAACAAACAAACAAAAACTCTTTGGTCAGACATAATTCTTATGTTTGTAGTGGGATGCCTGATGCACTGACAGGTACTGAAACATATACATAGAGCTAGTCTTTGTGTTAATTTTTTTCATAAATAAGGGATGTATAAAAAAGAAATCTAAAAAGAGAACATAAATCCAAAACAGAAATAGATTCATAGACATAGAATACAAACTTGTGGTTGCCAAGGGGGAGAGGGGTGGGAAGGGATAAACTGGGAGTTCAAAATTTGTAGATACTGACAGGCATATGCAGAATAGATAAACAAGATTGTACTGTATAGCACAGGGAAATATATACAAGATCTTGTGGTAGCTCACAGGGAAAATAATGTAACAATGTATATATATATATATATATATATATATATATATATATATGTTCATGTATAACTGAAAAATTATGCTCTACACTGGAATTAGACACAACATTGGAAAATGACTATAACTCAATAAAAATGTTAAAAAGTAAGAGATGTATAAGATGATCATCTAAAAATTGTGTGTAGGATATTCAAATTCATAGAAAGGATATTGTTAGGATGCATGTTTGAATAATAACATTGGCTGTATGTAATTTGGCTGTATATAATTCTGTTATCCAGGGATTTTGAAATGCCCTTAAAAATAGAATAATTTTGAAACCATTTATTATATTGATACTGACATATTCAGCTATAAAGATCAGAGAAAATAGACCTGCTACATATTCTACATGGAAGGTATATACAAGTTTTGATTCTCCTGTTAAATCAAAATGGGGTTCTGTTGATTTCTGCTACAGTAGAGGTAAATATAGAAAAATATGGCTAGGGGTTGGGAGGGGAAAATTAATCATATGTATTCTTGTTTAATAAATGAGAGTATAAATGATCCATTTATCAGTGGGGATAATAAACCAATAATTGCTAGTTTACATTATTTGAGATTGTGCTCTTGCCCATAAAGCTCTGATTAGTGTGTATTTTTAATATTATACTCATCCAGATCAGAGCATGGAATAAGAAGCTAGGCTTCATACAGCCAGTATAAGAAGTGTGCCTAAGTTTACATCAGTGGATAGTGGATAAGTTACGTTAAGAGGAACTGCTAATGTGAAAGCCATGGTTAAGGCCAGCATTGGTGCAATAATATACATAAATTGATGATATTTGGGCCTCTCTAAATTTCCAGAACCTAGGAATTCCCTTTAATTAATGTGAAAAGTGACACAGTGAGCAAACCTGTAATACTTAGTAAAAGAATTTAGATTGTAAATCTGTTCTTAGGAAGAGGACTTAACCTTAAGGAAATAAAGATTTATGTTTGAAGCAATTGTGTTCTGCTACTGTAGCAAACCATGTTCTACACTAGGGTATATATAAATTATTAAAATTTTACTGTATCACCAATTAATTTGATGGTGCTTTTATAAAGTGACCCTTAATTCTTTTGTCCTCTCATACTGGGACAAGTGTATAATAGATACAAACTTACTGGGATCATTCCAGTCTGAACTCATATCTCACAGAACTTTAATCATTAAATGAAACATTTTCAGCAGTTACAACACTGAGATCTTCTGATCCAATTCTGAGGGTATAAAACCTATTGCTGAAATGAATTCTAAATTTGAATTGAGCTATTATTCTTAGAGTAATTTATTATGTTAATCAATGTATTGGATCAATACATGCTACAGCATTTTGAAAAGCTGGTCTAAATTTTAATCACTTGAAGCTGGTTATATTCATTGGGGCCACCACAACCATAATTATTAACCCATTAAAAGCTATGCTATCCCTTAAGATTCAGTTATTTATTTTATAGATTAAACACATAAAGCACCAAAGGAACTTCTCATTTTATATGGCTCCCACCTCTTATTGGGAAGGTCAATTTCACTGATGAAAAGAGATAGTAAAAATCTTGTGCCATTCTCCTAGCTGCTTATTTAGAAAACAAGTGATTATGCTACATTTTCAGTGTCAGGAAACCATGGCCATTCAATATGTCCTTTGTTAGGCAGTGCCTCTAAGATTTGAAGTGCTAGAGGTAACCTTCCTGGTAAACATGCAGGACATGTGATTACAAAGTTCCTTTTCCTTTTAGAAAGTCATTCCTTAAATGCAAACCTGTGTTGGACTAACAGTTTTTTATAATTAAGTATTGGTTAGGGCTTATTTTACTGTTAACCATCAGTAAGTGATTCATCCTGATATAAGCTTATGCAAGGATAAATATTTCTTGCTACCAATATGAATAGTATTGCTTTTACTAAAAGATTAGTCCAGTATTAAATTATGAGGTTTATTATTTTGCTATTGATATTGAGATGAATGTGTTCTTAACCTTGAATACTTTCTTAATTGGTGGCTGCTTTTAAGCAAACTACAGCATTGTTTATGCTTATTCTCTAGAGAAGCTTATATCCTGCATCTACAAACCTGTACCTTTTAAAATTACATTAAATTATATTAACAGTTTTGTTTTTAATTAATAATTAAAATTGAACTAAAATTCTTTTATGAACAACCTGCTATCATCAGACTTGTTGGGCTTATTACCTCTAATCATAAATCTTCTATTATACCATATAGATGAATTTGTTCCAGTAAACTGTTCATAAATACATCATCTGGTTTCAAGGTATTTAACTTATTTCATCTTTCCTTAATGGTACTTTATACTACTAGATTTAATTTTCTATCTTCAATATATTAAGTGTTAAACAAATCTCTAATTTACTTATGATAGTTGAATATGGTAGGAAGCCTGGGCTGGCTTTAGTTCAAATTTTTCATGAAGTAAGGAATCTACTGGGTGTAAACCAGGTGCTTTTCTTTCAACTACACTTTAATGCATCAAAGCACACTCTATGGTGTGCTCACATTGTCATGAATCACCTCCTCATTAATGACTTGTACTTGCTAATGGGCTATAAAAAGTTATCACTATTTGAGTAGGGTGATGGGATGAGTGTGCCTGCTTTGTGTCCTGATTGTATTTGTCACACTTCTTAATTTACAACTATGTTCTCCTTTGGCATTTCTTAACAATTTTGTATATATTATTTGTACTCAAGTTGGCCCTTGACTTGCCATCCCATAGTTTACACTTAGACCTGACATTTTTATATCTGATCATTATGATTATGACTACTCCTTTTGCGGGTATACTGAAGATGCTGTTACAGAGACAAACCACCAAAAAAAAAAAAAAAAAACCTGATAAAATAAATGAGTTTAGAAAAGTTGTATGATAAAATATCAATACAGAAAAATCAATTGTTAAAATATACACAATATCACTAATTATCAGAGAAATGCAAACCAAAACTACAATGAGGTATCACCTCACACCAGTCAGAATGGCCATCATCCAAAAATCCACAAATGACAAATGCTGGAGAGGCTGTGGAGAAAAGGGAATTCTCCTACACTGTTGGTGGGAATGCAGTTTGGTGCAGCCACTGTGGAAAACAGTATGGAGATTCCTCATAAGACTAGGAATAGACTTATCATATGACCCAGGAATCCCACTCCTGGGCCTCTGTCCAGATGGAACCCTACTTCAAAAAGACACTTGTGTCCCAATGTTTATAGCAGCAATATTTACAGTAGCCAAGACATGGAAACAGCCTAAATGTCCATCAACATATGACTGGATAAATAAGAAGTGGTATAATTATACAATTGAATAATATTCAGCCATATAAATCGACAACATAACGTCATTTGCGCAACATGGATGTCCTGGAGAATGTCATACTAAGTGGAGTAAACCAGAAGGAAAAAGAAAAATACCATATGAGATCACTTATATGTGGAACCTAAAACAAACAAACAAACAAACAAACAGCATAAATACAAATCAGAAATAGACACATAGACATAGAATACAATCTTGTGGTTGCCAAGGGGGCAGACGGTGGGAAGGGATAGACTGGGATTTCAAAATTGTAGAATAGATAAACAAGATTATACAGTATAGCACAGGGAAATAAATACAAGATCTTATGGTAGCTCACAGAGAGAAAAATTTGACAATGAGTATATATATGTTCATGTGTAACTGAAAAATTGTGCTCTTCACTGGAATTTGACACATTGTAAAATGATTATAAAGCAATAAAAAATGTTAAAAAAAGAAAAATGAGTTGACTTTCTATATGCTAATAAGTTCCAGAAAGATAAATTAGTAAAACAAACTTATTTCACAATTGTACCAAAAAATAACCAAAATGCCTAGAAATAAATTATAAAGGTTGTGAAAGGCCTGCACATGGAAATTTATAAAACAGTGATAAAGAAATTGATACAGAACACACATCCACAAAATTTGTGCTCATACATTAGAAGAACATTGGTATAACATTCATCAAGCCAAAGCAGTGTACACATTAATTGCAAACTCTATCAAATTCAAATAGCTTTTTTTTCATGGACACAAAAACCAAGAAATCCTAGCATTTGTGTAGAACAAAGATCCCGGAATAACCTAAATGATCCTAAGAAAGGAGAAAACAGCTAGAGGCATCTTTCTCACTGACTTCACAGAACATGATGAAGCTACAGTCACCTAAGCAGTGTGGTACTGGCACAAAAACAGGCACATGAACCAGAGTGATAGAATAGAGAGCACAGGAATAAACCCAGTTTATGTTGTCAGTTAATTCACAACAAAAAAGCTAAGGACACATAATGGGGAAAGACATTATCCTCAATAAATGGTGCCAAGAACACTGGAAACCATATCCCCCCAAAATGACACGAGACACTGTCAACATCACACACAAAATTAAGAGTAAACTCCACAAGTTTCCATATAAAGCCCCTTCTCTGCTGGATCCTCTGAAAATGGAAACCCTTGGCTGTAACCACATGGAGAAAGCTTCTGCCCACTTTTTCCACATTTTTACTCTCATGATGTTGCCTCCTGTTGGTTCCTGAAGAAGTCTGGTTCCTGCCTGTGTGTACTTACCTGAGCATTGTCCTGAAGTTGAAACCACGACGGGTCCTGAAGAGGCCCAGCCTCCACTAGCTCCACAAGGAGCCAAGCCCCTCAGTGAGAAACGTGCACCTCAAGGGTCAGAGATTGTGCATGGAGCCACCTTCTGACCAGCTGGGAACTGCAGGTGCAACCACTCAGTGTTTACCAAGTGTACTCTAAATTGTCCATACAATTATAAAAATTCACATCTATAAATATTCTAAAGGAAAACATGTAAGAAAATCTACATAACCTTGTCTAAGTGATGAACTTTTAAAAAAAAAAACCCAAATCTATCCACAAAAGAAAAATTTGTATCATGGAATTTAAAAAAAATAAAAATTTAAACATTGTTTATGATCTTATTCAGAAAACCTAAACACAAACCACACACTGAGAAAAATAAATCTACACAACACATAACTGATTAAGGATTTGGACACAATTACATCAAAAATTTTATAACAAACAACCCAAATAAAAACTGGCAAAGATCTTAACAAACACCTTTCCAAAGAAAATCATATACCATTAAGGAATTACAAACTAAAATGATGATATAGAAATGCACACTTATTATAACCACTAAACTCCAAAGAAATGATATTACCTGTGATTTATAGAGAATGAAGAAAAACAGGAACTCTCCCTCACTGCTGGAGGAATCCATGTGTTGCTACTTTGAAAGACAGTTTGGCAGTTTTTTCCAAAGCTAGTCAAAGTTCAACTGAGGACCCAACAGCGTGTCTCTAGTATTTAGACAACTGCTTTGAAAGTGTCCAAACAAAACCTAGCCTGCAATTTTGCACAACAATTCTACTCATAATGCCTAAAATCTTTAAAATATGAGGATATCCTTCCATGCATGAATCCATGTGAAGGATGGCAAATTACACTCTAACATAGATCTCTTTAGCTTGAAGATTACAATGGACAGATTTCTTAAAAAAGAACCATGAGGTTCTCTGAAACCCAAGTCAATTTTGCCTTTTTGAGGCAATTTTATATTTATAATGGAAATCTCCATTTGAAAGGTTGTGTCCCCCTCTGTGCCAGGAATAGATAAATGACTAAATCTCAAACAACAACAACAACAACAACAACAACAACAACAACAACAACAACAACAACAACAACAACAACAACAACAAAACACTGTTATTAATGGAGAAGGCTAAGATTTAAATCTGTACAATGAACATACCCTTCCTTTCTTTTGGTTTTAGATGAAGATGGTATTTCAAGTGATGGGCCATTTCAGGGAATTACTCAATTTTCTTGGTATCTCCCATGCTTAAAGGAGGTATGCATGTTACTAAGTTTGTTTATACAATTATCTATAGACAGCTAATACCACAAAAGTGTGTACTTAAAATGATTTAAATGTTATGATTTAAAATGATTTAAGTGTCATATTATGTATTTTTAATCACAATCAAAATAATCAGGAATGTAGTACTGATACAATGCATGATAGTAATACACACTAAAAAGATCCCTAGTGAAAAAAGCCATAAAGAAAAGTTCTCCCAGATTAAGTGATTATCATGTATGTTTTAAACCCATCAAGGTTGTAAAAGGAGAGAATCTCAGTAAAAATTCTAGAAAAAGAAAACAAGCAATTAGACCTACTGGTGAAAGTTGAAGTGAGCCTACGGATTAAATAATAATGTGGAAAGCATATCACTTCCTCATTTGCACATTATATGGTGGTTCTTCAGGAGAGTGTCCCTGCTTTGGGGAAAGCAGACTACAGTATTTGGTGCAAAGTGCCAACTATGAGGACTTTTTATCATTACAAAAATTATTGGAAAGTCCAATATTTTCAAAGCAACCATATCAATACCATGGCAGAAAAGTGGATAAGACAGATATCAAACGTTGATATAGAGGCCAATACTTACCCAGACCAAGGTCATCTAAAGTTGTGATGATAATTGCCCTTGTAGAAATCCACTTGCTATTAAGAGGCACTGTGGGAGGAGTATACAAGTAGCCATCAAGGTTAAACAGTATCTAAACATCCTTATTGTTTTGCATCAGAGGTGCAGATGTACTGTCATTCTGTCTAAGCATCATCCATGTGAGTTCCTGCCTGGGTCCCCAAGCCATGCATCCACATGTCTATGCAAGTAACTGTCTCACTCCCAACAACATAGCACTTCCAGTGGCTCCTAGACCAGCCAAAGAGAAACAGAAAGTGATGGGATATAGTCAGTGGTAGTGTTTTGGAAGAGGCTGGTTTGGCCATGTGGCATCTTCCTAGGTTTGCAGGCCTCTGTGAGTGAGCGAGGAAGCCTGATATCTGGGTACATGTCAAGGTGACCTAAGCTGGGCTGAGAGTGTGGGGCATTGGTGAAGGTTATAACAGACTTTTCAGGGGTACTTCTGCCTACACTTGTGCAACATGGTCTGTTCATCCCCAGCACAGATTAGAGAACAGCACAGTTCCCACAGGTGCTGCACAAGGCCAAACCTAAGGTGTAATGGCTTACTGACCCTGCCATCATGTGGTAACTCAAAACCATCATCCATCCAGTAATGTGTGAATTTTCCCTGAGAAAAGTGCTTTACAAAATTCAATATAAATTCAATGTAGATTTTATAGAAATTCAATTATAGTGAAGTAGAATTCCACATATACAAATATATCCCATGCATGCAATAATAATTTTGCCATCATATGTTTCCTAACATAAACAGCTATAATGTAGTTTCTTTAAAGGTTAATTGAAATGAAGAGAGAAGTAGTAAGATCTTAAGCTCCTATAGAGAGACAATTTCACAGCAAAAGTTATTTGGATGTATGTGGCTTATTTGGGAAGTGATGACAGGAATCCAGAGAGATGTAGATGGCAAAAAGGGACAGTAAGACAGGGAAAATGGAAAAGTCAAGAAAGGCGAGTTATGGGACTGGTTCCCCTTCTGGGAAATGAGGTCAATCCCAAAATGGATATTCTGAAGAACTACATAGAATGCACTTCAGAAGTATCCCTTTGAAGGGCAATGTGGATATTTATCCAACAACTCACATTTCCCATTGATTGAGAGTTTTTGTAGATGTCTTTAACACCCCTTAACTTTCAGGCTGTGCTTGTGCAAAATGAGCTGCCTTTCACAGTTTGAAGAAAAGCCTGAGACAGAATAGATGAAAGGCACTCGAGGCAGGACATAGACGTAAGCTTACTGGTACCAGGAATGCTCTGCTACAGTACGTTTGAGAACAGAGGCAAGAGGATGAGCAATGAGAATTGGAAATAACTGAAGCCTAAGAATTGGGAAATAGAGTGACCGAATCTGAATAATACTTTCAGACAAAGCCTTGTACTGAAAATAATTTAAACTTCTGGATTAAGGGAATGTATCTTTTCAAAAGCAATAAAAATATTAAACTAGTATGGAATGACATCATTAGGCCAAATTTTAAGGGAAAGTGGGAACTCAGTGAGGTAAGTGGAGCATGGAAGCTGTTGTCAAACAAAGGAATGTGCCATCAATTTTGAAGGTGTGAGATAAGGGGCCAGAGTTCAAAAGCCAGAGCTCACCCAAAGAGTCTATGGGGATGCAATGTACTTAATGACCATAGTGAATAATATTGTATTATATATTTGAAAGTTGCTAAGAGAGTAGATATTAAACGTTCTCATCATAGGAAAAAATATATATAGCTATTTGTGGCAATGGATGTTAACTAGACTTATTGTGATCATTTGTATCAAATACATAAATATGATATATATATATATAATATATCTATTTCAAACCCATGATTTTGTGTACCTGAAAGTAATATATGCCAGTTATATCTCAATTTAAAAATAATGTAAAAATGCATGTACTAAAATATCAAAGGAGAAAAGAAGAAAAATAAAGGTAAAGGACTTAGGTTTTAATAACATGATATTAACCAATAATGAGAAATAAAAGCAATATAAAATGGGATGTATAATTCTATATTCTTGCCTCTCAAGAACACTGAAGATTAATGCAATGACAACAGTTCCATTCAACACAAAACGTGATGAAGCTTCAATGGCAAAGTGTCTTTATTAATGAAGAAATATGTTTTGCTTGAACATTAAAAATTCCAAGCTTGAAATTCCCATAGTAGAGCCCTAGTAAAGAATTCTTGCTGCATTTTGAAGGGCTTAAACTTTCACTTCAAAAAATAACTTCAGATCAGAATAATCCCTAAACTATAAGAGGCAAATGAATAACTGTGCATTGTTTGTTTTTTTCAGCTTAAAGGGAATAGAAGCTATCTCATCTTTCCTGAAAATTATCCACTATTTCACACATCATAGAGTCGTTAATTAGAATTCCAGCATTATTTGATAATAAAACTAGAATGGGTTTTATTATACATAAAACTATATGTTATATTAGAAAATATAATAACAGTATAATATATATTAATCACTTATTGTATTCCTGGAACTGTGCTAAACTTACTCAATGTTAATATATTAAATGTGATAACTATACACCTTGTGTGATTCTCAATGTGATTGTGCTATTTGTCAATTCATTGACTTCCCAACTCCAAGTCTACTCTTTCTTCTCTATTCTGAAAAAATAGAGCTTAACTCCTCAAGTATTTTTCCTTGGCAATATGGCAAAGTTCAGCTTTGTCTGTAGAAGGTGTTAAGAGGACAGACACGGTCTAGTGGGAGACCTCCTTTAGATATTGAAAGAATAAACTAGTTATTCTTAACATTTTCTGTACATAAACATCAACAGGGATGCTCTTAAAAATGCTCACACTTGACCTTTGGACCATCACCAGAGTGTCTGATTTAACAGAGCTGGACTTGGAGCTAAGCATGAGTGTATTTTTAAGGCCTCCTTCCCAAGTGATTTTAATTGCAAGCCAAGGATGAAAACAACTGGAGTACACCTACAAAGAAAGTGTGAACTTGAAGGGAATCTGCCTTCCCTCACTCCCAATGCATTATATTCAATGTTGATTTGATACAGTATGGAAAGGAGAGAGAAGAGAAGCAAAAAAAAAAAAGATTCATGGCTATCATATTTATTTGCAGCCAGGGGTTTGTTTTAAAGTGTATGTTTTGTTATTATTCAAATATGGTGAGGCCAACAGATAAGGAGATGATTGTCATGGAAAAGATGGTTTGTTATTCACAGCTCCCAAGAGGAGAGGGCATGCCATGACAATGTGGGGCAACACAAGAAAGTACCAGGGTCAGTAAGGAGCAGAGTGAGCAAGGTGAAACCTGGTCAAGAGCTTTATTGTGGCTGCTGCTGGAAGGGGAAAGGGAAGGGGTGAAGCAAAGTAGTCAGGTTAAGATTGGTTTGTTTGAATAATTTCAGCAGGCTGTATGATATGGGGGTGTCCATAGTTGACTGATATCTGATCCTCAGGTGATTAGAGCAGTTGGATAGTGGCCCAGAGTGTGAAGGCTGATAGAGGAGGTGGCTGGAATATAGCCTATTGATTGGTTGGTTTTTTACAAAAGGCACACTTGCAAGGGAGTCCTTTACTATTTCTAAGAATAGGCTAACCCCAGATTGATCAGTCTCTTCAGGGACTGCAATGTCCCAAGATGCCAAACCATTAAATACAGAAGCTAGTAAATATAGTTACTACAGGGTTGCATCTCTTGGATGGTCCAGGAACTCAAGCCAAAATTTTGGTTTAGGATGACTCTGGACTGGTAATATCCACAGGCACCTTAAAGAATTAAATATGAATCCTTCACAATGGAAGATAATTTTACCCTATTCATCTTACAATTCCAACAAGAAATTTTAAAAGAAATTAAATAGCAATAACAATTTAAAAATTGCCAAGCTCAAAAGGAAACAATGAGCAAACACCCTTCCAAAAAAAAAAAAAGAATAAAGTGACTAACAAAATTTAAATGTTGAAAATTATTGAATACAGATTACAAACTCATAAGCTTTCTCTGTTTAAACAAA
The DNA here is from genome assembly GCF_036321535.1 of Camelus dromedarius. NCBI lineage: Eukaryota > Metazoa > Chordata > Mammalia > Artiodactyla > Camelidae > Camelus > Camelus dromedarius. The sequence goes on along the minus strand of NC_087441.1, from coordinate 90,174,245 downwards.
TAAAAGACAAACTTTAAAATATTTGCAAGTAATAGAAAATTATATAGTGACAGCAAATTTCAAAAGGAATGGAAAAGTCTTTAAATGAAAAATGGAATAGCTGAAGTTAAAAACCCAAAATATATTATTAAAAGCAGATTAGAGACATCTGACAAGAGAACTGCTGTTCTGGGAGACAAATCAGAATACAATATCCTGAGTGCAGCACAGAAGAGGAAGTAGGAGGAGAAGGAGAAGAAGATATGGAAGAGAAATGAGGCAACTTAGAGGATAAGGCAAGAAAATCTAAACTATATGAAATGGGTGTTCCAGAACCAAATTGAGATTAATGCAGAATCAGTTTTAAAGAACTATCAACAACCAGAAAGAAATTAACAAAATGGCAATAATTGCATACCTATCAATAATTACTCTAAATGTAGATGGACTAAAGTCTCCAAACAGAAGACATAGAGTGACTGTACATATGAAAAACAAGATCGATGTATATGTTGCTTACAAAAGACTCACTTTGGATCAAGATACACACTAACTGAAAGTGAAGGAATGGCAAAATATATCCTATGCAAAGGGAGACAAAAAGAAAGGTGGGGTAGAAATACTTACATCAGACAAAATAGATTTAAAACAAAGACTGTAAAAAGAGACAAAGAAGAGCATTACATAATGATAAAGGGATCAATTTAACAAGAGGATATAACAATTTTATGGGGGGAAGGAATAGTTCAAGTTGTAGAGTTCTTGCTTAGCATGCATGAGGTCCTGGGTTCAATCCCCAGTAGCTCCTCTAAAAATAGACAAACCTAATTACCCTGCCCCCAAAATTAAATAATTAAATCATACAATAATAAATAAAATATTTTTTAAAAGAGTACACAAGACTTGTAAATATCTATGCATCCAACATAGGATTACCTAAATATACAAAGCAAATATTAACAGACACAAAGGGAGACAGTAAGATAATAATAGTAATGACAATAATACAATAATATATGAGGACTTTAACACCTCACTTACATCAATGGCTAGATCACAGAAAAGCAGAAAGGAAACAATGACCTTAAACAATACTTCAGACGAGATGAACATAATAGATAAACACAGAACATTCCACCCAGAAGCAGCAGATACATATTCCTTTCAAATGCACATAAGTCTTATACAAGATAGATCACATGTGAGGCCACAAAACAAAACTCAATAAATTTAAGAAGAGTGAAATTATATTAAGCATCTTTTCTGACCAAAATGGTATAAAATTAGAAATCAATTATAATAAGAAAACTGGAAAAAAAAAGCCACAAACACATGGAGGCTAAAGATCAAGGTTCTAAAAAAGTAAATGAGTCAACAAAGAAATCAAAGAGGAAATTAAAAAATACCTTGAAACAAATTAAAATAGAAATACAGCATTCCAAAATCTATAGGACACAGCAAAAATCATTCTAAGACAAAAATGTATAGTTATAAAGGCCTATCTTGGGAAACAAGAAAGCAAATAAACAATCTATCCTTACACCAAAAGAAACTAAAGCAAACAAACAAATAAACAAAGAAAGCCCAAAGTGAGTAGAAGGAAGGAAATACTAGAACAGTATGAGGGGAGGAGGAGAGACAGAGAAGGGACAGAAAGTTTATTAGAAAGAAATAATGGTTGAAATCTTCCCAAATTTATGGAGGGAAATAAATATCCATATTCATACAGCATAATCCAAAGGGAATGGTTTTAAACTCGACACTGAGACACATTATAAGCAATTGTCAAATCAAAGATGAAGACAGACTTTACAAAGAGTCATTAAAAAAAATAACTTGTCACATACAAGAGAACCCATAACTATGAGAGAATTTCCTTTTTTTAACGTTTTTATTAATTTATAATCACTTTACAATGTTGTGTCAAATTCTAGTGTAGAGCATAATTTTTCAGTTATACATGAACATATATAAATTCATTGTCACATGTATTTTTCTGTGAGCTACCATAAGACCTTGTATTTCTTTCTCCATGCTATACAGTATAATCTTGTTTATCAGTTCTACAATTTTGAAATCCCAGTCTATCCCTTCCCACCCTCCACCCCCTTGGCAACCACAAGCTTGTATTCTATGTCTATAAGTCTATTTCTGTTTTGTATTTATGCTTTTTGTTTTGTTTTGTTTTTATTTTTAGATTCCACATATGAGCGAACTCATACGGTATTTTTCTTTCTCTTTCTAGCTTACTTCACTTAGAATGACATTCTCCAGGAACATCCATGTTGCTGCAAATGGCATTATGTTGTTGGTTTTTATGGCTGAATAGTATTCCATTGTATAACTATACCACTTCTTCTTTATCCAGTCATCTGTTGATGGACATTTAGGCTGTTTCCATGTCTTGGCTATTGTAAATAGTGCTGCTATGAACATTGGGGTGAAGGTGTCATCCTGAAGTAGGGCTCCTTCTCTATATATGCCCAGGAGTGGGGTTCTTGGGTCATATATTAAGTCTGTTCCTAGTCTTTTGAGAAATCTCCATACTGTTTTCCACAGTGGCTGCACCAAACTGCATTCCCACCAGCAGTGAAGGAGGGTTCCCTTTTCTCGACAGCCTCTCCAGCACTTGTCATTTGTGGATTTTTAAGTTATGGCCATTCTGACTGATGTGAGGTGAAACCTCATTGTAGTTTTGATTTGCATTTCTCTGATAATTAGTGATATTGAGCATTTTTTCTTCTGCCTATTGATCATTTGTATGTCTTCCTTGGAGAATTGTTGTTTAGCTCTTCTGCCCATTTTTGGATTGGGTTTCTTCTTTTATTAAGTCATATGAGCTGCTTATATATTCTGGAGATCAAGCCTTTGTCGGTTTCATTTACAAACATTTTCTCCCATTCCATAGGTTGTCTTTTTGTTTTACTTACGGTTTCCTCTGCTGTGCAGAAGCTTGTAAGTTTCATTAGGTCCCATTTATTTATTCTTGCTTTTACTTCTATTGCTTGAGTAGACTATTCTAGGAGAACATTCTTGAGATGTATGTCAGATAATATTTTGCCTATATTTTCTTCCAGGAGGTTTATTGTATCTTGTCTTATGTTTAAGTCTTTGATCCATTTTGAGTTTATTTTTGTGTCTGGTGTAAGGGAGTGTTCTAGCTTCATTGCTTTACATGTTCTGTCCAGTTTCCTCCATACCATTTGCTGAAGAGACTGTCTTTATTCCATTGTATACTCTTGCCTCCTTTGTTGAAGATGAGTTGACCAAAAGTTTGTGGGTTCACTCATACCAGTCATTCTCAAACTCTTCCAGAAGACTGAACAGGAGGGAATACTCCCAAACTCATTCTATGAAGCCATCATCATCCTGATACCAAAACCAGGCAAAGACACTACCAAAAAAGAAAATTATATGCCAGTATCACTGATGAACATACATGCCAAAGTCCTCACCAAAATATTAGCAAATAGAATCCAACAACACATAAAAAAGATTATACATCATGACCAAGTGGCATTCATCACAGGGACACAAGGATGGTTCAACATATGCAAATCAATCAATATAATACATCACATCAACAAGAGAAAGGACAAAAACCACATGCTCATCTCAATAGATGTGGAAAAAGCATTTGATAAAATTCAACACCCATTTGTGATAAAAATTCTTACCAAAGTGGATATAGATGGAACATATCTCAACATAATAAAAGCTATATATGACAAACCTACAGCCAGCATAGTACTCAATGGTGAAAAACTCAGCAGCTTCCCACTAAAATCTGGGAGAAGACAAGGATGCCCAATATCACCACTCATATTCAACATCGTCTTGGAAGTCCTAGACACAGCAATCAAGCAAGAGAGAGAAAAGGGATCCAAATTGGAAGAGAAGAGGTAAAAGTGTCACTATATGCCAACGACATGTTACTATATATAGAAGACCCTAAAAGGTCCACACAAAAACTACTAGATCTGTTTAAAGAATTCAGCAAGGTAGCAGGTCACAAGGTTAATGTTCAAAAATCAGTTGCATTCCTTTACACTAATGATGAATCAACAGAAAAAGAAAGTAAAGAAACAATCCCCTTTAAAATAGCACCCAAAATAATAAAATACCTAGGAATAAATCTAACCAAGGAGGTGAAAGAATTATACAGAAAACTATAAAACACTGCTGAAGGAAATTAAAGAAGACTTTAAAAAATGGAAAGATATCCCATGTTCTTGGATTGGAAGAATCAATATTGTTAAAATGGTCACACTACCCAAGGCAGTGTACAGATTTCATGCAATCCCTATCAAATTACCCAGGACATATTTAACAGAACTAGAACAAATCATTATAAAATTATATGGAACCATCAAAGACCTAGAATTACCAAAGCATTACTGAAGAGAAAGAAAGAGGCTGGAGAAATAACTCTCCCAGACTTCAGACAATACTACAGAGCTACAGTCATCAAGACAGCATTGTATTGGTACAAAAACAGATATATGGACCAATGGAACAGGATAGTGAGCCCAGAAATGAGAGAATTTCTCAGCATAAATCTTATAGGCTAGAAAGGAGTAGAATGATATACTCAAAATGCTGATAGAAGAACAACTGTAAAATAAGACTACTATATCCCACAAAATTGGTATTCAAAAGTGAAGGAGAGATAAAGACATTCTCAGACAAACAAAAGCTGAAGGAGTTCATCGCCAAGAAATATTAAAGGGAGTTATTCAAGTTGAAAAGAAAAGACACTAAATAGCAACAGGAAAGTATACCAAAGTATAAAACTCACTGATAAATATAAATATATAAACAAATATGGAATATTGTACACTGTGATAGTAGTGTGTAAATCACAGCTTATTTTGGTATAAGAGTTAAAAGACAAAAGTGTTAAAAATAAACATAAGTATAAAAAGTTATGAATGGATGCACAATATAAAAATATGTAAAATGTGACAACAAATATAAAGTTGGAGAAGTAAAAGAGTAGAGTATTTGTATGTGATTGAAGTCAAGTTATTGTCAGTTTAAAAAGAGACATAACTCTAAGATATTTTATGCAAGCCTCATGGTAACCACATGACATGAAAATACCAACAGAGAAGACAGAAGAAAAAGAGAAAACAATCAAAAAGTAACAAAAATCAACAAAACACAAAGGAAGACAGCAAGAAAGGAAAAGAGGAACAAAGAACTATAAGATAGACAAAGCTATAAACAGTTAATGTCCAGCAACAAATGAGTAGATTAAGAAAATGTGGTCTAATCATACAATGGTATGTTACTCGGCTTTAAAAAGGTAAGGAATTCCCACCATTTAACACAACATGAATGAAACCGGAAGACGTTATATAAGCGAATTAAGTTGGTCACAGAGGACAAATACTGCATGATTCTACTTACATGAGGTGCCTAAATATTGTCAAAGTCATAGATGTAGTGAATAAAATGCTGGTTGCCAGGAGCTATGAAGAGGATGAAAGGGAGATTGGTTGCTCATTAGGTTGTCAGTTGCACAAGATGTGTATGTTCCAGAGAGCTGCAGTATGGTACTATGCCTACAGTTAACAATACTGCACTACACACTTAAAAACTTGTTAAGATATATAAAATAGATAAACAAGTTTATACTGTATAACATAGGAAACTATATTCAGTATCTTGTAGTAACATATAAAGAAAAAGATGAAAATGAATATATGTATGTGTTTATGACTGAAACATTATTCTGTGTATCAGAAATGGATGCAACATTGTAAACTGACTAAACTTTAATAAAAATTAAATTAAAAAGTGTGTGTGTATGTGTATACATATTATATACATATAAATATACATAATATATATATATAGAAGTTTGGCCCACTAAAATGTTTTTGAAGCAACAGTACTGCAGAAATAATGAATAAATGCAACACCCAGATTTTTGTTTTCAAATTTTTGTTCACTTAATAAAATGTAGCAAACAATGTTCCTTAGAGAAATCACAGATTGATTGCAGGTGTAGGGGAAAAACACAACATGTGGCTATGATATAGTTTGGTGCCAGAAAACAAAAGTACACTCAAAGATTAGTGAGGTCATATCAAATAGGTCATATCAAATATGCCAAATGGACATATCATGGGCAAGTTTGGGATAATTTTAATATCAAAAAGACTCATGACTATAAGTGATTATATTCACATAACCTAAGCCGGTATCCAGATATATCTTCAGTAATAGGAAACTTAGGGAAAGAAAAACAATATAAAAGACACCATGAGAAAATAAACAGGTGGGATATTCTATATGAAAACTAGTTTCTTTTAAAATTCAATGCTGTTTTTAAAATGAATAACACATTAAAAACACAAAATGATACTTCTAGGTTTATATAAACAGATATAACAAATAAATATAGGACATGATACTTGGTTTGACCCTGATTCAAAGATATAAATAAATGATACAGCTAAAAAGGTATGTTAGATGCAATTGGGGAAATTCAAATATTGGCTATCAGGTTATATTAGAGAATTATAAATTACCATTCTTTCCCAGTTACACTAATAACAAATGTTTATTTAGGAAAAGATACTTATTCTTGGGAGATGCATTCTGAAATACTTAGGGGTATTGTGAATTGTCATGAAACAAGTTTTAAATGGTTCATCGAAAAAAGTATGTAGAGAGAGAAAGTAAACGTGACAAAATATTAACAAATTTTAAATCTTAATGGAAGGTATATGGGTGTTCATTGCACTATCTTTTCCACTTTTCTGTATGTTTAAAATGTATCAATTTAATGTTTGGAGAGAGAAAAGAACTGTCCAAGTGTAGAAAGGCATTCTTGCAATGCTGTTAAAAATATTATAACTCAGGGTACAATCTAAATGCACTGCAAAAATAAATCACTTAAACACATTTAGTACAGATGGTCCAGCCACAGAATGAATTCAGCCAATCAGTGAACAGTTACCACCCAGGCAAGTTCTTGGCATCAATACTACCCTAAGCCCTGAGGACAGAGTGATAAAGAAAATAGAGAAGGCTTCTGCTCTCAGGGGAGAGCCAAAAACAAGCCAACAAGTAAATGAACAAATTCATTACCAATAGGACTGGTGCATGGCATGAAGGAAATAATAAATGACAGAGGAGTTTCCCTAGATTCAGGGAGAGGGAAGGTTACATTGGGGTGGCAGTATTGGAGCTGAGGCTTGAGTGACAACAAGGAGCTGCCACGGGGGACACCTCTTAAATCTTCCCATCCTCACAAGTGATAGCAGAGTGTAAAGGCACTGATGTGAGCATGAGGATGGCTACACAGGTGAAAAAGATGAGCACGGCTGAGGAGCATGTTTGCAATTATGGTGCTGTGTGAGAAGAGGGGTCTAGAACATCTTCTCTAATAGGATACAACTCTTCAAAGATACATGTACACACAGGATGATACAATGCAAACCACCAACAGCTTGTCACTGTGTTGACATCACAGGAGACCTTTCTCTTTCTCTCACTATTTGTTTTTCCCAAAGTACAAATGAACATGTGACTTTTATATAGATATAGATATAGACATAGATATAGATATAGATATTTTAAATGCTTAGCACCCTCCTGGAGGGAAAAAAAAAACAGCAGAAATAGCTCAGTAACTCCCTGGCACCCTGAATGAAGTTCAATCTGGACACTTGAGAAGGACCATTCTGATCCCACCTAGTCACAATCCAGGAGCTCTTTGCAGGGAACAGCTTCATACATTTGTGAAATGCTTTGCTTTCTTCCTTGACTCTAAACCTTGGGACTAGGACAGAAAATAGGGGAAACTTCTCATAAGCTACCAACAACAGAAGACTAGCTGAGCCTAAACAAACAAACAAACAAACAAAGCAATTAATTAATTTTTTAACATTTTTTATTGATTTATAATCATTTTACAATGTTGTGTCAAATTCCAGTGTTCAGCACAATTTTTCAGTCATACATGGACATACACACACTCATTGTCACATTTTTTTCTCTGTGAGCTACCATAACATTTTGTGTATATTACCCTGTGCTATACATATAATCTTGTTTATCTATTGTACAATTTTGAAATCCCAGTCTATCCCTTCCCACCCTCGGCCTCCCTGGTTAATCTTTTTAAAGTGTGGCTATGACTGATTCAGCATCCTGGTTACTGCCAAGGAGGAAAGCAACCTACCAGTTGCTCGTTAGTGGGAGCCTGATGATTGGCTGCTCAGCCACAGATATCCACAAGAGGGCAGCAGAGGAGTTTGCTTGCTCAAACACAATCCCATATGCCCTATCCTCCAGGGCCTCCATTCTTCCCTCTTCACCCTCTCTTTTAGTTCCCCCCTCAAAATGATCTCCTGCTTTTCAGCTTACTGTGGAGAATAAATCTGTTGGATCTCCACCTTCTGGAGACAATGCTCAAACCACTCATGCCACCTACTCCCAACCGTAAACAAACTGAGAAAGTAGCATTTAAACCTTTGTCTTCAATTAAATTGCAGGGCGAGTGATTTCCCCAAGTCCCAAAAGGAAAGAGGGAAACTATGCAAAAAGTCAAGAAGCCTTGGCTGCTTACTCTCTGAGATTCACCAAACTTATATCAACTTATAAACTTATTTGTGGTGATACTTTTCTTTGGTTTCAGAAAGCTAAATGGACCACTATCTTGGAAGACCTGGAGGGGTCTCAAATTACTGCTGAGTTCAGTCAGAAAGTAAGAGTTAGAGAAAAAGGGTTAGAAGCCATTCCAAGTTTTATCTTGTTAAAATCGTTTGGTCCTGTGTTCAAAATTGTAAACAACTGAAGGATGAAATGTGGCAAATTAACACCAGCAATTAGAAACTATTTGGAAAGAGCAGTCAAGGCTTGAACTGAATTACAAAAGTAGCCTTTGCTCTAGCCGCAGCTTTCTGAATGATATAAGACTTGAGCTTTATGACAGAAAAAAAGTCTACTGTTAAAATGCTGAGATGCCTGAATTTCAGACATCAGCTCAGCATTGTGAGGGTAACGTTTCTAAAAAATAGAAAATTCACTATCAAATTACATGGCTTTACAATTAAAACAATTGCAAAAATCTGAACAAAGACAGGACCCCAAAATATGGGCTTCCATTGAATAGAATACTTGCTGGCATTACAAAGAAAATTTCACTGGATTTTGGACTGTCTAGACTCCAAATAGAAAGAAAAGCCCCCAAAACACACAGGAGGAATACTAACTTAGCTCTGAGGAAGCAAGCATTCTTTGACCACAGTTCCCACTAAATTCACAGGGTGAGGTTACCCTTGTGAGTTGAAGGGCACCCTACCACATTTCTCTTTAATTTTGGAGTGACATATTTCACTTTTAACACTGCTTCCTTTTCTGGCACCTTCTTCAAAGTCACCAAACTGCCAGTGGTGGGTTTTGATAATTTCCCTCATAGTTTGCCTCCCAGCCCCTCAGTATATCTATAAGATCCCTTCTGTGTCAACCCAATTTTCCTCTTAGACCAACTACTCCAATAACTTCATGGATTTGGGTATTATAATTCATTGTGATACTGCAGGACTCCTTTCAAAGGTCTCCTATTCATTTCTTTCACTTTTGTTACCTCTAATGGCTTTACCTGACTTCCTTAAGCTTCTCTGTCTTCTTCAACCTAGTACCAATCTTACTGTGGACTTAAGTCAATTAGTGGACAGGAGTTCTCTTCTTTCTAGAGAAGGAATTTAACTGAAATTGGGCATGTATGAGGTGGAGAACCCCATAATAGAATGCTATGGTAAGTAGAATTAGTTCTGTCCATGCCCACCCCCCCCCAAGATACCCCAATATAATATAACACAAGAGACACTTGATGGGTGCTAATATTTCAAGAATTATTAGATAAGGTACTCCTGGTTCCTACTTGTATCCCATGCAACACTTTCATTCTGTCTGTTTAAAAGCCAAATGGAAAGGATACTGGCTATTCCAAGACTGGAGATGCTAACATGTTCCCCTTCAAATCTAATAGAACTCTATCCTGAGGTCTATTTAAATGTTCCCATAACTATATACTTCAACCCTCAATCCACCCTTATCAGAATTTCCCCTTCCCACTCTAGCCTTAAACTCTCTATAATCACTCAGCTTTAGGCTTCTTTTGCCCTTCTGGGGATTTTTGGAAATGTAGGGACCCTAAAAGCAACTACCACATGTGGAAAAGACTAATTGAAAACAGAGTGGATATTTTACCAACTCAAATGAATTTGAAAAATACCCAGATAGCTGCTTGGTGTCTTCCTAGTCCCCATTCCAAAATTGAGTTTACAGTCACCTTGACACTTATCCAGATGTCAGGCTTCCTCCCACACTCACAGAGGCCTGCAGACCTAGGCAGATGTCACACACCAAACCAGCCTCTTCCTCACTACCACTGAGTGTATTCCATCACGTTTTGTTTCTCTTTGGCTGATCTAGGAGTTACTGGCAGTGCTATGTTGTTGGGAGTGAGACAGTTACTGGCATAGATGTGTGGATGCATGGCTTGGGGACCAGGCAGGAACCCATGTGGATGATGCATAGACACATGGACAGTACACAGATTCCTTTTCTGCATCTCTGCTCCAAGACAATGAGGATAGTGAGACACTGTTTAACCCAAATGGCACTAGAAGCAGACACTCAGCCTGAGATTCTGGACTTGGACCATTTTACTTGGCTTGTAAGACAATGATACATATATGAGCTGATGACAACCCCTGGTATATCGTAGCACCACATTTACTTAAACCAGGATGACTTCCCATTGTCCACCTTTGTAAACAATGTCTTACTGGAACATAGTTATGCCCATTTGTTTACCTATTGCATGGATGCTTTCACTGAATAGTTGTGACAGAGACCCTATATCTCAAAAAGCCTAAAATATTTACTATCTGGCCTTTTATGAAGAAGTTCCCATAGACACGGAGAATGCTGAGGAAGGTGGAGAAGAGGAGGAAGGAGAAGTACTCCTTATACCCTCACAGTCTGGCTTCCTTGGACATCTCCCTGCTGCACTTCTCATCTTTCCCTTTTACGCTGCTCCATTTTCTTTCTCACAAATGTGTGCACCCAGTCACTTTCTTATCTGACCAAATACATCCCTTTGGAACTGGTCCAATTGGCTAAATTCCTGTGGAAAGAGGGTATCTATGTTAGGAGAGGGTCCATGTGTTAGGGAAGTACAGGCATGCTGAGCAAAATGCCAATAGTGAGCATCTCCAGATAATACAATGAAGGGTTGTTCATTTCCATCTTTAATCTTTATTTTCTAATTATGATAAAAGATTTTCATTTAACTAAACATATATATTAAGGAACAGATGTAAAATGTTAAAAGCCCTTTACTAACAAAAATACCCAGGAATCCCCGCCAAGAGGAAAATGCTTGAAATATACTTGTTGTATACAGCCTTGCTTACATTTGTGCCATGGATTTTCTATTTTTCTTGTTTGCTAAGGAAACTTAAGCCGCCTTTGGCAACTTTACACGGGGGGAGAGATGTATCAAGAAGGGGGGCTATGAAGGCCTTCCAGTGCAGGGCAGCCCACAGAAAGCGGTGGCATGTGTTAAGATGTGACTATTAAATAGCTTTTTCTAATCTCCTCTCACCATGAACTACACACCCATATTCGAAATGTAATCAGTGGATCTAGCATGACTCTGCTAACTGAAAAACAGCATGAATTACTTTTGCTTTCAGCTTCAGTTTTATTACCATCATACTAGATGGACCAAGAAAAGATGAACCTCCTCGCTCTTTTTTAGCTTTCATGAAGGAGAGTCAGACTGGTAGGAGGAGCTACTGAGCAAGGTGTGAGAGGCACTGAGAACCGTTCTTTTATCCCCAGTGTGTGGAGCAGGTATGTCCTTGTCTTTTACATGCAGTGCAAAATTGATGTCTTTTCTGTTTTTATTGAAATAGAGTCGATTTACAATGCTGTGTTAGTTTCTTGTGTACAACACAGTGATTGATATATATATATTCTTTCTCATTATAGGTTATTACAAGATGTTGAATATAGTTCAATAGGACTTTGTTGCTTATCTATTCTGTATGTAGTAGTTAGCAAGATTGATTTCAGATTCAAAGTGACACCTGAGGAAGGGCAAGTGGCCTGCTGTCTGGCATGCAGGGGTCTGTGGCTGGCTTTAGTTCAAAGGAAGCTCAGCTTCTCTGTATGGACCAGTAGCAGCTGCAAAGTGACAGCCAGACACACTGTGTCCCCCTCGATGTTCTTCTCCTTGAGAGAGTCCTCCTGGGGGCCTGCCTGTCTTGCTCTGTCAAGCTCTATGGGCTGGCGTTAGAATTCAGAGAATAAGACCGTCCCTGGCAAGGAGGTTATAGGGAACTGTCATCTATAGAAATTGTTTCTTTTTAATGTTTCTATTAGTCAATTTAAGAAAGCTCACAGTGAGAGCTCTGTAAATCTCTATGTAGAGATAAATTTAGTCCCCTCACCCCTGACCTTTATTAGTTAAACATTACGATCACATCAAATCTATCTTTCTCTTTCTGTCTCTCTGGCTCCCTCTTTCTCCCTCTTATTCTCTCTCTTCCCCTGTCCCCCAACCCCCACCCCCACATTTGTGGGTTGTTTTTCATAAGAACATTGGAATCATTTGTAGCATGTTTTATACATACACAACCTAGGTTTAACAATCCCTCTGGGTGATTTTTTTTCTGTAGATCACATTTTGAAAACCAACCTGGAACAGGATTGAATAGCTGCAGTTTGTTAATTTGATGTTAAAAATTATGTGGCTTATTCACAGCTAAGAAATCACAGGTCTGTTTCTTTAAAACATTTTTTATTGAGTTATAGTCATTTTACAATGTTGTGTCAAATTCCACTGTAAAGCACAATTTTTCAGTTATACATGAACATACATATATTAATTGTCACACATTTCACTGTGAGGTACCACAAGATCTTGTATATATTTCCCTGTGCTATACAGTATAATCTTGTTTATCTATTCTGCATATGCCTGTCAGTATCTACAAGTTTTGAACTCCCAGTCTATCCCTCCCCCCGCCCTGTCCCCTTGGCCACCACAAGTTTGTATTCTATGTCTATGAGTCAGTTTCTGTTTTGTTTTTATATTCATTTTAAAATTTTTTGAGATTCCACATATGAGATATCTCATATGGTATTTTTCTTTCTCTTTCTGGCTTACTTCACTTAGAATGACATTCTACAGGAGCATCCATATTGCTGCAAATGGCGTTATGTTGTCAGTTTTTATGGCTGAATAGTATTCCATTGTACAAATATACCACTTCTTCTTCATCAAGTCATCTGTTGATGGACATTTAGGCTGTTGACATCTCTTGGCTATTGTAAATAGTGCTGCTATGAATATTGGGGTGCAGGTGTCTTTTTTTGAAGTAGAGTTCCTTTTTGATATATGCCCAGGAGTGCGATCACTGGGTCATATATTATGTCTATTCCTAGTCTTTTGGGGAATCTCCATACTGTTTTCCACAGTGGCTGCACCAAACTGCATTCCCACCAGCAGTGTAAGAGGGTTCCCTTTTCTCCACAGCCTCTCCAGCATTTGTCATTTGTGGACATTTGAATGATGGCCATTCTGGCTGTTGTGAGGTGATACCTCATTGTAGTTTTGATTTGCATTTCTCTGATAATTAGTGATCTTGAGCATTTTTTCTTGTTCCTATTGATCATTTGTATGTCTTCCTTGGAGAATTGCTTGTTTAGATCTTCTGCCCATTTTTGAATTGGGCTGTTGGTTTTTTCTTATTATGTAGTATGATCTACTTATATATTCTGGAGATCAAGCCTTTGTTGGTTTCATCATTTGCAAAAATTTTTTCCCATTCCTTATATTTTTGTTTTGTTTTACTTATGGTTTCCTTTGCTGAGCAGAAGCTTGTAAGCTTAGTTAGGCCCCATTTGTTTATTCTTGCTTTTATTTATACTGCTTGGGTAGACTGCCCTAGGAGAACATTTTTGAGCTGTATGTCAGATAATGTTTTACCTATGTTTTCTTCTAGGAGGTTTATTGTATCTTGTGTTATGTTTAAACATTTGATCCATTTTGAGTTTATTTTTGTGTATGGTGTAAGGGAATGTTCTAGCTTCATTGATTTACATGCTGCTGTCTAGTTTTCCCAAAATCATTTGCTGAATAGACTATCTTTATTCCATTGTATATTCTTGCCTCCTTTGTTGAAGATTAGTTGACCAAAAGCCTGTGGGATCATTTCTGGGCTTTCTATTCTATTCCGCAGACCTGGTTTTTATAAAGTTGTTTCTCTCACATTTTCCTGCAGCTTCCTTTAAGTTTTCCATTTAAAGAGGGGGACTGGACAACTCTGGTCATTATAATGTAGCTGTTAGAGGATCCTGTTTTACCTTTGTATTCTTTTCTCCCACAATGAAGAATCAGACAAAAGGAGATGGTACAGGAGCAGTGTTTGAATTTTCTTGCTGCTTTGCTCTGAAAAAAAAAAAAATTATAGACCTTGTTTCTTAGTAACCTGAAGTTTGCAGATTGTGTTCAAATATGTAACCCAATTTTTTTAGTGCAATTATTGTGGATAAATCTCCATCTAATTCAGTAAGCATGCACTGAAATCCCATTTTGTGCTGCATTCTATGCTCATATATAAGCTTTTACTTATCTGATTTTATTATCAAAACATCCTCCAGACTGGACTTACCATTTTTTTCATATTACCCCTATAATTATTCTTAAAAACTTAGGTTTAGCTAAGTGAGGCTTCTTGTTTAATGCCACACAAGTAGTAACTGATAAAGCTGGTATTTTTAAAAAATATTTTTGATAGTATTTGAGGCATCTTGAATACTTGACCTATAAATATGGAAGTGAATAGTTGAGACATTTGAATATAATATCATGTTTATATAGTCTGATTATGAAATATGCATAGATATTATAGGGAAATTTTAATATAATGCCAATCAGAAATATGCCAGAAGAACCATGGTACAATTGTTTTTAATACTTAATTTTTAAAATCAAATTTGCCTTGGAAAACAATTACAAGGGAATCTCATATCCTTTTCACCTAGATTTACCCACTGGTGGCATTTTCCTAGATTTGCATCCTCTCTCTAAATATATGTATATGTCTCTCAATATAATATAAAACAATATTTGCATTTTCATTCTTATTTTCATTTATGAGATTAAGTTGCAAAAATCCTGACCCTTCTCAGCTAAGTACCTTGGCCTAAATCTCTCAAGATTCAGGACATCCTCCTGAAACAGAAGAAGAGTGGCAAGCGGGAGAAGGAGCAAGTGTGTGGGAACATTGACCTAAAGTGTGCAGTCTCCTTCTCAAAAAGGGGAGGCAGGAGGGTGGGAAAAGTCTTCAGTAGTTTACCTATGAGGATGATGTTACCTGTGCGTTTTTCCATACATAGACTTCATTATGTTCAGGGAGTTTATTTTTATTCTTAATTGTATTTTGTTTAGTTTTCACATATTTGTAGACTTTGCAGTTTTATTCCATCTATTAATTTCCAGTTTCATTTCATTGGGTTCAGAAAAGATACTTTGTATGAGTTTAACCTTTTAAAATTTGTTGACTTGTTTTGTGGCCTAAAATATGGTCTATCCTTGGAAATATTCCATGCCCATCTGGGAAAATGTGTTTTCTCTTGTTGTTGGATGAGAGTGTTCTGTATATGTCTGTTAGGTTCAATTAATTTATAGTGTTATTCAAGTACTCTGTTTTTCCTACCTATTATTGCAAGTAAGGTATTAAACTATTGTATTATTGTTAAGTGATCTGTTGCTCAATATTGTCAATGTTTATTTCACATATTTTGGAACTCTGAGGTTCAGGTATACATATTTAGAATTGTTTACCTTCTAGATAAACTTGACTCTCTTAACATAATGTCCTTCTTTGTCTCTTTTAACAGTGCTTGAAATAACTTTTTTATCTCATATAGATATAACCACAACAGTACCCTTTTTGTTGTTATTTGAATAGAAAATCTTCCTGGGATGTACAGTAAGGTGGTAGTTGCTCAGGCTGACCTGTCTCCAACCTGTCTGGTGGCAAACCAGCACCCATTCACTCCTTCTAGTCTAGGCTTCTCCAGCCTTTCTATCTGTTTCAGTCTTTCTCAAAGTAGCCAAGGGGATTTGTCTCCTCTGTGCAGGACCCGAGGACTGGGATGCCAAGTCTGTGGATTGACCTACTCACTCCTCAGGGTTAGGGTCTATTTGCACAGTCTTCCTTTTCCTCTTAGTCCTTCCCTAGGTGCACAGGTCCCAACCTGAAGTTTTTACTCCTCCCTAATTATGTGGAAATATCTCTTGAAATCTTGTTTGTATAGGAGTTCTGCCAGTTTTCAGTCACTTTTCTGTGAGAAGTTATTATCCCTCATCTTGACCCCCCTCCTCTGGAAACAGTATTCTTCATTGGTAGTTTCCCCCCTACCCCATCACTCAGTTTTTAGCAATTTAAACATATCATTCCACTGCCTTCTGGCCTACAAATATTTTGTTGATAAATTGACTGACAATCTTATTAGATTTGATGATTTACTGCTTTTTGTCGCTTTCAAGATTCTCTCTTTGTCTTTTGACAGTTTGATTATAATATGCCTCAGCATTGGTCTCTGATTATTTATCCTACTGGAGTTTGTTGAATATCTTGCATTTGTAGATTTATATATTTCATTGCATTGGGAATTTTTTAGCCATTATTTCCTCAAATAATCTCTCTGCCCTGCCTCTCCCTTCTGCTTTAGGGACTTTCATAATGTATATACCTGTCTATGTGACAGTATTCCATAAGTTTCTTAGGCTGTATTCACTTTAAAAAAATTATTTCTTCCTTCTGCTCCTGAGACTTGATAATTTCAAATGTCCTGTTTTCAAGTTTGCTGAGTCTTTTTGCCTGTGCAAGTCTAATCCCCTTTATATGTATTCAAATGCTCTTCCCCTGAGCTTTAACACCAAGTCTAATTCCCTGTAGAAAATGTGTAAATTCAATCATTGTATTTTCCAGCCTCAGAATTTCAGTTTGGTTCCTTTTTTAATTATTTTTATCTCCTTGTTTATTTTCTAATTTTGTTCATATATTGTTTTTCTGATTTTCTTTGGTTATTTTTCTGAGTTTTCCTTTAGCTTTTTAAGCATATTTTAAAAAAGTTATTTTAAAGTCTTTGCCTAAAACATCTAATGCACATGTTTCCTCAGGGTTTTTTTTTTTTTTTTACCACTTTATATTCTTCCTTTGGAAGGGCCATATTTTCATTTATTTTGTATGCCTTGTGATTTTTGTTGTTGTTGTTGAAAAATTGGATATTTATTTATCTATTTATTTATTTTAAATTAAGGTACTCAGTATTTAACCCAGGATCTTGGACATGTTAAGTACATGCTCTACTACTGAGTTATTACCCTCCCACCCCCTGAAAATTGAGCATTTATGAAAGCAGTCACCTTTCCCATTCTTTGCATACTGCCTTTTGACAAGGGAGTCTTTTCCTAAGCTGGCTCTTGATTTTGAAACTTGGGATTAAGCTTAAGAGAAGTTGTAAAGTCTTTTTAGGCTTTTTTGAGCATGCATCTTCCCTGGGCCTGTGTTTTGCTTTTTCAGTTTTTCCATATATGTGCTCCTTTTAAGTATATTAATTTCCCAAATGATGTCTCCTTTGAACTTTTGATTGTCTATTGTGTGTCTCCACCCTGAAAAGAAAAAGAAAAATTCAGTTTCTCTTCTCAACTTTCTATTCTTTATACTTATTTCTGGTCACCACTTACGTGAGCATTTTTTCACAATAAGCAATTCTGACACTAACTTCCAAGAGTTACTTTATACCCTACATATTAAGGGCTCAGTCCCGCAAGACTTCTCCTCAGTTCAGATGCAATTACAAATCCAGGTTGTCACCTGTGCTTCTGACTAACTGGCTGTACATTGGGGTTTCCCATCTCTTCCCCAGGTTCAATGATTTGCTAGGATGGCTTAAGAACTCAGGAAGGATAATTTGCTTACTAGATTACTGGTTTACTTTAAAAAAGGATACAGCCTATAAACAGCAAAATAGGAGATGCAAAGGGAAAGATATCAAGAAAAGCATGTGGAGCATCCATGACCCCTTTGGATGTGCCACCTTCTAACAACATCCACATATTCATCAAGCCAGAAACTCTCTGAACCATTTCAGTTAGGTTTTATTTATTTTTTTAATGGAGGACTTCTTAGGTAGATATGGTTGAGTAAACTATTGGTCATTGGTGATTAACTCAACTTTCAACTCTTCTCTGCTCCCCAGTGGTTGGAGCATCAGGCTAAATGTTGCAACTTTCTAATAACATTGATTCCTCTAGGAACCAACTCCATTGTAGTGATCTAGGGGCTTTAAAAAATCACCTCATTAACATAAACTCAGTTGTTGTTGAAAGGTTCTTGTTATAAATAACAAAAGACTCTCCTTTCATCTTTATCAGTCTGGAGATATTTTAGGAATTGAGGACAAAAGACCAAAAGTTTCAAGAAAAATAATTTCATCTCTCTCATCACATAGGGTTTTAAGAGCTATATACCAGGAATAAGGACAATGATCAAATTTGTATTTCTTATTATACATCTCAATATCACACACCCATAATATCTTGTCATAGGTGTCTGCAGGTCTTTCTCCCTGCAGCTTTCCCAAGAAATGCCCACTGCTTCTCCCTGCCTAAGATCCAAATAAGGGAAAAGATAACAGTCCTTCAGGCAGCCCATGAGATGTCAGAACATTGTAAATGCAGTCTGCTCTGCTCTGTTTACTTTGAAAAAGGGAATTGGAAACTCAACTGATGCCTTAGATAGTCTATTTTATATATTCACTGGTAACCTCTTGCTCTAGGCATCTGTGGAGCTGTCTCTCCACATTTATCCTTGAGAAATACCTGCTGCTTCTTTCCACCTGATATCCAAGTTTTACCACCACCTACCCCTCTGCCACCCTTCCCTGAGTTTCATGTGAGGTGAAAGAGAGACCTGAAGAGGCAGCCCTGACAGGTTAGAACATTATAAAATTCCCTCTCTCTGAATCAGGGGAGGGAATTGGGAAATGATTTGCCACTTCCTTAAAGACCTTACCACAATGGGGACCGAGGGCAACAGAAAAACCACAGAATTTCCTACCATTTTGAATGAGGCTGTTTCTTGATTTGGTATTTGGTTGGTTGCTTTGGACCTTTGACTGTTTTATGGAACTACTGTAAGGTTATTCTAGCCAGTATTTTGGTTGTTGTTTATATCTCCGTGGGGAAACAAGAGCTTAGAGTTTGCTAGTCTGTCATTTTGCTCAAGTATGTAGATTTTCAATCCTTTCTCAATGACATTCACTCAGCCTTTGTGAGAACCACTTACCTCATTTCCAAAGTAGTTATATTAATTTCTAACTTTCAGTCCCTTGTGAATATCAGTTTAGCTGGATATGTAAGTTATTATCAAAGGGCTTGGTATATTGTAGGCCTTCAGTGCATCATAACAATAACTTTAATTATATTATTATTTTGAAATAACAGTTTGGAGAGTGATATTATATTATTTCACTACCAATACCATGAGAGACTTGAGGGAATGATGGGGGAAAACCTCTACAGTATGCTAATTCTAGGTTACATTTTGTCTCATGGAAAGCACAGAACTCTTACTTACCTTATCTTAAGTTGATTGATGCTTTGTATAAGTCTGAGTTTGAGAATGACTTTATAATCTGATTTCCACTAAGAAGCTCTTCTAGGTTGGCAGGTTGCCATGGCATCCAGACCCAAAATGATGGACCCCATTTGTCTGCTGGAAAGTGTCAAGGTGCTTTCAGTGAACCAAAAATCTCTGCAGATTCTTGGTGAGATTTCTTTGCCAGTGCTGGTGGTGGCCATTGTAGGGCCGTATCATACAGGCAAATCCTACTTGATGAACCATCTTGGAGGTCAGAATCATGGTGAGTGTTGTACTGGGTCAAGGACCAATTGCTTGATTCTAGCTAATACCTCAGCTTCTTAATTTTTGTCCTGATCATGTGTAGGGAGAACCAAACTTCTCTTAACAAATCAACTTTCCACTCCTTTTTCTCACTGCTAAACCACTGTCTTACTGTAATTCATTATCATATTGTATGTTTTATTCCTGTAAAGCAAAATTTCTCCTACCAATTCCCACAATCCTACCTTATTTTACATGCTTAATAACTGGACTCTTGCAATTGTGTCTACTCGCTCTTGAAACACATTTTGCGTTTTTATGGACTATTCTCATCTACATATAAATGTGTTCAAATGTCTATAATCTTAAAAATATTTCCTGTATGTCATATACTACTGTGGCTAACACTTCTCCCCACTTTTGAAAAATTTCTCTGACAAAAAATATAATCTTGATTTTTTTCCACCTTTTTCTCTTCCCATGTCTGTCTTCAGTCCATTTCTCTCTGGCTTTGAACCTCACCATTCTTTCAAGATACTCTTGTTATGGTTATCAGTGACTTCCATTTTGTCTGATTCATGGATTCCCCTTTGCCTCTATGTTGAGCCCTTGCTTGGTATCTTTATCACAATTAATATTCCTTCCTCCTTGAAACAGATGACACACAAAGTAGGACATTCTTGAGGAAACGGAGAAAGCACCAACTCGTATGCTGGGATACTGACATTCCAATAGATCTGACTCTTTAGCCCCTTGGTTGTTTAGATTATCTGCTCTAACTGAATGCTGCTTTCTCCCCTCTCCTCACAGGCTTTCCTCTAGGCTCTACAGTGCAATCTGAAACCAAGGGCATCTGGATGTGGTGTGTGCCTCAACCACGCAAGCCAAATCGCACTCTGGTGGTCCTTCTGGACACTTAGTGCCTTGGGGATAAGGGAATGGTAAAGCAGAAATTCACAGTTAAATCCTTTTTATTCTGGATTTTCCCCTTATCTCTCCATGGTCCTAGAAATTTTACTGCTTTAATCTGTAAAATCTAGAAATCAATTATAGTAAATAAGGCAAACTATGATTTGTTTGAATCTCACTTCTAGGTAAGATATCATGGTGTCTTAGATAAATTCTTTTATTTCTTGGCACTGTGTGGATGACTTGATTACATTTAGTAAGTCATTATTGAACAGCTGAGTTACAGGCCTTTGGATTTAGAATTGTAGATATCAGTGACCAAAGTAAAGGTCCTGCCCTAAAAGAGTCTTTAGTTCAATTGATAAGACCACATTATCTGCAGTCAGATTTAGTACCATGTAATTGGGAAAGAAGCAGGCTGGATGGAAGTAGAAATTACATTGCATTGCAATCCCCAATTTCTGGGAATTTCATGGGAGCTCCATGGCTGGAATGGCTTTTTTGAGTTATCCTGAGTTTGGGAGAGGGGTGCTGATACATTTTTGAAGAGCTGCTCCAGAAGCCTTTCTAATTAAGAGTGCTGACACCTGAAGACTGTCTTCCACCAGCACTCCCAACAGCTGGGGGAATAAGTCCTTCAGTTTTGAAAGGCAATCCAGGCAGCACCTGACTGGTTTTGAGAGCTTACAGTTAAGCATAACTAAGAAAGAGGAGAAGTATCAATCTGTGAGTGAGGAAAAATTTCTGATTCACCTTCTTAGCTACAAGGTGAAGAATGTATTTGAGGGTTGGATTTAAGGGACGGGTTTACATTTTCCGTGATATAGTTCATCAACTACTCACAGAGTGATCTGGAAATCTGTGAGACATCTCTGAATGTGCAACTTCTATAAAAGTAATTTTTTGTCCTACAAGAAACAATTTAAAATGGATTTTCGGGGTTTTAGCTTTCTGCTATTGGGTGAAATGAACTATCCCTCCTTTCCCCCTTTTGAGATTTATTTGGAAATAATACCTACATTTTTATAGCTCTCTTTTTTTTCTCAATGGGAGTTAGAAAGTGTGTGCTTATTTTTAAAGCCATATATCAAATAATGATATAATCTTCTTGTTGAAATAATTGTTTGTCATAACTGCTACTGCTTCTTATCCTAATTGATTATTTTTAAAAAGTGGGTTTTGGGGAAAGAAAGTAATGAATAGACTCTTATCCCCCCAAACTCCCATTTAGAATCTTCTCAACATAAACCACAGTTTTTGCATTTGCACTGGGAGCAACTTTACATGCCATTTATAATAAAAAAAAATTTCCAGTTTATGCCATTATTTAGACAATGCTATGATTTATACAAGTTAGCCTGGGCTTTAAGGCCCTTGATTAGGCTGCATGAAAGCTCACCTTATCTTCTCCACTTGCCCTCTGCCCTGAAATGACTCTAACTACAAGACCCCTGTCTTCTCCCATCTCTAATTTTGTTTCTCTGGGTTTTCCTGTCTATGGGATCACCTTCATTTCTTCAGTTCCACATTTACCAGTTCTTTAATATTCAGCTCAAGACTTTGAGGAAGCTTTCAGATTATAAATTCTTTCTCCAAATTTCATAGCTCTGTTCTTCATTGATAGACTTCTAAATTTTAGTTTAGTGTTATAGCTATAGGTTTCACTGCTTATATACATTACTGAGAGTAAGCCTTTTACAGATACTTCTATCTTTGTTGCCATACTGTTATGGATGTTTGTCCACTGCTTTGAAATAGTCATGTTGAAAGAAATAATTTTCATTTTTAGCATTGCTTTTTTAAAATCTAAGAACAGTGGGGGATATTTAGTAGCTTCCTGCAAGTATTTATTGATTGGATATAATTTAAATACCCAGTTATGCCAACTATGGTATATTTTATATGGACTCTGATTAATAAATATATGCAGAATGAATAAGTGCCCACACTCATCACTGAATTCCTAATTACACAACAGGTACTGTATTAGTTTTTCTGTATATGTTATTTTACTTTATCCAATTGAGGAAAAAGAAAGTACTGTGAACATTAGAATCCTTTTATATATGAAAAATTTGCAAACACAAAAATGTCTCTGTACTTGTCAAAGTTGATATCTGCATTTACATCTGTCTTCAATTTCTTTGCATGGTGAGTATGTTAGCTGAAATAATAAATGAAACCATGATTGAAGAAGTGTACAGATGAATTTCTAATGTAGGGGTAAACTTCTAACTCTCTTGTTCTAATGTGCTTTCTAGGATGAGTCTAAGAAGGATTCATGGATCTTTGCCCTGGCCGTGGTTCTCTGCAGTAGCTTTGTCTAGAAAAGCATGAGCACCATCAACCACCAGGCCCTGGAGCATCTGCAGTATCCTTCCAGGTCCTGAACCACCATGTTTCACTGAATTCATTGGATGAGGATAGAGTAAGTCTCTCCTTTCCTGTCATTTAGTTTTCTTGGGTGGAGCAGAGGGGACCCATGGCAAAAGAGTGTGTTTATAATATTTTTATACTAGAGAAATGTGGGAATTGTTGGTAGTGAGTTTCTTTTCCCTAACCAAGTCTTAGTTATGTGACAGAGCTTGCAAAACATCAGGGCAAAGTCCTCTCAAACACCTGATAGAGTAGAAGATTCCACAGAATTTGTGAATTTCTTTCCAGAATTTATCTGGACTGTATGGGATTTCACCCTCGAGCTGCAGTTATGTGGTCAGCCTATCACAGAAGATGAGTACTTGGAGAATGCCCTGAAGCTGATTCCAGGTATCAGAGTATGGCCTGGGCAGTGTACGGTCCAATAGAGTGTGGGATCTACTAAACAATATCCCTCATCTCTGTGATTGCATTTGTATTTGAGACTAAATCAAAGTCTGTGGAAATGGTGGCAGGAAAGTGGGTTGCAAAGATCTAGGGGCTACAGTTGAAGTTTACTCAAGAAAAGTAAAGTGAAATTACTCAAAACCAATTTGTTTTTTATACATCTTTAAATTTAGCATCCAGATTTAAATGGGTGCTGAAACATTCTAAAGACTGGATGCTGTGTTTCCTATTCCTTCAATTTGTCTCTGTTGAAGAAAACAACTAATCAGCTAATTGTTAGACATGAAACTGCAGTGAAAAGCTTATCTAAAGAACAAAATGTAGATTTCACATATTATTCTTATCAAAGAGGGATATAAAACTTTCTAATCCTGTATAATTATATCATCTACAAAATGATTGTATGTTCTAAATAAACCTGAAGAAGTGACTGTCTTTACAATCTATGCCTTTTCAATAATACTGACAATTATTAGAACATTCATTTTACCTTCCACATCATAGCTTTCTCCTAATTCCCACATGTTTACCCATGAATTAATTACAAGGTAATAAATTATTTTCATGGGTTACATTTCCAAGGATGTGTGTCTATTGAAACCTTGAGAGAAATATCAATCCCAATTTATTCATTCTTCTTTTCACGTTTCTATTTATGATTTCTCAAAACAGCTATTAAGAAATTGGCTGGCAGGAGAGGACCAGATATAATCATTTACCTCAAAGAGTTTATAGATTATTGGTGATACCTTAAAATTACATTTCAGGTACATTTATACTTCAGAGGTTTTACTAAAAAATAGATAAAACTGCATCAATTATTTTTAGCATTGAAACAGTTTTTCTTAAATAATGAGGATGTTATTCCTAATATTCCAATTACTGTCCATGATCCCTTGTTTGTAGCTCTCCTTTTTGGTTCCACAGCTCATTTCTTACATGAGGTTGAGTTGAGCAGAAAGTTTCATGTGACCTTTCATTCTTTTAGCTGCTAGTTAAGCAAACACATCATAGACAACCACTCTACTATGTGCATGTCTGGAGAGACCAGCCATAGGTTTCCTTTACTGGATCAGATGTCTCCCTAAATTTCTCTGCAGTTATATAATTGGTAAAAGTCTGATGTGCAAAGAAGTATTGAATGTCTATGTTAAAAGAGTTCTATGTGTAGAAATGGCAAAGACACACAAATCCCTGCCATGAACAACTGTAATCCCCTCACCTCAAGACTCTACACACTCTAGTCCCTGTTTTTCTGTCCCTCAGGGAATAATCCCAAAGCCCAAACATCCAATCTACCCAGAGACTGCATCAGGCATTTATTTCCAAGATGGAAGTGTTTTGTCTTTGACTGGCCAACATAGGAAAAAAAAAATTCTAGCCAATATTGGGATGGTATCTGAAGACCAACTGGATCCTAAATTCCAGGAGCAAACAAAAAATTTCTGTTCTTACACCTTCATTGATGCAAGGACCAAGACCCTCACAGAAGGAATCATGGTCACTGGGAAAGGTGAGTCTCTTTTTCCCATTTCCATGGCGACTGGTATATGTTGAATATTTTATATAATGTGCTTTCTAGTATTTTTGTTTGATTCTAAAAGAATTCTGATTTTACAGACATTTATACTCCATGAATAAATCTGTATACTTTATAATTATCTCACTTTGGGGGATTTACAAATTCCTTCCTCAAGTTGCAATTTTTGTCAATGATATCGGTGGCTCCCACTTATCTGAAAACATTCTCCACTTAGAATATAATCACCCTTTTGGTGTAAAAACAGAATACTGCATGTTTTCAAAGGAAGTCCTATACAATAAGTGTTCTTCACAAGGAGAATTCAAAAGATATTTTGAGAATTTAGAGTGGTCCAAAAATAAATATTAGCCCATAAATCACTGAAAATTCATTCAAAGCCTCACAATTAGGAATAAATTATACATGGTACACTTTGCCTCATCTGTCTATCTATGTAATCTATATTGCTTTCAATTTTTAAAATGAGAAACTGTATTTTCCAGGTAGCACCTAGTATGTTAGATAGAAGTAAATATTAACTTTTTTAGTCCTGTGGCCTGGAAAACCATAAAAATGAAGAGTCAGTAGGAAAATGAAGGTGATAATAGTAGTGGGAGGTAGGGGTGCGTGTGTGTGTTTGTGTGTGTGCATGTGTATATGACCCTAGAAGCATAGTCTCAGAATCCTGGAGCCATTGACTGATAACTTGATATTTAGCGCCTAAATTTCCTGGCTTCTTCAGGGCTGAGGACTCTGGTTGTGACCTATGTGGATACTATCAATAGCGGAGCAGTACCTCGCTTGGAGAACGCAGTGACAACTCTGGCCCAGCTGGAGAACTCAGCTGCCATTCAGAAGGCAGACAACCACTACAGCGAGCAGATAGCCCAGCGAGTGAGCTTCCCCACAGACATGCTGCAGGAGCTGCTGGAGGCGCACGCTGCCTGTGAGTGGGAGGCCCCTGCAGTCTTCATGGAGCACTCCTTCAAGGAAGACAAGCAGGAGTTCCAGAGTAACCTTGTCATAATCTGTCTTAGTATTTACCTTTTGTCGCCTACCCTTGAAGAATTAAGCCTAGAAGTGTTGTTACCGGTCCCACGGCTCATCTCTCACTCAAGGATAAAGTAGTCCATGTTCTCATGAGGGACAGAGTTTCAAAGGACTACATTTCCTTCTTTTTTGACTGCCAGAACTCAGGCAGTTTATCTGGAACTCCTTTTGACCTTCAATGAAAAATCAGTATAGATATCCTCTTGAAATAAATACTTCTGTGGATTCCAAGCCTGTCCAGAACACCCAAGACATTCTTTAGCTGGCTTCTTTTTCTGTGAACACACTCCTATGGCTGGGAACCAAAATTTCTCTTTTCAGATCCATATCTCAGGCCACTTTCAGCTTAGGTTGCTCCTTGTTGTATCTATCATTGAATACAGACAAAATCACTGAATGTGGCAGCTTCAAGGAACCAGAGAGATTAGGTAATGCAACTCCAACAGCTCAGATGAAATACCCAAAGGAGGTTAGGGAACTTCCCCATGGTCTTCCAGAGTTTTCAGAGCTGTGAATAAATCAAATCTTGTGACTGCTGTTTTATTACATGTCCTCCAACAGAATACTTTTCTCATGAGGAACACAATTAGACCAATTCTTCTACCAGATCCTTTGGAAATTTACTTCCTCTGTTCCTTGCTTCTGGTGACAGCCCTCTATCTTTCTTCCCTCTAGGAAATCATAAAAAATAAGAAAGATGATTTCTTGATGCAGAATGAAGAGACATCAATCAAATGTTGCCAGACTAAACTTGATCAGCTTTCAAAGACACTAATAAAAAGTATCCCAGAAGGAACTTTCTCTGTTCCTGGAGGTCATGAACTCTACAGGAAAGCAAAGGAAATTATTGAAAAGTAATATCACCAAGTGCCCATGAAAGGAGTGAAGGTGAGGAATAAGGGAAACATGGGGAACCTACAGAATAGTCAAAGGGCTATACTGAAAATCTGAGAGAACAGCTCCATGCATGCATAAAGAGAGAGTATGGGGCCATTCAAACAGCTTTGGCTCTTAAGGTTCACTGCATGCTATTTATTCCTGAAGAGAGTACAAATGTCAACTCCCAACCATGAGTACAGATTTCTTAAATCCAGAGACAGAACATAAATTATTCATTTTTTTTTACTCAACAACATATTTGACGTGTTGAGCACTGACAATTTACAAGTCAGTCTTTGTACACAAGGATGATCACAATTGAGACAGGAAGTCAACTACATAGACAAGTTATAACACTCAGGAAAGAGCTACTTAGGTGTTAGAAACAAACATCATCATCATCATCATCATCATCATCATCATAATTAAAAAACAACAATACTAATGCAACTAATATATATTGAACAGTTGTTTCCTATAGCCAAAATGTTAAACTCTTTCCCTAGACTCTTTAGTTTAATCTTTCAAATAACATTAAGAAGCATCTACATTATCAACACTTTAAAGATCTGAACTGAGAAGCATAGGCAGGTTAAAATAAGTTGTCTAAAGTTATAACCAGCTAGTGGCAGAGGAGAACAGCAGCACAATTTAGAGGCACTATTTCACACTGGGAAAACAGATATGTACAAGCACCAGAGATTTGGATTTGTAGAACTGAACATGGTTCTGACTGGCTGGAATCTAGAGTGGGGAGAAGGAAGTAGCACTGGGCAAGTGACTGGAGGGAGACAGGTCAGTCTAAGGAGCTTGGACTCATTGTAAGGAACCACTATGGAACTTTAAACATGAAGCAAAAGTTACATGGAATTAGTTGTCTTTGCAGCACTAATTTACTTATTTGAAATCTAATTTCTGTGCTCCTTCTTGGTTCCTCAGGGAAATGAGTTCCTCCAGAGATTTCTGCAGTCCCAGAATGCAATAGAGAAATCCTGCAGGCAGATAAAGCCCTCACTGATGGGGAGAAGCCCATAGCAGGTACAGGGTAGGGCTGGGCTCACAGTGGGATGGGTAGGTTCTTGCAGTGCCCTCTGACAGGTGTGAGAGAAAAACCTTCCCAATACAGGAGCTTCCTTCCTTTCTGTGGAACAACCCTGCTGCGTCTGGAAACAGCAAAGGGAACTGTGGTTGGATGCCAGACAGACAGAGACTTTTCTCTCACATTCTGAAGTGTGGTCTTGATGGTATGGACACGGGGTGGGGGGGAAGACTTCGGAGATTTCCTACCCCTCTCTTCAATTTGGTTTGGCCTATGAGCTCAAGAGGGTGGAGGTCAATCATTGCCTATTTTTTCCCTCTCTAATGGCTCCCTGGGGCAGAGGAGTGGACCAGGAATGAGAGAGCTGATAAGGAACAGTAGCTGCTGAAACAGAAACTGCAGGAGCAGCAGCAGCAGGTGGAGGCTCAGAAGAGAAGTCTCCAGAAACACATAGTCCAAATGATGGAGAAGCTGGTGGGGGAAAGAGAAAACCTGCTGAGAGAGCCAAACAAGATATTGGAGCATCAGCTGAAGGTGAATCAGGCTGTGGCAGTAGTAGAGCTTGATAGCTTTGCCCTGGTACCTCAGGAAGAGATGGGTGAAGGTTACAGCAAGATCATGCAGAGATCAGAAGTGCATCTACTGCTTGTGATTTATTAAAACCCTGAAGCCTTTGAATCCTTCCAAAACCTTTAAATTCGGCTCTGTAAGTAGACTTTGGAGTGTTCAGGATGAGTATGCCCCCCTACTCCAAGCCCTCAGAGAATATAAATAGGGTTGAATAGCCACTTAGAGAAATTTAAAATGATCTCACAGGGCTTGATTGAACAGATATTCCAACTATGTGTGTTTAACATGAACAACAAATAGTATGGTTTACCAAGATCACTACATTTTACCAGGAGCCCTGCTCAGCCCAAGGCCCTGAGGTAGGTCTCTGCAGATATAAAACTACCAGAAATGTCCAGAATTAAAAATACAGGGAAGTGGCAGCTTTTAAACTTGCTGCATTGCCTCCAGGTTTTTATAGATCCCCAAGCTATCATGTGGCTTGGAGGGATTTCTCTCATTGTTCATCTGAACATGATTTATAAGAGATTTCTATAATTTGTGGACCATGTGTTTATAACAGATTTCTATAATATGGGTGACAGTACCATCCTGAGTGGGACTGAAAATTAGTGCAGTCAGACCAAGGCTACCTCTCATTTGCATTTTTTGACTGGAAAATATTACATTTGTCCTCATGCCAGGCTTAGCCTCCTGGCAAAACCCTAAGGTATATGAATATTATTAAGGCTGTAAACTACACTTTCTCTTAATATTTAGGTCCAAACCAGGAAATATTCCTTGTTACAAGAGTCTCCTTTCATGATTAAGAGACAACAATTTTAGGAATACAACAAAGATAGTCTGACAAAGTTTTAAAGTTTGACAAAATGTAATCCTTGAAAAAATGGGGGATTTAAAAAGTTTTACTTCCTTCCTCACTTTTTTTTTTTAGGTCCAAGAAGATCTGTGTACTGAAGGATTTATAAAGAAATGTGAGAAGATGAAAACAGAGATAAATCATTTGAGAAAGAGAATTGTTGACACTAAAAATGATGATCGTTCCTTGCTTGCACAAGCCTTGGTCAACCTTGGCAAAATAATCACTTCATTATTGCCTGCCCCAGCTAACATTCTTGGTAAAGTTATGAAAGTATTGGGCTCACTATTTAAAAAGATGTAGCTTTCCTTGTAAAGAAATTAGATATATAATATATTATACATGTATATTCTCTGGCCTATTACTGATGTGCATGCTTTTCACTTTCATTCAGCAATGCTTTAAGTATAAAAAGTGATTTCTAGAGGATATTGATGCCTGGCCCACATTAGATAGAATAAATGCATGGACAATTTGATTTAGTGTGTTCACTTTTAGGAAATATATATGTGTGCAAAATCATATATATGTGTATGTACATACATACAAGAGTTTCACTGAGGCTTCACTTCTAATGGCAAAAGATTGGAAACCACTTAATGCTCATTTAAGTAATTTGGTAATATATATTTTGCATGCACACATACTAGAATACTAGATTGCTAGTAAATAGATAGTGGAGCTCTATTTGTATAAATATAGAACAATCTGGAAGATAGATTGTAGAGTCAAAAAATGAGGCACAAAACAGTTTGTATAATGTGTTCACTGTAAAAAAAATGCAATTATTATGGGCACTCATACACATGTATATATAGCACATTTCCGGAAGATTCATTAGAAATTGGTATCATTGGTTCTTCCTGAAGAGGACAGCTTGGCATCAGGGATGGAAAGGACACATGCTTTTCATTATATACTCTATCTTTTCAAATTTGCAAAGATATCTTGTGTTATCATTTCTCGAATAACAAAGAAAACAAAGTATAATACTAATAATTAAAATAGTAAATGGAATGTGAATAAATGGAATTGCTCATTGTTTCTAGAAATGACATTAGCCTGCTCAATAAGGGGTCTAAGACTAAGATCAGAATACTAGAAAATAACGTTTGCATCCTAATCTTGTTTTTGCTTTGGCCTTGGTTTTTAATCCCTTATATTTGCTTCAAAAATAAGGTATGAAATTTCCTGTTACCCCTTGAAATCTCAGCAAGAGTAACCTTTTCTTCATAGGTTTCAATTACACTTTTACAGTGCTTAGAAACAAATTATTAAACATTAAAAATATTCACTGGTGAGAGGAATTCCCATCATCCTTAAGTTCAGTGGTGGCATCTCTGCTGTAGGCAAGTACAGAAGTTGTGATCTACCACTGCAGAAATGGATGCCTTGATAGTAATGGGGAATGAAAAACCCAGACACACAGAGGCCAGGTGTTGGCATTTAAACATCAGAATTCAAGTACATACAATGAGAGTAATGAGCATCGTGGTTTGCCTTAGCTCAGGCTGCTATAACAAATTACCATAGACTGTGTGGCTTACAAAACAAACATTTATTTCTCCCAGTTCTGGAGGCTGAAAGTCCAAAAGAACTGTGCCAGCATTGTTATTTTCTTGGTAAGGGTCCTCTTACAGCTTTACAGATGACAAGGTTCTTACTGTGTCCTAGCATGTTGAAGAGAGAGAGACAGAGAGAGAGGGAGAGAGAGAGAGAGAGAGGGAATCTCATGATTTTTTGTTATACAGGCACTAATTAGATTCATGAAGGCCCCACACTCATTATCTAATCCCTCCCAAACCCCATTTCCAAGCACATTGGGACATTAGTAGTTGGAGTTTCCTCAAATGGATTTTGGGGAACACATCCAAACATTCAGTCTATAATTTGGTTGGAGTGGCAGCTAGCAGACCTGACCAGAGAAAATTCTGAAGATGGCAAATAGAACAAGGTGTCTGTAGAGAAAAAAAGAATGGGGAGGAAACAATTAAAATCAAGGATATTTATAGGAAGCTGAGAGGTAACATTGATAAAAGGTTATAATCCCTAGCCTTGGTCTAAACCAATTTCAGATGATGGAAGTATCACCTGGAGGGGAGGGCAGGATCCCAAGAGAGAGGACCTTGCAACTCTGGGATGAGGATAAATGATAATGATTTTCACAGTGCCTCTCCTAGGGGACCTCTGGAAATGTACTTGGATCCATATGCTGGGAAATGAGAATGCCCAAACACTTCAAGGACTCTCAGAATCAGGATCCAAGCTAGGAGTGATGCTCATATCCTGAAAAGACATCACAGTCTCCCTGTTAGAGGTACATGGTATAAACACATTCTTGGCCCAAGTGCAACTAACTTGGTCTAGTATTTGTTTTCAAATAAAAGTAAAGTTCATTGGAAGACAGACACCATTATATATATTTTTTTCTGTACATCTTCATAGTGTATGTTTAGGCACAGAGGGTACTTAGTAAGAAACTTCTGTAAAAACAAAAACTGACACATGTGTGATTGTTTTCAATTGCCAGAATTCCATGATCACTCCAAACCTCTGAGATAATAGATTGTTTGGATTTTAGATATTAGATTAATGTCTCTAAGTTGACTTAAGGGCCAGAGGAGCAGAAGAAACACTTTTGGTACAGTCCCCCCCTCTGTGACCTTATGCACCACAGTCTCTGTATCTCTGCAAAGATGTTAACTCATTTCCACTTGAGACTTTAAATGACTCCATCTAGCTGTGGCTTCAAGTGTTCAGAAGGAAGAATGAATGGCTTTGCCTTTTAAAGAAGAAACCATATAGTAATGAATATGTGAACAATGTATCATGGGGTTTAATGCAAAAGTAAACGATTCTACAGAAATATCTGTATATCTGTTCCCACTGAGAGCTTGACTTAAGCAGATGTTCTAATCCCTTGGACTAGACACACCCTGCATTGAAGAGCAAAGAGAAGCCTTGCCTTTTTTAGATTCGACATGTAAGTGATATCACACTACTTGTCTTTCTCTGACCTATCTCACTAAGTATAATGTGCTCAAGGTCCATTGATGCTGCAAATGGCAGGATATCCTCCTTCCTTGTGACTGAATAATATTCCCTTGTGTATATATATATGTGCCACATCTTTTGTATCCACTCATGTGTTGGGCATTTAGGTTGCTTTCATTGCTTGGCTATTGTGGTTAATGCTGCAATAAACATGAGTGCAGATATCTCTTTGAAATACTGTTTCTATTTTCTTTCAATAAAAAATAATAAAACTGACTATGGTCACTTAGAAAAATAAAAAGGCTTTAAAAAGTAGATAACAATTTATTCACACATCTATTCTTATCCTCATTAAGGAATGCTTGGTTCTAATTATTTTCATTGTTAAATTCTTATGTCCTCCCTGCCGTTGTTCTGGATTATGTAAAGAGAGAAATGTAAAGATCTTGTCTTCAATATGCAGCTTACACTGTGTATGGGCCTTACATAATGTTATTTAGGCAGAAATAAATATTGTAATTATATACATGTATATATATATGTGTGTGTGTGTGTATAGATGTGTGTGTGTGTATATAGATATGTGTATGTATGTGTATGTGTGTGTATATATATAATTATTTTATGTGTAGTGATCAACAACCTAAGTAGCAACCAAATAGTCATTTTTTAAGTTTGGTTTCAACCTAGTGCATCTTGCCTGGAGATATAATTGTGTATTATAGAGCCCTAAGGACCAAATATGGTAACTTTAAAGTAAGGTAAAACCTAGAGTGCATGGTGATTGAAACAATGAATAAATAGATTAATGGTTGGATGTATGAATAAGTGTGACATTTGTTTATTATTTCAAAGGGTAATAAATATCCCTCTCATTACCTATAGGCAAAAAAGTAAAGGCTTTGGTGAAGAATTTTGTGTTTTTTGATCTCTATTCCTTTATCACCTGTACAAATGTATTATGTTTAAACAAACTAAAGTGGATTCTGTTTCTATAACTGTAATAGGACTGATATGACAACTCTGGAATATTCTTCCTTGTGTCTCTTTTTCCATGGAAGTGTGGTTGTGCCACTCAACAGTGTTATTTGGATGGAATTCCTTTTACTTCAGATAATGTGATCTTATTCCCTGACCACTGTTTTGTGGACAGTGGTCCCAGGCTGCATTGAATATGGTGCCCACTCTTAGACCAGGAAACGGTCCCTGATAAAACATGAGTAATGAATTCCTCCCCTGATATATTTAGTCTAAGGCCCCAATCTCTCTCTGCCCCTGCTGACTGTCCACTAATATAGAAAATGCAGACAATCAAGTTCTATTTCCCTCCCACTTAAAGTACCTAATTATTTTATTTTGATGAAATATACACAAGTATTTACTATTTTAACTATTTAAAGTGTACAATATAGTGGAATTAAGTATATTCACATAGATGTTACAATCATCATCACTATCTACCTCCAACCCTTTGCATCATGCTCAGCTGAAACTCTGTATCTAATAAACAAGACTTCATTTCCCTCTCCCCAAGATCCTGGTAAGTGTGAGTAAACTTTCTGTTTCTATGAATTTAACTACCCTGGATACCTCATACAAATGACATCATATAGTATTTTTCTTTTTGTGACTGTCTTATTTCAGTTAGCATAATGTCCTCAGGTTTATTTAGACTGTAACATGTGTTAGAATATCCTTCTTTTTAAGGCTGAATAACATTCCATGGTAAGAATGTACTACACTCTATTTTATTTTTTTAATTTTTAATTATTATAGAACTTTTACATTTCCACTTAATTTGCAGTTATTACAAAATACTGGCTATGTTCCCTGTGTTGTGCAGTACATCTTTGTAGCCTGTCTTATACTCAATAGTTTGTTACTCCCACTCCTCCCACTCCTCCACACCTTTATTGCCCACCCCACTTCCCACTGGTAACCACTGGTTTGTTCTCTATATCTGTGAGCCTGCTTCTTTTTTTATTGTTGTTTTTGTTATATTCAATAGTTTGTTGTATTTTATACATTCTACATATAAGTGATATCATATAGTATTTGTCTTTCTCTGTCTGACTTATTTCACTTCGCACAATGCCATCCAAGTCCATCCATGTTGCTGTTAATGGCAAAATTTCATTTTTTATGGCTGAGTAGTATTCCATTGTGTGTGTGTGTGTGTGTGTGTGTGTAGTATACAATAAATATCTATGCATACTATATCTATCTATATCTATCTCTGTGTGTGTGTATATCATATCTTCTTTATCCATTCATCTGTTCATGGACACTTAGGTTGCTTCCATACCTTGGCAATTGTAGATAATGATGCTATGAACATTGACATGCATGTATCTTTTCAAATTAGTGTTTTTGGTTTTGGTTTTGGTTTTGGTTTTATATCCCCAGGGGTGGAATTTCTGGGTCATATAGTAATTATATTTTGAGATTTTTGGAGAAATCTCCATACTATTTTCCACAGTGGCTGCATGAATTTACTTTCCTACCAAGAGCCCACCAAGGGTTTCTTTTATCCACATCATTGCCAATATTTGTTGTTGTGTTCTTTTGATGACAGCCATTCTGACCAGCAAATACACTACAATTTATTTACCCATTCATATGTTAGTGGATAACTAGATTGTTTCCATTTTTTTGTATTGTTTTGAATAATGCAATTATAAACATTGGTGTACAACTATATATTTGAGTTCTTACTTTCAGTTATTTTGAGATATATAACTAGAAGTTGAACTGTTGAATCAAATGGTAATTTTATGTTTAATTTTCTGAGGAATAGTTATACTGTTTTCTACATTAGCTGTTCAATTTGTTCCTACCAATGATGTACAGGATTCTCAATTTCTCTACATCCTCACCAAAATTTGTTTTCTGTTTCTAAAGAAATGGCAACCATATTAATGTGTGTGAAATGTATCTCATTTCCTTAATGAATAATGATGATGAGCACCTTTTCAGGTACTTATTGGCCATTTATCTTTGTTATTTGGGGAAGGTGTCTTCAAGTCCTTGACTATTTTTGAAATGAGCTCTTTGTTTTTGTTTTTGTTGTTGCTGAGTTAAAGGGTTCTTTATATATTCTGAATATTAATTTCTTATCAAATGTATGATTTGTAAACATTTTCTCCCATCCTGTGAGTTACCCTTTATTCTTTTGATATTGTCCTTTGATATGCACAAAATTTTAAATTTTTGTAAAAACCAATTTATCTATTTTTTCATTTGTTGTCTACACACACCTTTGGTGTATATCCAAGAAATCATTGCCAAACCCAATAGAATGAATAGTTTCCCCTACGTTTTCTTCTAAGAGATTTTGTTTAGCTTTTACATTTAGATCTTTGTTCTATTTTGAGTAAATTTTTGAATATGGAGGAAGGTAAGGGTATAACTTCATTCTTTTGCATGTGAATATCGAATTTCTTCAGTATCACTTGTTGAAAATATTGTGCTTTTCCCACTGAATGGTCTTGACACCTTTACCAAATCATTTGACCACATATGAGAAGATTTATTTACTGTATTCTTCTATATGTCTATTTGGATTACAATAGTTTGTACTAAGTTTTGAAATCAGGAAGTATGATATCTCACACTTTGTTCTTCTGTTTCAAGATTTTTTATTTGTTTATTTGGGATCTCTTGAAATTCCCTATTAATTTTAGAACTTTTTATTTTCTGGAAAAATATTGGAATGTTGATAAGAATTGCATGAGATCTGTAGAATCTGTTGAGTAGTACTGACAGCTTAACAATATTAAAACTTCCCACCTATGAACATGGATGTCTATTTCTTTATGTCTTATTTAATGTCTATTGGCAATGTTTTCAGTATGCAAATCTTTCTTCTTCTAGGCTAAATTTATTTTTAATTAATCACTTTGATCCTATTTTAAATGGGATTGCTTTCTTAATTTTTTGAATTGTCATGTTAGTGTATAGAAATGCAACTGATTTTAATTGTTGATTTTGTATCCTCCAAATTTGCTGAATTCGTTTATTTTTTCTATTTTTTTGGTGAAATCTTTGATATTTCTATATTTAATATCATGTCGTGTGTTAAGAGAGAATTTATTTCTTCATTTCCAATTTTAAATCTCTTTATTTCTTTCCCTTGTTTTATTACACTGGCTAGTACCCCTAATTCTATGTTAAATAGAGGAGGGAAAAGTGGGCATTACTGTCTTTTTTGTTATCTTAGGGGAGAAGATTTCAGTCTTTCATCATTGAGTAGGATGTAGCTGTGGATTTTTCATGCATGGTTTTTATCATGTTGAGGAAGTTTTCTTCTATTCCTACTTTTTGGGTATTTTTTTAACAGAAAAATTATTAAATTTTATCAAAGGATTTTTGTGAATCAATTGGATGACCATTTTTTTCTTTGCTCTCTTAATGTGGTATATTATATTG
Organism: Camelus dromedarius; assembly: GCF_036321535.1. Classification (NCBI taxonomy): domain Eukaryota; kingdom Metazoa; phylum Chordata; class Mammalia; order Artiodactyla; family Camelidae; genus Camelus; species Camelus dromedarius. Next base: position 90,137,238 of record NC_087441.1, on the reverse strand, counting down.
ATTGATTTTTCTATTTGGAATCTACAGGATGTAATCAACATTTATAGAATACCAAAAACATCAGAATACATATTTTCCTCAAGCTAACATGAAACATTCACCAAGATAGACCTCATTATGTATCATTAAACACACCTTAAAAATTGAAAGGAACAGAAATGTTATAATGTATGTCTCAGACTAGAGTGAAATTAAACTAGAAATCAACAATGGAAAGATAGCTGGAAAGTCCTAAAATACCTGGATAGTAAACAACACACTTCTACATTATACATAGGTCAAATAAGTCTCAAGAGGGATTTTAAAATGTATTCAATGAAATAAAAATAAAAATACAACTCATCAAAATTTGCAAAATGCAGTGAAAGTTGAAGGAGACTTATAAGATACTTTTGTCATGATATATAATCTTATGGAGACCATAAACTCAATTTTGGGAAGGGGAATAGGAAGACACAAAGCAGCAGTTCCCAGGAAGGGAAATGATCCTAAAATTAAATTCATAAATGGTTTCCAAGCAAAGAACAAATCCAGGGTGTTGCCAGAAAACAAAAGAAAAAAGATGGAGGGGTCAAATATGAAACGAAGGACGTGACTGAAGAGTCTTTTGCTTAAACCTCAGAATCATTATGGTTGCATCCTTGGAGTATGACATAATCAGAAAAAGACTTTCTGAGGAGATACAGTATGTATCATAGATGCTTTCAAACAATTGGGCTTCTGGAAAGTTTAAGGGAGTTTTTCCTCAGCCTTCTCAGCAAAAACCCAAGGTAGAGATAGGGCTACATTGAAAGGATTTGTGGGTTCAGCATTGTTGAGCCTTGATGAAGCTCACCTCAGAAGGCTTAGACCAAATTGGAGGGTATTTGTGCTAATGAAGAGCTACAGGGGAACCTGTTGATCCTGCCCTGGCACTCCCATGCATGACTATACTTTTATACATTTTTCCTTACCATTTTATTCTCTTATCTGTTTTTACCCTATGTTTTTCTTTCTTTTCTCATTTCTTCACCTCTTTTTGGACAGTTTTGTGTAAGTAATGGACAGAGGACAGGCCTTGGAATCAGAGAGCTTGCATCTGAGACTAAGCTCTAGAACCAAGTTATGTGACCTAGAAGATGTTAAGTCTAATCTCTTCACTTGCATAAATGTAGGAATAATATCTAATTTACTGTGTGATCATGAGGATTAGAGATAGTAAGTGTACTTCTTTAAGGGTAGAAAGTGTCCAATAAGAGTGGCTGTTATATTGTTTTTATTACTGTTGCTACAATTTTGTTTATGTGGTTGATTTGGGTTCTTGGAGCAGCTGTTACTAAACTCTACACTGAATTTCTTTACTCTACATACTCTTTACTATGATTATTTTTATGAGGTTGATTTTGATAGCTGATATTGAACTCTCTTAGTCTCTTTACAGCAGAGTATCCATCCCAAGATACTTTGAGTGCTGGCTGCTAGAAAGGCTCACATGATCTCCCTTGAGAAATGCCTGGGAACTTGCATCCTCCTATGTCTCCACTTCTCTAAAGATTTCTTCTCAGAGGATTCAAGCAACAAATCATCTACAGGAATTGCCATCTTATGCTTTGCTTCTAACATACTAACATTAGAAAATTATTTTTTTAATTTTTATTTTTAATACTACAAATATATATTAGGCCTTCCACTAGCAACCAAAGATACAGCAAGCCCTCAGTTGAAGAGAATGCTAATCTATACTGTATCAGTTTCCCCTTCCTGGCTCCACTTCTGGCACGATGGTGTGCAACTCAGAATCACTCCTCAAAAAACTGATGAAAATTATTTTTAAAACACATTTAAAAATAGTTGGCCTTATGAGCATACACAAATGGAAATGCCACTACAGATATACAGCACATGAGGACACATTTACTCAAGAATATTTACTAAAGCTCCATAAAATGATGAGTCTTTAGTATTTGAAAATCCGTATTTTTCCCCTCTCCACTTATTGAGCTGGGAACTCCACCCAGACTTGTACAACCAAGAACACAAGTTTTTGACTCCCCCCAGGTCCTGGTTGGAGGGTTGTCTTCCTGGGAAGGACATGACATTAACATTTCTCATACTGCCCCTAGATACTTGTTGCTGAGGCAAAATCTGTAGTACTGCAGCCAACAGGTGGGGGCCCCATTCTTCCACCACATTTCCTTTCATGAGACAAAGGTTCTACCTTCGGCATGGTAGGACATTGAGGTCCCAATTGCTATTGACTCAGCTCGTAGGACAGGGGATTGTGCCAATGGAGACAAGCCAAGGACACCTGGGGCTCTTGCCCATATATCCACTGAGCACTTACTTCTTCAAACTGGGCTGTCACTTAGAATTGACCTATTGTTCCTTACTCCTGCACCAGAGTTGTGGCTCAGAGATTTTCCCTTGGAGGAAAGGCAGACCATACGACAGAGAGCTCAACTTATCTCCCCAAAGGAGCCAACATTATTTGCAACAGCATATGAAGTTCAAATCTAAGGGTGCTTTCAAAAGCAGTAGAAGTGTTGGTAAGAGGCAATGGGGAGGAGACTGATAAATTCATTGAAGATACAGGCTAAATGATAAGCCAACTTGTTGCTGGAGAAAATAAGAAACCAGCTGCAAGAACTAGAGTCTGAATAAATTTCAAACATTGACCATCAGGAACTGTCCCTTCATAGCAGCCTGAATTTGACTGTATTAGGGTGTAAATAGTTTATTCTCCAGGGCATTGTTATGAACAATAGAGCTTTTAACCAGCAGTTAGTGGAATTTCATAGGTTAGTGTGGTCAGGTAACTAGACTAACACCACCAAAGTCCTGCTAAAACCTTGTTATCCCAGAGTTTCTGGGCATGTCCAAGGATGAATCCCCGAGGAAAAACATCAGAGGCTTTACCCTGTGTCTGTTTATGGGATAGAGGAGAAAGAGAAGGGACTGTACATCACTAAAATAATCCAGTTAGTCTTTAAACAAGTAAACAAGCTAACAACAATGACAAGCACTGAAAGAGGGGAGAGATGAAGCCAGTACCCAAAGTTGCTGCAATATCTAAAATGTTCATTTTCCAAAAAATATGAGACATGCAAAATAAGCAGGAAATTATGGCCTAGATACCAGAAGAATAGCAGTCAATAAAGCCACCTGCAGGAGAGACCTGATGTGAGAAAAGAAGCCATTATAAATATGTTCAAAGAAACAAAGAAAACCATGATTTTAGAAGTAAAGCATGATGACAGTGTCACATCACATAGAGAACATTAATAAAGAGACAGAAATTATTAAAAATAACCAAATGGAAATTTTGGAGCTGAAAAGAGCAATAACTGAAATTTAAAAATTCACTAGATGGAATCAATAATACACTTAAACGGGCAGAAAGTAAAAGTACTTACGAATAGATCAATAGAAATTATGCAATCCAAGAACAGGGTGAAAAATGAATGAAGAAAAAATGAGCAAAGCCTCAGAGAAATGTGGGACACTAATGTATACCAACAGACATGTAAAGGCAGCACCAGAAGAACAGAGAAGGAAAGGAGCAGAAAAATATTTGAAAAATTAGTGGCTAAAAAATTCCCATTTCCTAAAAAATTTAAATCTACATATCCAGGAAGTTCAACAAACTGCAAGTAGGATAAACTCAAAAAGACCCATGAATAGACACATAGTAAACATGCCAAAGAAAATCTTGAAGGCAGCAAGAGGAAAATGACTCCTTGCTTAAGGAAACTCCTATAAGATTAACAGTTGACTTATCATCAGAAACAATAGAGGGCTGAAGCAATAGGATAACCTATTTTCAGCCCTCAAATTTTAAAAACTCTTAATCAAGAATCATATATCCAGCAAAATTATCATTTAAAAATGAAGATGAAATAAAAAGATATTTGGAAAACAAAATCTGAAAGAGTCTGCTGCCAGTAGACCTACCTTACAAGACATACTAAAGTTAGTTCTTCAGGCTTAAAGCAAGTGACCCAAGACAGTATTTTTAATACACACACACACAAAACAAAGAACACTGATAAAGGTAATTATGCAATTATAAAGGAGTATAATTGCCTATTATCCTTTCTTATCTTGTTTAAAAATCATAAAGCAGTATACTTTTAATTGTATTTGTGGGCATATAACATACAGAAATGTAATATATTTACCAATAGCAGGGCAAAGAGGTTGGTGACAACAAACCAACATTGGGTTAAGAATTGACTCCAGATGTTTCACTTGAATCCAAAGGAACAAATGCATAGAACCTGAAATGGAAAGAAGGCTAATATGAGAAAAATTATACATATAACATAAAAATTGTGTTCTACACTGGAAACTGACACAACATTGTAAACTGACTATAACTCAATTAAAAAAAAAGAAAAAAGTTATACGTATAAACTTGCTCTCTTTTCTCCTCTCAGCTTCTTTAAAAGACATAAAATTACATAAAGGAATAATAATTATAATGATGTACTGTCGGGCTTATAACATGCATAGAGATAATACCTATGACAAGAATACCACAGTAAGAAACAAAAGAGAGTAGAGTTATATGGGAATGCTGTTTCTACATTCTCTGAAATTGCTGGTGTAATTGTGAAACTGTTTTTGATAAGACATATATGGTAAGGCCTAAAGCAATCACTAAGTAAATAACTAAAAATATATAGCAAGAAAATCATTAAAGAAGATAAAAAGTAATATTAGAAAATATTCAATTAATGAAAAAGAAAACAGTAATGCCAAAAAAAGACTTGAGGTTTAGAGAAAATAATAACTTAAATGAGAAATGTAAATCCTATTGTTTTGCTTAGTTTTGTTTTTATGAACTCTGGATACAAGTCCCTTATCAGATATATTATTTGTGAATATTTTCTACCATTTTGTGGGTTGTCTTTTCATTTTCTTAACATTACTTTTTTAATTAATGCTATGTCTCTCTGTCTCTTTTTTTTTTTTTTTTTTACTTAAAATGAATCAAAGCAAACGCAACATGTGTACATATCTATAGATAAAGCTGCTCTGGAAAAAAACGCATAAATACATGGGAAAGAAATGAGACTTGGCATTTTAATGCTGATCATGCCATCCTCAGTGCCATAACACCAAATCTGTGCTTGCAACACAGTAAACTATGTGTATCTACTATACCCTAGTTCTCAAATCCAGGACTTATGAACTCAAATCAGAATTTGCCATCAAAAACTCAAACTTGAATTCCTGTACTAGGAATGTCTCCAGTAGAGAGAACTAATGTTTTTTGAATATTCGGTGTAAGTAGCTTTAATTGAGATAAGGCTTAGGAAGGACTTACAACCCTTTCCCATTCCCATATATCTGGGTACACAAGACATAGGCATTTATTCCATATCCATTAACAGTTTACAGAGCACCCACTGTCCCCAGGCACCACATTAGGCCTTGGGATCCTGAGAAGGAAAAGATACACTCTTACCCTCAAGGAATTTGGCCTAGTGAAGAAGACTGTCTCAATCCCCTAATGACATCTCCTTCCATCAATCAAGGAAAGCATTTACTAACTAATCATGCATTTTCCTATCACAAACTACATACATATATGTAGAAAAGCACATGGACTGTAAGCATTTGAAAACAGTATGTTCAGGAGGGCCTTAGAGAAAATCTAGTAAAAATCTCTCATTTTATACCTGGAAACTAAACCAGAGTGGATAAGTTACTTACCCAGGATCACGACAAGAACTAAGATTAATATGGCACTTCCTATACACCTAGAACTGCTCTAACAGTATTGTTTATTTAATCCTCACCACAACTCATTTTTGAAATACAAAACTAAGGCACAGAGAAATTAATTAACAACAAAAATCAAACAGCTCACAAGGGCAAAGTCAGGATTTGAATCTAAGTAGTCTTGCTCCAGAATCCATACTTTTAGTCACCATGCTATATTTAAGTAGCTATGTCTAAAGGTAGTCATGAGTTTCTGACTCATGTTTTTACACTGTCTTGTTATTTTATACTGTCAGGGTTTCCAGCATCTCTAGAACCCATTGGTCAAAAATTATCAAAGAAATCTCAAGATATTATGGTACTTCAAAGTCACAAGATCCTCGATTTGGGGAAAATGGCTCAATTCAACGTGGATGTATATGTTACCAGAAGGTGAAGATGAAGACATGCACAGACATGAGAAATATAATAAGTAATCTTGTAATAAGTATTCTTTTATCTTACTTTGACAAATGTTGCCACTTGTGTCTCATTTCCTTGTTTTCCTTAATCACTTCCATGTACTCCTTCTCACTTCCAAATCCCAGTCTTTAAGTGTGTTGATTCTTCAATCAAATAAGAACATGTTAATGTAGACAGAGCTAGGGATTAAATCTTGAGAGGACCCTGCACTATACAAGATAGAGAAGATGTGCATTTCAGAAGCCTCAGACTTCATTTCACCCATTCATTTATTATCTAACAAATATTTATTGGGTGCCTGCCATATGCACAACAATGCACTGAGTTCTGAGGATGTGCTAGTTTATGTGATGGATGTGACCTTTACTCTCCTGAGGTTCACAGTCTTACAGCATTCCTCCAGAGTAAGTTAGGGATCCATAGTTAAGCACTTGTCAATTCTCAACCTGTTTGGCCTCTGAATGATGCCTGAGCTACAGGAGGATGAACAGAATGACTCAGCAAGACTGGGGACTGCTAAGAGATGCTGTCACTCTCAGGTGTGCCAACTACAGAGGAGACAGAATGTTATTTTGAAATGACAGTAATACACTGTTTGAGTGATATGCATGAACTATAAAATAGTTTATAAATAGAAATTATTTGCATTATGATTATGTTTTGTCAGAATGCATACATCATTTTTATGTGTGTGTGTGTCCTTGAGGACCCTGAAGAACAAAATTTTATATCTGATTATTGAATTGGTTAAGTAAATTAAGCAAATCCAGGCATTTTATTTGATAATTAAGTTCACTCAAAGATGAAGGTAAAATTATAAAATTTACACCCACTTACATATTTGTTTCATTCTTTAGTATGCTTCCCCCCCTCATTTTTTCTTGTAATCAATCTGTCTTTAACTACCCGAGTTACACAGAGGCCTTTACCAGACACCAAAAGCTATTCTGCTCACAAAAACAACAGGCTTCCTTAAGCCTTAAGTAGTTTTTTTTTTTTTTTAATTTGCCCTTTAGGTCTCAATTTCTGTGAGAAATCTGGGAAGTCCTCTCCACTTTAGCCCACTCTTTCATATACCAATGTAAGACCCAACTACATTTGCCCTTCAATTTTGTAATGAGATAAAGTACGCCTGAGTTATTATCATACTGCTCTTTTTCATAAGGTGACCTGGTTACATTCAGCTATTATAAAGCATATTTGAGTCATAGGCTCTGAACCATGTCAATATCCTGTACTAGGAGATTTTACTCAGCCCTGAATTTGCTCATATATCCAGCTACATATTTGCCTCTATTTTTTTTTAAACTCTAAGTTTCTTGAGGGCACATGTTTATTTGTTTTTATATCCTCCAAAAACAATTTGGTGGAGAGACTGAATTGGAGATAAAGAAGTTAGCAGAGATAAATTAGTAGAATAAGTGGATAATTGGAAGGTGTGCCTGCATTTGGATACATAGGATTCAGGAGACAAAGCCAAAGAGAACTGTGGTGTGGGGACACACTGGGGTTTGGTTAGTTAGTCCTCACTGATTTATCATGTCCAGCCTAATGGTCCCTGGAGGAATGCTTGGAAACTTGTGGAACCCGGGAGGGCAAAGGCCACATCCATCAAATGGACCAATGTATCCTCAGAAACCAGTCCAGTGTTTTGCACACAGTAGGCATAGAATAAATATTTGTTGGATGATAAATGAGTGGTAAAATGAAACGAAGTCTGAGATATCTGGAACATGAAATATTCCTATCTTCTTTTCTGATATAGTCCAGGATAGCTACATTAAACACATAGTAAACAGAAACTCCTGCCTAGACTGTTAGTGGCTTGCCCCAGATCTCACTGACAGAAGAGCCACAAGCAGAACACAAGATACCAATTCTCATACGCTTTCTGAGTCATATCTCTTTTTCTCTATTTCTAAAATGTTCTGAATCTTGTTCTTTTACAATTTATATTGATTCTTAAAAATTCTTAAAAAATTATATATATTATATATATATACATACATACATACACACACACACACACACACACACATATATGTGCATACATATTATGTCCTAGTCTTAGAGAATCAGTTAAGGTTAGAATTGAAGTTCAGTATTAAATGTGTATTACAATTAACAGATAGCCTAATATTAGGCCAAGAAACACATATGCACAAATACATACACACACAGTCATTGAGGAAGAAAAGATGGGAGGTGCATGGAATCAAGGCCTAGCTGGTATTAGACCTGGGTTACTTCAAATCAAAGAAATGAAAAAGTTGACTATGAGGAACCTCAGAAACCAGCTGCTTTCACTGTATCAGGAAAACTTTTGCCCAGATTTCAACATGGTCCAGGGAGCAGATTGAATTCTTACAGGGATCCCAGCAAGCACTATCTCAGTCACTAGCAGAACTCATCAGGGTGTTTTTTATATCAATTCACAGGAGCTAAGGAGCACCAACTCTGCTTTAATTCTAAGCTTCAGCCTGGCTTCACTTGCAAATATTTTCTTAGAAGTCTTCATTTTATGGATGGGAAAGAGAAAATAGTCAATAACTGGCTGGCTCCTGTGTGGCAGATTCCAATATGGGACCCAGATGACAGTACATATTCTTTAAATGGGATGCATGGGAAACTTTCAAAGAAATATTTGGACATCTTCCAAGAAGACAGATTAGCTGGAGATGGCGGGCATCCTGCTGCAGGAAATCGTGTTTTTCCTTTGAAGAGCCTGGAAGATCACCTACCTAACACTTGTCATAAAAAGAAGGGATGTCATATAGTTAAGGGAGAGGGTCAATCAGCACAGTGGGGTGAGAACACAGAGTAATTGGTCGTGAATATTTAAGACTGGGACCATGATAAGGGATCAGCTCACACAGAAGTGCACAGCTGGCCTTGCACAATTACAGTTTCTAGTCAAGCTACCTTATTCCAAAAACACTTGCAATGTCGACCTCATCCTGTCCTTGGGCTTCTCACCACTGAGCCCATTCTCAGGGGTCACTCTCAGAATTTCTCCCAGGCCCGAGGAGAGCTCACGTTAAAACTCTGCAAACAGGAGATTGAAAAGGTCAGGAAAACATGGTGAAGTCTTTGATCAAAAATAAATAAAAATTCTTCATCAATGACAATATGCTCAATCATACACAGTTGAACCAGCAGGATGTCTTTCTGAGAATGCAAAGCCATGAATGCCTTCTCACTTTTGTTCTTTTCTTCTGACCTGATGTCTCAGTAGGACTAACAAACTTGAACCCTGGTGTTGAGACAATATTCCAAAGTAGTATTTCAATTGAGCACTGTAAAGCTAGCCAAACTTTCCCAGACCCATGTTCCTATGCTCCTCCTTCAACCCTGCATGTCCCACCAACCTCTCCTCCCCTTTCAGGTGCTGCCTGCTTCCCCTGTAGATTACATACCTCTCAGAAAAGGAATAACGATTCCTGTTTACCTTCGTATTCTGCCTCACCTCTCCAGAACTCCAATGCTTTCTTTTATACACTGTAGACTTTCAATGTTTTAATTAATTTAAAGAAATAGAGAATTTTTCATTATCAGAAATAATTTTATAATACAGAATTGGAAAATAACTTTTAATACTGGATAATATTCTGTCTTCCATTAATCATAAAAATTTTCTCAAGACACAGAGAAAACTGAACTCTTATCAAGGCAGCCACATGGGGCAAAGCTGATGACACTCAGAGTCTCTCATTTTTTAAATTTTTTTTTAATTTTTTATTTTTTGGTTTGGTTTGGGTTTTATTGTTTTGTTTTGTTTTTCAGGGAATCAACTCAGAAAGGCCCTGCCAAACCTAGGAGTGAGTTGATTGTTCCATGTAGGTCATGCAGTTCAATAACACAATTTCTAGTGATCCTTTCATTTCTGTTATTTGTGACTCTGCTTGTGCCATTGGGCAGAGGAACCGGCCACATTGCTGCTCACAGTCATCTCCTTTATCATATGAATGTGAGGAGCCTACCACTAGATATTTCCCCAAACCAATGGGATGCTGTAGAAAACAGAGTATTTCTATGTCTTTTTCTTCTGGATATTCTCAGGTTACCAGAAAGAGATTGACTGAGCCCTGAGGGTGGATTGGTCATTTTAAGACAATATTTGGGGCAGATAAGGCAAACATATAGAATTTAGGTCTTTCTAAATTTTACTTCTCTTTCATGAGTCTCTTTCTGATTATTATCACCTGCACTGATCCATCTCTTCATGTAAGTAGTACTTGGTTGTTTTCTATGTGTTCACCTAAATTCTGAGCTGCTTGAGGTCAGAAATCAAGATTGATGCTTTTTTGATATTGTGCTTGATATCTAGCATACTGATGGGCACAAAATGAATGCTTAATATTTATGATGAGACTTCTAAACACAATTTTACACTTTGACAAATTTGGCTGTGGAAATAGTGACTGAGCCTTTTAGAATTTTCTATGAACAGAATAATAAATGCATATAGGAAATTTATAAAATATAGATGGGAAATAAAATACAGCAGCATATTTCAGAGACACAGCTTCTGTTTCCTTTCTCTTTCCAGATCCATGCAGGTGACAGATCTTTCTCTGTCCACCTCTGATGGAGACTACATTCTTTACTGTCCAGTAGCATATACCCTTTGATTGTCTCTTAGGTATGCATAATTGTGAGCATATTCGAACTTTCCTTCTTTCCTTCTGTCAAATTCTTGTCAGCAGTTTTACACACACACACACACACACAAACACACACACTTCCCCCACCACCAATCTTTTGCAGATTATAAGCAGGAGTTCTTCAGGCTTCTGCCTAAGAGTGTGGACTTTGCAGACTGGTGGGCCTGGGTTTGAACCTTACATGATCACTTTGGATAAGTTTCTGGATTAGTTAAAATTAGCTGCCAGTTACAGAGACCGCAAAGAACAGTGGCATAAACAAAGTGATGTTTGTTTCTCTTTCACATTAAAAAATATTTCTAGGAGACGGAGAAGATGGAGGAGTAGAAGGATGCTCGCAGGTCACCTTCTCCCACAAATACACCAAGACCCACTTCTACAGACCCACTCAGCCGACCAGAGCACCTGTGGAAATCCGACAGAACATCGCCCTCTTCAAAAGATAAAGACGCCAAAAATCTGGTAGGAGAAAAGGAAAAAAGAAAGAACAAAAGGCAAAGCAGCAGGGGATGTGTCCCACGGGGAGGGAGCGGCAAAGGAGGTCTGGCGCTCACTTGCTGGGTCTCCGCTCTCCAACTGAGAGGCCAGCGGGATGGAGGGGGAGCCTCCGAGGCTCGGATCTGTACAGAGCAGCCCTTGACTAACAGAACTAAGTTAAACGGGCACAGAGCGTCCCCCAGACACCCAGCCTGAGACGCGGGCCGGCAGCCATGGGCAGGGCCAGGCTGCACAAGCCAGGCGGAGGATGGAAGTGGCTGCACGGAGGCAGCCCCGGGGGAATGCAAGGGGCTGCACGCCATGGCTTTGGGTGCACAGGGCAGAACAACCTGGGCCCTCCATAAAACAGCAAGGTTGATGTGCTCTCAGGGTAAGGGTGCACACCCCTATCTCTGAAAACCTGCGGAAAGTTTTCGGGGGAAGAGATGTGGGGCTCAGGCACAGCCACCATATCCTCCGCGCTGAGCACTCAGGCGGGGGCGAGGGCAAAACCTGCATCCGCACTGAAGGGCTTAGCAGCCTCAAAGGCCAGACTGAGACTGGCCTGCCGCCCGGGGCAGATAGGATCCTTCCATCCTGGTCCCTCAGAGAACTTGCTCCACAAAGACAAACAAGGAGCTGGGTTTTGCCTTGGAGCAGGGACAGGGCAGTCCCTCGGTCTTCCCCGAGCCCACCAGCGGAGCGCCGACCAGGGCGGAGCAACGACCAGGGCAGAGTGCGCAGCCGCACAGAGAGCGGAACTACCAGCGGTGCAGGTAGAGGGAGAGCGGCCCCCCCCCGCCTTTAGGGCAGGAACACAGCCCCTGACTGATGTGCTGGGAGGGGGCACGACCCGCCCTCCTACCTGGCCAGTCTGCAACATCTGACTGCAGCATCCGGAGGGGCAGAGACCCGCTTGCCCAAAGCAGAGAGCTGCACCTGACCCAGTGTTAGGAGGAGGCACGATCTGCTTGCCGACAGGTGCTGGGAGCAGCACAGAAGAGGGCGCCAACAGAGGGCCTCTGAAAATAGCAAGCTGAGATTCCAAAACAGGACCAAGACAGAAAGATTCCACATTAAAAGCACGCAGACTCCAGGAGAACACCGACAACCCCCCCTTTTTTTTTTTTAAATCTGTTTTTACCTGTTCTATTTTCTATTACTCTCTTAATCTTTACTTCTTAATTCATTTTTATTTCTCTTGGGTTTTGATGTCCTGCTATTGATTAGACACAGGTTTCAAATACATCTATTCATCTCCCCCCCTTTTTTTGTAAAGGCTTTAAAAGGACGTCTCAACCTGATTAATACTCTGCTTCAACTCAAACTTCTTTCATTATACACTGTTTTCAAACCCTCTTTCTCCCTTCTTTTAAAATTCTTTCTTTCTCTCTCTTATTTTTTTTTCCTAAGTTCTATTCCTAAATAGGCATCAGATAGATAAAATCCTTAAGGACCAAAATAAACAACTGATACTCCATAAACAACAGTGCCAAGGAGGTATGAGCAAGACGAAGAAGCAGAAACACCTTTCCCAATTAAAAGAACAAGAGAAATCCCCTGAAAGAAAGATCAACAAAATAGACATCGATAGCCTACTAGATCAAGATTTCAAAAAAGGAGTGATCGAATTGCTGAATGAATTAAAAGAGATAGTGTTTAGAGACATAAAATATGTCAAAAATGAAATTGAAGCTATAAAGAAGAGCCAAGTAGAATGGGTAAACTCATTGACAGAGATGAGGAATGATCTAATAGCTGTGCAAAGCCGACTAGATAATACAGAGGAACAAATTAGTGATCTAGAAGACAGGGCAATAGAAAGCACCCATTCAGAAGAACTACAAGAGAAGCAAATAAAAAATAATGAAAATAGCATAAGGGACCTATGGGATAATATAAAGCATCCCAATCTTCGCATAATAGGGGTCCCAGAAGGGGGAGAAAGATCAAAGTGGATTGAAAAGGTTTTTGAAGAAATCATGACTGAAAACTTCCCAAACTTAAAGAAGGAATCAGATATCCAAGTACAGAAAGCTCAGAGGGTCCCAAACAGGAAGAACCCAAATAGACCCACACCAAGTTTTATCATAAGCAAGATGGCCAGAGTCAAGGATAAAGAAATGATTCTAAAGGCAGCAAGAGAAAAGCAAACAGTAAGTTACAAGGGAACCCCCATAAGGCTCTCAGCTGATTTCTCTACACAAACACTACAGGCCAGAAGGGAGTGGCAAGATATATTCAAAGCCCTGAATGAAAAAAAGATGCAGCCTAGGATCCTTTATCCAGCAAGGCTATCCTTGAGGATAGAAGGAGAAATAAAGAGTTTCACAGACAAAAAAAAAAAAAAAGCTGCAAGAGTTTAGCAACACTAAACACATGCTAAAACAAATATTGAAAGGGCTATTCTAAATAGAAAAGCAGCAGGATGCTACAGAAATGAGAAACACACAACTGGAAAGGTGATAACTCATGAATTACAAATAAAGTAAACATGAAATTATAAAAGAAGACATACAAATCACTGAGAGTGGGAGAGGGAGGCAGGGAAATATAAAATATTTTTTCTTTCTTTTTTAAAATTTTTTAACAGTAGGATGGGTTTGAGATCATGTTACTATCAGTTTAATAAAAACAGTTATAGTAATGGGTTGATAGATTTACAAAATACGGTAACCACAAGCCAAAAATTTACAAAGGAGTCACAAAAATTAAATAAAATCCATGATAATACAAAGGAAAATTACCAAACAACAAAAGGAAGAAGAAAGCAACAAAGAGGATATAACAATTCAACTGCAAAGATAAGTTCAAAATGGCAATAAACACACATATGTCATTAATTACTGTAAATGTTAATGGACTAAATGCTCCAGTCAAAAGACACAGAGTGGCAGACTGGATAATAAAGCAAGAACCTTCAACATGCTGCATACAAGAGACCCACTTTAGGGAGAAGGACACATATAGATTGAGAGTGAAAGGATGGAAAAGAATATTGCATGCAAATGGAAAAGCCAAAAAAGCAAGTGTTGCAGTACTGATTTCAGACAAAATAGACTTTAAAACAAAGGCCATAAAGAAAGATAAAGAAGGACATTTTATAATGATTAAAGGAGTGATACAAGATGAGGATATTACACACGTTAATATATATGCACCCAATATATGAGCACCTAAGTACATACAAGAACTACTAACAGATATAAAGGGGGATATTGATGGGAATACAATCATAGTTGGAGATTTTAACACTGCATTAACATCACTAGACAGATCTTCCAGACAGAAAATAAACAAGTCAACAGAGAAATTAAATACTACAATAGAAAAACTATATTTGGTGGATATTTTCAGAGCATTACACCCCCCAAAAATAGGATATACATTCTTTTCAAATGCACATGGAACATTTTCCAGGATTCATCATGTACTTGGGCACAAAAGAAACCTCAACAATTTTAAGAAGATAGTAATTATCTCTAGCATCTTTACTGACAACAATGCCATGAAACTAGAAATCAACAACAGAGAAACAAAGAAGAAGAAAGGAAAGCTTGGAGATTAAACAATATGTTATTGAAAAAACAATGGATCAATGAGGAAATCAAAGCTGAAACTAAAAAATACCTTGAGACAAATGATAATGAAAGCACAACCACTCAAAACCTATGGGACACAGCGAAGGCAGTGCTAAGAGGGAAGTTTATAGCGATATAGGCCTTCCTCAAAAAAGAACAACATTCTCAAATAAACAATTTAACCCACCACCTGAATGAAATAGAAAAAGAAGGACAAAAAGCCCCAAAAAGCAGCAGAAGGAAGGAAATAATAAAGATCAAAGAGGAATTAAATACAATAGAGATTAACAAGACCATAGAAAAAATCAACCAAACCAAAAGCTGGTTTTTTGAAAAAGTAAATAAAATCGACAAAACTCTGGCCAAAGTCACAAAGAAGAAAAAAGAGAGAGCACAAATTAGCAAAATAAGAAAGGAAAATGGAGAAATTACAACAAACAAAATAGAATTACAGAATATCATATGAGAATATTATGAAAAACTATATGGAACCAAACTGGATAACCTAGAGGAGATGGACAAGTTTCTGGAAACATACTGTCCACCAAAACTGAATCAAGAAGAATCTGAACACTTGAACAATCCAATCACTAGAAAGGAAATAGAAACAGCAATTAAAAACCTCCCTACAAATAAAAGTCCAGGACTGGACGGCTTCACCGGGGAATTCTACCAAACATACAAAGAACTCATACCAGTCCTTCTCAAACTCTTCCAGACGATTGAAAAGGAGGGAATACTCCCAAACTCATTCTATGAAGCCAAAATCACCCTGATACCAAAACCAGGCAAAGACACTACAAAAAAAAGAGAATTATAGCCCAATATCACTGATGAACATAGACGCCAAAATCCTCACCAAAATTTTAGCAAATAGAATCCAACAACACATAAAAAGGATTATACATCATGACCAAGTGGGGTTCATCCCAGGGACACAAGGCTGGTTCAACATACACAAATCAATCAGTGTAATACATCACATCAACAAGAGAAAGGACAAAAACCACATGATCATCGCAATCGATGCAGAAAAAGCATTTGATAACATTCAACACCCATTTATCATAAAAGCTCTCGCCAAAGTGGGTATAGAGGGAACGTATCTCAACATAATAAAAGCTATATATGACAAACCTACAGCCAGCTTAGTACTCAATGGTGAAAAACTCAAAAGCTTCCCACTAAAATCTGGGACAAGACAAGGATGCCCACTATCACCACTCCTATTCAACATAGTCCTGGAAGTCCTAGCCACAGCAGTCAGGCAAGAGAAAGAAATAAAAGGGATCCAAATTGGAAAAGAAGAGGTAAAAGTGTCATTATATGCTGATGACATGTTACTATATATAGAAAACCCTAAAAGGTCCCCACAAAAGCTACTAGAGCTGATTGAAGAATTCAGCAAGGTAGCAGGTTACAAAATTAACATTCAAAAATCAGTTGCATTTCTTTGCACTAACGATAAATCAACAGAAGAAGAAAGTAAAGAAACAATCCCCTTTAAAATAGCACCCAAAGTAATAAAATATCTGGGAATAAATCTAACCAAGGAGGTGAAAGAATTATACACAGAAAACTATAAACCATTGATGAAGGAAATTAAAGAACACTTTAAAAAGTGGAAAGATATTCCATGCTCTTGGATTGGAAGAGTCAATATTGTTAAAATGGTCACACTGCCCAAGGCAATCTACAGATTTAATGCAATCCCTATCCAATTACCCAGGGCATATTTCACAGAACTAGAAAAAATCATCATAAAATTCATATGGAACCATCAAAGACCTAGAATTGCCAAAGCATTACTGAAGAGAAAGAAAGAGGCTGGAGGAATAACTCTCCCAGACTTCAGACAATACTATAGAGCTACAGTCATCAAGACAGCATGGTATTGGTACCAAAACAGACATATAGACCAATGGAACACAATAGAGAGCCCAGAAATGAACCCACAAACTTTTGGTCAACTCATCTTTGACAAAGGAAGCAAGAATATACATTGGAATAAAGACAGTCTCTTCAGCAAATGGTGTTGGGAAAACTGGACAGCAGCATGTAAAACAATGAAGCTAGAACACTCCCTTACACCATATACAAAAATCAACTCAAAATGGATTAAAGACTTAATCATGAAACAAGATACAATAAACCTCCTAGAGGAAAACATAGGGAAAACATTATCTGATATACATTTAAAAACTTTCTCCTAGAAGAAATCAAAGCAAGAATAAACAAATGGGACCTAATGAAACTTACAAGCTTCTGCACAGCAAAGGAAACCAGAAATAAAACAAGAAGAAAACCTATGGAATGGGAGAAAATTTTTGCAAGTGAAACCGAAAAAGGCTTGATCTCCAGAATATGTAAGCAGCTCATACGACTCAATAAGAAAAAATAAACAACCCAATCCAAAAATGGGCAGAAGACCTAAACAAGCAATTCTCCAAGGAAGACATACAAATGATCAAAAAGCACATGAAAAAATGTTCAATATCGGTAATTATCAGAGAAATGCAAATCAAAACTACAATGAGGTATCACCTCACACCAGTCAGAATGGCTGTCATTCAAAAATCCACAAATGACATCGTATATTTTTAAATGATTTTTAATTCTACAGTTATCAGAGTATTATTTTACTTTAAGTCGTATGTAGCTTATAGATACCCTCATGTGTGCAATACGTATAAAAAATCAATAAAAATTGTCACATATTTCAAAGTACATAAGTTCCCCTAAGTATACGTAGAAAATCCCAAATCTCTTTCTTATTGCTTTAAATAGACAGGAACTGTATTTTTTAATTTAATGGAATAAAAATAAAACATTTAGATTTTAAGCTATATTTTGGCATATTTCAAAGGAGAACACATCTTTATTTTGGTTTCATCATGAAATATTAATAACATAATAACCAAAAATACCTGGAATCTTGGTAACCATGAATAATTATTGATTTAATCACATGTATTACAGAGACCTGGTTCCATCTAAGGATAGACACATGGAAAGAGTGTCATACTTATCAAACCATAAGAAAAAGCTGCGAAATCTGCAAAATCACACTGCTGCTGAACCCATCAGAGTGCTGACTTTGAACGGCTACCATCAGGGTAAAATTTGAGGAACGCTGGCATGAGCCTACAGACAGACAAGACACTGGCAATCCCTCACCTGTCCCAGAGCACTGGAAGTGTTAGGTAGTTAGATAAGGGGGGCACCAGGCAGACAGGTGGAGGAGAGAGAGGATGGTGTGTATGATGGTGGCATGCCTGCCACCAGCATAAAGGGGCTTTACTTCTTTTATGTGAGTGCCAGCAAGAAACCAGTTAGAACTAAAAGGCTGGAACTTCATGGTAGTGACAAGGACCTAACCGGACATGACCCAGTTCTCATTCTAATATAATTAGCATTGAGGTTCTGGCCCCTCCATGGGTTATTCTGTGTTCATCATGGATAAGGGCATTCACAAAAGGGGACAAACATGACTGAGCACTCCAGGGGTCAAGAGCCATCAATCAATCAAAAGACCACCTCTAAGTGAGGGTACAAGAGGAAGGAGCAAAGACCATTGCTGTCTGCACTTGGATCAGCCTGCCTCCTGTTCTTGGAGGGGTACTTCACCTTTCCTAATAAAATCTTTCACTGCACAATTCTTTCATCTCCCATGTGAATTCTTATCTTTTGAGTAAGTCAAGAACAGTGGCCTTTTCCTTCCTCCTTTTAGGGTAACAGAAGGAGACAAGGTGGGGATGCAAACAGATACAAAAGTATCAACTAACTCCTTAATGAACTGCTCAAAGCTGAGCACTCCCAGTTGGGAGAGTATGGAGTTCTGGGATCACAGATGGTCGCAGCCCCTTCTCCATGGACCTCACTTTTTGCTTATGAAAAAGCCTGGGGGCAGGAAAGAGTTGAGAAAGCCTCCCACAGTTGGTGTGTTCCTGTTGCCCTGGGGTGGCACTGCTGAGGGAGAAAACAATTCTTACCTGGATGCTTTCCCCAGTGGAATAATGTCTTAAGATGTTAAAAATAAAGGGCAGTATATCCTGTCACTTTCAGCGGTTGAAAACTCAGAGTTTGGTTAATGGAGACAGGCAGAAATCCTCCTAGTTTCAGAAAATTAAAGATTTCTTTTTACCATGGAGGGCAGGGCAGGATCACCAAGGAAACTTGGATCCAAAAACTCAGAGACACGTGAGATACCTAAGACTGATGCTAAATGAGGAAAATGTGGAAAGCCTCTTTGTTCCTCACCACCTGGAGTAACCAGGACCAAGAAAAAGCAACAGAAGACCAACCCCCAGCAGAGGGATAAGAGCACACAGGGACCAAGATACTGGGTCACAGGGAACATCTACAACTGAAGGTGGACCTAGCACATTCCAGAATAAAACTCAGATAGTCTATCATTCTAGCTCCCACCCTAACCACAAGGTGACACTGAAGGAACCTGAGGTTGGCCACATATGGCAGGTAATTGAAACTACCAGCAAAACAGAAACACAGCTCAGCTCCTCAATGAAAGCCTAGCAGGAAAAGAGGCATGCCTATTTCCAGCCTTAAACATTATTTACTTAGGCTTCTGACCCCCTACATGGAATATGTAGATTTCAACTAAAAGTTGAAATGGAAAGAAAAAAGAATCCACTGTTGAGAGATAAAACAAATAATAGAAGTGAAAATCAGACAGGGGATATAAAATCACTATGATTAATACATCACACGCTCCAGTGAAAAGACTTGAATACATTCATGAATAGATGGGTCATTTCAGCAGAGAAATGGAAACAATAAGAAAATGTCAAAGAGCAGGCTAGGGATAAATTTAAACACATGCCCAGCAAAGGGGATGAAGAATGTCTTTGACAGGCTCATCAGTAGGCCTGACAAATTCAAGGAAACCCTTGGTGGACTTGAATATAAGTCAACAGACATTACTCAAATGAAAACAAAAGAGGAAATTCTTGGAAAATTTTAATAATTTAAATTTAAAAGAACAGAGTATCCAAGAAATGTAGGCCAATCAGTCTGAAATATATTTAATTGAAGTCCCAGAAGGAAAAGAAAGTAAAAGAATGAGGAAAAAATATTGCAAAATGAATGGTCAAGAATTTTCAACAAGTAATGAATTAAAAAACAACCTAGAAATAAATTCATAATGCTAAAGGCCAAAGATGAAGGGAAGCATTAAACTCTGTCAGAGAAAAGTATAGGATCATCTTTAGGAAATGGGGTGTCTCCCAGGTGTTTGAGACCAGGTGGAACCAGAATAAAGTTATCAACGTGCCTAAAAAAATGATATATAATTTAGAGGAGTGAATGATCCTCTAAAGGATTTAAGAGAAATCAGAGAAGGGAGGTGACAAGGTCAGTTATCCCATGTAAAGTATGCTTTTCCTGGCTAGAATTTGGATCACCCAGTCATATATAGTGTACAAATCAATGAATCAATTAATTAACTGTATGAACATATATAAATAATGAATAAAGACAATTTAAAATTATATTCTGATGCTATTATATATTCAAATGATAAAACAAAATATGTCTCGGGATTTGTACTCAAATAATATACATTTCTGATGATTTTTTTTAATGTAAGTATAGTCAGTTTACAATGTATCAATTTCTAGTGTACAGCATAATATTTCAATCAGACATATACATACATATATCCCTTTTCATATTCTTTTTATTATAGGTCACTGAAAAATATTGAACATAGTTCCCTGTGCTAAACAGTATAAGCTTGTTGTTTATCTATCTTATACCTAGTAGTGTCAGCAAATCACAAACTCCCAATTTATTCCTTCCCACTCCCTTTTGATTTGCTTTTCAATAACATTTGCTTCTTTCTTTCAATGTAATTTCAATAATTACTTTTCCAATATCTCAAGTTGATTTTAATATTCTACTAAGTTGAGCTTAATATTCATTGACAGATATTTTAAATTTCATAGATTAAACTGACAAATAATACTATGCAAAATGCACTCAACTTTACTACTGTGAATCATGTCTTGAATCAGAAGAGCTCTGGTACCCTGAAGGAAGCAAGCACATCAGTCAAGCACTAATCCAGAGGCAGGAACCATGTGGTACCTTGAATGTGGACATTTTAATTAAAAGTATTAACTATAACAGGGAAACATCTACTAAAATGTAAAGGGTCCTATAAAAAATCTATAAATAACAGATAAAATAACAACCAGATCTCCTAGAGATGAGATCATGAACCACAGGGAGAGACTCATTTCCTGAAGTGTGGAGAACACCCAGACTTCTTTTTAGAGGGTGGGTATATCTATGGCTCATGAGAGAGTGGAGAAGTTCACCGAGGCCACAAGCCTCCCAGGGAGTACAGGAAGAAATTTTTAATAGGAGGTACCCTGCTGGAAAATCCCCACTAAGAAGCCACTGTGGAGTTGGTGGAGAAATCTACCCCCCAGGACAATCCTGAGCTGCTTATAATTCAGGTACTTCTGGAGTCAAGGGACTGGAGGAGCTATGCCCTCTGCTGAGCTTGGAAGTTGACATGGTGCAGGAGCCAGCCTAGGAAAACACAGCAGACTTTGAAGAGAAACCCCTTTCTTACTCTAGTGTCTCTCTGTTACTCTACTAACAAAGCATGCCATCTGCCACAGGAGAAACATCTACAGGGTCCAAATATATTATTTCAGAGCAGTCATTTAAGGGTGGTTTGCAGCAGAGAGGCAATATACTGATAACAAGTATATTACATTTTAATGTCTCTCAAGAAAAATGCATCTGGAAAAAAAAACATGGTCAGCTATCTGGTCTAGTGTGAGCCACACATTTTGCAATACACGCACTTGCTATTCTAAGTATTTGCCAATTATAAGGGGAAAGAAATAGACAACAGAGAGAAAACATTCAAAAGCATCCCAGAGCTGGTTATGTCAGTGTTTTCAATTTGTGAAATCTCATCAAGCTATAAAGTTAAGTTTTATGCACTTGTCTTATCATTTATATATTTCAATAAAGACTTTTAGAGTAAAGCATATATGTGGCAAAGTTTAGTTTTTGATTATGTAGCACTCCATAGAATTCATGTATTTAGCTCTATTGGCACATGGATTTCTTTATATTTCAATTGCCAATTAAATTGCAAGGACTCTGAATTGAACATAATTGTATTTCCAGGCTCTCAATAAAGATTTTTTTTTTAAAATTGAAGTATGAGTGTATTTTGGAAGGAAAGACTTATCAATCATGCAAAATATGTATTTTCTTTGACTTCTTAGAGGCTCCTAGTTTGCCTCTAACTGAAAGTTATAGTCATTATAAATGCCATCAGGAAGCTAGTAATTATTGTATGGTAATTATTTTATAGTAAAAAGCCTAATGACCCTTATTTCATTCACTAAGTTCTTTTTTTTTTAAACTGAAGTATTTTTGACTTACAATATATTAGTTCTGGTGTACAGCATGGAAATTTTATATTTTTATAGATTATACTGCATACAAAGCTATTATAAAATAGTGACTATTTTCCTTGTGCTATCCATTAGGTCTTTTTGTATCTTGTTTTATGCATAGTAGCTTGTATTCCATAATCCTCTATAATAGCTTTGCCCCACCCCACACCCCTCTCTCCTGACAACCAACAGTCCATTCTCTGTATCTGTGAGTCTGTTTCTGCTTTATTGTATCTGTTCTAATTATTATTATTATTATTATTATTATTATTATTATTATTATTATTATTATTATTATTATTATTATTATTACTGTCTTCACCCTTTAATGGAGAATCAGTCCCTGTCTTAGAAGACAGGTCTTCAACTGTGTTATTAACAAGCGAATCACCTTTTGTGGTAGGCTAATTTCATTCATGGTCTCATTAATTCTTTTCTAAATCCTGTCATTTACTTTGTAATTTTCTGCTCTTCCCTTTGACAATGGACTTTTCTATGTTGCAAGCTCTGGTCAAAGCAATGTTAACAATTGTGATATAAGCTGAAAATTAATTGAAGATAGAAGAGTGCACTTTTGATTGTCCTGTTCATGACATGACCTACTCTCTCTTGAATCCTCACCATCAACCTGAGAATGAGCTGAGACTAGCTTCCTGGCAGCTAAGAGACCCCATCAAGCAGGGTTAAGTCACCCCAGCTGAAGCCAGCCAAGTCTGGTCAGTTCACTACTGACTCATAAGCTTATTATACAGGAGAAAGAACCTTCAGCAATGTCAGTCCAACTCAATTCAGATTAGCAAGACCTCCAAACTGAGTCAAAACCTTGCAAAAAAAAAAAAAAACAGGTAGATGTGATTTTAAGTCACTATATTTTGATATGTCATGGGAAAATATCTACATAGCATAACTTTTCACTTCTGGCAGAAGTTTTCTCTCTCACTCAATGTTTTAAAATTTAAAAACAATGTTTTTTGTTTCCTTAGGAAATATTATTCATAGCACTCCTCTCGAGTTTTATGCATTGACAAGGAATTAAGAACCAGAAAAAGCACTGATATTCTTATATGAGATGGTCATGTGAATTTATTATAGTTCGAAAACATTTTTCTTCATCTCAGCAAGAGAAATTATGAATCTAAATTTCACTATAACTAAGATACAAAATATTACATACTATGAACTTGTAGGGTTCCTTGGGAAGAGTTAAAAGTTTAAAGTTAAAATCTACAAGTGTTGAGTCCACCAAATGAGAGAATTGATTAGAAACTAAGAATGGTTTTTATTAATTATTTTTGGATCTAGGGATTATCATATTATCTGAAGTCAGAGAAAATCAAATATCATATTACTTACATGCTGAATCTCAAATGATACAAATGGACATATTTACAAAACTAAACCAGACTTACAGACATAGAAAACAAACTATGGTTACAAAAGGGGAAGAGGAAGTGGAGGGATAAATTAGGAGTCTGGGATCAACAGACACACAAGGTATAGCACAGGGAACTATATTCAATCTCTTGTAATAACCAATAATGGGAAGGAGTCTGAAAAATAATATATATATACTAAATCACTATGCTGTACAGCTGAAATTAACACAACATTGTAAATCAAGTATACTTTAATTTAAGAAAATAAAATAAAGCCAGCAACCTCTTGGTGCTGGTCATTGGCAAAACAAAAACAAACAAACAAAAATAAAACAAAAAAAACAATACTGGTGATCTGATTCCCTCATTAAGAGATGTTGCAAGAGTTAAGTGAATTTCTTTTCAAAATTATTTAGAAATATTTTACAATAAAAAAGTGATAATTGAATAAGTGTAGGCTTAATCATTGTTACACCAAGTGTGCGTGAACCCAAAAGTTTTTAAAAAAAAACAGGGCAAATTTAATGACTGACAATCAGGCAATTATGAGAACAGCTGCCAAAACCAAACTGTCCCAAGTCCTGAATCATTGTGAAAACTAAGGGAAAGAACCTGTGACTTGACGAATAGCCAGTAAATATAATTTATGTGAGAAATGTATTGCTATATTTTATGAAGATTTGTGTGTGTGTCACTAGGTGATGCCACGTTTGGTCTCAGCTGTGATTCATGAGTCAAGAGAGAATGGGGAGCGTTGTTCTGCTAATTGCACACACCACAGCTAAAACATACATCATATTCCAAAACAATGACTCTTTTTTTTTTATTATTTTTATGTTGTCTATCTGTTTTGGAGACAAGAATAAACAAGAATTTTAAAAATGAAGAGCACTAAAAACATTCTGTAAGACTATTTTTTTGAGAAATGTTTATTGAGCACCTCATCTTTACCAGCTACTATGAGTCACAGGCAAAGACTGCCTAACTCTCCTTTCAGAAGTTGAATGGGAAGAAATAGTTTCCTTTTAACTAATCACAAAGAAAAAGATATAATTGATGTTGAGGACCTGAAAAAAGCCATCTGATTCTTATTCTACTTCTAATCTTAAATAATTTCAACTCTCCAATTTTATGTTTGTTTATATAGCTAAGAAGATACTTACAGTATTCTTGGATGATGATTATTTATCATCTCTAAATGTTTTTTTTCTTTTGACCTATCCTTTCTGCTTCTTTGAGCTACATTGGATGATATTATCTACCCACATGTGTGCAATAATTTTCCCATGAAAATTAAGCTTCTTAGAGGAAATCTATTGTTGCTTGGGTTAACTTTACAGCACTTCAGATCCAATTATTTATTTAGGCCATTAAGTGTTTGAAAAATGAAGACTTAGATTTGAAACCCAATTTGGTCACTGACTGGTTTCAAGAAATTGGAGAAAATTATTTCCTTTCTCTCTGTTTTGATTTCCATATGTACAAAATTGGAATTAAAACATTTGCTCACTTTATCTCACAGATAGGTGTAAGGAGAACATGAAATGCAGTTTCAGACAGAACTTAGTAAATTACAGTGAAACGTGAAGCATATTCTCTTAATGATAAGGAATTAAAAGTTCATAAATTGACATATTTGATTTCTCATGCACTGGAGATTTCTAAATGGGAGTAAACCTGTTAGGGTTGTAAGGATGAAAGTTTTATAATTACTTCTAGCCATTCATTCCAATATCACATCCCTGTATTCTTTGTGAGGTTGGTAAATTTAAGATGTTCTGGGTTCCCTTATAAGTGAAGCTGCATATTTTTGCTTTCTCAGGGAAGGACTACTTTTCTAAGGGTCTCTTTCATTTTGGCTGTGAGGGATCAGACAGCTTCATTGTTCAGATGATAGCTTCACATTCAGAGAAAAATAGGAAGGAAAAGAATAACTGGAAATCAAGCTATTTTCACAATTTGGAAAATTTAGACACATTTCTAAAATCATGAAAAACCATACAATAAAAAGTCATGACTATAAATCTTAAAAGAGCAATTCTAATGGGTTTCTAGACTGAATATATTATAATGCCTTTCTAGGAAATCATTAGTACATATCGCTAAAAAATATTTCATATCTTAGGTTAACAGTTATAAGGGGGGAGACATATGGTACAATAAAAGAAAATGCCATGAGTGGTTTTTTTTCTGAGAGTTTTAAATTTTATATCATAAAGAATATCTTATTGCCTCTCCAATTTTATCTCCTGCCATCAGACTTGGCCCAGGGAGGCCTCATCCAGACCCTCCAGCAGCCCAGGATCCTTGGTACCTTGTGGTCCACATATGTTTCACCTGGGATACACTTTTCAGAATATCTCCTACATATCCTTGAGACATTAAGTCTCTTCTGGGATAACATAAATTAGGTTCCCTTTGTAAAATCTATCACTTGGCATGTTGTTAAATAATTAAAAAAAAAAGTCCTGTGTTTGTGGTGAACATGAGGTTGTAACATTCTGCTGAATACAATCCTCACTGGTATATTTTTATAGTTGTATAATGGGTATATTTTTGCTGAATATCTTTCAGGTTAAGAAATATTATGTTGCTTTAATTTCCTTAAATCAAATCACTTGTATATTAACAACTCTTCCTTATGTGGTGAGAAATATTTATTCTATTCAGCCAAGTTACAATAGGGAGCTGTTTCCTCCTCACTGGCATTTTTATATTTGACCCTTTGGGACTTTCACTGGCTGGTATGTTAGACAATGCACTCCCCTATACACAGACTCCCTCCCTGACATGATCTATTCAGCACATCAATCTTAGGTCTCTGCTCTTTTTGAAAGCATCCAAACTAGTTGGCTAATGTCCTATCACTACTATCAGTCACATAGACAGAATTGAGTTTGTCAGGCTCCAGGCCAAAAGCCTATGTCTAATTTAAGTCCAACCATAGGCAATTGCAAAGGATTTACTTGAGGAAATTCACAGGGGAAAGCTGCTCAGCCCACCCAGACTCAGTGCCCAGCCAATGAATTGCAGTCTCAGAACCCAGGGCCCCTAGTCATGCATGTCTTTACACTTACCTCATTTCCTGGCCCAGGCCCTCCTCTTGGAGGCATCATCATCAGTGTCTCACTGCAGAGGAGGCTCTCAGTTACCTCTGCCCAGAAAACCTTATCAGGGACCCTTGAAACTATTTTTCTCTGTGCTATCCTAGCCCTTACCCTTTGGCTCCCCACAGACCTCAGATCCAACATGACAGGAGCATTTGGTTTGGAGCCTCCTGGGAAAGTAAGACAAATTTTTCATTGATCCAACTGACCATTGTCTTGGGCAATATCCTGGGGGAATGTGAACCACCATGGGAGCTGGCACTTTCTCCTGTTTAACCTCTAACTGTGTCATCTCAACAAGTGATAGAAGGCTTGACTGTTACATTCATCTGGCCTTTTGTCTTGATCAACTACTTCAACATCTGACAGCTTATCTCTCTTTAGCTCAGCAGGCTCTGGGCAAGACACAGAGATGGTGCACAGCAACAAATGCAGCATGTAGTAATAGAGCCAGAGCTTAAGGAAAATACTCTATAAAAATCATCATTTGGGGCCATGCAGCTGTCTTTCAGTTATACTCTTTTTGCGTTTACACATTTTGGAATACTCTAATTCTAAAATTTGAATATTCAAATTAGTTTCTCACCATTGTCCATTTAAGTCCAGAATAGCCACAATTCCCAGGACACAATGCTTCTCTGACTTTGAGGAGAAGGGTTAACATGGTCTCTCACTCTTTGCTGTGTAGGATACAGTTGTAAGAATAAAACAGGAATTAACATGTATTAAACAATCCTGTCAAATCTGTGACAGGAAAATCTTCTTTCTGTGTTATCCTTCCAAGGCTTAATTTCTCCTGTATCTTAAGTCAATTGCTCTCTTTCTGGGTCACACCTGCTACATTGCTTCTGTTTCCTGTGTGTTTAATATTTATGCTAATGGGTTTTTGACAGCATTCTCTCTTATGATCTTCCCCTCCCCTCTACTCCTCTTCTCTTTCCTTATTTTTTGGGGTTTGTGTTTTACAATTGTACTTGTTTGTTTGTTTGTTTATGCATGTATGCTTTCTGATGGAAAGGATAGTTCACCAACTTCTGGCCACTCTGCACTGTTACATAGTGTGAGAACTTAATGACAATACAATGGGGAAATGGAGAATGTGCACACAATCAGAAAAGTGAATCTTGTATCACTCTTGTTGTCATGCTTTATTCCTTTTGACACTATATTTTTTTATTCTGGAATTTGCCATGCATCAGTGTTTCATGTAGATTGATTGGGTGGGAGCGGTGCAGGGAAAAAGACACCATTTGTACCCTTGACTCATACAGCATGGTTCCTTGACTCTGTTGAGAAATTCCAGATCCTGTTTTAAAATATAAACATTTTTCCCTAAGGGAAAAACTAGATTTTGAAAGGAATAAAATCAGAAGAATATATGTCCTATGGAAAAACATGATTGGCAGCTTCAGGTTTGAAACAAGAAAGAAAAGAAAATGGTAGAACAAAATGTATGGTTATCCATATATTTTTTTCTAAAACTGAGTTTCATACTTGCTTCTATTTATTTACAATCCCCAAGTTTGAAATGGAGAATATAACTAGTCTCTTAAAATATTAATTCTCAAACAGTATTTTAATATTTTAAAGAAGAAAACATTTTGAGTTTATTCCTTTAATAATCTTACAACAATTAATTTTTGAATGTCCTAAAAATAGCTTTTAAATGCATCTGAAACTATATATATCAGATGTGTTATTAGGATCTGATAGACAGCATAATATCAATAGATGAGAAAGATCATCTGCAACCCTTCTTGTCTCCCTTTATGAGTATGGAAATGAGATACTGTCAAATATCTCTTTTCAATTATCTATTTTCAAATATCCATTGTCAATTGCTCAAAATTTTCATATTTTCCTGGTTTTTTTTGACTTATAATAAATCACAATTGTAACAGATCCAAATTTTTTAAAAAGCAAATTCCTTAGAAAAAAGTGTTCCCAAATTTGTATAATAACCAAATAAATTAAACTGACTTTTTTATTTTCTTTGATGTAGGGTAGCTCTCAGAGGGTATTATGTCCCTTTGGAGAATTACTGAGGAACAACACTGATAGAAATTGAATACTGTTTGGAAGAAATCTGTGAGAATCAGATTTGTAAGAGGACAATAAAACATGTTTTACTACTGTATTATTCAGTAACCGTTTGGTTTAAAGTGACATTGATTCAAACTAGTTTAAGCCATAAAAAATTACTTATCAGTCCATACATTGAGAAGGATAGATACTGTGATAAGGGAAATAAGAATTATTATGGTTCTTAGTGAACTGAAAAAAAAAATTAATGAGAGACAGAAAGTGTGATATAAGCAAGGTTTTTATTAGTAAAGTAAAAAGGTACTAAAAGAGAGTACACTCCTGAGAATCGGGAGCAAGACAACCGAGGGGAAAAATGCTCATTTCAGGTAAGAATGGATTCCAGGCCTCAAATATGTAACTAGCAACCTGTATCATTTTCTGCACCTCATTTCTGACTTCTTTCTGAGACACCCTCTCTTCATCATTATGAATGTTGCTCAGAGTTCCAGTTTAACAAAGAACTTATTTCTCAGGACCTCACATGCAGAGATATCCTCCTTTCCAAATTCCACGTTGAAAACTCCACATATGTCTACTTCTACCACCCAGAAAAAAGAATCAATCAAGATAAATCAAATTAATCAAGCAATCAGGCAAACAAGCAATCCCAATTCTGTCTTGCATAGCTTAAACCACATAATCATCCTTAAACCAATTGCAATCTGTGGAAGATACATTCTAACTGAAATGTTGGACTCTGTGTTTTGCAGTGACTGCTTCTTGACAAATTATCAAAACTTTTGTTGTGAAAATTCATTTTGCTTGTTGGTTCTGTGGGTCAGTGCTTCAGACAGGGAATGGTGGGGAAGCCTTGTCTGCTTCACTTGACATCTGCCAGGGCATCTCAGAGGCAGGG
This sequence comes from Camelus dromedarius, assembly GCF_036321535.1. Lineage (NCBI taxonomy): Eukaryota > Metazoa > Chordata > Mammalia > Artiodactyla > Camelidae > Camelus > Camelus dromedarius. Next base: position 90,107,479 of record NC_087441.1, on the reverse strand, counting down.
GTCTGAAGTAATCTGAAGTCTCTCTCACTCATATGTCTGCAGGTTGAAGTTAGAGGGAGTTGGACAGCTTAGGGGCAGAATAGACAGGAATCCTATGTCATCTCTTCCTTACTCCATGTGGTCTCATAACCTGACATCAGTATGAAGCTTAGGGTAATCAGGATTTTAATGTGTCAGCTCAAAAGTTCCAGAACAAGAGATTCAGGTGGAAGGAAGTTGCATTTCCTTTTTCTTAGAGTCAGAAGTTATACAATGTACCTTCTGACACATTATATTCATTAGAAATGAGTCAATAAACCAGTCCATATTCCAAAGACTCATATGTCTTGTGAGAATTTGAGAACATGTTTGAAACAACCTCAATGTGCCTAATTTTGGGAATGGTAAATGACACAATTTGGTAGAAATTTCCACAAAGTAGAAGAATAGATATCCAAAAAAAGGGGGTGTATGTGTTTGTTACAACCATGTAAGAAATAAATACATAATAATCACAATCAATTTTAGTTTTAAAGGTCCAATATGCTATAGATATTATCTTATAAATTATAATTTGCTATTACAGTTGTAATAAAGTTAACAATTATTTATATCATCTCTGTATTATCACTAAGCATTGTTCATTGTTAGACATTTATTCAATCTTTCTATTTAAGAGTATTAATTTTCCTTTTTCTATCAATTGGTTAAAATAGATTTTTTTTTTTTTTTAGGCAAAGTAAACAGGTTTAAATTCTTCTTGAGTCCTGTTTACTTTAAGTGGATTTTATCTTGAAAAGGAATATCTGATCATGAGCTTTTATTTTCAATATTAAACTATGGATGATGTTGTGAGTTCATTTTTTCTTCTATCATTTTGTGTTTCAAAAGAAAATGTGAGGAATATGACTTTGTTTATTTGCTATTTTTAGTATGAAGCTAACCTTTATCTTTGAATTTTCTGTTATATATTTTATGGGATGAATTTCCTTCCTCTCTCCTCTGTGTTTACATGTAGGTGTCTTAAGAATTATATTACATGTACCATAGTGAGCATTTGATTACACATGCAATGATTTTTAAACATTTTTATTTGTCTAGAAAACATATCCACACTACAATTTTGGCTACCACTTCTTCCCTTTTTGTTCTGTTCTATCAGTAATCACCAGTAATCTGCATTTTAGAATCAACAGTTTAGAGCTTCTATAGATACTTGCATATTTTTTCTTGTCCTGTGAATTCAGGGAAACCTTTTCAAATTGTTCCCCATGTCACTTAATCAATAACATTCTTCTGAGAATTCAAAACAATTTTCCAAACATTTTCCAAATTATGGAAAAGATCATTTTCAGAATTAATACCCTCCTTTAAGTGTTTTGTATTTTGTTCAATATATTTGATTCTGCACTATACTTTCATGGCTCACAAGTTGTTAGTAACTATGTTTTTCTTTTAATATCATTTGAATTGTAATCCCTCCAACATTGTTTATCAAGAGGTGGGTTATGTTAACTTGATCTCTATCCTTCTGACAGTGCCACACCATCTTGAATAATGTAATTTATAGAAAGTTTTGAAATTGGGAAATGTGAGTCTTCTACCTTTGTTTTTCTTTTCCATTTTTGTGATATCCTGGACCGTTGAATTTCCATATAAATTTTACAGTCAGCTTATCAATTTCTGTGAAAAAGTTAGGTAGAATTTCAATAGGGAATTCACTGAATCTAAATCAGTCTGGGAACTACTGATCCCCCCAAAATATTCTTTGCCAATGTATGAATACAAGATTCCTTTCCACTTATGTAAGTTTATCTTAATTTCTTTAAAAGAGGTTTTACAGTTTTCAGTGTACAAGTCTTATAGTTCTTTTGATAAATAGATTTTAAACATTTTATTCTTTTATATGCAAGATCATAAGTGTGTGAAATTTGTCCACTGCTATTGTATAGAATTACAACTAATATTTTATACTGATTTGATATCCAACAATCTTGCTAAACTCATTTGTTACTTGTAATTGTGTTTGAGTGTGTGTGAAATACTTTGTAATTTCTGTATCCACTCACATGTCATCTGTAAGTATATGGAAACATTTTTATATTTGGCAAGGCATAACTCTTATGTTTTCCTTTAGTTCATTAAACATGATTTAATTTGATTCTTGGGAGATATTTGTAGAAGTTGATATAAAGTCTTTGTAAAGTGTATCCCACATCTAAGTTTTCTCAGGGACAGTTTCTTTACTCTTTTTTCCCTATTGTGTAGCATAGTTTCGTGATTCTTTGCATGTCTCATAAATTTGTTTGTTTTTTTTTTTTTTTGAAAACTGAACATTTAAAGTAATATAATGTGGCAATTGTGGAAATAAGATTTTTTTCTTACTGCTTTTTTTTTTTTTGGTACATTTCCTGAACAAATCTGTAAAGTCTGTGTTCAATATCACTTGTCACCAGAACTACCTCTTTTATTAGCTTAGCGGTCACCTAATAAGTGCACACATTTTACTTAAATGCAATGTTCCAATAAGTCTCCTGGATATTGCTGAGGGGTTTTATGTGCATGTTAGACACATCTTTAATGCTCCTTCAGTTTACACTATGCTTCATCTCTCACTTTGAAGTTTCAATATCAGCCAGAAGTGACATATTAAGATCTTCTTAGTTCCTCCTGGGCTTAAAAACTGCACTATACATGACCTTCCACATTCTCAGGAATATATCAGAGCTATTTAAAACCCCCTATGGATGTCCTATTTTCCAATTTTTCCTTTAAAGTCTTTTGGTCATCTTCCCATTTGCTCCAGGTGTTGTTATTGGCTCAAGCAGTTGTGGTACTAAACAATTATGGCTGAAGGTCTTTAACATGTGTCCTGGGGTAAACATTTCCACTTTACATGCTGACTCATATCAAATAAAAAGCAGCTGTTGAATTTGGGTTTACAGGGGGCTGCCATGCCAAATAATAATAAAAGATATCTGTAGGAATAAGGCTCTATGGGGTAGTCCAAATCTATTCTACCCTATAGGGACACCAACTTCAGGAAGTGCTTTATATTTGTTTTTATTTAAATAGATACATAAAAGTACTTAAAGAATATTATCCTATTAATGCAATGAACAGAGGGTAGCTATTTTAAGATTGTAAATGATATATAGCTTTCTGTAAAAGTTAAATGTACTAGAAAATTTTATATGGGTTTTTTTGGTATTAGTTTCAGGTATGCAGCATAGTGATTCAGTATTTTTGCAGATTTTATTCCAGTATATGTTATTACAAGATATTAGGTATAATTCCCCATGTTATACAGTAAATCCTTACTGCTTATCTATTTTATATATTATAATTTGCATTTGCTCATTCCATATTTTCTTAAGATTGACAATAAGACCAGATCACCCACTATCACTACCCAAACCATCATAACTTCAGTGAAGTTTAAATTATAATTCCTGACAAATTATTTTTAGTAAATACTCAGCATACATACACAAGAGCATCTATTTAATAATAGTTCAATCATTTCAAAAAAAAAAAAAAGAACCTGGAAGACTTTTCCTACCCAATAAGATGTCATATTTTAAAGAAACAAAACAATGTAGTATAAACATCACAGTAAACAAATCAGCTTCTTGGAATAAAATGGAAATTTTTAAAATAGAAATAAAACACATATGAATGAATCTATTCTGTGATAAAATTATCACAAAAATTGGACAAAGTGCAGCTTGTTTAAAGGAAGGTATTGGAAAAACTGAATCATGGAGAATATTATAACTTTGGATCTCTACATATCAATATACACAAAGAACTATATGGGAATAGTAAAATTGTAAAGGTAATAGAATAAAACCAAGGAAACTATATTCACCATTGTGTTCAGTAAGGGATTTTAATAAAGCATTTGAAAGCACATATACAAGGCCAAAAATTAAAAATTCTGGTTCAGTATTGGCAAATTTAATATTGTTGTTCAATCAAAGGCACAACTGAAAAATAAGCTGAGATAATAGAGATATGAAGGTATTTGCAAAATTAGTATCTGAAAAATATTTCACATCTACACTATACAAGTTTATATCAACATAATAAAAAACAGTAGAGACCAAATGCTAAGAGGACAAAGCTCACTAATAAGCAAAGGAAAGAGGGGCCTCTGTACATGATATGTCCTTTAGTGTATATTTTCAAGATGTTTATTACAGCATTCTATGTGGAAGCAAACAATTGGAACCATCCTTGTTACTGATTACTAAAAATAACAATGTAAATGTAGGATATGTGTAATTCATACGATGCCATAATAGGTAGCAAAACAAATATGTATAAACTAGAGGCCCTCAGAGCATTTTGATGGATCTTAAAACATGAAGTTGAGCACAAACAAGAATAAAAATAAAATGTCATTGTATTATCATTTCTCAATCACATTTATGCATGTAAACAATGAAGATATGCAAGAAAAATACATTATACTTAAAAGCATACATATATATTCAACATATGTGTGTAGACACATATATTCAATTTTTCATGCCCAAAGCATTAGAATATCTCTGTTGGGGGAACTGGGGTTATTGAAAGCATGTATAAAGTAGAATGGGGAAATATGTACTTAATTCTTGTACTACAAGTCTGCAATAGTGAGAGGAAAAACAAAAATAGAGCTATTCTAACCTAATGGGTAAAACTTAAATCTTAACCTGTGATACACTGGTTTTATACTTTACCTCCTACAATCTCTTTTCACAATCAACCTATTATTTATATAATAAATAAACGTTAATATTCCTGGATGCTGATGCCCAATATCTTGGATGTGTTTTCCTATAATATCAAGATAATAAAGAAACCTAATTCATGGTGTTGTTTTAAAGATTACATGATTTAATATGTGAAAATATTTAGAACAATGTTTGTGACATATTAAACGCTCAGCAAAATTGCCTTCTTGAAATATTTGATTGTTTATATATATATAAACAAAATTTTAAAATAAATGAAAATATATGTATGCTATAATATGTACAATTTTTAGAATAAATGACATTGCAATGTTATTTCTTCATTATTAAGTGATTAGAAATCTGAATTCAGTATTGTTTCACTTACTTCTAAGGCTTATTGGTAGTCTCAATTTTGAACTTGGTCTTTGAAAAATTTGAGTTTTATAGTTAAATATAACTATATACATAATATATTTAATATATGAAATATTTGTAAATGTATATATACTCATTTAAATAAAAAGGTAACTGTTTAGATCACAGAGCAGAAAAGCTTAAAAGAGCCCTGGATTCTTTTGAATGTTAATTTCCACATTCACACATCCTCAGAAATTTTGCTTTATTTCTGTGTATTCTGTGATGTTTTGGGCATTTTTCTCCTTTGTGAGCCACTTTCACCATTAGGACAGCTTGTCTGATGAGTAAAATATATATAGGAGTTCCTAAAATCCCTATGCTACTCCAACCAGTCCAATATTCTGTTGTTCTCAAGGAGTTAGACAAAGCTTCTTTCCTTACTGCCTTAGCTAAGTGTTCTCAATGTCACATGACCTGGATTAGGTCTTGTGGTCATCTCAGAAGTGAATTCTGTGGCTAGGAGAATAGGAGTCCTTCACGGAGCTTAAGATTAATCATTCCCATCGAACTCAAGGAGAGAGTGGAATGGGAATGGCATTTCACAAAAGAAAAACTGAGTGCTCTAGTTAGAATTCTAGGGAGTGAGCCTTAAGCAAAGAACCAAAAAATAGAACCTTTAAAATGAATACACAATAGTTCCATGCATTCCCTCTAGAGTCTTTTTTTTTCTTATTATAAAGGATTATTCAAGATGTGTGTCTCCATTTAATTTGTTTTCCTCATGTTTTTAAAGACTTTCCCAATATATCTAAGTTCTTGGCTTCTCCTTATGACAACATTTCAGATATTGACAAATCCATTGGTTTCATTTGTTCATATTGTTTGTGGAGTATTTAGAGGCTCTGCTGTAAAAGGCAAAAAAAGAAGAAGCAGCACATATATTTTCCTGAAAAAAAAATTATCCTACAAAGATATTCAATGTTGTATTTCTTTGTTATTCTTTAGCTTTAGATGAACAAAACCAAGTGCATATAGTTTGATGAAGTCTAACTGAAATTATCATGGTCAAGCTAAAGAATATAGGTTGGTTGCATCATCTAACTACATATTCAGTTTTCCCTACAGTGCAAGCATAAAATCACAGATGCTGACACTCTGAAAAGGCCCATCAACATGATGCTGAAGATGTGTCTGGTGAGGGAACCAGGATAATTTCAGAGGATGTATTATGCTTTTCTTTAGAGGCATGATATATATTTGAGAATGCTTTCAGAGAATATGTATAAAGAAAGAAATGGGTGTAGGGCTTTTCTCTCTCACCTATAGGTGTCAGATTGCAGAAAAAACACAAGCAAAAGACCTCACATTTGGGGGATTGAAAGATTGTTTAGATAAAATAAAACATAACAACATAAATAACCATAATAAATTTATCTCTGACCACTGAATGGCAAGGATTATATTTTATCCAAGAAACTTGGATTTTTTTTCATGATTAGTCTAAGCTGCAAGTGAATATTTTACTTGATGTTGCAACGTGTAGCATGAAAATCACTAATTCAGCTTGTTTTGCTCCTTTCACTAAGTATTTAATAAATAAAGAAGGTACAAAAATTAGAGGAGCATTTCTCAGTACTGAAAATTTTGCTGTTTGAAAATAAAAGTTAGAATATATTAAGGTACAGATTTTAAGCCTTAGGCCATAGTTTATAAAATTCAAGTGTTAGATACAAACCTTCTACATCCCAGAAACAATGTTGTAAGGCAATAAAGTCCATCAGGAAATTTTCTAGAGAATCAAGCACAACAGGCCAGTACATATTGTTAGATTTCAAATAACAGAAGACTCCAAAACAATTTGCATTTAACTGTATGTATATTGTTTGAATACAAGACATTTAGAGGCAGGACATCATGAAACTGTATTTGTTGACATGCAGTGACATCAACAAAGACCCAGTTCTTCTCATCTTTCTTCTCTGCCATCCTGAGGGTGTTTGATTTGTCCAGCCCTCAGATGAGGCTAATGGCTGATGAACAGGAAGGAAGTTGCTGCATACTGATGTAGCCAAGGTGGGTAAATTCATCCTGCTGTAAAAATTTCTTTTTCTGAAGACAAAGTCATTGAATGTATCTAGAACAAAGTCCACAAGCTGGGATTAATAGCCCAGTGGCCTGCATTATCAAAAACTCATGAAAATGATCCCATAGTGCCTTGCACAGCCAAATAAGCATATGAAAGACTGGGCTAGACTAACAATTTCAATGAGATTTGTGTCCTGAATGGATGTATTTTTTTTCTGCACCCAGCAGGGATTCCTACAGAAGTGAGAATTTTCTTAATAAATCTGAATAAGAATAATAAGCTTTCTCATCTAGTGTGATACTGGAGGCCAGGAATGTGGTCATTCTTTGATCCCTATTTGTTCAATTCTGCTTTACAGATTTTTTGCTTGGCAAATTTTTGAAGCTGGCTTTATTTGTTTTTGTCTGGGAATAATTTTTCAAATGTCAAATCTGTGAGTAAATTTTAATCTATTTTGCTGATAGAAAATTTTAATTATTTTATATGTCTTGATGATTTCATTAGAAATGTAGGAGACTAATCTTGTGGGGGGAAAAAATCCAAATTCAATTTGTTTTACTCTTTACATTATACCATGTGAGCGTTTCTATTTTATGCATATGGACATTAATACATTAAAAATATTTTGCATCAATATGAACATTTTGATCAGCTGTTTTATCTTAAATTACTTTATAAAAAAAAAGAACTGTCATTGATGGTAGTACTATAGGATATGTAATTACTGCTATTCATATAATTCATTAAGAGGAATCGATAACAAATTATTTTAATGAGTCTCCCAGACATAAATTTGTTTCAATCTACAAACTCACTTATGTTTTTGTGGTATATCCAAGTTAAATAGTCACTCTCTGATATTCTCAGAATTGTTCTTTCTTATAAAGTAATAAATATAGCACATAGATCAAAACAATTTCTTTACTCAAGTGTTATAGCACTTTCAGGAAATTATTAACACTTCAGGCAAGCCTTCTACTTATGATTTTAAAAAACAATATTATTAGTTTCCATTCAATATGGTAAACTCAGACATCACTTTATGATGATGTGCAGTAGAACCATGAAAAGCCACTTATCTAAAGAGTCTTATTTAAAATATTTCATAATTATTTTACCCAAACAATTGCAGCTATCACTACATAAATGTACAAATGTTTAAACTAGTAAACTCTAGAGTAAACTGCGTGGATTGGAATTCTGGCTCAGGTATGTTCTAGATAAAATCAAGTAACTTAAAGCCTTTATGCTTTAGTTTCCTTATCTGTAAAACTAAGGATTAAAATAGTACTTTCCAAGTGAGTGATAATGGCAATTGATATTACAATATAGGTAAAATGCTCATTTAAGGCATATTATTTTAATTATTAAATATATTTCCTTATCTTGAATATATGAATATATGTGAAACATAGGATATATATTTGGTCTTTGCTGCCAATTTCTGACACAGAGCTTCTAAGTCTCTTGTAACTTCCTGGATGATGAGAATATCTTTTGTTCTAATGGGTAAATTCTTGGTGGGCTTTTGGATAGCTTCAGCATCAGAGCTGGTCATGAGAAAGAACAAGCCATTATCAGAAGTTTGGAACTTTCAGCCTCATCCCCTGTTCTCCAGGGAGGAGAGATAGGCCAAAATTGAGTTAATAATCAGTCATTTCTACCTGTATCTCAGCAACTCCCTGTGTCTCAGGGCTGACAGCTTTTCCTTTTCTATGTGAAAAGAAGTGTTTCCTATGTTCTGTGCATTCTCTGAAAGGCAGAGAAGGGCTCCTTGTTTCCTTTTTTCTGGACCACTACATATTTTCTGCTTCTAAGCGAAGATCACTCATGCTATTTAAACTTGAAAAGATTCAGTGCCACTATCTTTAAGGTGTTAATAAGAAAGAAAAAAAAAGAAAAAAGACAAAGATGGAGAGGACAAAAGAGAAATAAGCAAAGAGAATAAAAGGAAGGAAAGGAAAGGAAGGAAGGAAGAATGATATAGGGAAAATAATAGGCAACAAAAATAACACTTAACATTGTTTTGTTAGCTAAACTATAGAATATAGGATGCAACAGAAACATCAGAATTCTTTGATATGACCCTTTAACATCAGATGAGAAAACTGAAGAACTGCTGTGCTTGTATCCTTGAGTTCATTCATCAGTGTTTATTTAGTGCTAATGAAAGTCAGGCTTTGGTCTAGATGCTAGAACACAGCAGTAAATAAAAGAAAGTCCCTATTCTGGGGATATTCTTAGCAGAATTAAAATTCTTGTTCTGATTTCCCAATTCCCAATTACTCTGCCTACCTCATTACACTCATGCCCTAGTGAAAGTGACCTCAATGATGCCATGAGCCTGGTGTGTATTTTTGGAAGAAGTGGCTACATTTAGCATTTTAACATGCTAGGAATCTCTGGTCCTAAAAGTAATTATTAAAAACACCAAATTATTAATTAGAAAATTATTTCCATAACATGTATTCTACTGAATGTGTGCTGGCCTCACTAAAAAAAGAATAAATGACTTGTGGTTGGTAGATAAAAGCAGCAAAGGGATCATTCTTAGAAAGTTACATTATTCTTTGTTTATGTTTCCAGTCTTTTAGTGTGCCACTTATTCTGGCAAACAAACAAGCAGCCCTTAAATACTGTTACAACACAGAAAACTTGCTTAGGAAAAGATAAAGTCTATATTAGAGAGGATTTTAAAATACTTGGAAATATTGCATATGCAAAACAGATAGAGGAGTTGCAGAAAATGCTACATTTTTACTTGTCTTGATTGGCATAGGTAGGGGAATGTAAATTGCTTGGCGTCCATCAAAACATGGCAGGTGACTCAAAGATGCCCAATGTGACATTGTACAAGCTAGACAATTTGTCACTAGAAACCTCTCCATTTTTGAGTGTGTCTTTGTTTGGAATCATATTGTTGAATTATCACATTTTATAGTGCATTCAGTATGCATTTATGTAAAAAATAAACATTATTCTGCAAAAAATGTTTTCTGAGAAGAGATTAAAAAAATGTTTAAGAGCTTTGTAGCAGGAAAGCATAAACTGAACGGTCCTATGTCAGGGAGGTCTACAACCTTCTCCTGGTTTTACCTTCTTTTCTTCTTATCAGAGTCTCTGCCTTTTCTTTTCATTATTTACCCCCTTGGGGAAATGTCTGTCTCTTTATCAAGGTCAAATTTAAATGTCAGCACATTGTGAGGCTGGTCTCACCTCCAATTCTGTCTTTCTTTTATCAATCTCTTCCTTTTCTGCCATTCTGAATCCTTCATATTTACTTCCTTTATAGTAGTTTAGAAAGATCATTCCTGCAGTGTTGATAGGATTAGAGTAATGAGATGAGGAGGCAGGAACACTAGTTAAGAGTCTGATTGCATGATCCAAGTAAGAATTGATGCTGACCTGATATAAAGTAATGTGGTGGAGATGAACAGAAAACAATAAGACAGGTATTAGGAAATATAAAATAAAAATATGAAATTAAACAAAGTAAAGCACAAAACCAAAAAACAAAATAAAGGCAAAAACAGAAAACCAGGTGAACTAAACTAACAAAAAACCCTTGATTCATCAGACTAAAAAAAACAGTAGAATAATTTGGGTGAATATATAATATATCATCTGAATCAGGAAACAGTTTAGGGTGAAAAGGAACACTGTTGATAATTAAATCAAACAAGAAGCTTCTAACTAGAGCAGGCTTGTGAAAACCTGGGCATCTGGTCACCCTGAGGATAATGGCATCATTGCTGAATTATACATTGAAATGTATTTAAATCCTAATCTTAATTAATCACTAATTTTCTGGGAAAATTTTTGAAAATTAGCTAAGTGATTTGAGGGTTAGTTTTATCTTGCCAAAATTGGTCTAGATGTACTGAAAATGGTGGGTGAAAAGGACTGAAATCTAAGCATCTAGCTATTTTTCTAAGATTGTATGAAAACAAAGAGGATAAAAGCTCTCCTTCCTCTCCCTTCCTTTCCCACCCATCCTCCAACTCCTGAACACAAATAAGCAAACCAGACCTCCTCTGAAGAAGCCAGGTGCTCACCATGATCACATTGTCAACCCATGGGAAGATGTTACTCCTTGCTAACCACACTCTTTAATCAAATGATTAAGTTCCAAAGCTTCAACACTGTGTTTTTACTGATGCTTTCAAAATATGTATCTCCAATCTCAATGTCTCCAACGAATGGAAGACAATATATTTTATGGGGTACTCACCTCAAATTTTTGAAAACTAGCATGTATTTTACACTTAAAAGATCCCAATTCAGATACTAGATTTTCATCAATTACTTGATCTGTATTTGAATTTTATAAAATTTGCAGTTCAGAAAGTACAGTCACAACGTAAGTTGATCCAAATACAAGGAAAATTTTTCAGTGAGTTGAGTAGCAGCTTTAAATTTAAGTTTAACTTCAGTAGATTAAATAAAATGTAAAATTTGGTCTCTGCTAAGTACCAGAGGCTACCACACAAAACAATGTAGGAAAAACAGGTGTCTCAAAGTTACAGATTCACAAATTGCATGTTTACCCTACCCTCAATTCTGCTTCTCTCCTAGGCTTCCCGACTACAGTACCTGGCACTGTCATTTGCCTGTGGGCTAAGGTCAAAAAACTTGAAGTCAGACTTAACTCTAGGCTATTTCCACCCCTCATATCCAGTGTTCAGGAAATTGTGATACAAATGTAAAAAAAAAAAAAATACTGACCACCATTCACCACCTCTGCTGTTAAAGCTGAAATATTTATTGATTCTTCTTCTTTCACTTTTAGTGCCTATATGGTATTTCCCAGGCTAACTAATCCTTTTCATCTGAATGTGCTACTTAGTTGCTCAGAGTTCCTCAAAATATTTTCATTACTCATAAAAAAAACATACTGCAATCAAAAGCCTGACATGATCTGGTCTTTTCTCGCTCTGTTGACTCATCCGCCATCTGCAGATCATCCAAGGTGTTTTCTTGATTATGCCCTGAACACAGGAAGCACTTCCCACAGTAAGGCTTTACCTTTGCAGACCCCTTTGAAGTTCTTTCTCATCTAGTTACTTGGCTAACTCCCTTATCTTCTCATTGAGGCTCTCCCATTTTTTTTATTTTATTTCATTTTTTTAATTGAAGTATAGTCAGTTACAATGTATTAGTTTCTGGTGTAAAGCATCATGTCCCAGTCATGCATATATATATATACCTATATTCATTTTCATATTCTTTTCCATTAAATGTTATTGCAAAATATTGAATATAGTTCCTTGTGCTATATAAAAGAAATATGTTTTAATCTATTTTTATATATAATTGTTAACATTTGCAAATCTCAAACTTCCAAATTTATCCCTTCCTAACCCATTTCCCCCAGTAATCATAAGATTGTTTACTATGTCTGAGAATCTGTTTCTATTTTGTAGATGAGTCCATTAGTGCCCTCTTTTTCCTTTTTCTTTTCTTTTTTCTTTTCTTTTATTTCTTTTTTTTTTTTTTTTTTTAGATTCCTCATAAGAGTAATATCATATGGTATTTTTCTTTCTCTTTCTGGCTTACTTTACTTAGAATGACAATCTCCAGATCCATCCATGTTGCTGCAAATGGTATTATTTTATTCTTTTTTTTTTTAATGACTGAGTAGCATTCAATTGTATAAATATACCACAACTTCTTTACCCAGTCATCTATCAATGGACATTTAGGTTGCTTCCATGTCTTGGCTGTTGTATATATTGCTGCTATGAACATTGGGGTGCATGCATCTACTTCCTTAAATAAAAACTCTATCACCTTTCACACATTAATTCTATTTTCTCTTAACAAGTTACACTCTAATTTGTTTTCAGAACTCTTCTTAAATGGAGAACTGTCATAGCATAGTGGTTAGGATTACAGACTTTTTGGAGCCATATTTTCTGGGTTTTACTTCTTAGTAGTTATGTGACCTTGAGCAATTTTACCTTACCACTCTGTGCTCTGGTTTCCATAACCCTAAAAATGAGGCTAATATTAGTGCCTTGATATTGATAATGTTACTTTATCTAAGGGGCTTAAAACAGTGCCTGGCACATGGAAATTACCCAATGTTAGGTTATATATTTATTTGTTATTATTTATTTCACACATTAGAGTGAAAGATACATGAGAAGGGGCAATTTGTCAGTTTATTTACACAATCTTCCTAGATCCTAGAAAAAATGCCTGGCCTATACATGAATAGAAAGACCAGAGTTAAAAAATATACATACAGATGCAAGAAGACATCAACAAATAATTATAATTAAATAAGATAATGTCCAGAAGAAATTTTCAAACAGGGAATTGGGAGAAGAGAGGATTAAAAAGAAAATCTATCTGTACTCTTTTGAATTAAATTAAATTGTTCTTTTAGCCTCATTCTTTTGTTAGCTCATTTCTGCATCCATCCTTCATTTAATATTTTACATAGGTAAGGCTACCTTGCCTTGGCTTATCAACAGGGCAAATCATGTGACATCCAAGATGCTCCATTTGAAAGCATGCCATGTAATGCAATTAAGAGAGGACCATGTCAGTAAATAGGAACCCGGATTCATTTCTTGACAATACCACCACAAGGGATTGATACTGCTTTGTGTCTCTCATCTTAGTTTTCTTATTAATGGAACTGGATTAAGTAGTTACTATTAACCTTCTAGCTTTCTAATTTGTTGCACTTTTGTGGTATGCTCTGACTTTTTCCTGAATGTTTTCTATCTTTGTCCTCTTTCTGTCCTCAATTGGCACCAGTAGAAGGCATCAAAGTAATTTTAATATCATGGTAAACAGAGCATAATTGCAAAGATAAACATAAGGCACAAAATTATATGCTATACATGTGTACTCACTGATAGTTGAATGTTATGATATTTGGATTAGCATGGGTAATATTTCTTATCTTGCACAACCAAATATGGTAATATGAATTGATGTTAATTGATAGGATAAAGCACATGAAAATGAAGCAGTAAAAGTAAGTGAAATAGAGAAAAGAAGGGTACCAGATAAAATTACAAGTGGACAAAATGAGGGCAAGCAGATACTATAGCCATCATAATTTATATATTTCCTATGGCTTCAAATTCTTTCTGGTTTCACAAATTAACCAAAACTGCTTCCTAGTGGAATAAGAGAATGGAGAAAATCAACAAATATGTGTAGTCCTGAATCTGATTTCCAAATGGGCATCTGATTCAGTGAGGATGTGTTGTCTTCAAGTTGCAGAAAATCTGAATAATTTTGGCTTCTACTGTAGGCACATGTATGCTTTCCTTTAATAGAGATTCTAGAAAAAGAGAATCTCACAAAGGGTGCTCCAGTGATGGAATGATGGAATCCTTTTCAAGCATTCTGCTGAATATTCAGGCTATTCCTCCATTCATCAGATGGTGCTGGGGTTTCAGTATCACATCCTCAGTTAACAACATCTGAAAGCAGCAAGGAAGGAGTGTGTAGAGGAGATCTTTCTTACTACTCTCCCTTTTCATCAGGAAGAAATAATGTTCCCTGAAACACCAAGTATTTTCTCTTATGTTCTCTTTGAAGACAATCCCTGGCAAACTAAGCCAATTGGGCTGAATATTGGTCATTTCCTGAGTTTAAGGTGTCATCTGAAAACACTGATAACCTTATTAAGTTTATTTGTGGTTTTTAACACAGAAGTGGGAAGGAAAGACAGGCTGTTGGGATCAAAGTGTGTTTGTGTATTTGTAGTTGTTCTTGCTTTTCACACGTCCTTTAATAGGTAATAGTTCTAAAGAAGGTCTATATTATTTTTGGCCTTGTATAGATTGTGCTCCATTTCTTTACCTTTTATTTTAATATGATTTTCCCCTCAGGCTGAATATCCCCACCGCCTTCCCAGGAGCAGGAGGTGAAAAGATGGAGTCCTTCTTTGGAGTTTTGCTGTAGGTTTTTGTATAAGTAAAGCTGATAAACACACATGGGAACATTTCTGGACCTACTATGTGGTGGTGCACTTAATGCTTTTTAGATTTGTAAGTATCATAACTGCTGACTTCCATTGATATTCACAAAATGAAAAATAGAAATAAGTTGTGAACAAATCACTCATAAACTCTTTAGCCACAGTTGAATCAATCATTTCCTTGTGATGGCATTTTGGGAAAAGAGGGTTACCAATAAAGCAAAGTCCCTACTGGGAGAGTTTCAACCACCAAAACAACAAAACAAGTGTTAGATATGACACTGTCTTCTTAAGAAGGAGCCCTTAACATTGGCCAGTATAAGAATTTTTGTGTTAGTGTGTGAGTGTATGTGTGTCTGCATGTGTGTGTATGGAGTAAATTATTAAATATCAGGGCTGCTGTTAATTCTTAGAATTATTTGTATTATTAGGAATAAAGAAGTATTCCATAAGGGCAAAGCATTTGCCATAATTTTTTGTGTCCTTTATTATAGTATTTTAATAATTTGTCAGAAAACTATATACCTATATATTTTTATTAATTATATAATTTATTGTAACTTCATAAAGAGTAACTATATAATTTATTACAATAATATTTATCATAACTTATTAGAACATTTTAAGGTGCTCAAATGTTTTATTATTTTGATATATAACAGAAATATGTGAGAAATTAATATATTAAAAAATCAAATAAGGATAAAAATTAAAATAAATTCTTAAATGCTATGTAGTACACAAATTTCATGTTGTCATGGTAACCTAAATATCAGCTATCAACTGGAGAATCAGACAGAATGGCAGGCAGCTTTAATGCGTTTGTTTTAGAATTTTTGCCTCATGTAGTGATATTTTATGCATTTAACTACAATTTCATTCATGTATTATCATCTAATGAGTAGTATAAATGACTCTCAATGAACCAGATATGTTACTGTAGAAAATATATTTTTAAAAGTCATGAAATCAAAGTGAATATTGTACAAGTACCATAAATGCAGACTTCCTTCTCATCACACATTAATTAAAATATTATTATTAAAATTCTCTCAGTACAATGATTTTCAAACAGAATAACATATATTCAGCTCTTAAAATCATCTTTATATGAGTGTCCTGTTTTCCTGTGGAGTTTCAAGTTAAGTGACCATTTCTTCCTCTTTTGCTGTCGTCAATCAGGCGCATATTCAAAACATAGAGCTTACACAGTCATTGTCAATTGAAGGGCCAATCCGAAGGAAAATAAAGAAAAATAATTATCATGGACATCCTTTGAAAGCAGAATTTACATAGCCAAAACTAACGCCAAGTAAATGCAAGGGTTTTTTTTTTTTATTTTTTTTTCTCTCTCTCATTACTGCTGTGTTTCCTCTGAGAGTAAAATTCTTTTTAAAACTACTATATAATTTTAGTTTTATTGAAAAGTCTCCAATTGATTCTAAATACATGAGAATTTACATCAACCTATCTGAGACTGGCCTTTGGGGGTAGGAAAATGGATATTTCTGCCTCTTGAGGTCTTCAGGGTTTTTATGAGTGACAAGATGACAAATGCTAATGTCATTGTCCTGGATGAGCATATTAGTGATTTGATATATGACATTCTGTTTTGAACCACTTGTTTGGGATATTGAGATTGAATGCTATTGCATCTATGTGATTGAAATATTATTAAGCTTTATTCTCCACCCCCCATATTCACAATCAAATATCAGGGGAAATATTAAATCCGTGGTTATAGACTATTTCATTATGTTTCATTGATGGATTTCAGACAAACACATAATCCTTATACTTATCACAATTAAGTCTCGATAAATGCTCTATCCTTGGTCACACTTTGGGGAAAAAATACCAAAGTATTATGAGAGAAGTCCTTAGTGTTTATGAATACTAGCTTTACAATTGGTAGCCTCCACTCCAGTGTTTGTGCTTTAGTGCCAGTCTAGCAGTTGTAAATTCTTAAATAATGTCCTAGGATTTAAATATCCTAATGTCCAAAATTACTAATTTTTTGGCTTCAATCACCAAATATGTACTGATGCATCTCTCATCTTTATTTCCAGATTAAAGAATCTTTGCATTCATCTTAATTTAATGTTGTTAAAATAAATAGAAAGGTGAGTTTTTAGATTTACCAAATTCTCTGTAACTTACAGGTTAATATTTTAGTGGGTCATTTTAGGATAAAGAATAAGAGACTTTGTTCCATTCTAAAGAATGTGTAACTAACCCTTTAAAATAATAGAAAAATTTCAGTCTTTTCTCTTTAGAGCTTGAACTGAATGTAGGCATTAAGAAATAAAGAAATTGTGGTAACAATAGAAGTTACATATAGAAAAGTAAAGAAAATGATCACTTTTAATTCCTAATTTTAATGACTTTGATAATGATAATAACATAAAACTATAGTATAAAAGTCTAGATGTTCTAATTATTTAATGTATTTTATCCTTTAAAGCCTCCCTGATAATTCCATGAGCTAGGTTTCATTATTAATCCAATTTTACAATCAAGAAAACAGATATTAAGAATTTAAGTTACTTGTCCAAGATCACACTACTTAGATATGACAAACTTAGTATTAGAGCCAAAGGAGACCCAGCTTTTTACACTAGGTTGATACTTCTTTCTCTTAAATTTCAGACATCTTTGGTGTCCAAGCATCACAAATTTCTCCCTGCTTCTTCTTAGTCTATACATTGCTTTTATCCTGCTACCTTTTGAATATATATGGACCAGAGTTTAGTTCTAAGATTTTATATTCTCACCTTGTACCTAGTTAACTTGTTAATGTAACTAGAGTAATTTATTTCACAAGGCAGCAATCTTTTGGAGATTAAGACATTTTTACTCCATATTATTCAGTGGCTGCTGGAGGCATCTTGCCAATGATATTAAATCTTAAATGCGATTGAGCTCTGCAGTCATCACATAATGTAATACAGGCAGACTTCCAAGTTTTCATGCTGTTGGGTGTAAGCCTCCTGGGAACCATGTGATAGCTCTGCCCTGTTTGCCATCAGGTAGAATCTCATACAAATCAAACCCTTCTTGCATTTCATCCAAGAAAAATTGCAAAGACTTGTATACAAAAATTCTTCCCTTTAATGCATCAAGCTTGCAAATATCTTGTGAACATGTTTGATGGCAAGCTGTTTTCCAAGGCAGGGCAAACTTCTTCCATGAGGAAAATTCATTTTTCAAAAAAAAAAAAGCATAAAGCAATAAAAAAAAGATCAACTTATATCACCTTTAACAAACGGAACTAGGGGACTTAAAGTTTTTCCTGAATGTTTTTCCTTTGATGAATGTGGTTAAATTGTATGTCACATATCTAAGGACAAAATGATGAGTTTTCATTCTTTGATTTACAAAGGCCTCTCATCTACTTCTGCTCTTCAACACACATGCCACTTTCCCCTTCATAGGACAGTAGGGAAGAGATTTCTGGATTTAGAAATAAGAGATCATGGAGTAATAGTCCTATTTAAAAAAAAAGATCAACAATCGCTTAGGTTCCTACATATGGATATGTGTAATGCAGTCTTTCTTATACGCATAATGTGTTTTAAAAATAAGATACCACGTGCATAGTTCACACATAAAAAAGGAAGTCCTCTATTAGGTTTACAAATACATATAATGGATATTTTGTATGTTTGTTGTGGGTGTGTGGATGTGAAACTAAGTAAATGTATTCATATACACACATATATATATATATACACATACATATATATACACATATACATATATATATTTATATACACACATAAACATATATATATTCAGTGCTGTTCCAGAAGGTAGATTATTACCTACATTTTTCAGACATACTGGAGGCACAAATACACTAATAAACATTTTTCAAAGACATTAATCCATGCATAAAGTCTCTACCAGTTTAGCTATTTGCTTAGTTTCATCATTTATATTATAGTGGGCCTCAGGATGTTAGATATGAATGCAATATGGTCTATTATGTCAGGCCCCAGGTTGTTAAACACTCCCAGTGAGCTGGTAACCTTTTCAGAAAATTGCATTGTCATAATACTTGTCAACCGCAAGCAAATATTAAGAACTTACTTCTTCATTGTGCATTGCTAATTGCAGGATAATTAGTTGAAGGGTTTTGTGACTTACAGAAGCAAAGTCCGTGATCTCTCTGGTATCATAGACACAGTTACATAACAGCCTTAGGAAATAGAGATAGGAAATGTTAATTAAAAATGAATATTTGGATAAGTGCTAGAACAATATAAAACAGACATCCAGGAAGCTTTTCATATAGAAACACCAGAGAAGAATGCCATAGAGGTTTGAAAGATTTGGAAAAATTTGTAAAGTGAGCTGGAAATTTGACATATATTTTTAAAGAAGGAAGGGATATTGATTTGGAATTGGATCAAACATCTACCTTCTTCATGTGATTTAAAGGACTTTTCAAACATTTCTTCTTCAATGATTTGATGAACTTAACAACCACAAGACAAGTGTTCAGTAATTCCTGTTAATCCACTGAAGAACTTCATTCTAACTCAACTATCCACATATATATGAGTTTTATGTTGTTATTAGCTTGTACTAGCAACCATCACCCATAGCTGAATAAATAATTGTACAACTATTTTGATGTCACAATTTACAATATTCTCACTCTTACATTTGAACCTCAGTATAATGTGAGTTAAGGAGGACATGGTATATATTTTTTCAATTTTGCAGATGAGAAAAATGAGCATGGCATCTTGAATCAGATATACTTGATTTCAAATTCTGGCTTTATAACTTACCATCAATTTGCATTCCCATGCATTCTTCAGTATTTTTTAAATAAAATTGTTTTGAACAGTTAAATTAAATAGGGGAGGTAAAGCTGTTAGTACAGTCTAACAGATTAAGAAATGGTAGTTATTTTGTTTTAAATTTAAAGCGAACATTTTCTCACTCTGTCAAGTTGAATGCTAAATCTCAATCATTGAGGTATTTTAGAATTTTTGTATTCTAGACAGTGTATTCATAAATATTCATGCAATTTAACTTTTAAACCCTGAGCTGTATGTTTTGGCACATATTCTATTCCCTATGTAATGACAAAGACATGCGAGTCCCAGTCATTAAGTGGAGTTAGGTGAGGCAGAAAGGAGAAATGACACTGATAAATAATTCCAGGCCATTTCTGTGAACCACAGATGTTTACATCAAGCTGATTAATATTTTCATAATTCACAACAGATTAATTTATTGTGGGTTGCCACCTCCAGCTCTTTTATAAATCAAATTATTAAAATTGTATTTAATAAATCATTTTCATTTTCTAAAAATATGTAAAAAATTTAGCTGTCATATTAACATATATTGTGAGTCCACAAAGGAAGATTTTTTGAACTCTAACTCCCATAATACAGAAAGAGATTTCATATATTGAAATACAGACAGCCTTTGAAAACATTTGTACATCATTATTAGATAATAAGTTTAAGGCAGGTGTCATCTCTTCATCTTTATCAATCTGATCAAGTTTGTCCAAATATTGGTCAAAAGAAGAATCTGAGTCTATAATCTTATTCCTGTCTCCTGCCCTGACAAAGTTTTAGTTTAGTTTCTTTAGAGACCTCTGTTGGAGGTACATATCTCTTGTTAACAACCTTCTTTCATCTCTCTATATATTTTCTTCTCTCACATTTTATGATTATAGTTTTCATATTATCTTTAAAAATATGAGCAGATTATTCAGAATGATTTTGTAATCAAGTAAGTTAATTATTCATACTTGACCCTAACTAGAAGCAAATCTATAAACTATAAATGCTATTAAATAATTGATTTCCTGTCTTGTTTTAAGAGACCTGTTCAAACTGTGATTGTTAATTTTGCTGGAAATTTCAATTTAATCTCCTCTAAGATAGTATGCAGTTATTTTACTAGTTTCTTCTCTCCCCATCATAAGTTTTTAAAACAATTTTCTAAATGTATTATTGATGAACTTTACCTACCTATCTATCCACCTATCCCTTCCCTTCCTCAGGATTTAACTCATTTCTCATTTCCACCCTTCTGCTTATCTGTTGTGGACTGAATTGTGTCTTTCTAAAATTCATATGATGTCATATGATGTCCTAACCCCCAATGTGATTGTGGCCATACATAGGACACTTATGAGGTAATTAGTTATATTAAGTCATTAGGGTAGGGCCCTAATCCCACAGGAGATCTGTCTTTATCAAAAGAGGAAAAGATACCGGTTCTCTCTCCATGTACATACAGAAAAGGGGACATATGAAGACACAGAGAGCAGATCATCATCTACAAGGCAGAAAGAGAGGTCTCCCAGAGACCAACCTGTTGGCAACTAGATATCAGACTGCCAGCCTCCAGAATGGTATGGAAATAAGTGTGCCTGTTGTTTAATCCACCCAGTCTGTGGTATCTTGTTATAGCAGCCTGAGCAGTCTCAACCTAAGCAACCAATTTCTAACACCCTTTCAGATTTCTGTGTAAATATCACCTTTTCCAAAGCCCTTTCTATCACATCCATTTTCATCAACACCACATTACTAGACTTGCTGAATTTTTATATGCTCTAGCTAATACTGTTTTGGATTTCTGTCACCTGTGACTGATTTAGAAGCTTCTTCAGTTTAGAGACCGTTTCCCACCAATTAAACATCCTTAAGACCTATCACAGTGAGTGGTGAATGTTAGGCTACAAGAAATATTTGTTGAAGTGCATTTTTGGAGACATATCAGTACCTGGAAGGCTAGCTATCATAAAGTTGTCAAACAATTGCACATGTTCAATTTAATTTGAACTGAAATTCTAAAGACCTTTTTTATGTGATAAAATCATGGGGTTCTTCTCTCCAGTGAAGTAAAATAGCTACCAATGAGAGTATTAATTATATTATGCTATATCAACTCAATATACATTTAAGTGGCCTCTAAAAATAATGATTATGAACTCTGTGTAGCATTGTGGAAATATTATAATAAACTGTATGTGAATTGCATGTAACATAATAGAAACATTATAATAAAATGGAAAAAACAGGAGGTGAAATTGCTCATGAACTATGATTCCAAGTGTTAACAGATTGAAACATGAGAATATTTAGAGAATAATAGTTATAACATGTTGTCAATATGAATATTTTCTCCATTTTCCAAATTTCTGTGTTGTTTTCTATTTTCACCATTAAAATATTAAATTTACTTAAAAATGCAAGGAAACATGTGAGTAGCATAGATAATAAGTATTAGAAGAACATGTGTTAAAAAGGTGAAATAGCATGGCAGCTGGACTCGTGGGCATGGGCAAACTGGATGGAGTTAAATCTCATATTTAATGCTTACTAGCTTGATGATCTTGAAGAAGTGATTTGCATGCTCTGAGACTTCATCTCCTTGTCCTTTCAATAAGAAATGATATTAACATAATGCCCGCCAAAGAACTAAGAATGCTGGAGTATCAGGAGTGCTCTTAAATGCCAGCTAATAATTTCCAATACAGTGTAAACTCTGTGAGGCTAGGGACCTGTGAATTCACTACTATAGATTAGTGCCTGGCATTTGGTAATTTTATAATACAACTTTACTTATAGATAAATGAATAAAAGGGTGAATGTAATGAAGCTAATAGAAAAGACTTCATAGAAAGTCTAGGAATTTTGAAGAAAAGAAGAGCAGGACTTTATATACATATACGTGCATATCTATCTATAATTTCATTATATGCCTGATGTCTAAGCAGATAACTAAATAAACAAACACTTTCTGCTTCCAGAAGAGAATTAATCCAATTTTCCTTTAAGTTGTTTCCTGAGTAAGATAGTTTTTTTCATAAACTGCTTTAACCCATAAATTGTGATAATTTACTGTGTCTCTGTTCAGAATGATTTCCTTGTGATAGGTTAACTCAGGTTCTAGTAGAATCAGCCATGGTTAATATGTAAAATAAAATTACTGTAAGAAAGATGAATAACATTGGTAAGGTCATTTAATATTTTTGGAAGAGAAAAAAAGCAGAAACTGCCTAAAACTTAGAATGCCCCTAGGAACAAGCTGCATTCCCTGCTTTCAAAATCCTTCTTGCTACTTCTGCTCAGTGATGGCACTGAAATTCACTGATGCCTCTGCACACAGTTTTCTTTTTTCAACATCAGGTCATATCACAATTACAGTTTACTGTCTTAAAAACACATCTGGAATGCACCCAGTGTATTGATTATCTCTCATATTTAAATTGAAAAATATAATGGACTTGGAAGGGAATAAACCAAGTGGTGGGCAGCTTTCTCTATCACTTTTTCTGTGTGTAGCACAGCAGATATATCTAAACGTTTTCAGGATAAAAGGAGATTCGAGTGAGCCACTCAGTGATGTCATAATAAACTTCCTCCCCACGCACACATAGGAGTGTAACACTGACTTACATGTGTTCCAGGAGATAAACCACTCACCCATTCTTTAGGAAATAATTATGAATGGAGTAAGTCAAAGTGTGTCTCCCTGTCCCCTCTCCAGCCCTTAATAATATATTCATACATCTATTGATTCAAAAGGTTAGTCATTCAAATATATATACTATGTATTCATCACACATTTTCTCTATACTAAAGGGCTGTGGAATTTTTGCATTCCAAGAACTTACATTCTAACTGGGAGAGAGACACTGTAAATGAAAAAAAATAAGTAAAGTAATTTCAGAATGCAAAAAAAAAAATTAAAGAAGAAATAAGGGGCAGAGGTATAGAGTGAGGATGTTTTCATGGCTATTTTAGAGCTAGTGTTCTGAATGTCTTCTCTTAGGGAGTTACATTTCAAGCTGGGGTGTGACAAATGGACACTCAGCCACAACAGGATATTGGGAGAAGAGAATGTCAGGCTTAATTTCCAAAGAGGATAGTGGCTTGAGGTTTCCAAAGAATTGAAGAAAAAAGGGAAGGAAGGAAGAGGGAGAGAGAGAGAGAAAGAGAGAAAAAGATGAGAAAATGTTAGTGGGATTGAAGAAAACCATGGCAAGTTTTATGGGGTGGATGTGAAGGAATAATATGGGTTCAATTTGGCCATGAAAAAGTCTTAGGTATTCTTCTAATTTCAATTGATCTTCAGTGGAGCATTTTCTCTAAGGCAGTGATATTCTCTATTAGATAATTTCTTAAAAAATTACACACACACACACACACACACACACACACACACTACTCCATCATCTTTTGTCTTATGAAAAAGTTGTCTAGACACAGAGATAGGACACCATGTACTGAAAGATGTCCAAAGGAATAATGTGAGAACTGAATTGTGAAAGCTTTGAGTTCCAGTCCAGATGAACAAGAGGAAAAAAGCACTTTTTAAGTATTTAATTATTGGTGAATCAACTTTACACTAACATTTTTTAAACCCTTGATTTTGTCAAAAAACATAAATATCAGCAAGATGCAACTGAAATTTTTTGACATCCCTGAAGTTTTAAACAGTCTAGACGTGTTTGCTTAAAGGTTGAGCAAAGGTTGAGAGGTTGACTTCTCAAGTATCTGCATATATTTTATTTACTACAAATATGAAAATATCTTGTATAACAGAAACAGAATAGAAAGTGGTTCCTCAAAAATATGTTGGTGTATATTTGTAAAATGTCTACCATTTATTGGACTATTACACTGTTCTGCACATATTTTTATTTTTCAAGAATTCAGATTTGAGGAGGAGGGTAGAGTTCAGTGGTAGAGTGCATGCCTAGCATGCACGAGGTCCTACATTCAATCCCGGACCTCCATTTTACAAACAAACAGACCAAATTACCTTGGTCCCCACTCACCTCAAAAAAAGATTGTGTTAAAAAAAAATTCAAAATTTACATTGACACTAACAGGGAACTATTATCATGTTCAATTTCCTGTTGAAGAAAATGAGTTTCAGGGAGGCTTCCCCAGCTCATTTCAGATGGCAAATGTCAGGGTAGGACTAGATCTGAGCTCAGGTCCACCGAATTATTCTGCTGTCCCACACAGTTTAAACCATGGATTCTTTCAAAGCATGCTTGAGTATTCAGCAGTAGAATGTGGGTTTCTTTTACTGTGTGGCTTACTCTGAAAACAGTAAAAGCACATAAAATTATGAAAAAGAGGAAAGAAAATATATACATTGCTTTTTTGTAATTTTTTAAACTACTCTATATCATTCTTCTCCTCATCCTCTTTTCTATTGTCCTTTCTTACTTAATGGCTTCAAACTTTCTTATGTCCCTTCTTCATGTCCTTTTTCGTACTGTGCTTTGTTTCTTTGTGGCATAAGCCTTTATTCTTAGATCTACAGTCTTATAGTACATTTGTGAATATATCTTATCTTTTTAAGAGAAAAATATGTAATATATATATGATCATAGAATAGCAAACTTTATACGACTCCTAAATCTATAATTTTATACAAATATTTTTGTCATTTTTAAGCTTATAAGCAAAATCTCCATGTGAATAGTATGTTTGCAAATACACAGACACTAAATATAAAATGATATAATTTAGAATTTTTATATATTAAAAGCTATGGAAATAAGCCAGAACCAAAGTGCTTATAATTATTGTCATGGCAGAGAGAAAGTTATGTAGTTTACATAGCCTCAGAGCATCTGTTATCTGAATATGAACCAAAAACACTCTTTAAAAGATCCTGGGCACATTAATGGAATCATGATTTCCCCTAAAAGTAAATAAACCTATAGATTAATATTACAGGAAACTGTGTAAGAGGATATAGTAAAATATTTATTCAATGTTATTTAAAAAAAAATACTACTTCTGTTCTACCACGTGAGGACATCCAAGTATCAAGAATTTGAGTGGAAAGAACAAAGGAAGAAAAAGAAATAAGTAGAAAAAAGGCTTGCAGTCAATTTTCCTAGAAGCAGTACCTTTTTCCTGGGCTTGGCACTTTATAAAATACAATTGTCTATGCCTGCTCTTCAAATAGGATCATTTATAAACATTGTGCAAAACTATATTATAAATTTCATAGCTCCTGCCAAAATTAAGGATATTTTCTTACTTTGAAAAACACCTCATTTAATTGTTTTAACTGCAAAATTAATGAAATTCAGAACATCTAAGAAAAATTACAAAACAAATGACTAACATATTTTATAGCACCTCCTATTCAAGAGATGGAATCTGCATCTCAGTTCTGTGAATCTGGGCTTGTCTATGACTTGCTTTGACCCAGAGAACCTGACAGAAGTAATTGTTATCTTTTTAAGTTGTTAAGTTTCCAGGTGTTTCTTTCATTCAACACAAAATAACTGATACAACACTGACCAACATGAATTGGACAAAATTATTTCAATAAATTTTCCCTGACAAATTAAATATCAAGTGATATCTAGATATTAAGTTCACTATTCATGCCCCCTGCCAGAATGTGGCTTTCTTCACCTGTCTAGAAATTCTAGAGACCCTGAGCTGCGGTTGCTTCTTTCTTAGAGAGGATGGATGAGAGTGGACTAGCCTGCTTATTGACCTTGTCCTCTGTCAGCCACATCTGAAGGTAGCTGCTCATCTAAAGGTGGGATTCTGCACTGTTCCTATTTATTATTTTCTCCAGAGCAGAAACTGTGGACCTATGGTTACATGTGATCACAGTCCATGGAAGGACACATCACCATGGTCTTTTAAATAGATATAAAATGTCAACAGGCCTGGCTTATTAACACATACAGGTCCTTAATAAAGGCTTAGGTAAAGATTGATCTTTGAGCTTCAAAAAAGAAACAAAGAGCTATTGGAGGTCATCAATGAGAGGATGTGACTTCAGCTGACTCATGAGCTGGACCCACCAATCAGAGCTCCTCAACCCCTCCACTGCCCTTTCCATGTACCTTCTGACCACCTTTCCCACAGCTGGAGCTGTTTTCAAGGACACAGCCTTGAGAGAGCAATGTATGATGGAGACCAACTGGAAAGTACATGTGACTGAATCCAGTAAAGGCCTCCAAATAAACTTTTAAGATTCTGCTGAGCAGGTTCAGAAGTCTATTTGTCTCACAGCCACCAAAGACAAACCTCATATGTAACTTCCCATGCTTATTATACCTGCCACATACCAGTCTGGAGTGGTTTGCCTCTTTCTTCAGTCTCTCTTTGCACTCTATGTATGGGGTCCTTTTTTGAACCAACAAGAGCAGCTTCATTTCTCTAATGTGGCTATTGGCAGAAACCATAGATTGAATAAAGCACATCTGGTTACTACCTCCATCTACCTTAGAGGGTGGAGGAAGAGGGTAAAGGATAAAGGGCTCCTGAGTTGAGTCCATGATGTTTGTAGAGAGGAGATTGCTCACTGCTTGGTAGTGAGTTCTTGAGTGCAGTATCTCAGCTTTACTACTTCAGACAAAGGCAGTGATTTTCGTAGAGAATGGGTGACAGCTGCAACACTGATTCCACCAGGTTTCCAAGGAAGAGAGGCTGAAGGATTATGCTTTTAAGTGGCTAGGTGGGTTGCTCAGAGTTTTTTATGTATTTATTTATTTTTTTAAGCAGTAGGTCTCCACGTGGAGTAATTCTTCCCTGGGACATTTGGTAAGATCTGGAAAGATTTTTGATTGTCATTCTAGGAGTGCATTGTTATTGCAATCTTGTCTAAGATGCTGCTAAAGGTCATAAAATGTACAAGTCAGCATCCCTCCTCACTCCCCCCCTACCACAGACACACACATAAGCACAATCCTGTCCAAAATGGCAATAATGCCAAAGTCCAGAAACCCTGGTCTGGAGGAGCCAGGCCTTCCTTCCCAGATCAGGAGCACGCAGGTAGTTTTTGCTCTCAGTCTTTCAAATTGTGTAATTAAATCCCAATGACACTACTATAATTGAAACAGAATGGTTGTGCTTAAATTTAACCTACTCTATTATAGCAAAATAATGTTATCCTATTTAAAATTTACAGGGAACAGATTTCAAATGATTTAGGGAAGAATCTGTTATTCAAAGGGAAACAATAGGCCCAGGTCCCCAGTGTGGGATTCCATGAAACAATTTACATAATACATTTACCATTTACTAAATGGTATTATTTATTATTATTATACAATTTTAGTTTTATAAAGAAGCTTTCATGTACCTTGTTATTAACAATAGCCCCAAATCACTGCTTAAAAAACTCACCTGTTACCCAAGTTGTAAATGAATCATTTCCTTGTGATGTCAGGGATCTTGGGGCCCATAAAAGGAATTTTTTTAGTGTCTATCAGAGTACACTACAAAACAAATATCATTAAGCATATGAAAAGCAATATAATGCCCTTATTTTTTGAGAAGACTTAAAAGAAAACACTTATTTAATGAGATCCTCACACTGAACATCATACAAAGATATATGCAGCTTAATTAGGATTAAATTTAAGCCTTTTTTAAGTTGTAATTTAAATTATGCTTTTATGTTAACTTTTTAAAAATCTATTTACATGTATTTCTGAAATTTATTTGGATGGACATTTAGTTATATCATATTTACTCCTCTCATTCTTTCTAAAATAGAATCTAAAATAGGTTGAAGGTTGTTTATCATCTGAAAGTTAAAACTCAAACTATAGATGATTTTTAGCTCCTTACGCTGTTCATTATTTCCTCCATTGTGAACTGGCCAAATGCTGTAGTTATTTAGAAGTCTTTTCCATTGTCTCCTGGAGAGAGTGAAAAGAAAAAGAAATGGGATAGGAGAAATTAGCCTAATGCATTGACTTTAAGAAGAAATAAATGTGAAATCTGTTATTGTACACTTTTGCAGTTGGATAACTATTGTATGAAGTGACAGAAAACCAATTTTTATAGAAGTTTTATACCATTAAAAGTATACTCAATTTTTTTGAAATTCTTGTTTTTGCCTTTGTTACTTACAGATCAAAATTTAAAATGAGTGCTTTTTGTTATTTTTTCTTCTCCATGAAAGTCATTTTGATAATTAGTCCGTTTATTAATGTGTTCCTTGATTTTAAGTTATTTCTGCTTCTTCATTATCTTGATTACATTATCTTATACAGTGACCCAAAAAACTGCTGTTAACCCTTTTATTTACTGATTGATAAGGCAGTGAATATAGTTAGCAGAAATTTTGTTAAAACTGAAGTGTCTCATGTATGTGGAAGAATTTAATTTTATTTTTCTTGAATCTATATCCTGACATTGATGTTGTCATTCAAAACTGCTTTAAGCATTACTTTCTAAATTCTTACATTTATTCAACAAATATTGAATACATATAACACATCAGAATATCCTTAGACAAAGGGATATAATGATTAAAACAAAATATGCTTGCCTCCATGAAGCATGCATTATAGCATCCTCTATCCTTCTGATTATGGTGTTTCTCTTGATTCTTTCTCAATCTATACATTCATCTTTTTAACAAATATTTATGGTGTTCTTATGTGCTTGGCTTTGTTCTACATGTTTGGTACATAATGGTGAGATGATTACTATCTTCGTGGTTTTTAAATTAGAATGGGGAAATGAATATTATATAATAAAGGCAGACATGAATACAAAATAATGAGAATTTAAGTACTAAGAAAGAGACAAATGCTCTGTAAGAAAACAATCTGGGTAGCAGATTCTTGTATAGAATATGCAGCCCAGTATTGTCCTTAAAGAAGTAAGTCAACATGAGAGCTGAGTGAAGAGAAGGAAATAGCCATGCCCAAGAATTCAAATTCATGCTTTTCTGATAGAATATCATCACATTTAAGTACTGAGATGGGTGAAAGTCACAGTCTTCAGTACACCAGAGTCCAGTGCAACTGAAATTCAGTGAATAAAAGGAAAGAAAGATATTAGAAGATGCTGGGTGGTGGCCATGATGCTGAAGATCAAGAAGGTGTATTTTGGAAATATAATTATCAGGAATTGGTGATATTTTTTATGTGAGGACTAAGGAATACAGAAGTATCAAGAATGACCCCTAAAATCTGAGCTTAAGCAGCAAAACAGGGGACATAGTTTATGGAAGGAGTGAGATGAGTTTGAAAAATGTGTTAGAGACACCTTTTCTGGCACTAAAGCAGAGATGTCAGATGGAAAGCTGAGTATAGGTCAAACTTCAGAGGAGGTGATCAGATTGAAGTTATAGGTACAATGAGAGGTGTCTTGGGCTGCAATTACAAGTCATAAAAACAGGTTCCCCAAAGAGTGTCTAGAGAAGATACTTCCAGTATAGATTCAATAGTAAGGTTTGAGTAGAGGAATAAAATCTTGGAGCATGCACTAGGAAATGGAGATACAGAAAAAATGGAACAAAGCTTTGACTTCTAGGGGATTAAGGTCAAGCTGAAGAGATATACATGTATCTGAATAGTTATATGATAAAGATATGTACTAGCTACTAATGGAGCACAATGGAGGAAACATTTAATTCTACTGAGGGTAGTTCAGAGGAGAGTTACAGAAGGATAATATGGAGCAATTCTGAAAAATCTTCAAAATAAATAACAAGCTAATAGGACACAGGGAAGAACATTCTGAGCAAAGGATTTGAGATTAAAAAATTCAAAGCATTTGAACAATTGTAAATAGTTCAGCTTAATTACACGGTTATAGCTTGTTTCACAATTCAAGATTTAGGTTAACCTTCACTGATGTACCTTTCCACCTTTATTTTACATTCCTGTAGTAATTAACAAATCATATTGCTTTTGCCCTCTCATTGTCTGCATTAACATTTTCTCTCCTGACTTGTCTTTAATCTGCACACTAAAAAGAGGAGCATAATTCCTTTTTATAAGCAAATGCTCATGCAGTTCTATGCAAAGAGCAGATGGTCTACAAATGTATCATTTTCTAAACAACTGTATTCTTGTCCCTTTGTCCTTGGTGGAGATGGAAGTAAAACTTTTAAATAGTGTGAAAACCAAAATAACAGTATCCAAAATATTACAACATATTCTATCCTATCTGTGATGCCCTGATGTAAGTAAAACAATTCAGTGATCTGAAATTAACCTGTAATTAAAGTGTTGAGAATCAATCAGTACAATTTAAGTTTCATTAAATTCAAACACACTCAAAATTGAATCAATTTATTAAGCTTACTTATTTCCCAGTCCCCAACAGACACAATAATACCAACATGTAACAAGTTCAGACATAAACAGCTTCACTGTTCCACTTACAGAAGTGAGACTACAACTTCCCAATTAGAATAAGGTACACTCTAAATACACATTAAAAGCAAGACAAGACACTCTAAATTGAAGATCTGCTTGCTGTTGGTGAGAATGCCTTGAAGTATTGTTCTTGATCTATATGCAAAAGTATAGGGGCACACACTTCTCAAAAGAGAATACAAAGTTCCATCTAACCAATCCATCTTGTGCAGATTTTCCCTTCATTCAGTGCAAGTTTAGAATGTATAAATTATTTTGATCAGAATTCAGCAATAAAATCTTAACTCAAAAACAAAAACAACAGAAGTGTCTTGTTCACACAATGCCTGTGTGTCTTTGAAAAAAGAAAACTACCTGGAAGCAGTCATTTCTGTAGCTTTCTGTGAATTTTGATTAACAGATTCCCTCATCTTGACTTGGAGCAACTCTCTTAGAATCATAAATTGTGAAAATTAATTGCACATTAAAGGTTCTGGCACCCAAGAAACTTGAGTTTTCCAAATAATGTTTTTCAAGACATTTAACTAAATGCAACTATAGTGTAAGGAGAAGGTAGTTGTCAATATGAACACTTCAATAGAGTAGAAGTAGTCATGCTGAATTTTTTGCATTCAATTATTCATTCTATGTTATGTGATAACACATAATCTATCAATTATTTGTTAACTATCACAATTAAATTTGTCAGATTCTTTTGGTAAAACCACTACCAAAAATAGCAATGACTAAACATGCTTTTATAAGGATCAAGCAACCAATGCAGTTTAACACATGATCCATTAGAACCTCACATTTCAAAGCCTGGAGTTCTTTGACAGGTGGAAAAAATGTACACACTGTATACATTACAGAAGAGATCTTACAAACTTCTATCAATAAATATCCACAAAACTATTGCATGTCACTGCTAAAATTCAATTTCACAATTCAGTTGAAAAAATTCCATTGGTTACATATCTCATTTAAGTGTTGGAACGAATACTCAGTGACTTCTAAGAAATGATGGACAATCTGAATTAAATAGCTAATTAAATTAAAATCAAAACTATAATAAGCTACATATTTGATAAAAGTAATCTATATATGTGTTTATCACACTAATATAATGTAGAATAAGATGGCTATAATTGTGGATGACTAGATATACAGAGGTAGTAAAATGGTCCTGCTAGCTAGCAAATCTGATTATTAAAATCAGGACAGAATAAGAAGAAAGTAGGGAAGAGAGGGAGAGAGGAAGATGAGAGGGAGTGAAAGAGAAAAAGGAGGGAAGGAAGGAAGGATTTGTAGTCAAACTGTTACATGTCAGGCCCTAAAATAAATTATTTCCTTAATTCTCCAGCACTGGTTCTGTTATCCCCAGAATTTAGTTTAGCTTTTTTTTTTTTTTCCCCAAGGTGAAAACATCAAGGTTTAGGAAGATTAAATAAACTTTCTGTGAACACATAAATAATGAAGGAAGAAACAGGATTTTAAACTATTGACTTTTTATTAAATCTGGACAACACAATTTACTTAAACATAGACTGATTAAACAAATATTTACTACTATTTGTTTTTATCATTTATGTACTTTCCTATAACTGATAATCACCAGCAAAAACTTTGGATGTAATGTCTCTTTATTTCACCATTGTAACAGGAGAAATAGAAAACATATTTTCTATACAAAACATTTGATTTTAAGATTTTTTTACTCAGCATGCTGAAGATAAATTCAATTAATGGTAGTTAAAATTAATCAGCAAGAAACTGAATGGGACAAAGGGCCTAATTGTTCCTTAAAACATTTATTTCACAGTCTGTTCTAGATGTCATTTTTTATGACATCTTGTTGGGACATCTCTTAATAATAAAAATAGTTACTTTTTTGAGATACACTTTTGAAAGGTTGTGATAATATAATACAAATAGAATAATACTGTTTTACTAAACTTGTGTAAATGCAAATTCCAAAACACAAGCATAAGTTCAGCTTTCTTTCTCAGTACAAAATTAAACTATACTAAATTAAACTATGCTAAAGGGAACTGCTTGGCTAAGGGAGTTTGGCCATCTCAGTAAATAACCATCATTTATGCAGTTTTCTCATTTCCCTGCAATTCTTTTGCATGTTAAATAAATATTGATATGAGTGAAAGGATATGAAATCTCTACTAACAAAGTATAAAGAAAAAATAACACACTAACTTAAAATATACTTCAGCTACCTGTCATGAGCAAATTTTAAAAAGCCTTTAATGAAAATAAGTGCAGTACTTGGCAATATCAGTACTTGCTTCTATAGATGATTCAGCTTATTTGAGTCTTAAAAAGGACTCAGATATATTCGTGTCTTCATATCTGAATGCTATGTGGTTTTCCTGTGGGATAAGGTGAATTATTTCCATTTAATAACTTTAGAAACAAAAGATAGGATATTTCCATATTAAATTTTAGATGTTAGTATTTAAAATAGCACCTTTGGCCATAGCTTGACCTCATATTTTGTTTCTCTTTATTTGATATTAATCTTGAGTCATCATTTGCAAAATTTTGTGCATCGTACTTCTTGTGAATAATTAAAATGGGTCAAACCAAGGAATTGTATTTGACTTCTTTAGGGCAGAAAACTGGGAGAAAAAAGTTAAGAAATTCTACCAATTTACCAGGGATTGCTCAGCAAGGCTGACTGCAGGAGACTTTCAACTGCTTACCCATGCAAGGGTTCATCAGTAAACTGGCAATTTCAACTGTCTGTATTTACAAGTTCCTGCTGTTCAACATCAATAAACTCACTGACTGAATTCATGCAATTCAGCCACACAGCCAAGCACTGAGTGCAACTGCAAGGAATGCCTTCGAAAAATTGAGATCAAAGATTGAATACTTGCACTATTAAGTGTAGATCCATTCACATTCTTTATGACTCTTTAGGGAAGCACAGCAGTGGACAGTCATATAACTGCTATGCACTTACAGTTGGTGTTATTTGTTAAGAAAATGTATGGCAGTTTGAAGACCAGAAAAGGGATTGCCAAGATGACAGAGTAGAAGGACACATAGCTCACCCTGTCCCATGAACACACCAAAAATTATATACAAATACAGAACAATTCACACAGAATAACTCCTGAAATTTGACATAACTTCTCTTACTTTGGAAATACAAGGAAAGCCCCACAAAACCAGGTAGAGGAAAAAAAGAAAGAAAAAGGAAATTGGTGCATGATATGCTTCACAGAGAGAGAGCAGCATAGAAAGAAAAGTGCCCTCACCCTGGGAAGCTCCCTCTCCAGCAAAGAGATCCACAGGGACAGAACAGGAGCTTCAGAGGTTTAGAGGAGGCAGCAACAGCAGCTTAGCAGAAAGAACTAAGAGAAACCAGCAATGAGAGTCTCTGTGAACCCTAGCCTAAGATGCATGCCAGTGGGGACAGGCTGGGCTGAACTGCTGGAACTCAGGCTTCCATGGATGAGCCTGAGGAGGGGACTGGGGTTGACTGCACACAGGCAGCCTCAGGAGCCTGGAGTGTGGTGCGGGCTGTGGCTAGAAGAGAGTGCAAATCAATCTGGGTCCCTCCATAGAAAGCACCATTGCATCGGGGATGAGGGGTGCATTGCAACCTTCATAGCTGCCATCTCCACTAGTGCACAGGGTATTGCTCTGCACCAATGTTGATGAGCATTCTTGTGAGAAGAGAGGTGGGGTTCAGTCACAGCCATCTTCTCAGCTTGCTCTGGAGGGGTACAACTGCTGGTGCTTGTCTTCTGGGCAAAGGAGGGGCTGAAACATGAACTGTTACCCAGGGGCCCTGCAACATCACAGGCAAGACTGTCATTCTGGTCCCAGGCAGAGGTGGTTGATTTGCTCGTCTGGTGCATTTGTGGACCTGTGCCTCTAAGACAAATGAGTGGAGATTTGGTGCACATTGGGGATGGGTTTGGCATCAACCGTGGGTCTGTGTACCCTGCTTTTGATTTGTGGTTACCCTGTTTTTTAATTATGTTAGCCCATTAGTATATCTATTTGCTTTAGAATGGTAGTCATATAGGCTTTAACACATCCTATGACGAATGCAAAGAAAATTTACATTTGGTTTCACTGGGGAATTCTACCAAACATACAGAGAAGAACACATATTGATCCTTCTCAAACTCTTCCAAAAGATTGAAGAGGAGGAAATACTACCAAACTCATTCTACAAAGTCACCATCACCCCAATATCAAAACCAGGTAAATATACTACCAAAAAAGAAAACTATAGGCCAATATCATTGATAAACATAGATGCAAAAATCCCTCACAAAATATTAGCAAACAGACTCCAACAACACATAAAAAAGATCATACACAATGATCAATTTGGATTCATCCCAGGGATGGTTCAATATACACAAATCAAACAATGTGATACACCACATCAACAAAAGAAAGGACAAAAATCACATGATCATATCAATAGATGCAGACAAAGCATTTGATAAAATTCAAAACTCATTTATGATAAAAATTCTTACCTAAGTGGGCATAGAAGGAACATATCTCAACATAATGAAAGCTATTTATAACAAACCCACAGCCAGCATAATACTCAACAGTGAAAATGTGAAAACCTTCCCTCTAAAATCTGGAACAAGACAAAGATGCCCATTCTCATCACTTCTATTCAACAGAGTAGTGGAAGTCCTGGCCACAGCAATCAGACAAGAAAAATAAATAAAAGGAATCTAAATTCAAAGAGAAGAAGTAAAATTGTCACTAAATGTGGATTACATGATACTATATATAGAAAACCTTAAAGGCTCCACACAAAACTAATAAATCTGATAAAAAAAATTTGGCAAGATAGCAGGATACAAGATTAGCATTGACAATTCAGTTGCATTTCTTCACACTAACAATGAAATATCAGAAAAGGAAAATAAAGAAACAATCTCTTAAAATCTCATCCAATTAAAAAAAAATTCTTAGGAATAAATCTGACCAAGGAGGAGAAAGATTTGTATCAGGAGGACTACAAAACATTAATTAAGGAAATTAAAGATAACTCAAAGAAATAGAAAGATATCCCATGGTCTTGGATTGGAGACATTAATATTGTTAAAATGGCCACACTACCAAAAGCAATCATTAAAAAGTCCATGAATGATAAACGGAAGAGAGAGTGTGGAGAAAAGGGAGCCTTCACACACTGCTGGTGAGAATGTAGTTTGGTACAGCTATTATGGAAAACAATATGGAGATTCCTTAACAAAAACTAAAAATAAACTTACAATATTATCCAGCAATCCCACTCCTGGGCATATATCTGGAGATAACTCTAATTCAAAAAGATACATGCACCCCAATATTCATAGCAGCACTATATACAATAGCCAAGATATGGAAGCAGCCTAAGTGTCCATTGAC
Organism: Camelus dromedarius; assembly: GCF_036321535.1. Taxonomy (NCBI): domain Eukaryota; kingdom Metazoa; phylum Chordata; class Mammalia; order Artiodactyla; family Camelidae; genus Camelus; species Camelus dromedarius. Next base: position 90,070,838 of record NC_087441.1, on the reverse strand, counting down.
AGATGGCTGGATAAAGAAACTGGAATATTTATACAATGGAATGCTACTCAGCCATAAAAAGAATAAAAGAATGTCATTTGCAGCAATATGGATGGACCTGGAGGTTATCATTCTAAGTGAAGTAAGCCAGAAAGAAAAAGAAAATTATATATGATATCACTCATATGTGGAATCTAAAACAAATTAAAAATAAAGACACGAACTTCTTTACAAAGCAGAAATAGACTCACAGACATAGAAAAAACTTATGGTTAATAGGGTGAAAGGAGGTGGGAATGAATAAATTAGGAGTTTGTAGATATATGTACTATTATATATATAATATATAAGCAACAAGTTTCTTCTGTATAGCACAGGGAAGTATGTTCAGTATTTTGTAGTAACCTATAATGAAGAATAATATGAAAACAAATATATGTATGAATACATATATGACAGAAACATTATGCTGTGCACCAGAAATTGACACAACTTTGTAAACTGACTTTACTTCAATTGAAAGATAAGAAAGAAAGAAAGAAAGAAAGAAAGAAAGAAAGAAAGAAAGAAAGAAAGAAAGAAAGAAACTAAAAAATTTAAAAAAGAAAAAGATGGCCAACAAATATAATAAACAAAAAGAGGAAAATTGGATTGGATTGTTTCAAAGTACCCCTTTATCTTATTATTTATAATTTAGTCAGTCCTCTATTCAACCATATATCAGTTGGTTATTGCCCCTGACATTCACTGACCTACTTTCTGTCTCTATCATCCTACTTATTCTAAACATTTCATATAAATTGTATCCAATATGTGGCTTTTTGTGTATGACTCCTTTCACTTAGCATAATCAGAACTACATTCTTTTTATGGCCAAATAATATTGTATTCTATGGATGTACCATATTTTATTTACACAATTACTTGTTGATAGACTTTGGCTTGTTTCCATTTTGGGGCTATCATGAATACTGATGCTGTGAAAATTTGTGTACAAATTTTTGAATATATTTTTAAAATTTTCTTGGGCATGACAGTGGAGTTGCTGGATCATATGATAATTCTTTCTTTAACTTTTTGAAGAACTAGCTGCCTTACAAATTGGCTTCACCATTTTACATCTCCCCCGACTCCAAGCAATGTATGAATTTTCCAATTTCTTCACATTCTTTTCTGTTATTGCCTGTCTTTTTTTTTTTTTTAATGATAGCCATCCTGGTAGGTGTGAAGTGGTACCTCAAATTGTATTAACTTTCTTAGCATTTACAAACTAAGTGATATATGTGTAGATATGAAAGTAGATTCATAGGGACATAATTAGATACATGATAGAAAGAGGTATACAGGCATATCTCAAAGATATTGCATGTTCAATTCCAGACAACTACGATAAAGCACATATCACAGTAAAATGAGCCACATAATGTTTTTGGTTTCCAAGTGCATATAAAATTTATGTTATACTACATTGTAGACTATTTAGCTTGCAATACTATTATATCTAAAAAAACAATACACATACCTCAATTAAAAATACTTTAAAAACTGTTAGCCATCATCTGAGCCTTCAGTGAGTCATAATTTTTTTACTTGTGAAGGGTCTTGCCTCGATGCTGACAGATCAGGCTAACAGTTGCTGAAAGTCGAGATGTCTGGCAATTTCTTAAAATAACAATAAATAATAATTGATAGCAAAATATTGATTGATTCCTCTTTCACTTGAACACTTAGAGGCCATTGTAGGGTTATCAACTCATCTAATTTAAATATTATTGTGTCTCAGGGAATAGTGAGGCCCAAGGAAAGAAAGAGAGATGGGGGAACAGTCAAGTCAATGGAGCAGTCAGAACACACACAGCATCTGTGAATCTGGTTTTCATCTCATGTGAGTGGGGTTCATGGCACTCTGAAACAATTACAATATTAACATCAAAGATCACAGGTCACCATAACAAATATAATAATAATGAAAAAGTTTGAAATACTGGGAAAATTACCAAAGTGTGACAGAGAGATACAATGTGGAAAAATGGCAGTGATAGACTTGCCAGAGACCAGGTTGCCACAAACTTTCAATTTGTAAAGAAAAAACTCAGTATCTGCAAAGTACAGTTAAGTGAAGCACAATAAAATAAGATATACCTGCATATAGAAACTGCCAAACAAATTATGCAAATTCATGATTCTTTTTTTCTGAGAAAAAGCATACTCACAAGGTCAGATACACTTTTGTGAGAGGAATGACCCTTTTGAAGTCACTGGCATTGACTGGTTTTTGAAGGATGAACACTATTCACACAGAGTGAGAAGAGAGAGAAAACTCTTCAAATAGAATATTTAAAGTGACATTTTGGGAAGGCAAAATGTACAGGGTATCATTGTGAAACATTGGGTAGATCTACTTTGCTTGAGCACAGTTTTACAAGAGAAGAAAATAAACCTGGAAAAATATATAACCATCACAACTAAAATAAGGCAACATAAATAATTAGAGTAATTACATACATTCAATATTTTGAAACAATGCAAGATGATGATAAGTTTAAGTGGCATCATGAGTGAAACATCATAATTAACATGATGTGCACTGAAATTTTCATAAGAGTTTCAGAAAGGGATAGTATTTGAATGGACATAGACACATCCCAGGTTGGTCCAATAGCAGAAGGAACTATTGAGAATTAGATAAGAGATGGGCAAAGCTGTGCCTGCTATTCATTTCTCCCCACAAGCCTTGTGCTGTACCATGATATCCCACTGAATCTGGGCTTTCTGAGGACCCTAGAGCTAAGGTTGCTTCTGATCTCCATGTATTTCCATTCTTTTGAACCCAATTTGGCTGCTAGTTACATTATGTTTATATAAACAAAGTGTTTTATGTGAGGGTATTAATTAGCTATGTCAGCACTGGACTGCACCCTGCAGGTCTACAAGCCCTGTACTTGCCCAGCTTCAAGACCTGAGAAAGATCCCAGAGTCAGCAACAGAGATAATCAATAGTTTAATGATTAGGGTGATCTTACACATCTGAAGCAAAGCCCTGGAGCAACATCCTGCCATGTGTGGGAGCTGGAGGTCAGGACATGATGGCAGTCTTTGCTCCTGGTGGGGAAGAAGTGGTTACCAGTCATAGGGGAGTTGATGTCAGGTTGGCTCATTGGTTACGAGGGTAATCAGCACAGGGTCATGCCTCTCACCACCCCTTGGATAAGCATAGTGGTGAGTTCTGATCTAAATCTAGAACAGTCATTAGCTGGGGCCTGGGGTGAATATGAAGGAAGATCAGTCTTATGAGTTGTGTGTAGGTGAAGCAGGCACCAGTCAAGCAGGAGATGTATAGAGAGAAGCCATTTTGAGTTGCCTGACCATACAGCCATCATCAGAGGTACATGTTATTTATTGACTGAAAATAAAGAATCACGGAGTAGTGACATCAGAATTCCCATACTCTCTTAAGGTTATAATTGCTTGTTCTCACTGTATGGGCAGAACCCTTGCCCCCAAGTTTCTGTTGAAAGTCAGGTTTCAGGGAAGTGTCTTCCAGAATAATTTTCCTTGTATACAGGAGGTGGAACTGGAAATTAAGAGAATGGTTAGGATATCAGAAAAGTAGACAAAATGATGACAAAGGGATGGATATCCATTCAGAGGAGAACATGAGAAAAGAGAGGGGAGAATGGCAATCTGATAGGGGACACTTAAAATAACCAACGTCAGAAAACAACCTTTGGGAGGACATTTTACTTTTCAACAGGAGGAGATCACCAAAAAGTAAATCATAAAGTTGGCTTGGAATGTGTGCCATCATCCTAAATAGTCTTAAGACGTGTGATGTGATATGTCGAGTTCTCTGGTGAGTGGAGTGATTAAGCTGTAATGACAGCTCCACAGGGCACAATGTCAGGAACCAGTCCCATTGCTTTTCTGTTGAAGAGGGCAGTAGGTTGGAGGTGGTCTTCCATTTTCAAGTTCCTTCAATATGCTGGTCCTCAAGCCAGTGCATATGTATCTGGGGCAGCTGAAAAGAAGAAGGATGAAGAAGGGCATTGAAACCCTTTAAAATTGTACTCAAAGAACAAGTGACACTTACTTTTATATGTGACTGACTACAATTTATTCACTAAATCTAGCTACAAGTCATGCTGTTAAATGTTCCCAGATAAGTACAAGTATCATTTCTACCCAGGAAAGGAGCAGTGGACATTGAATGATAGATAACTGGCAGTCTGGCCCACATCTCCTTTAATAAAGAATCAGTGTAAATCCTCTTATAAACCTGTAGTTTTATGACTCTCAACCCTTGTCTCACAGAAAAGAAAAGTGAGTTTCAGAATCAAGAGTAAGCATTTGTGTCCTGCCTTCCTCTGCTCTAACGTCACTTGCTCTCAGTAAGTCAGCTGCTCATTCAGAGGAGAAAATATTTCTCAGATGCCAAAAGCAAAATTGATCTATTGTGAAAGAGTTGAAGTGTGTTCTAAAGAAACTTTAGACACTGCTCAGTCCTCGACACTGAAGGCCTTCAGGATGTTTTGTGATTGTTATAATTATTTTTGGTTCCTTTAAGTTTGTGCTTAGAGCATGGGACAGGTAGCTTTATTTCATTTTAAATATATTTGGATGATGCTATTCATTGAGTAAATGTTGGTCGGACTTAATGCATATCAAGATCTGTGTTAGTCCTGATAATTCCTTTAGAAGAGAACAAAATATAGATCAAATTGTGATGTGTTACAGACCCCCAGACACTCATAGTACAATGAGAAGATGACAAGTATTTCAACAACCAGCATGAACAACTTTACCACACATACACATGCCACATATAGAATATGTTATGTTATACATGCTACAACATATATGCTACATATTATATTATACTATAGTGTACTATACTATACACTTTACTGTAGAGTTAAGTAATACATTCTTCCCATTTTCCAGGAGATAAATCCTTATTAATTTGCATTCAAAGGGAAAGTAGAAGAAGAAATGTTTCCACTTGTTTTGGGAAAGAGACAAGGTGTAAATATACTCAAACAATAAGACAAATGATTTGAGGGTACTTCCTTTTTTTATGTGTTCCTCAATACATGTACTTTCTTGCAGAAGTGTACTTGAGCATTTTGATCACTAACATATACATATCATGAAGATGCTGGGTGAAGATAAGTGTTTCAATAGGAAACTCCATAGCATACTCAACTGGAGAATTCTGCCACTGGCTAGAATGACAGATTCAGTGTAAATGTCTAAGCACAGCACTAAGACGATTTAAGTTTCCCTTTTGTATGTGAAACACTGAGGTCATGCTTCTTACATGCAGCATGCTTGCGAGGTAATTGGAGTAGGTGATCAGGGTAATCACACTACCTGTGGATGGCTGGAGGGGATGGTGGGCACAGAATGCTCTGGAATATGACACGATAGATTACTACTCCTCTTACAATGTGTACCCCCCCAAAATAAGCTACTTTTTAGTATTATATATATAATAGTATTATAGATATATATAATATATCTCCTTAGGTATTTAGTTTAATTCAATTAAACTTTTGGACAAATTATGCAGTGTTATAGTCTGTCAGAAAACCTGATGTTACAGGTAAATAGAATACAAATTTAACACATTTTAATTCCCTGTGTAGAAAAAATAGAACACTTTAACATGAGAAAATTCACAATTTCAAAATTTTCATATCAATCTTTAAAGGCCACTATCTGCTTTTAGCTTGGGGAAGCAAACAATGAGGGCTTTTGTGATTGAAACAACGTTGTTTCCCATTTTCTCTATGACATATTGTCATTATTCAAATCTAATTTAATCAATCCATCTTATTAGTGTTTTCTGATATTAAAAAGGATATAAAATTACATTTTATTGAATTATAAATGTGAGTAAAATAGCTATTAATATTTCCTGTGGGTTGATGTCCATGCACCAGAATGCAATTGTACTATTTTATTAAATTCAAAAATGTTTCTGTTTCTGCTGCCATTTGGTTTGCACATTCTGTGTCTTGAGTGATGTTCATAAAGTTTTCTTAAGATTTGTTTCTGCCATTGCCACAATACAACACATTTATATAGTAATACATTCCTTTCGTATTTTAAGACAAAAAGATGTAGTATTTTGGAAATATGGTTATGTTTCTAACAATCCTTCCTATGCTCTGGCAATCAGAGGAAGTCAAATTCTGCATTTTCTAAATGTTTATAAAAGCTTTATAGCTACCACAAATAATTTTAATATGAGGGAAAATAAGACAGAATAAAATGATGCTGACAATATAAAAAATAGTATACACATATAATATTTTGATAAAAAGTGCATTTAGACAACATAATAATATTTAATTTTCATAACATTCTGGTGCAGGAATGCTATTATCTACAATTGAAGAGAAGTGAGTCCGAGAGTTCAGTAAACATGTTCAAAGTTGCACATTTTAGATTTCAGATTCAGAACCACACAGTGAATCTTGTGACTCCAAATCTCTTACTCGTTCTGCTAGACCATGTTACTTCCAGAAATAGATCCAGGCAGCCCAGATCTATCTCCACAGTTTACTTTCTCAAAAGAAATTTCAGGTAGGCCAAATTAAATAAAAAATTGAACATCTATTTTTTTCTCATATTTAATTCAAGATCAAACTCCCTCTTCTAAATGTGTCTTTATATTTGACATTCACTTAAAATCCAAGTGCCTTTTTAAATGAGTTTAAATTTATTGTCTCTAGTTTATCTTTTAAACTAAGTAAATAATTTTCAACATCAGCCTCTACTACCAATTGAAACTGGTTAGTAAAAATGACTTTCCTTGTGGTCATATTTTTTAAATTTTGTTTTGATGGGGAGGTATCTATCTATCTATCTATCTATCTATCTATCTATCTATCTATTTATTATTTGTTTGTTTGTTTGTTTATTTAAATGAAGATACTGGGGATTGAACCCAGGATCCTCTGTATACTAAGCATGCACTCTACCATTGATCTAGAATTTTGTTATAGAATGAACTGTGTCCCTGTATAATTTGTATGCTGAAGTCTAAAACTTGGCTGCCTCAGAATGTGACCTTATATGGAATAGAGCTGTTGAAGGTGTGATTAGTGAAGATGAAATCATGGTGGGCTAGTGTGGGTCTGTAACCTAATACGAACGGAGTCCCTGTGAAAAGGGAATATTAGAGCATGGATACACATGGACACAGGGAGAATGCCACGTGGAAATGAAGGTAGAGATCAGGGCAATGCTTCTTCACACCAAGGAACGCTAAGGACTGCCAGAAAAGCACCAGAAACTAGGGGAGAAACCCTAGAAGGAATCAGCCCCACTAACACCTAGATCTCAGACTTTTAGCATCCTAATCAATAAATCGCTGCTTAAGCCATCTAGTTTGTGGTATTATACAGGCCTCATCGTTTAATACATAGACTTTTCCTTTCTTTATCAAATCCAGTATTCTTGTCAGGCTCTTTCATCTTTATTATGTCTCTAAAAAATTTGGATTTACCATCCCCTATAATGCCTAAAATGCTGGTCTTCTTAAGGATCGTCCTTTATATACAGTTTTGGAATAATATCAAAAGCTGTGGTTTAAACTAGTACTCATTTATATACCAAAATTGCATATGTCTTCTAAAATCAGGCACAGACTACCCAACATATCTAAAACTGAATTCAGTACACTTGGTGCATTTCCCTATCTTCTTATTTCTTCCCCACTCTCTATTGCTGTAAGTCACTCCTTTGACTCAGTTACTCCAGCAAGAATCTTGAATGAAGGTCAATCTATAATTGCCAACTTCATGTTCTACTTTTAAATAGTACATAAGCCCATCAATTCTATCTCCTTAATAATTCTTGAATAAATCCACCTTTTTATAACCCTTTACATTCTCTCCTGGTCAACTTCAGTACTTTCCTAGCTAGCCTTTCTGACTTCTGCCTTGTGTACTTCCCCCAACTCATTGCTGTTCTGTTTAAAGACCCATTCTGTTCTGTAAGATATAATACAGTGTATTGTGACTTTTTAATTTTATTTTTCATTTAACTCAGGAATAATTGACAAATAAATTGAAATTGTGATTCTTTTTTTTATTTATTTATTTTTTATTTTTACCAGTGTTCAGCACAATTTTTCAGTTATTCATGGACATATACACACTCATTGTCACATTTTTTTCTCTGTGAGTTATCATAACATTTTGTGTATATTTCCCTGTGCTATACAGTGTTGTCTATTCTACAATTTTGAAATCCCAGTCTATCCCTTCCCACCCTCCACCCCCCTGGTAACCACAAGTCTGTATTCTCTGTCTGTGAGTCTATTTCTGTCCTTTACTTAAGCTTTGTTTTTGTTTGTTTGTTTGTTGTTGTTTAAAGCATTACTGAAGAGAAAGAAAGAGGCTGGAGGAATAACTCTCCCAGACTTCAGACAATACTATAGAGCTACAGTCATCAAGACACATGGTATTGGTACCAAAACAGACATATAGACCAATGGAACAGAATAGAGAGCCCAGAAATGAACCCACAAACTTTTGGTCAACTCATCTTTGACAAAGGAGGCAAGAATATACATTGGAATAAAGACAGTCTCTTCAGCAAATGGTGTTGGGAAAACTGGACAGCAGCATGTAAAACAATGAAGCTAGAATACTCCCTTACACCATATACAAAAATCAACTCAAAATGGATTAAAACTTAATCATGAGACAAGATACAATAAACCTCCTAGAGGAAAACATAGGCAAAATATTATCTGACATACATTTAAAAAATTTTCTCTTAGAAGAAATCAAAGCAAGAATAAACAAATGGGACCTAATGAAACTTACAAGCTTCTGCACAGCAAAGGAAACCAAAAATAAAACAAGAAGAAAACCTATGGAATGGGAGAAAATTTTTGCAAGTGAAACCGACAAAGGCTTGATCTCCAGGATATATAAGCAGCTCATATGACTCAATAAAAAAAAAATAAACAACCCAATCCATAAATGGGCAGAATACCTAGACAAGCAATTCTCGAAGGAAGACATACAAATGATCAATATGCACATGAAAAAATGCTCAATATCACTAATTATCAGAGAAATGCAAATCAAAACTACAATGAGGTATCACCTCACACCAGTCAGAATGGCCGTCATTCACAAATTGTGATTCTTAATACACATTAATGAGAATAACAGTTTTTAGATGCAGTTCATTTATGCAACACATCTTTCTATTTTTAGCATCTAGGTTTCTTTAACCTTAATGCATTTTGATTTCCATTCTTTGTAATGATGAAACATTACAGATTTAAATAAATTTACATCAGTGTTTTTATTATCTGTTAAGTTTAAAACACCATAAACAAAGCCTCTTTTTTCCCTGTCTACTTCACCTTCAAACCTCCTGCCCCTCCCCAAAAACATGCATACACATACACACACACACACACACACACACACACACACACACAGAGTCATCACTCTCTCTTTTTTTCTCAATTGTGTCAGCAACATGCCATGGATATAGCAAACATATTTCTTGGTTGGTCTTTTTGTGAGTCTGAATGAGGTTCTTATGCATCTGTAAGTGATTGATTAAAAAGAAATTTTTGATTTCATAGAAAAAGTGGTAAAATGCTTTGGAAAGTCTTTCAAAATAGCATTCCTAAACTTGAAGTGGAATTTTGACATTTTGGCATTTAACATTTTAAGTTTTATCCATTTATTAAGCAATTTAATGTGTTTTTGTCACCTGGCCTTTTCTGTCTTATTCATATATTTCTAGATGGTACAAATTTCTTCCCCAAAGAAAGTTCATAATGGCAAGAATCTTAGTTATATTCTTGACTTTGTGTTCTGTAAGGTTTTATTGAACCATACAATTCTAATAGCATCTTTTTTCTTTTTTGGTGGAAATGGGAGAATAAAAAATCATTTGTATCATTATAAGTCAAATACTACTTTCTTTCAATAATTAAATATTTTAAGTAAACTGACCTATTAACAGTTTAACTTTTTAATTTTTTCTTGTTCATTTCCCACCATGAAAATCCCTAATTTTTAGCACAGTAAGCAAAATTTCCTTGGGTGACTAGATCTTAGAAATTGGTAAATGCATTTGCTCAGGCAATAAGGGCTTTACTATATCAACATATTTCTGCCATGCTTATAAAATCATTAAGCTGACACCTTTGGGAAGATTTTAATTAATTACAAAATGTCAATTAATTGATGGAGTAAAATGAACAAAGGTAACATGGAACAGATTTAGCAGTATACGAAAGAGTTGGATATCTTCAGTCTATGCTTGATAGAAAGTTCTAATTTCCCTATCTTGAGAACAAAGGACACTGGACTTAGACATCTGTTTCCAATTTTGCTGTTAAGGAGATTTGGGCCCAGGTAGGTCACTTAACTGATGGACATCTCTTTTCTCATAAATGAAAGGACAGGATCAGAGTAGGTAATTTCTAAAATTATTTCCAGCTCTAATATTTTTTTTTGTCAAAATCTATCAGCCTCAGTGATACACGTTGTCAAAGACTAGAGATATAGAGAATGATGAAGATGATAATGATGATTTTGATAATGTCTAATATTATTGAGTGTTATATGCCTGCATTTGATTCCCTAATTGTTCTAATAGGGGAATATTACTGCCTTCCATTTTATTAATGAGAAAATTGAGGAAAAGATAATTTAACTAATATGACCAATATCATAAAGCCCTATGCCAAAGTCAATTATTTCAAATATTAAGCTTTATGGAAAGAATATTATCAGTGTTCATCAGTATCCTTTCTGTGCACCAGCAAGACTACATTATTTATCCACTTGAAGATCATTAAGGTCATGTGATTAGCTTTGTCCAATGGCCATGAATCAAATTTACATGTATAAGTTTTGGCACAAAGCATGGAAAAACCAGCAATGGCTCTGCAGGTGCCTCTTTTTCTGAGATGCCCATCAGGAGGCAGTAAGCTCCATATGATGTTGCTTCAAGATGGTGGTACTTTCCTTTTATTCTGAATCACTGAGTTGCTGGTTTTGGGACAGTTCATCTTGCTTCTTATCTGGATACAGACTTTGCTAGAGTAAATTCTAAATCTTTGTTGTTTAATCCACTGAAATTTGGATTAAATCCACACACACACATATATGAGGACATTTAGCCTATATACAAAATCAGGACAGTTTCATCTTCAATGAAAGTTAAGGGCATGAAGCTTTGAAAGTTTTCCATGTTATCAATTATACCAGTATTTCCTGATATAACCAGCCACCTGGTAGTTAGCTATGGCTACCATGAAAATATTCTTAAGCATGAATCATTCTCTCCTGCTAGATTATCTCCTTTTTTCTCACTTCTATGTCTCTTAAAACCTCTTATTTCTTGCTCCCAACTTCTTTTTTCAGTAAATACATACCTTAACAACTCCTCTTTTTTTTTTTTTTTTTTTGGAAATACTCTTTCTTTCAAGATTGAGAAATAGTATGAATTATTTGATTTTCAATACTGATGTTTAATAGCAGTGTGATCTCATCGAAGTTATGTCTCAGTCAGATTCAATCTGAAAATGAAAACAAATATGAGTATTATGTGAAAAGGGGTTAGATATGTGATAGCACTTCCCCAAATTGTGTGTATTGCTGGGGTCATAAATTTCTAAAAGGGAGAATTGGAGGCTCATGGAAAAGACAATAACCAACCCTTTGAAATAAAGCAGTTTGGGCTGCCCAAGTGGGTCTGCAAAGGAGACCTGGTGCAAAAGATTATGGAAAGCTGCTGTCTCCACATATCTGTTGGGTCTCAGTGGCTCTTGGTCAGCAAGATTTTCTTTTGGGAAGATGATGTGGGTGTGGAGCCAAAGACAGCAAGAACTAGCTAGAATCCACATGTATCTCTTTGTTACTCGTACCTCTAAATTAACAGATTTCAGATGAGCTGCTTTATTTTCCCCTTCCAAAATTTGTAAAAAGAATTTCTTATTTGGGCCAGTTAACAAACTATCATACAGGATAGGGGATTCTTGTAAACTATTCTAGCTTAGCCAAGATGACAGTATAAAAAAATTGCTGCAAGTCAATTAATTTTCCTGTCCTTTAATTTCTTTATTTCTAAAATGTTTGATTTTGCTTCAGCAACTCAGTGTCATAGTTGTTGGAATCACATGTGAATATACACTGAAAATTACAATAATGATAAAAATTATTGTTGTTTCAAAGTAATTGTGACAACATATTTTAAAATGATTTGCCTAAACACATCAATCTGTGAAAATAAATATTTCATACATTTTAAAAATAGAAGCCTCTTGAAACAGTGTGGGCTTAACTTGTCTTGTGTATATCTGCTTGTTCTATAGTCTATGATTGTAGATTTCAAATTTTTACAGTGCAGTATGCACAATTTACATAAAAAATTCAATAATCATCTGTTAACTAAATCCTTACTTGTGACTTATAAGATAATACATTAATAATTTAATGTTCATGACACATACAGACAAAGAGGTGGATAGCTTACAAAATCTATTACATGGAATTCTGAAGTTCTTGTACTACCAAGAAAATTATAAATATAGATTTGAATTTTATGTAACTGCTGCTCTGATAAAATTAGTTGGAAGGAAATTCAGTGCTTTGAGTTTTTAATAGTTATGATTTTTAATACTTATTTACTTCAATTTTAGCTAATGAACAGTGGAGACCAACACACATTTAAGCTGGTAATTTCTACTTCTGGCCAGAAACACATAGGAACTGTGTATAAATAAATGCAAATGCCATTAATGTATAGATTTTTAAAGTTCTACTATATTTTTCTTGGAAATGAAGAGAACTTTCAAAATTATCTTTCTTAATCCTATCATTTGATAGATAAAAAAAGAAAATTACCCAGATAAAGTAAGAAAAATTATATAGATCATAAATAAACTTTTTGTATAAGTTACTAAACTTTTCATGTGCCTGCTTTATTTTATTATTGCTTTTTGTAATACAACTGACTACTTACACCAACCACCAATTGGTATATATTTTACCAATTGTGCACATATTTCTATGATTCAGTCATACAAATGTTGATTATGGTTTGTTCCAAATTCATTTGGATTTGCAAACCTAATCATAACTAAAACAACTGAGGAATTAGAAATTCATTTTAAACAAAAATCAAAGGAGACCTTGCAAGATACTATCCCAATCAAACCTATGGCCCTATTGCAGAAAACAGATTTTAACAAATCTGGGCTAGGCCTTGTTATGTACATGGTATATAGACTGAGGTTCAAACCACAGTGCCTGATGTTGGGAGTATGTGGTCTTATTAAGATAGTGAAAGACATGTAGTCAGTAGTTACAGAGCAGTGCAAGTATTTGACAATGACTGTTTCATAGGAGAGGCAGTGAAGAATTCATTTCTGTGTTTTCATCAGAGACATAGAGTTCAAAACAATGACTTTGGTCCTAAACTTAGGAGATTTTATACTACAATAAATAGTAGTAAGGAGGATGTGTGGATACATTGTGTTGTGCATGTGGGGGCACACACACACATGCCTGTTGTGGGCAAAGGTATGTGTTATTGGCAGGGTTAGCTCGTTTAGCCAATACTAAAAACAAGGGGTGGGACATAGATCCCAAGTGACTTTGTGATTTTTACTATTAATAATTCTAAAGAAAAACACTGGCAAAATAAGTAAAAATTACAGAGTTTTTCTAGTTTTTAAATCCAAAATCTGTTTATTTTTTCAAGCTAATGTTATTCTTAGTGAAGGGGAATGACAGTTCCTGCCTTTTACAGTGAAGGAATAAAGAGTATTCATGATGTGACTTTTCATTAAAATATGAAATTTTCCATCCTAAGGTCCTCAAAAATGAGTTATTCTACCCTGATCAGAAATGGTCCTCTGGGCATTGGCTCATATGGGATAATTTAATGGAATTTCACATTCTGTAATTGAGACTATATGTTCATCTAATGATGCCAAGCATATTTTAAAAACCCCTCAATGCTGAAGTTTCAGTCTCCTGCCATGATTGTTCATACCTCTCAGTTGATTAGTAATTCTAAATGACAATGCAAATCAAAGTGAATTTTCATATTGTGTTTACACCATTAGTGAAAATCTAATTAAATATCTAATAATTAATGCAACTCCTTCCAGGAGAGTTAATACATTAGAGAATGTCAATGGGGAATATCCAGTGGGAATATTACCTTCATTGTTGTGTTTCATATTGTGAATTGAGTGAATTATAGTGTATATTATATTTTATATGCATAATTTTTAAAAACTGTGTGGGCAAGACAATCTAGTTCTTGGTACAGTAATGTAATTTTCTTTTAGTTGGACATTATTATATTGATGTCTTACACCAGGTCACCCAGTCAGCTTAGCCAGTAAACATTTAGAGAGTGCCTAATATGTGACCAGCACTGTGTTAAATGTTAGTGATATAGAAAGTGTTAATATAGAGACCTTTTTCTCAAAAGGCTCTTTTCTTAAATTACTAACCATTATAATTAACTTAAGCTTCTAATTTTCAGTGGGGAATTTTTGAGTGAAATTCAGAGAAGGTTATGGTGTGTATTAGAATATCCTTTGGCATTCTATTTCCACATGAGGAGTATTTATCTTCTCCTACTTTTGGGCTTGAACTTGTAACTTGCTTTGGCCCGTAGGCTATCAGCAGATATGATGTGATGCAAGCCAAGGCTTGAAATGTGCTTATGCACTGGGCTTTATATCTTGTACTCTACCTCTACCATGAGGACATGCTGAGTATATTGATTGGCCTCAAACAATTCAAAGGCACTTAAGATTAGACCTGAACTGAACCCATGTCCTGGAACTAAACCTAAGTGAGGGCATCAGAGTTCTCAGCAGAGCTGGCCCAGTGGGTCAGCAGTTTGAGGTAGAACCCCAGATGAACAATTAGTCAGTGCATAAGAATACTTAGCTTTATAAGCCTCTAAGCTTTGGGATGTTTTGTTGCAGACCCATAGCTGACAGACACAAATGAATCTGTGGTTTATAGTGATTGCAATAACAGATCTGTTTTTCTTTTTAGATCTTGTATTTAAAAATATTTACAAGAGTATAAATATGTGTTCTCTGTTTTAAGGAAACAGAGGCTTCATCATTATTTAACTACAATTTAAGAACCAAGCAACAAAGGCAGAAACAGTGAAAACATCAATGGTATAAATGTAATAATATGAATGATTCTATTCTGCCAAATGTATCCATGACAATTTCTTAAGTGATCATCAAAGTATAGGCAAATTATTCTCCTCAGAAGGCCCTGTAAGCTCCCTGTGTAGTTAACCAGCTTACATAAACATGGAAGACAGTGATGGAGTTGCTTCTTGATTTAAAAAAAAAGTTCTGTCAGCGTGTTTAGGTAATTTTTTAGAGTTGTGTTTGTGTTTCATCTGAGTTGGCTCAAAAAATGACAAATAGGCAACATAAATATAAAAATTCAAGGACACTAAGAGAAAGAAATATGTGCTAGACTTAAAGCCATTAATATGCAATTGTTAACTCCTTAAAATAAAGCACACTCTTATTTTATATTATACACCTCTAGTCCTTAGAGCTATGTCTTTCATGATGTTGGTATATCATGTATGAGCAATAAATAGTATTATGTGACTCAATGATCACACATAAATATATTACTAATGAAAAGTTAAATGTTTAGGGACCTTTGTATTGTTAGTCCTTGTATAAGTTACTAAATTTACTAAAACAACCTTTTCATGTACATATGTACATTAATAATAGAAAGTCATCTGGCATAAATTAACTGTATTTTCAGTGATTATAGTCACACCTCAAATCTCTGGAAGCAGTTATTTGGTACACTTTGACATGGACCTTTTAAAAACTAGATTAAATTATTAGTAGCTGTAAAATCTCTGACAAGAAAATGCTTCTTTCAGCACATTATATATAAATATAAAATTGAAAGAAGGGCGTACCCTCCAGTGAGAAAAGCAAATGTAAACATCCAGTTGTGTGGATTAGGTGAAGCAAGGCCCTAGCGTTCACTCTACATACTTTTATAGTGGGCGTTTTTTCACCGTGACTCTTTCACCTCAGGTTGATTAAATGTGACTTGTTCACAACTCAAAATTTAAATAGTTTGAGCTCATGTACGCCTTATGAAAAAAGCGAGATTCAGCATTGCATATTTAACTCTTAAAGTGTAAACTGTCTCATATTTACTATCACACAAAATAACAGAACAAAAATAGGTAAATACAGTAGAAAAATATAAATCTGTAGGCAAAATTGACCTGTAAAAATAAATGGGATTATTCCAACAATGCAAATTAGTTTGCCTGTATACAATAAATTAATGTAGTATGGCACATTAATAGATTACAAAACTACAAGTGGAAAAGCAATTGATCATTTCAGAAGATGCAGAGAAAATACGTGATTAAAGTCCAATACTGGTCCTAATAAAAAGCTCTTAGAAAACAAGAAATGAAAGAACTTCTTTATTCTGACAAAGAATACCTTAAAAAAAAAAAACAACAAAGTAAACTATTGTGATGAATACAAAAAAGGTAAAAATATTAACTGCAAAATTAGAAACAAGTTAACAATAACCTCTATGACCTCTTCCATTCATCATTGTAAGGGAGGTACTTAAGACCTTAGTAAGAAATAGAATCAAGTGTATTATTTACTAGAATCTGAATGAAGTAATCTAAACTGTTTATGTTAAAAAAACCAAAAAGATAGGTATAAAAAGAGTAGTTTTCAGAGACTAAGTATCAGGTGTATTTCTATGCCTAGAAACAAAATGTTAGAAATGCAATAAACACATACAATTTTAAACACAGAAAAATATGAAGAAAAGAAATTCACCAAATAAAAGTCTTGCATGCCATCCGAAAAAAAAAATATGACTGTGTGGAAATGCATTAAAGATACAAAAGTAACTGGATAAACATAGCTTCTTCATGAATATGGAAAGCCAATATCTTAACCATATAAAATCTTACCAAAGTGATTCAGATTTAATCTCTATGATTAAATTCTGGCAGAGGTTTGAATGGTAGTCAACAAACTTACTCTAAAATTTATATGGAAAAAGACACAGCCAATAATAGTCAAGTTATTCTTGAAGAAAATTAGGTGAATGTAAATTCCAGCCATAAATATTAGCCAGTAACACAGCAGAAAAGATAGAAAAACACACAAATGTGAAACTTTAAGTTTAAACTTTAAACTTTAAGTACAAGTGATGTGGTGTTGGGGCAAGGAATAGAGACTTTATTTGGAAAGCTGGCAGACCGAGAGGATGGCTGACTAATGTCTTGGAGAACCATCCAGATCCAGTCACAATACAGGCTTCTTTTATACAAAACAAAAACAAAAACAAAAAACAAACAACAAAAACAAGGGAGGGTGTATGGTTGGTTGTTGCAAACTTCTTGCTGTAGAAATTCTTTGTTCTTACAGCTGTCCATGTGGGTCAGTTCATGGTGTCCCTGTAAACCTCCAACAAACAAGTGTTATTCTCTATTCTGCAGCTTCTTATCTTTATGTGAGTGCAGAGCTAGCAAGACTAAGCCTAGGAAACAGGGCACAGTGATCAAAACTAAAGGAACAGATCTAATAAAGAGTCAGATTTGTTCTCCTCTATTACATTAACTTCAGAAAATTATAATATCCTTATAAATTAAAGGTGTACACACACGAACTCCAGCAATTTTTTTCCTAAGTTACCTTCAACCTTCTGCATGTGTTCTGTGTTCACCAAGATAAATATACAAGTATGTTCATAACATCATTGCTTATAGTAATCAAACATTGTAAATAACTCAAATATCCACTTTTTGGAAAATGGATTAATGGAGTAATTTCTAAGTTGCATTCTAAAAATTTCAGTTTTATAAAAACTAATAATTCTAAATATAAAAATTGTAGTAAAGTGAATGTTTCGGGGGAAATTGAACAAAAATATAACATTTAATAAATATAAATGGCAACTTAAACTAAATGATATCATTTTATTGATATATATGTGTGTTCAAGAAATTATAAAGAAAAGCAGGAGAATGCATTTTAAAATCTCAGGATACCTCCATAGTGAAGAAAGAGAGGTAAATAGGATAAAAATAAAAGCACATTAGGGGCTTTAATAATAAAGTACATGCTTTAGTTAATTTCAAAAAGAAGGTTCATAAATTTCAGTTAGCCAGACAATTATCCACTTTTGTTGTTTAAATTTTATCTTACTTATTTTTGTGAAAATAGTACAACTTTAGCCTTAGGAAATTTGTGGACACTTCCTTTCTGACTTACTACATAGTTACTTTTTGTCATTTTTATATGTACCTTTAAAAATATATATTCTGTGAGGTGTACAAATTGTTAGACAAAAGTTGGAAACTCTATAAGAAAATCCTCTCTATACTTTTTTTTGTCTAATTAATCTAGAAAGTTTCAAGGGATTTGTTTGTTTTTATTACTGTAAATCCTCTCACTTTAATTTTGAGTTTCTCAATATCCCGACATCCTTTTTTTTCAGTCTACCCTATATCTACATATATGAGAGGACCAAGACCCTGATGCCACAATCATTCTTCCCAGAGGAAGCCCATGTCCTGGGATCTATAGGACCCAGCAGCATATATAAATATATATTTATCTACACTGGCACATTATAATCACTCATAATAACCTTTGGACTCACTTTTGGCGTTGAATACTCTATATGTCTGGACAAGTGTACAATGGTATTTATCCATTATTACAGTACCACACACAATTGTTTCACTGCCCTAAAAATCCTCTGTGCTTTACCTAATCAATCTTCCCTTTCTCATAACACTTAGCAATTTTTCATCTTTTTATTATCTCCATAGTATTGTTTTTTCCAGAATATCATGAGGTTGGAACCATATAATACATAGCCTTTGTAGATTGGCTTCTTTCACTTATCATTATACATTTAAGGATCTATATTATCTTTCTATGGCTTAATAGCTCATTTCTTTTCAGCACTGAATAATAATCCATTGTCTGATTTTACTATGGTTTATCCATTCTCCTACTGAAGGATATTTTTGTTGCTTCCATGTTTTGATAATTACAAACAAACCTGATGTAAATATCCTTGTGTAGGTTTTCATGTGGACATAGTTTTCAGCTCCTTTATGTAAACTGCAAAGAGTTGACTTGAAGGATTTTATGGTAAGAGCACATTTAGTTCTGTAAGAAACTGCCAAACTATCTTCCAAACTGTTTTAATCATTTTGTATTTCCATCAGCAATAAATAAGAGTTCCTGTTGCTCTACATCTTGGCAGGATGTTTGGTGTTGTCAGTGTTCTAGATTTGGTTAGTCTAATAGGTATGTAGTAGTAACTTCTTGTTTTAATTTGTAGTTTCCTAATGACATATAATGCTGAACATATTTTCATATGTTTGCTTGCTATCTGTTATCTTCTTTGGTGAGGTGTCTGCTCAGGTAAATTGCTCATTTTTTAAATCAGGTTGTTTAATGTTCTATTGTTGAGCTTTTTAGAATTCTTTGTATATTTTGGCTAATAGTCTTTTATCAGATATATTTTTTGCAAATACATCCTCCCAATCTGTGGCATGTCTTATCATCCTTTTGACAATGTCTTTTGCAAAGAAAACAAATTGTGATTTTTTTAAAAGTTCAGCTTTGAAATTATTCCTTTCGTTGATCATGCCTTTGGTGCTTTATCAAAAAGAAAAGTGAACAAAGTCAAAATATGGACTAGATAATCCTTTAAATAACAGAACCAAATTTCCAAAGATGGAGCAAAATACCATAATGTACCTATAATATAAAAACCAGTTAAAATGACTAGTTTCTTTATATAAAGTAGAAAATATATAAAAATATATAATCAGAAAAAATTTAACTACAGAATAATAACTATCAGGAAAAAACAACAAACAGGTTGTTTTTTATATAATATTGGCAAAACTGGATTAAAGAAGACAGCTTCTTGAAATTTATGTTTTGTAGAAAAGTCATCCTGAATTTTATATTCTAGAAATAGCCAAAATATTATACAAGTATGAAATAAATGAAGTTATCTTCAGTGATATAAAGAATGAGGGGTTTAATGCCTGAAAAACACATCTGAAGGAAAAACAAAAGAAAGTCACACAAAAAAATGAAAATAAATGAACAAAGTTTTATGAGGAAAACAAAATAGACAGTCATAAATAAATTAGTCAATAATACATATGGATAAGCCTAAATTGAGTCAATTTTCCTATTAAAAGACATTAAAATGCATAGATTCTCAGATATTTGGGGGGAATCTCTATGATATTTGCAAGAGGAACACTTAAACATGCTACAAAAATTATTGAAAATAAAATATGGAAAAAGAAACACCAGAAAGAAATACCTATTACTATAAAAAGTAGTTATATCAGTTTTAGATTTAAGCAACATAAAAGAGCAAGGGTAAATATATTGGAAATGTCGTGTTTTATTTCTCAGTTTGGGTGGTAGAGTAATGGATATATATTTTATAATCATAACCTGTATGTATCAAATGTTTCATAATTTAGAAATGCAAATAAAAAATATAATCAAATCTTACTGTAATGTAACAAATAATTAAACATTTTTTTGCATGTAATTCCTGGGTATTAGTTATGTGTGTGTATGTTATATATATGAATGTTTTTGTCCTAGAATCAAATTATGCACACAATTTTGCTCTATGAACATTAGACATTCTATATTGAGAATCCCTTATGGTTTTAAAAGACTTTAAATATAATTAATAACAAAGTAAATTTTTATTTGTGAAAACCATAAGAAATATAATTACTCAGCTTTACTGATGCTGTTACATTGTTTTTAATGCTTCACACTGGCATTTTTCTATTAAAATAACCATTCTAATATCTCTTTATTTATGCATTTGAAACGACTTTAACTTTGTAATTAAATTCTCAAAAATCTTTAGTGAATAATATAGGTTATGAAATTTAGAGACAGAAAAAATATTACTCACAAGCCCATAATTAACTAAATTTAATCTTTGATATAGAGACTTCCAGAACGGAATCATTAAAAATGTACTCAATATTGTAATCATAAATTTTGCACAGAAATTTTAAAATGTTTTACATATCCAAGAAGTCATTAACTCTGTTTTCCTTTTCTTCTTTTTCCCCACTACTTATACCTGATATGGATCAGTCTTGAAGGGATCATCAAGAGGACATGACTGCTGGAATGTGTTTCACTTGCCTTCTCTGAAGAAGCCCCACCAAGTACTCAGCCTTGTGACAGTAATGTGCTTGTTGCCAAGACTACCTGGACAGTTTTTTAAGGCTTTTATATAAACTTTTAAGATTCTGGTGGGGTTGCGAGGAGACTCTTGTGGCTGCTCAAGACAAGTCTCATAAGTAAGTTATCTTGCTGAAAAGACCTGCCACCCACTAAACTGCAGTGCTCTGCTTCTTCCTATGGTCTCTCCTTCCCCTCTGTGTTGGACCAGTTCGTGGATCATCAAGCAGACTGGGCTGAAGTACATCCTCCAGCAATTCTCTCTGTGAAGATGTCTGGGTGTAAATTTTTTGGCATCCTTTTTATTTCTAGAAGTATATTTGGTTATCACTCTCACAACTGCTAATTTGTCCAGATGCATAGTTTTAAGCTTAGAGTGATTTATCTTCCATTCATCATGATGAAAATGTCTCTCCTTACACAGATTCATTATCACGGTGGCCCAGTTTTTTTTTTTTTTATTTCAATTCGAAATTATATAGGCAGAGGTATCTTTTCATCAATTGTGACATCAATGTTTTGAACAATTTTAATATACATGCTGTTTACTGAAATAAAATTGTATAACGTAAGAGTTGTGGGTTAAGTTTTATTTGGGGCTAAATGAGGACTATAATCTAGGAGACAGCACCTCAGGTGGCTCTGAGGAACTTTTCTGAAGAGGCAGGGGGAAACTCAGTATTATATATGTAATTTTAGTGAAGGGGAGTATGTGCAGTCAAACACACATTGAGTTCTTTTGCCAGTTATGAGGAGCAGACATCACTGTTAATGAATTTAGTGCTCTTCTAGATATAAGGAGATGCAAGAATTGGGGCTCATAAAATTTTCTCCTGAAAACATCTATCTGAATCTCTATTTTGTCAGTTTTCCCAAAGCACAAAGTGCCCCATTCCTAATCTCCACCGTGAACTTTCAGGGAGTGTTGGAGGTCAGCGGCTACAGTGGCTCGTGATTGGTTACAGTAGCAAGCAGAGGTAGATGGCAAATGGTATAAATGATTATTCTCCTTAACATTTTTATTTGAATTATTTTTGATTACTTTTTTCTCCATTATAATTTTATATTTTACTTGAAAATATAAAGACTTATGATTGATAAAAATTCACTGTTAAATCTTTTATTTGTAAATATTAGAAAAGAAAGTTATTTTTGCTATCTCAAGTTTTTTATACATTTTCTTTTAATTGTATCTGTGTTATTAACCATATAATAATAAATAATGCAAATTGATATAAAGTAACATGCATTTACAAAATCAAACAAGTTAGACTGAAATATCATTTTAAGAATTATTTTTATTTATTGGCATTTATTTTGAAATATTTTCAAAATAGACGTGATCCTCACTTTGTCTACCTGTAGATTCAATACCCTTTAACATAGCATTTATATAATCTTGTCTTACTTCTTACATTATAAAAAATGTATCCTTTTCTTAGTACTTACTATTATTTTTTTAGGATAAATATATAGTTACCATTCCTTCTGATTCTTTGAATATCTTAGTATTACTTTGGCTTAACTACAAACATAACAACCTTAGTGGTAACACAATTATAGAATTATAATATTTTCCTCAAAGCTTTATAGCTATTTCCATAATATATTGTGGCTAGTCAGTCTTTAATAGAAGAAGACAAGGCTATTCTTTGTTTTCTCTAGAGAAGTAATTTTGTTTATATTTTTTTCTGGTCCACTTTTAAATTTAACATTTTGAAATAGATATAGATAAATATCTATTTTGCATTATAATTAAGCTTTAAACGTGGTATATTCTTTTACTTATGTTGATATGCCTATTTCCCTGCCCTGGGAACAGATCTGGGTATCCAACAGTTTGGCACATTTTCTTGGTTGTTCTCTGATTGCTAAGAGTCAGGTCATACCCATACTTTAGCAACTGCACTGGATGACTGAATTTCTAATGTTATTTCCTTCTTTTGAGCTGCAGTTTCATTAAATTTATGTATTATTTATTGTAGAAGCAAATAAAAGCTTGTATTTATAGGTAAATGGCATAAGTTTTAGTGGAATGTGGAGGTCACAATACACATGTTTAGTTGATATAGATCTTTACTCTAAATAATGATGAAATTTTTTGATGTTAAATTGCCTTCCTGCTTTCCTTCCCTCTTCTTTTCTTTCTTTTTGATTGGTATTTTTTGCTCTAAAGTTTATTTTTTTGGCAAAATCTTATTTGAATTGATACAGAGATGAAGGATACACACACACACATAAATGTCTATATAAACTCTACTAAATAAATAATCATAAAATCCCTATTTCTCAAATCAATTCAAAATATTTTAAGAATGCTGCTTTCCTTGAATTAAACTTAATTCTTCTCCTCACTTATTTATTAAGCAGCATTCCTTTGTCATGCAGTGACTATAGCTTTGTTCTTCCTGTAAGTAATTGTGTTTTATAAATTTGTAAGCAACCAGAGTGATTTCAGAATTTGTTAAAGATTTACAAAAAATTGACATGATCTTAACCACATGCTGCTATTGCCAATATGCCCTTTAGAGTGATGTTTTTACTAAAAGCAATGTCTGACTCCTTCACATTCCTACAATAATGGCCTTATTATTATACTACAAAAGATGACATCTTCAAACAAAAAATGTCTAACTCTATAACAATATTCCATGAATTCACTTATTACACAATATTAACAAACTGCTTAAAGAATGAATCAAAACCATATAAGATATTATTTCTCATGTATTGGAAAAAAATTATACGATGAAGTAAATTAAATCTAGTAGTGTGAAAACATTCTAAGCCTTTCTAATGATAAAAACTTTAAACATAAAATATTCTACTTCAAAAATGCTTTCAGAGATGTTATAAATGGTGAGAGGATGTATATATCATATATAGTTTTCTGTTTATGAATTTGATTATATTATAGCAAAGGAACAGTGTAATATTAAATTTTAAAAAATGCATATCAATTGAAGATATAAATTAACCTCAAATTTGGGTTGTAAATAATTTTATATTTAGCTTTCAGTTTTCTTTATGTGTTTTTATATAATTTCAGGAAAATAATTATCATATATAAATGTACACATCTGAGTCTGTATCTAATATGTCTCAATCTCAAGAGTTCTAAAACCCCTCAATTTCCTTCTTTCCTTCCTTCCTCTTTCCTTCTTTCCTTTCTTCTTTTCTCCCTTCTTTCCTATTCCTTTATTGGTAATTTGGGGTATAAAAGTTAATTGTTGGCAATATTTTATCAGAATTTTTAATGTGAATGAAGGATGAGAGATATATACATATATACACACACACATATAGTGATGATCCAACTTGGAATAAATATTCCCATATTTCTATGAAAAATTATGAATGCATTTAACTATAGTATGTTATTCCTTAACATTTTTCATAATATACAGTATATGTACTTACAACTTTATACTGTGAACTTAATTGTTTAATATCTACCTTCATGCATGGAAGAGTTTTTATGTTATTATAACGTATACTTTAATAATGTGATAAAGGAGAATGACATGGTGTTAAGAAATTATGTTAATGTAATGGGCTTTATGAATTCACAAATTAGCTGAGCACTGAGAGTGATTGGAATTAGATAGGCAAATCTCTTGAGGGGAGTAGGGCATTGATGTGTAAAAGATTATTTCTGAGAGTGAGAATAGCATGTGTATGGCCCTGTAGCATGAGGGAACATAGTAAGTACGAGGATTGTAAGACGTATATCTATGGTAATGATCATGAAGGTGAACAAGGAGTGATTTGAGGCAACTAACAAGGGTAAGGCCAAATATATAACAGTCAGCATATTACAGCAGGCTGTCCGGCGAGCCGGCCCTCCGCCCGCGCCGCGGGGTGGGCTAGCGCCCCGCGGGGGTCTCGGGCTCCCAGCCCACTGCCCCGCCTCCCCGCCACCCGCTAGGCGTCGTCCGGGGACGCCCCTTGCCGAGAGAGACCCTCAATCACAAGTCACCCCGCCCTCCCCACCCTCCTCGCCGTGCCACGCAACCCCGCCCCCGAACCGCCCTCCCGATCTCCGTGCAGTACCCCTCGCCCCTCGCCGGGAAGAAGTGACTCCAGCAGCCGTGGCGGCTCTTTGGGCCCAAGGGGCGGGCGCGGCAGCCATTGGCGGAGGCCGCTGCCTCCGGCTGTCAATCCCGCGGCCCGGCCCCGCCCCACCGGCGGAGCGTGGCAGGACGCAGGGCCGCGGGGGCTGTTGGGACGGCTCCAAGATGGCCGCGCGCTTGGGGTCCGCACCTGCTGGCGGCCTCGAGCCCCGTTTACTGCCACCGCTGCTGACCGGAGCCGCCAGTCGGCCTGGCGACTCCGTGGGCTGTCCCCGCGGGGCGGGAGGCCGCCATGGCGACCCTGGAAAAGCTGGCGAAGGCCTTCGAGTCCCTCAAGTCCTTCCAGCGGCCGCCGCCTCAGCCCCCTCAGCCGGCACCGCAGCCGCCGCCGCCTCACCCGGTACCGCCGCCGCCTCAGCCCCCTCAGCCGGTACCGCCGCCGCCTCAGCCCCGTCAGCCAGCACCACAGCCGCCGTCGCCTCAGCCGGCACCGCAGCCGCCGCCCCCTCAGCCGGTACCGCCGCCGCCGCAGCCTCAGCCCCCTCAGCCGGCACCGCAGCTGCCGCCGCCTCAGCTCTCTCAGCCGGCACCGCCGCCGCCGCCGCCTCAGCCCCCTCAGCCGGCACCGCAGCTGCCGCCGCCTCAGCCGGTACCGCCGCCGCCTCAGCCCCCTCAGCCGGCACCGCAGCCGCCGCCGCCTCAGCCGGCACCGCAGCCGCCGCCCCCTCAGCCGGCACCGCAGCCTCCACCGCCGCCGCCGCCGCCTCAGCCCCCTCAGCCGGCACCGCAGCCGCCGCCTCAGCCCCCTCAGCCGGCACCGCAGCTGCCGCCGCCTCAGCTCTCTAAGCCGGCACCGCAGCCGCCGCCGCCTCAGCCCCCTCAGCCGGCACCGCAGCTGCCGCCGCCTCACCCGGTGCCGCCGCCGCCTCAGCCCCCTCAGCCAGCACCGCAGCCGCCGCCGCCTCAGCCGGTACCGCCGCCGCCTCAGCCCCCTCAGCCGGTACCGCCGCCGCCTCAGCCGGCACCGCAGCCTCAACCGCCGCCGCCGCCGCCGCTTCAGCCCACTCAGCCGGCACCGCAGCTGCCGCCTCCTCAGCCCCCTCAGCCGGCACCGCAGCCTCAACCGCCACCGCCGCCCGTCCACCGTGGGTCAGGAGCCGCTGCACAGACGGTGAGTCCCTGCTGGCCCCTCCCCAGCCCTGCGCGGGTCTCCGTCCCTCCCTCGGCCTCCCCCGAAGGCCCCGAGGCGGTCCGGGCCCCAGGCCTCTGCTTTCCCGGCTGCGAAACTCGGGAAGGAACGGGGCTGTGTTGTGATCTGAGGCCGCACGTCCCGTTCGGCTTCCTCTGGGCCACTCCCCACCCCTCTCCTTCTCCGGGCCAGGTGTAACATTTTGTCTTCCCTTTTCAACTGAGGGTTTAAAACAGTGTTTCAGATAACTGTCAAAACGCTATGCATGCAAAACCCTAGGTTAACTTAAGGGAAGGAGTAGGAGAGAAGAGGGGAAGGAGCGAAGTTCACTGGTCACTTCTGTGGGGGTGGGTTAGATGGTCACAGTGGTGAACTCTTAACTGCTACATGGCCCCGTGCGCTTACCAGCATAGTCGTTACTGTTACTAACCCCGGACAGCACTGGTGTTAAGGAGGCATGACCACGGACCGTGTGCTCATTGAGCTTAATTTTACACAAACTAAGATTTCCACAGAATCAAGACAGGCAGTAAACGACAGCTGCAGAGGACAGCTTGTGCAGGTTTGGGGAACAGCATGGCATGATCAGAACTTTCCTTTGACTGGCTTGAAATGTAGAGGGAAAGGGAAACTTCACACTGATGAATCAGAGAGGAGATAGCTGTTTTTATTAAACTAAAATGGTTAAATGAGCCTTGTTGGTTAATGATTTGCCTTAGCAATGTGAATTTGGATTCTGCAAGTATTGTATAAGTTCTGTAAGAAGCTTGTTTTAAAATTTCAAAACTCTTAAGATATTAGAAGTTCAGTTTTATTTTATAAGAATTTTTTAAAAAGTGTTTATTTAACTCAATTAGAACTGAGTTCCTTTAACATAGACTTTATTATCTCATGTATTAATACCCTCTAGAGGTACAGAATGAAAAATGTGATTTATAAACAGACACATACAGACACAAGGAAAACAGAGTATGTAGC
Organism: Camelus dromedarius; assembly: GCF_036321535.1. Classification (NCBI taxonomy): domain Eukaryota; kingdom Metazoa; phylum Chordata; class Mammalia; order Artiodactyla; family Camelidae; genus Camelus; species Camelus dromedarius. The sequence continues at coordinate 90,043,306 of NC_087441.1, read as the reverse complement.
TTCAGTAACAGTTTAAGAGAAAAGTCAGAAACAGAAATTTTCCCTGGTCAAAATATCAAAAAAAGCATCTGGGGCTTATATCCTTTAATTGATTTGAGCTCTAAATGGACAAATACACAATTTTTTTTTTTAATTACTAAGAACAAGATTCTTTTTCACGTTGAATAATGATTTTGGAGTTTAAATAAATACCAACAATAGAGCTATGAGGGAGGAAAAATATAAAATACTGATTTTTTTTTTTAATCTCACCGTAAGGTGCATTCTTAAATACATAGGAGAGAACTGTCATGATTTGCGCAACTCGCTTGCAAATAGTTCAACAGTATTAACAATGATTGAATTTAGATGGTGGGCATATGGGAATTTATCATCCTATTAAACAGTTTTCTGTACTTCTGAGACTTAGAATAAAACATTGGAAGGAACCTGTTAGACATAATGCTCTATGTGAAGTAATTTGTTCCCTTTGTGAAATTCTAGGAAGGTTAAATTGCATGTTCATAACATCAAGAAAATCACAAGCATTTACGATGTAATCAGAACTACCTGAGGATCTGTGAAACTTGGTGAGTTGGTGGATTTTTTAAAATGTCTTAAAACATTTTGTTTTTACAAAGATTACAGGAGTAAGAGAAGATAAATTTTAATCAACTCTTAATATTTTTTTCCTCGTTGATGTGATATAATTAAATGTGGGGAAAAAAAGGTAAATTCTAAAAGGAGACACTACCTTGATGGTTTTCTATGGAGGAAACTCAAGCAGGAGGAAGTTTAATTTAAAAACATAAATTACTGCTCTTTATAATACATTCTAAGTTGTCATTCTTTTGAATGCCTTCCTTTCCAAACAGGTGTGTTATTCTGGGAGATCATCAGGACTTCTGGGTATTTGGAGGTACTGACCTAACCAGTGGAACTGCTGATTTATAAGAAGTTGTCCAGAATTTTGGAAAACTGATTAGTAGAGGTAAATAATATTTCCTTGGCAAGTGATGACAGAAAGTGACTTGAGTGAATTTTCCTTTGTTTTTAGGCAGATGTACCTAACCATGTATGTTAACAATGATTACAGGCTGGAGACCGAGAAGAACTACCATTTTTGCCAGCTGGGATGCAGAAAAATTTGGACTTCTGGGTTCCACAAATGGGCTGAGGTAACTAAGACAGAAAACGTATCTTCTTGGTCAACATGTATCTCAGGGTAATCACAGATGTGTTCCATTACCTGATATTGTTTTAATTTGGATAAATACTCAAGAAAATTTAAGAAATAGAGTTTGCTTTTGCTTTTACATCAGTTTGGTAAAACAGAACAACCTCTTAATTACTAAGTACAAACCAAGTTTTTCATTATTTTAAAAATATTTTAGTTTCTATTTGTATTTGTTTTGTGATAAGTAAGTAAAATCTGTAAGCTCAGAAAATAGTCAAACCTAGGAAGCTGCTTCTGACAAGTGAATTAGCTTATTGAAAATCTGATATAGATCCTTGGCATTAATTTTCAAGTTTTTACAGTTTCCTTGGATTTCTTCTATCTAGGAAAACAACATGCTCTTTTAAGATGACTATACTCTGATTATAGTCTCTCCTTTATGGATTCTGTACTAAATTGTAACCATAGGTATATTTTACCATTTACAAAATTGCCTGATTGGGAAGTATAATACAATCATTTTGTAAATTGAATTACTCTAAAATTTCAAGGATTTATTTTTAATTCAATTATGATTAGTTTTCATTTGTCACTGGCTCTTAATGCTTTATTTTAAAGTGTCTTTCATAGGCCCCCTTCTTTCGTCTTCTTCCCTTAGGCTCTCTGTCCAGTAACTCTAAGTTCTTACATGTTCATGGTAGGCTTGTGTGTTTTTTTTAAAGGCAGGTGCACCAAAAAGCACTTTCCTGTGACTATCCTCTGTTTTGTTCATCATTTATGAGTCCAAATTTTATAGAATTGATTTGAAGGATGTCATATCTTTCTTATCATTGTGTCTGGTTTTTAAAATGCTTTCCTTCTGACTCATTTCTGCATACTTTAAAATAATAATATGAATCAAATAAGTATGGGAATAAAATCACAGTTACTTGTATCACATTTGATTCCATTTATATTGCAAAGTCTTATTATTATGTTGGTGTTATGAACATGCATTTCATAATACACTTATTTAGATGAATCAGATCTTATTCATTAAGGTCATTTACTTTTAGAAATATGTAATTTCTTATGAATACATGTATATAGAAATACATGTGTCTTTCTATAATTTAAGCAGCTTAGAATACAGATAAAATAAATCCAAGATACAAGATAATATGCCTTGCATTAATTTAAATTCATGTGAGTTAAAAGACAATTTGAATATTGTTTCCCATTTTCTACTAGCTTCTTGATCATATTCAGCAGCACATTTACCTTTACATATAGTTAAGGAATCTTTTTTATTTCTACTGTAGCTCTGTCATAATGGAAACTCTGCAGCAGAATCAGCTGTCATCTATCCCGTGTGGCCAAGTGCAGAGGTGAGAATTCTCATTTGTGGGATGACCACTCACAGCTTTAAATGTTTTTACTGTAACTGCTCTTATAAGGTAGCAAGCTAGAGAGAGAGAGAGAGAGAAACAGAGAGAAGAAAAGAGTTCTCTCTGCATATTCCCATGTGTGTGATGGCATTAGTCTTCTTCTGCTGTATTTTTCTAGAATGTGTGTGCGTGTGTGCATGTATGTGTGAGAGAGAAATGTCTTGTCTTTGTCCTAATAGCCACTCTTCTCTCCCTCTAGTTTTTTCTCTATCCTCCCCTCCTTTCTTTTTCTTTTTCATCAATACCTTCTCTTTCAAAAAATTCTTGATAAATCAAATTTCCAACTTCCTCACTTTTAATATGGTAAAGTTACTTGGATCCCCAATGTCAAGGGATCTCATACTTTAATGTCTGTAAGGATTGCCAGGGACACCTTTTAAAAGTACAGATTTCCAGGCCTTACTTTGAGCAGTTCTCTTCCAGTAGATCCAGGGTGAGGCTGAGCATCTCCGAGCCTTCCCCCTTCATATTATGGTGCAGGGGATCAGGGGCAGTTTTCCTCTGGGTCTCCGTGCTGTTGCTATGAAAAGTGGCTACAGCATCACTAATATTTTTCTTTCTTGTTTTAATTGCATTAATATTATCAAGCAGTTAATAGCATTTTCTTAAAATTATGGTCAAAGGCATAGGCGTTTGATTTATAATGGTATCTGCAAACCACTCTTTTACTGAATTAATTTGTTTTGCTTGTATTTCCACAATTGTAAATGCTGTGAGTTAAGTGACTGCTTTGCTTCAACTACAGGAGAATGTGAAAACACTCCAGGAGAGAGAGGTTGCATATATCAATGCAGACTCATACACAGAAGGTAAATTTTATTTCAGATTGTCATTAAATAGTATACCAGTATTTAAGTCTATCAACTCCAACTCATAAACTAGGATTATCCTCTTTCTATGAGATGCCTCAATAATACCTCCATTTCTCCATTTTACCAGAGAGAACATTATTATGATTCAAATGAATCAATATGATTCATAACTAAGCTATTGATCCTAATTTCTTTAGAATATTTACCATTTGCCTATCTTGGATTACTACTTAAAACTTTAGTACTTTTGACATTCTTCCTGTGGAGCTATTTTTAAAAGTTGGGGTAAAATATTTCATACAGAAATAGTTCCTGTATGTATTGGACCAACTCTGAAATAAGCACCCACTACAGACTTCCTTTTGACCCTGACATGTGGCATGTGCATCTGTAGGCTTTCATCATATTATGGTTATTTCTAGGTAAGTGTCACAGGACACATGTTAGTTACTGACATGCTCTAGTCTAAAGTCTTGATATTGAATTGAATGAATGAATAAAAACATGAACATTATGGCCTTACCACTTCCTTTGCCAAAGACCCCTAGGTACTGCTGCCGTAATGAGCAATGGCCCTTACTGTTACTGCAGGAGCTGCGGCCTTAGCAGCAGAGTCCGCCTCTGCAGTCTCCTATCTCGAGTGTGTGCTGCAGCCTCTCTGGCTCCTGAAGAGTTATTTCCACCTTGTGTTTTAGTTTTAGCCAGACGGTTTGTCTGTCTATTTATCTACCTACCTATCTATCTATTCTAAAATCTTATTTATTTGTTTTTACTGAAGTACATTTGATTTATAATATTAGTTTCAGGTGTACAGCAAAGTTACACAGTTATATACATATACATATACATATACATATACATATACATATACATATACATATACATTTTTAGATTCTTTTCCATTATAGGTTATAATAAGATACTGAATATAATTCCCTGTGCTATACAGTAGGTCCTTGTTGTTTATCTGTTTCATATATAATAGTGTATATCTGTTAATCCTGAACTCCTAACATCTCTCTTCCCTTCCCCCTTTCTCCTTGGGTAACCATAGTTTCTTTTCTATGTCGTGAATCTATTTCTGGTTTGTAAATAAGTTCATTTGTATCATTTTTTTGTTTGTTTACATTCCACATATAAGTGATATAATTTGATATTTGCCTTTCTCTGTCTGACATACTTCACTGAATATGATAATCTGTAGGGTCCACCCTATTTTTAATTCTCCAGGAATGATGCCTTCAATTTGAAATCTGTTATATCTTGTTTATAATTAGAAAATAAAGTTAGAATTAAATACAGGTTTGAAGTCCATTTGGAGGTATTAAAATACTCTCTTATTTATTTTGCAGGCAATTATACCCTCAGAGTTGACTGTACACCTCTTCTTTTCCAGTTGGTATATAAACTGACAAAAGAGGTATGTAAATAGATCTGTCATAATGTTTTCTGATGAGTAGATAAGTCAATAACTTTTGTTTTCTAAATTACTAATATTTAAACTGGTGACAGACATAGCTGATTTGTATAAATAACAAATCAGAACGAGCTTTAATACACTTCTTATGTGACATAACTATGAGAACAGTAGTGCTAGTCTCTGTTCTAATAATAGTTCCTAATAATTGTATACATTTGTTAAAATGTGCAGGGTCTGTTGTTTCATGGGGCAGAGTCTCTTTGATGTAACAGAAAGAATACTGAGCTGGGATGGGGAAGCCTTGGCTGTGAAGATTGCCTTGGCTATTCATTCATTCATTCATTCAGCAAGTATTTATTGTGTGGTTACTATGTATCAGGTCCTATGAAGTGAATTCTAGCAGCAACAGTGATAAAAGGACAAGGTTACTGAATCCAAATACTTTGTAATCTAGAGAGGCCACAGACCTGTAAATGAGGACTCATACTTCACTTGAATATTGGATACTATATACAGTGGAGGACAATTGCGGAAGAGAGAAGCTAAGACCCTGGGGTAGCTGGTGAGGTTGGAAAGCATTAGAAGGTGTTTACAGAAGGATTAGTGGTTAGGCTGTAAAATGGAAGGATGTGAAAGTGGGGAGAAGGTTTCTCCTCAGAGGACACAAGAGCTAATAAAGACATGGATGTGTGAAAGAACATTTCCTGACCTCTGGGTAATGCAATATAACCTAAATGTAAGGTGTTGGTGAAAAAGCTGGTAAGAAACGGGGCCTGACACATAGGCCTAAATGTTCATAAATCTGGTGATGGAGAAATTAAAGAATCTTTAACAAGTTTGTACATTATCATTTTTATTCATTAGAAAAATTACTCTGTATCAGTGCAGTGAATAGGTTAAGCTGTAGTAAGTCTAAAAGCAAAATGGAAATAATTCCACATACTTATTTAGCGCACAGGAATTTATAAATACTAGTTATTGATGTAAAAAGTACTCTGAAAATGCTAATGCACTCTGAATCTCTAAAGGTTATGTGATCTACTCTTTGAGAATATGTGTGCTTCATTTAAATAACCCCCCATTATAGAATTTAACTGTAGAAATATTTCTTTCAAGTAGGTATCACTTAGATGACAGTGGGAAGTATCTGTCACATTTCTGTGGTCCTGTTTCCCAATTGCCCTTCATCTTGCCCTGTCCTTTTCACTGTTAGTGTCTTTAACATCTCATCCCAAGTGAGCATCCTCCCATGCCCATCACTACTCCCACCATACTGGGAAGCTTAGGTCCTTGATCCTTTTATTGAAATGTCCCATAAAAACATCTTATCTAAAAGCACGCTGTAAAGACAGCCCTTGTTGGGGAATCCTTCTCAGGAGATACATTTACACTCTGTCCTACAGAGGAGGCTCCTGCCTTTATAGGAGGGGTAGTAAGAATTTTAGGACCAAGAAGGAGAAGCTTAGGTCTATCCCCTTTGTACATTTATTTAATAAGTATTAAATGTGTAAGTGGTTACCATAATGACAGGATAAATCAAACAGAGATTCTGCTATTAGTGTGTTACCTGTGTAGCCAGGAGAGACTATGATCAAGAATTTTCAAATCCAAGATAGAGATTAAAATCACCAACGTGAATACAGATAAAAGTGTGGGAAGCAAAAAATAAATATCTTAGTTTATTATTTTACATGTTGGAATTAAACAGCCTGCTTAATGGGAAATTGCAAATTTTTTTCCAATTTTAAAGCCTCTTTTATGTTAATTTGAATTTAATTTGCATGCCACTTGTATTAGATACAATATATTTGTCTTTCAGAGTTTTTGTTTTAGGTAGTTTTTTAACAGTTTAACTGGGAAATTAAAATGTATCTTTAGAAGTTACATTATCAGGATGAACTAATTAATTGTCCAGAAGAGAAGAGTGAGATTTTATAATCTTTTTTGATTTGATTGTCAGTGGAGGAATCAGACATCATTCATCTGGAGAAATGCTGTTGGTTGCTGAGGGCTCAATCCCGAACTGGATGATTTGACTTAGAGACATTTGGCCCATTGGCTTCACCACCAATTTGTCCATCTCTGAGTGAAGGTGGGAATCCTTCTATTTTCTACAAATGTTCTTTGGTAAACACGTGAGCCTTGTTCCACCTTTGGAGCCTTGTGTAAGTCGGTTTACCTTTCTGCACCTGAATATTCTCATATATAAAATCAGTTTGACCAAGACAATCATTATGAAACTGTGCTCCAGTGCGGTGCCTCAGCATCTGGTGCAAGGTCAGGGTGGTGGACACTGAATAGGCAAAGCTCTAGGTTCCACACTTGACCTCACCTCTTCCTCAGCTGAGTAGTGTCTATTGTATTTCTTTTATATAGAAGAAGGTTCCACTGCTGTATCCTTCCCCCACCCTTAAAAAATTAAGAAACCACTGGACTAGACCATCTCTAAGGTCCCCACTTAGCTCTAAACTTTTCACTACTATATATATATATATATATATATATTAAATGAGGTTTACAAGGAGTAGTTGTGGCTGATAATCACAAAAACTGTATTTGAAATCTGAAAGCTTGGGTTCTGCTTCTGATTCAGACCTTTTTAAAAAAATTTCTTACTTCTAGCAAGTCATTTAACTACTTCTTAGCTTCAATTTTCTGCTCTTTGAGGGCACAGAATTAGATTCTTGAAATAGACAGTCTGTATTCTTCAGGTTTCTAGTGTGTTTTAGTAATATTTGTTAGGGGAGCTAGAACAGACAGGGCTTCCACTTCAGCAGTGCAGTTATGTTTTTACCTTTTTAGAATTAGAGATTGAGAAATCATTTCATTTGAAAACAAAATGGTTCTATTTATTTTTTATGAAAAGTTTAAAAACCACAAGATTAGATTATAAATTGCCCTTTATTTCTGAAATTTAATATATTTATTTATACAGATTAAGTGGTACAATGAAGACTGCAGTACAGAATTTCTTTCTCTTATAATATAGTGTGTTAGTTTTCTTTGCTTCATGAAGGAGTTGTATGAAGCTTGTTAATAACAACACAGTATATCTTTGATAGAGTTCAACTTTTCTTCTTTTTTCTTTTTTCTTCTTAGTCTTTCCAAATTAGGATAATTGTGGTCTCTGACTTTTTTCCAGTTAAATTTTTAAAATATATTTTAATTTTTTACATTCTACAATCACTTTTGACTTTTGGAATTAATATAAGATAGAGACAGGTAGGCAGACAAAACCAAACACTAAATGATAGTATTTTCTTCTAGGAAGTTAAATTTTGGGTATAATTATTCCAGGGGGAAAAAAAAAACTTCCTAAGACAGTGGAAACTACTGATAACTTTTAAAAACTAAGTCAGTTTATGCGAGTCATGCCTCCTTTCATAAACATGTCATTATTAACAGGAAGTTTGTTGGCTGTGATTTATTCTGTGTTCCTATTTTACAGGTTTATTTAATGCTTTTGGTGAAAATCATGACAGCCACATAGATTTTAAGGAGATATCCTGTGGGTTATCAGCTTGTTGCAGAGGACCTCTGGATGAAAGACAGAAATGTAAGTGTGTTAAACATCACAAAATTTGGAAGCTATACAGAGAAAAAAATTAGCATCCATTCATGTAAAAAATCATCTGATTAAGGCTTGAATTTTCATCCCTTTGGCAAATAGCAATCTCTTGCTGAGGTTTTACTGAGGTCAGCGTAAAGGTTCAATCATCTATTCTTTTTTACTGTGGAGTAATTTAAGATCTTTGTTATTAATAATGGTTGATTTTCCAGATGAATGTACAATTCATGATAAATGAACTACATCATTCATGATGTGTTTGAAAATGTTAAGCATATAGAAAATATTTTCTGGTAGTCTATATAGAAAATTTGTCTTGCTTAACTTGAATTCCAACTTATTTTCTAGCACTGTGTATATTGATATTAGCAAAATTAAATTTATGATAAAACAATTTTATTAAATACTAAATTTATCTTTTAAACCTAGCTAAAATATTATAGCGTAATTTATAAGCATATTACATTAATAAATCTTAACCATATTTGGTTAGGAAAATGCAGCAGTTTACATTTAATTGGAACCTAATTCTTATATTTTCACTAGGGTCATTATCTCTGCATATTTCTAAAATACAGCTTCACAAATACTGCGTATTTTGGGTATGATACTTATTAGTTCAATATTCTTTAGTAATGTTGTACTGTGATGTACTCAGTTAATTTAATAGCATAATTAATACATAATTATTACACACACGGGTGTGTGAAGTAGATAATTATTTAATCTTAAAAATTTAGATTTCTTTTATCTTCCCTGATAGTATACCATTACTCTAACCTGGCTTTGTGATAGATTATTTGTTCACATTAAAGTTCTGGTATTAAAGAGGCTGAAGTCTTTGTTTCTCAATTGAGGTTAATTATTGTCTTAAATTTTTTTTTAATTTATTTTTTGCCAGTGGACTAGTGGAAGTTAACCAACTAGACTAACTAGCAATTTTGCTGATATTGATGTTAATTAGCAAAGTGCTGATATTTCGGATTTTTAGCTTGTTGTATATAAACTTCATTGAAGATTTGAGATTGTTCTTAGGCAAAAATATTGGGTGCACATTAATTACACTGGAGAGGCAAAATCTTTATACAGTCATCTCTCATTATCTGCTGAGGATTGGTTCTGAGACCCCCTCAGATACCAAATCCATGGATGCTCAAGTCCTTATGTAAAATGGCATAGTGTTTGCATATAACCTATGCACATCCTCCTGTATACTTTCAATCCTCTCTAGGTTACTTGTAATACCTAATACAATGTAATTATTTGTAAATACAATGTAAATGATATGTAAATAGTTGTCAGTGAATAGCAAATTCAAGTTTTGCTTTTGAGAACTTTCTGGGAAAATTTATATATATATATTTATATAATTTTTGACCTATTGTTTATACCTGTGAATGCAGAACCAATGGATACAGGGGGCTGACTGTACCAGCTTTTTGTTGATTCTTAATGTAGATGGAATATTTTCAACATTGTAAGAATCAACTCTGAAGTGATCAGTTTTAAATATTAGAAATTAATTTAAAAGCTTGAATTACCTTCTCAAAATCTGTGAGATATTGTATAGTAACTTGGCCCTTCTTTTTCAGTTTGCAAGAAATTTAACTTTAGATTTAGGTGAAGGATAGAGTTCTCTAAGCTGGCTAATGATATAAGGAGAGAGACTTGTGAAGTGTACAGGAATTCCTACAAGTTCAAAGGACTTTAATGACACAATCTCCTCCAAATAAGAACTTAATCCAGAATGTAATTGTTTGAGGAACTAAGTAATTTTACTAGGGCGGCTTGTAATAAAATGTATTATACTTCAGAATATGAAAGTAATTTCCCTCCATAAGAGTTTCTTTTCTTTAGTTTGCTTCAAGGTATTTGATGTTGACGGTGATGGAGTTCTCTCTAGGGTTGAACTGAGAGACACGTGGTTGCACATTTAGAGGTCTGGAAGGACAACTGCACCGATGATACCCTGGTAAAGTCTGATTGTATACATCTTCTTGAATGTAAACTTCCAACAGGAACATAGAGTGAAGAATTTTTTAAAACAGGTTGAGAAAAAGATTTCTTACTACTTCTAGGTTCTATATTATGCTACTCAAAATATTCATAGCCAAAGATGCAAAATTGGGAAGAGAATTTGCCTTAGAAAATTTAATAAGCTGAATGTATTATATTAAAAAAATGAAACCACTGGAAAATTGTCATAAATTTTTAAGGCAAACAAGCAATCTATTTCTGTAATTAAAAAAAGAAAAAAAAAGTTGACCGAAAATACTTTATACTTCAGCTACTGGCTAATAAAAATGATACCTTCTCTATCCTAACTACTGATTTGGGTTTCTGGTTTTAAAGGAATTACATGTGGATGTATCCAACATTGTAGAAGACACATAGAATGCACATGACACCACAAAGGTGAGTCTAGCAGAGACTAATTTATTCTTTTCTAAAAATACATTATATTCTGAATTGCTATACATACCTTACGTATACATACTTGAATCTCTTCTACATCATCCCTGCTAAATGCTTATTTGGACCTGTGGTTACAATACCTCCAAGTTGTCCCTAAGGAAAGCCCATTCCACCTTTAAACAACTCCATTAAGTGTTATTTACATAAAAACATTATATTTTATAAGCTAGGCATTTTATAAAAATTAAGTAGAGACAGCCCTTGACATCTGTAGTTTATAATCTTTACTTCTCCCATTTTAATACATTATGGTAAAACAAAGCTTATATTGAGCAAAAGAAGCCACAGAATAAAAGAACACATTGTACAATTCAATTTATATGAAGTTCTAGAACAGAGACAACTCATGTTAATAATTGTTACAATAGTGATTTTGGAGATGCGTCATTTAACTGGGAAGGACCATAGGATATCTGGGATGATGGAAATTATTTTTTATCTCAATCTGGGTGGTGTATATAGTTTTAAAATTTTTTTTTTCAATAATATTGGTGAGGGTCTGTTCTAAGTTTTTTAATAGCAGCCAGAATAAGTGTATAATAGCAGAAACAAGCATGTACTTTACAAAGAATAAAGCCTTGAATTTTTTTTAGTTTCACAACATTTATTAAAGATATTATAATAGGTTTGCCTTAATGTCTATGTATCCCTGTGAAACTGAAGATAATCCATATATGTGAGACACATATGAGTTAATTTGACCCTTTGTATTCAAATGTTGACATGTACCAAGTAGCAGATGGTAGGATGTAGACCATAGTGGTCTTATACAGGCTTAGAAAAATAAGTAACTTTTTTTTTTCAATCACAAATCCAGAAGAAATCATCATAGTCTTATTAACTGACACTCAACAGAAATAAATAATAGAAATGAATTTTTCAGGGCTTGATCTTTGGCAACTCAGATAACCATCTTCATTTACTTTTCTGCCCAAAACTAAGGTAGCCATTTCTATTTGGTATATATGAAAACAGAAACATAGGAAAGTTTCTGTTAGGAAATACCTTATGTACAGATACAATTTCCATTGCCTTTTTTCTGGGTGTTTGATAAGTATGGAGGTTATCATCGCTGTCTATTTTTATGTAAGACCGTGTTTCTTCTTATGGCTGTACTTTTGAACATTAAAAAAAAAGATCATTTAGCTGCTCCATCTCCGTGTAACCATATAATGAAATGGTAAAAATTTAGAATAGAATTTGGACCTTTCAACCAAACCTATTACCCATATTCACTGGTGACTAGACTGTGACAGTATTACCCATTATTTTGTACCATTACATTGGTATTAATATACTTTTATGGAAGTTGCATCATGAAAGCCAATAATTACCATCATAGTGCTTTAAAATCTTTTCTTATAATACATGATATTATATATTGAATGAATACATGAATATCATTAATAATAATTATTAAATATCATTAAATAATAAATCATTAGATAATAAAAATATAATTAAGTAATAAAAGCTAAGAACATTATTATTCATCTAGGATTGTTAAGGTGATTGTTCAAAACATGAAGTAAGAAGCATTTGGTTATATTTTTGCCTGCCAAGAAATATTGTCTACTGTATATAAATGTAATTTTTGGTACACTTTGACACCAAAAAAAAAAAATACTGCTTTATTCAACTTGTGAAAGTAATGTTAAATTTTATTTTGAGGAAATGTTAATATAGATACTCATTTATTATATATATTTAGTTTTTTAAAATCTCTTAAGAAGTCTATTAATATTGCCAGATGTTTTAAAGAAGATCTTAGAAAATTGTTAGGGTCAAAGGGCATAATCCAGAGAGTTTGGAAAGATGCTTTCAAAGTTAGTAAATAGTCCTTTTTCTCTAACCAGAACCTTTTGTGGGTTCTGTTAGTAAACTTCACCTTGAACCAGAAGATACTGTGAGTTATTTCCCAGGTCTTACTGGAGGATGAAGATTTTTGGTGATAAATTGCCCACGTTGTGACTGACTACTTCAGAGTTTGGTTACTTTTGAACTTATTCTTGCTGGCCTACTTTCAGATGAACACATAGCATCTACGTTAAATCATTAGTTTTCTTTCAGACAAATGACCATTGCAAGTTTAATAAAACAGATTTTATTCAAATAATATAAGAAGATGAAGATTTAAGATATTCTTAAATATTGTTTCTCTTTCAGAATGGCCATCTTAACTCTAGAGGAATATCATATCTGGAGTGTGAAAAATGTTCTTGCCAATGAGTTTTTGAATCTACTTTTCCAGGTATGTTTAAGGTAAATGACAGAGACCGAGGGCAGTGGTACCAGTAGTTCTACATCTTTTCCATTATGTACTAGTTAGACAACTAGACTACAAAACCATATATTGTCAAAAGAACTGCATTAACCTGTACACCACCTGCAGATGGTAAGTTAGAGCGTGCATGCTTCTCAGAGTCACAATGTGCATGATAGGAAAGTAGAGTATAGCTGATAATGTTTATCTTAATAACTCATGATAGAGCAGATTGTAGACACATAGAAAAGAATTTAAAATGTAAAAGCCATTATAATTTGCTATTTTTCTTTACCTTTTTTTTTTTTTTTTAAGACCCTTCCTAACAAGTAAGGCAGTGTGGACAGAGACATAGATCATAAGTCGGCAGCTGTAAATTTTTCACAAAGTATACAATCTTTCCAGTTAGGAGGTTATTTTAGATGCAAATCTGTTTCTTAATTTTCTTTTATTCTTTCTTTCTTTCTTTTTTTTTCTTTTTTTTAATTTAATTCTTTAGAAGGTCCAAAAAAGATTGAAGGAGAAAGGAGGAAAAAAAGCTGTCAGGGGTGAACATGAAATCATAAAACTTGCCAGATTTTAACTATTTTCCAGTTAAAGTAGTTCTCTTTGCTCCAATTTAAAGAAACAACTTATAGTTTCCCATTTTTCATAGTTCTTCATAAATATATGTTGATTTAATAGTATTTTACAGGGTGTGAGTAGGGACAGACTGGAAGTTCAAGATTTGTAAATACTGACAGGTATATATAGAATAGATAAACAAGTTTATACTGTATAGCACAGGGAAATATATTCAAAATTTTGTAGTAGCTCATGGGGAAAAAATATGAAAACAAATATACGTATATTCGTAAAGTACTGAAAAATTGTGCTGTACACCAGAAATTGACACAACATTGTAAACGGACTATAACTCAGTAAAAAAATAAAAATAAGATAAAACTGTTAGAACACTATAAAAAAATAGTATTTTAGATTCTTCTTATTTTATTCTCCTTTTCTTATAAAAGCACCCCTATGAAGATCAATAAGACTTGATATCTTTATATCTATCATGATTCTCCATTGTAAATAGAGTAACCTGCCTGTGACACAGCTATGTTAGAATAAATGAAAATTGGACACTTCCTGACAGCTAATAATTAATGTATATTTAAAGCATATGAAATCTGATAAGTCTATGATACCCATTTAAATCAATCAGTTGCTCCACTGTCAGTTATCAGCCAGGATCTAAGTTGATGTCTTTATAAAATATAAATACATATAAAAATAATATAAACCTACTATAAACAGAAATGACTTGCTTAGTAATATGAAAATTGAGCAGCTATTTTTATCTCATTTAAAATGATGTCCTCAATTACTTTGTTATCATTAATTATATAAACATTTTGACCAGTTGTTTGTGTCTGAGTCACCTTGCAGCTCTTACATAGCAAAGCATTTTGAACTTTTATATTGCCTTTCCTATTTTCTCATGTTTATCAGGGACTTGCATAGGCACTATTTTTTCTAGGACTCTATAAACAGATGTATGCCTGAGATTTTCTTTTGTGTCTGTGTTTCTAGCATTATATTACTGACAGATTTTTTTGTTGGTTATCAATCTAATTTTTTTTCTTGGTATATATAGTCCTTTCAGCCCTTTCAAATATATATGTAGTCAGTTTACAATGTGTCAATTTCTGGTGTACAGCACAATGCTTCAGTCATACATGAACATACATATATTAATTTTCATACTCTTTTTCACCATAAGTTACTACAAAACAGTATTGGATATAGTTCCTTGTGCTATACAGTATGAACTTGTTTATAAATTGGGAGTTTGAGATTTGCAGGTACTAAATATTAACATTACATTTTATGATGCTTACTTTATCCCATATTCAGACATGCTTTTAAAACTTAATTTTCACTTAATATATAAGTAATCAGACTTACTCTAAATTGTTTTATTTTCTGTCTGTTTCTAAAATAGAATTAGCTAGTAAATTCAGTGATAAAAGCTTGAATTATACTTTTATTTTATTTGCCAAGATCCCACTCCTGGCTGACCATTTTGGGTATTTAAGTATAAAGTAAGTAAATGTCAGTAGAATTAGGAAACCATTCCTGTGGTAATATTATTTTCAGTCCTTTCAAATAAACTCAGTGCCCAATATTTTGCAGAGGAAGCATTCTAAACACGATCAGGATCTTCTATCTTGTATGTTTGTCAGAAAGCGTCAAATGTTAAACAGTTTGATAAACAGAATAGTGCACCACACTGACCCCTACCTATATCCATGCTCTAATCCTGAAATCTGTGAATATGTTATTTTACATGGCAAAGGGGATTTTGCAGATGTATCAGGTTAAGGACTCTGAGACAGGGAGATTAGCCTGGATTATCTACATGGGCCTAGTCTAACAATAGGAGTCCTTAAAAATTGAAAATCTTTCCCAGCTGTGGTCAGAAAGATATGACTTTGGAAGAAGGATTAGAAAGCTGTAAAGCTGTTAGCTTTGAAGATAGAGGAAGGGCCATGGGAAAAGAAATGTGGGTGAACTCTAGAAGCTGGAAAAGACAAGGAAATATATTCTTCCTTTGACCTACAGAAGGGCATACAGCCCTGCTGACATCTTGATTTTTAGCCAAATGATACCTGTTCCTGACTTGACCTACAGAACCATAAAATAATAAGTTTGTGTTGCTTTAAGCTGCAAAATTTGTGATAATTTGTTACAGCAGTGATAAAAATAAATATAGGTGAGGTAATCCAACTTTATGGATTGGAGGGCTCAGCATTTTAAAGATGTCAGTTCCCCTTCAACTGATTCAAAGATTTATATGTGCACATCAAAATCCCCAACAGTTAATTGTTGTTACTGTTTTTTTGTAGAACTTGACAAGCTGATTCTAAATACATAGAGAAGCGTGAAGGGCCAACAATAGCCAAGATGATATTAAAGAACAATGTTAAAGGACTTATAAAACAATATTAAGTCTATGTGATAACTACCTAAAGTTAGACATATAGACCAATGGAACAGCATTGAATTAAACCCTGTACCATACATGAACAGTAACTTTAGATAGACTATAAATCTAATATATTTGAAACATAAAGCAAAGCATCTGGGGGAGGGTAAAGCTCAGGTGGAATGTGTGCTTAGCATGCATAAGGTCTTGGGTTCAACTCCCAGTACCTCCATTAAAATAAATAACCTAAACCCCCACCAAAATAAAGCATCTACAAAATAGTGTAGGAGATATTTTAATGACTTTGAAGTGGCAAAGAGTTCTTAAACCGGACAAAGCATGAAACATAAAAGAAGAGTTTTAAGTTGGACTTCAGTAAAATTAAGAATTATTTTTATCAAGAGATACCATTAAGAAGGTGAAAAGCTAAGCCACACGGTGGGAAAATATATTTGCTATACCTATATCCAACAAAAGACTTGTATCTAGGGCATATAAAGAACAAAAACCAGTGGAGAAAAAGGCAGAACCTCAATATTAAAATATGCAAAATAATTGAACAGGTGCTTCACACACACACAAAAAAATCCACATAAGCTATGAAAAGGGGCTGACCTCTTTAGTAATAATGGAAATACGTACTAAAACCACACTTGGAACACCATTAGACATCCACTAGAATAGTTAGTTGTTAAGTGATATGAAGCATTGGTGAGGGCAACAAGCAATGGGGACTTACACATGGCCAGTGGGAATATAAATTCTTACAAATACTTTGGAAATAGGCTTTTTGAATGAAAGTTATATATGTGTGTGTGTGTGTGTGTGTATGTACACACACACACATACACATACACACACACCCACAACCTATTACCAAGGGTAAGCCATGTGTGTACCCTTCAGAAACTTCTACATCTGAGCACCAAAGGACATCCAGAAAATTCTCATAATCACTATTTGTTATACCCCCAAATAGAAAATGACCCAAACACTTGTCAACAATAAATACATAACCATAAGTGGTGGCACATGCATACAAGTTGTATACTTTAAAGCAATAAAAAATATACTAGTTTACAGAAAACACTAGTGGATGAATCTTACATAATGTTGAGTGGAAAGTACGGGACCAAAAATTTCAAAAGCAAAAAAACCAATCCATGGTGGCTGAATTTAGGATGGTGAGTCCATCAAAGGGGTGCCGTAGTAACTGGGAAGAAACCCAAAGTGGAACAGCAATGTCCTGTTTCTTGACTGGATGAAGGTTACATAGATGTGTTTACTTTGTGAAAAATCACTGAGCTGTATACTTAAGATGTGTTCACATATAAGCATGTATACTATATTTGCATTTTTTAAAAAAAAGTTTGCTTGCAAAAAAAGATATCCAAAGCCCAAGTATTTATCAGTAGGAGAATGGATAAAACAAATGATAGTATATTCAAACAATGGAATACTACTCAACAATAAAAAAGAACCAACTACTGATAGAAGGATGAACCTCAAAAGCCTAATTTATACATTTCATTGTTAGGTAAATTTTAACTCAGAAGGTAAACAAAACTGTAAACAGGCATGTGCCCTGGTGGGAGGGGTGCTGTAGCCTGTGTCTCCTCAGACCTGTGCCATTACTGGCACATCTCGCAAGAAGAGAGGCAGGGCTCAGCCACAGCTACCATCTCCTCCTGTGCATAGTGCCTGGGCGGGGGCGGGGCTGAGGCCTGAATCTGCACGTGGGGGCTCCACAACCTCCTAGGCAGGACTGAGACTTGTTTATAGCCCGAGGCAGAGAGGATCTTTCTACCCTGACACCTCAGAGAACTTGTGCTGCCAAGAGAAACAAGGAGCTCAGATTTGGCACAGAGCATAGGTGGGGCTGTTCCGCAGTCTTCCCCGAGCCCACCTACAGACCGCCTACCCGAGGCAGAGCAGGCAGCTGCACAGAGCAGCAGAGTGACCAGCACGAGGAGAGAGCAGGTGGGCAGCCACCCACCTTCCTGGCAGGAACACAGCACCTGACCACGGTGCTGGGACGGGGTGTGATCTGCCCACCTGCCTCCCCCTGATCACAGCATCTGACTGTGGCATCAGGAGGGGGAGTGACCTGCCCGCCCACCGGGTAAGAGCTCAGCTCCTGACCTAGTGTTAGGAGGGGACACAATCTGCTAGCCAACAGCCACTGAGAGCAGCACAGATGAGGGCGCCAACAGAAGGCCTATGAAACAGCAAGCTGAGTTCGCGAAGCAGGGTGAAGATACAAAGACCTGTCGATCAAATCATTAAGGGCACACCATCTCCAGGTTAAGTAGGTAACTGATACTCCTTAAGCCACGTTGCCAGAGAGATATGAGCAATGTGAAGAAGCAGAGAAACCACTCCCAATTAAAAGATCATGAGAAATCCCCTGAAAGCATGATCAAGGAAATAGACATTGATGGCCTACTAGATCAAGGTTTCAAAAAAAGAGTGATCAAAGTACTGAAGGAACTAAAAAAGATAGTGTTTAGGGATATAAAATATGTCAAAAATGAAATAGAAACTATAGAGAAGAACCAAGTAGAATTAGTAAACTCATTGTCTGAGATGAGAGCTGACCTAAAGGCTGTGCAAAGCAGACTAGAAAATACAGAAGAACAAGTATGTGATCTAGAAGACAGGACAACAGGAAGCACCCAATCAGAACAGCTGAGAGAAAAACAAATAAAAAACAATGAAAACAATATACGGGACCTATGGGGTAATATAAAGTGTGCCAATCTATGCATAATAGGAGTTCCAGAAGGGGAAAAAGAACAAAGGGGATTGAAAAGGTTTGGGAAGGACTCATGACTGAAAACTTCCCAAACCTAAAGAAGGAATCATATCCAAGCACAGGAGGCTCAGAGGGTCCCAAACAGGAAGAACCCAAACAGACCCACACCAAGGCACATCCTAATCAAGATAGCCAGAGTCAAGGATAAAGAAATGATCCTAAAGGAAGCAAGAGAAAAACAGAGTGAGTTACAAGGGAACCCCCATAAGGTTTTCAGCTGATTTCTCTACACTATTTACAACAGCTAAGACATGGAAACGACCTAAAATGTCCATCAACAGATGACTGGATAAAGATGTGGGATATTTATATGATGGGATACTATTCAGCCACAAAAACTGACAACATAACGCCATTTGCAGAGACATGGATGCTCCTGGAGAATGTTATTCTAGGTGGAGCAGAACAGAAAGAGAAAGAGGAATACCATATGAGATCACTCATGTGTGGAATCTTAAATATATGCAATGTCTTGTGGTAACTCACAGCAAAAAAAAAAGTGACAATGAATGTATGTACGTTCATGTATAAATGAAAAATTGTGCTCTACACTGGAATTTGTCATAACATTGTAAAATGACTATTACTCAATAAAAAATGTTTAAAAATAAGTAAAATAAAATATAACCTTTAAAATACTGTATAATGAGAGGTGTGATGTTCTAGTATCTGTTCTAAGAAGTACGTTAGACACACATAAGAGTAACCAATGGTCAGAAAGATCACATGTTACCAGCTACCACCCCATGCAAATTAATGGCATTTAGGAGATATTCATATATGTGTGTACATATGTAAAATATGTATTAGTATATATGTAAATCAAATAAAATATAATCTAATGTAAAATCATATCAGCAAAAGCACTGTGCTGACATAAGTATCTTGGTGTAAATAGATTACAATTTTTTATTGAGTTGTCATAATGGGAATATTGTGAACCAAGTGGAAGTTGTAAAAAAAAAGTCATCCAAAAAAAAAAAAATCCTGACTACATGAAAAGATGCACAGTTACTATAAGGCCTCTCCCCTTATTTACTATCAGTGTGAGAAAGTCTCTTGGAATAAGTTAGGAGAATTAAAAACTCTTAACAAGACACAAAAATGCACTCTCTGTTAAAGAAAATAAACCAAAAGAAAAAACAAATGAATGGACAATTAAGATCCTACAGATAAAAATACCAATTTTTATGGGAAATATAGCCTTAAAATAAAAAATGAGATTATATTCTAATTTCACCTTTTGAATAAAGATATACAAAATTTAGCTGAATACCTTCGTATTTTGCACTTACGAAGAAAAAATGTAATTGCAATGAAAAAACAGCCATTATCCTGCCTTTTGAGTATTCTAAAGTTTTAGGTTTGAATATATTTCATCTTAAATGGTCTTAAGCACTATGCAGTGGTTGGTGTTTTAAAAATACCACTGTGTGTGGAACTTCTAAAAGTGATTCAAAAAATTTATATTTTTGTAATAATTTAGTAATGGCCCGGATATTATTTTTAACAAGACTACTCACCATGGAATGGTGCAAGATTTTTTCGATGAGTTTATATTCACACATGTTGAAGATTGTCACTATATTATGAGAAAATGTCAACCATGGCAGTATTTTGACTTGAAAACGAGATAAACTGAGAAGCATATTTTAAGTATAAAATAAATGATTGCATGCCTTTAAAGACAAGAAAGTAAAAGCACGATAAACTCTGACTTTGACACACTTAAAATATAAAAATTAACATAATGTGATTTACACACTTCTCTTTAACTCTTTCAGAACTTTCTCAGCCCCTTTCCCATTACACCTGCGTCCCTGCTCCTGACCCGCGCGGTGTACACACCCCTGTTCACACGGGGGAGGGGGACCCGGGCGGTAAGGACCAGGGACGAGGACACTCACCCGCTCCCTGCGGGCGAGGAGAATAGTCGAAGCGGGCCCGCCAGCGCACCCGTCCCCTCCTGCCCAGCCGGCCGGGGCCCCAGCTCGGTCAGGTCCACACACACCCCGGCAGGAAGCGGGCGCAGGCAGTGGGAAACCGGCGTAAGTTCAGACAGCGGGCGGGGAGCGTCCTCCTCCCGCGGACACGCAGGCAGCGCTGTCCTGGAGCCTCCATGGCGCCGCCCGCTCAGTCCTGAGGAAAACAAGCTCCGCCCCCAGGGAAGACGCTGGCTGCTTACGCGATCTGCGCATGCGCACCGCCACCTAAGACACGCTGGCTTCGCGCGCCCCCTGCAGGTCCTCGAGGGCGGTGCAGGATACTCAGAACTCCCTGTAGAACACATGACCCCTCCCAGCCAGGATGCTAAATCACCGGAAATCTCAGTGCCCTGGCCTCTTTGTTGATGGCACTGGCGATGCGCTCATCCAGCCATGCCTGCTCTCTTGCCTGGCACATGCCTCAGTCTTTGGAATCCCGCCTGAGTCAGATTCTGTTCTGGAGGAAGGACAGGTGCAGAAGAATCTCAAAATTCCAGACTTAGAAGATGATCAGGAACCCAAACTCAACTCTCTCAATTCCCTGGGGTCCCCTGAGGAGTGTGGTTTTCTCAGAACCATCTGCCCTGTGTCAGGAGCAGACCAAGCCTCAGGTAGCTTAGAGAGGCTATCATGCAGCACATGCTTTGGACGGTTCTCAGTTCTGACCTGCATGATCTTGAGACCCTTTTGTAACTCCTAACACTGTTTTCTCATACCTATAGTGATGGTTATTGATGACTGAGTTAATCGTCTTACAATGCTGAGGTGCTATTGTTCCTTGGAAAACAGAATATTTTGAAGGGATCAACTGTTTATCACTTCCCCCTAATTATGTTTTTAAAATTAGAAATGTTTCAGGGGGCACTCAGGTCCTCCTCTTGCACCAGTTCCTGGTGTTGGCAGTTTCTGCTCTGAGCTCCAGATCCTGATCCTGCCGGTGGTCTATGGTGATGCCAGTGTGTGCATGCTCTTCCTTGTGCACCGGTGTGGAAAGGAGACAGCCCTTCCCCTACATGAGGCTGCAACATTCTGACACTCAAAGCAGGCACAATGAAGAATCAGCTAGAGCCCCCAGTACCAGCTGTCCCAGGTAGAAACATCACCTTCACCACAGTGTTCCTGTGCTCCTATCAGGCCTTCACTACTCCCAGCAGGCCATGCATGAGCAGTGTGACAGGTGACTGCCTGTCCCAGCACAGCATGGTGGTGATGATCCCACCTTATCTGTTTGTCTTTGGAGTGTCCCCACACCTCTCTGAGCTTCACTTTGCTCTTCTCACAGGCAGGGTTGTACAGGCATGAACCTCACAGTGTTATGATAGGTAGTCATGGTAGCTGCTCACCCAGTGGCAGGCTCTGCCGAGAAGGCTGCTGGGAGTGCTGTGTGTCTTCACACTTGTCCTTCACTCTCCCCAGTGAAAACACTCTTGGCCTTATCCTTCCCTGGCCTGTGGCCTTTCTGTGTTTGCAAAAGAACATGGAAACAATCTGTTTGCAAAGAAGTTTTGAGGTTCTGTCCATCTGGTCCAGGAAATGCTGACTCTGCTAGATGTGCTGTTGGGTGGGCTCTCATGGGAGAGGCTTGGGCAGGACTTCCCTTGGCAATAAGCTGCCCCACCCAGGCCTTTCCATGATCCAGATTCCTGGGACCAGGGTGCAAATCCCCAGCTCCCCACTTGTCAACAATGTGACCTGGGCAACTTTCTCAAACCCAAGCTTTGTCCACCCAAGGTCATCAGAGATGGGGGATAACAGGATGTCCTGCACAGAGTGTCTGTGCAGATTAAGTGAGGTAGAACAGACAGAACAGTGGTGGGGCCTGGCCCATTGGTTGGCAGAAGGGAGCTCACCATGTGCAGCAATTTCCGCGAGTCACCCAGCAATCTGCCCAGAGGCTTAGCCACTCCATCACTATCATGTGTCTGAAGTCCACTTAACCACATGGGAGAGAAACAAACACATATTCTGAGTGTAGCTGCCACAGGGAAAAGTGTATCTGAGCGGGGAGTAATACCAGAGGGTGATCAGGATGGTGGAAGATGCCCCCTGAGGTTGAGCAGACTGGAGCTGCCCTCCAGAGCCTGGGGTTAGTGAGGATGGGCTTGTAGAAATGCCTCTCTCCTTTAACTATCAATGCTAGGTCCTGTGGGTACTGAGTCCCACAATCGGTGTGCTGCTAGTGCCCTCAGCACAGAGAAAAACCCAGGGGTTCCCACAAGGCTTCGGCCATGTCCTCTGCTTCCTGAACTCCCATTCTGGTGACCCCACCTGGGATTCAGAGATGAGGTGAGGCAGGGGCTTTTGCTGTCAACACCACTGCTCTACCCTGGGAATCTGACACACAGTAGGTGCTCGGTAAGTCATTGTTGAATGAACAGCAATACTGGGCCAAGTTTCTGTGGGTGTCTGTGCCCCCAGATCAGGGACCCCTCAGGGCCCACCTCACAAGTGACATGAAAATAATAATGCCACCAGGAGCAATAACAGTTCCTCAGAATAAGTGGGCTTTTCCAAGCACTCTCCACCTTTTGCAAAGGCCTCCCAGCAGGGAAGTGGGCTGTCAGGGGCAACACTGCACTCTCCACTGTAACAAGGAGAAAGCCAAGGGCCACAGAGAGGAGTGCCTTTCCAGTGTCACTGCTCACTTTCCCACCTTTTGGGAGACTGGGAGGCTTTTCTACTACATTCTGGCTCTGAAGCCCCAATACTGTTTGGACATGCCTCCCTCCCTGGAGCAGGGAACCACTAAGTGACCTGTCACTTGTCACCAAGCAGACAGGCTCATTTCAGCTCATTGTGCCACCTGCAGGTTGTACTAGTAGCAGGATCCTCTGGGAGACATCACACTCTCCCAACCTGAAAACAGGTAAACAGCTCACAGGTTTCCTGGAGAGGATGGTCACATGGCCTTGATCTGGCCAATCAGGATTTTCCATCCTCCCTGGCCACTGTGATTGTCTCAGGGCTGGGCACCAGCCCAATCAGGCTCCACGGAGGTCAGGCCTAGTTACTGGAATCCTGGGAGCAGAGAAGTTCTATTTCAGTTGGGAGTTGAGGGGTGATGATGTCAGCCTGTGGCAGTTGGTGACTATCTTGCTCTCATAAAGGCTGAGCCATGTGAAGATGACACCAGTGGCAGAGCCCAGAGGTGGGGAAGGATGACTTCTGCTGATGTCACTGAGCACCAGGTACAGCCCTGCCTGAAGCTATCTCCCTGTGGATGTCTCAGTTAGGTAAGTCATTCTCTCCTGCCCTGTTTGCTTCTTTAAGCCACTTTGGTTTTCTGTCACTGGTTTTAAGAAAAAGATTGACTATTCCTTCAAGCTGGCTAAATGGAGACCCTGGAACTGCAACAGTGTGGTGACAGGCAACAATGTGGCTAGTAGACTCCAGAGGCCTCTGTTCAAACAGGGGATTGTAAATGACAAGGGAGAGTACACATGGCCTCAGTGAACAGATTTGCTAGTGGTAGCTCGCAGTTCCTGGATATTAGAGTGCATGCACTCAGCCAAGTCTCAGCTCTGCTCTCACACCTGCTAACTCATACATCTCCTCTCCCACCTGCCCGGCCTAGGGGGGCTGGACACCCCCGGGCACCTGAAACAGCCCAGGGCTTTGTGTTTTAATTTACACAGGCTGCCCCCACTTCTGAGGGTGAGGGTGACTGGGTTCCAGTTTACAGAGAAAACAGACTAGACGGTCTCACTGGTGAGCTGTGGGGGTGGGACCCCAATCTACCATCTGACCTATGACTTCAGAGTGGACAGCCTCCCCACCCTCAGCCAGGATGCTTGCTAAGCCTAGGGGCTCAGGAGTCCTGCTCCCTCCAGCACCCCTCCTGGAGGTGAGAGTGGGTGGTGGCTCTTCCCTATACAACATTCACCCCTGCAGGGGCACACGTGTGACCTCACAGTCTGTCATCCCTTCCTTATGACCTGGACCTCCTTGGCAGGGCATGAGAGGTGCCTTGATGTGTGAGAACTGCAGTTCATGGGTGCATACGTGGGCAGGTGCACCATGAATGAGAGGACAGCACCCCAATTTAAGCCCCCTCCATGCTCAGATGATTACATCCTGGAATTGAGGGGTTCCCAGGTGTCAGGTGGCCAATTCTGGCCTTAGGGGCAAATTCTTATCACCCAGGAGGCTAATTTTTAAATTAAATTACACATTTACAATTCAATAGTCAAGCCCCTTTCTCAGCAGCCTTGTAGCCTCTCAGCTTTTACCCCTCGCTGTGACCATGTTCTTAGCTTCAAATTGAGTGCCATTATGGACATGAATATGTCCCTGTCATGTGTCACCTTCAGAGTAAGGGGCCACCAAAAACTCCCCTCCCTTCCCCTTGTCGATACCTCCACACAGGGAGTAGGGTCCTTTCGATGCAGTTGTGCAAATGTGTGAGCTAAGGGTTTAGAATGACCAGGCTAGGAGTGGTCTGCCCCACATGGCAGGGCAGGTGGGCTGGCAGGGGGTGATGGTTCACTTGTAAAACTCAGCTGGTGTCAGGCAGCGACAACAGACTGGCAGCCAAGGGCTCAGCTGGTGCAGAGTAAGCGGATTAAATGTGTTCACCCAGACACCTCGGGGATGGCAGCCCTAGAGTAAGACTACAATTGAGGAAGGTGGAGGGTCCCCAGTGCCTGGACCTCCACCTTCTAAAAATCAGGACTGAGATGTGGCTTTGAAATCAGAACACTGGGGTTCAAAGCTTCCCCCACCACTTGGTCAATAATTCAAAGCAAATGAGCCTCAGTTTTCTCATGTGTAAAATCGGAACATTGAAGCCTCTCCCTCTGAGGGTGTGGAGGGAAGTAAATGCGGTGACAGCAGAGCACAGGAGCTGTCTGGGCTGAGCCTGCACACAGGCAGGCCGTTGTTGCTTCCATGACCACCGTCTTCCAGGGCAGGGTCTGCACACTCTCCCTGTGAAGGTCCAGACAGTAAACATTCTAGGCTTTGAGGGACCTACAGTCCCTGTCACAACTACCACCCTCTGCTGTTGGAGGGCAAAGGCATCTCCTGCAGTAGGTAATCCAGGCTCGCACCCCCACTTCCTGGGATAAGTATTCCTGAGATACAATTGTCACATAACTTTGTTGGCTTTAGGTGTGCAGCATAATGACTTGTTACATGTGCATATTGTGAAATGATCACTGCATTAAGTTTACTTGACGTCTGTCATCACCCATAGTCACACACTATTTTCCTTGTGATCAGAAATTTTAAGAGGTACTCTCTTAACAACTATCAAATGCACAGCGCAGTATTGTTAACTACAGTCACCTTGCAGTACATTATGTCCCCAGGACTTGTTTATCTTCTAACTGGAAGTTTGTACATTTTGATTATCTTCCCGAATTTCAATCACCCCCTGACTCACCTCTGGCAACCACCAACCTGATCTCTGTTTCTATGGGTTTTGGTTTATTTTGTAGATTCCACATATAAATGAGATCATAGGTATTTGTCTTTCTCTGTCTTATTTATTTCACTTAGCATAATACCCTGAAGGTCCATCCAAGTTGTCACAAATGGCAGGATTTCATTTTTTTAATGTCTGAATAAGATTCCATTATATATACATATATATGCGTCACGTTTTCTGTATCCATTCATCTGTTGATGGACACTTAGGTTGTTTACATATCTTGGTTATTGTAAATAATGATACAGTGAACGTGAGGGTGCAGTTGTCTCATTGACATAGTGATTTCATTTCCTTTGGATATATTCCCAGCAGTGGACTTGCTGGATCATATGGAAGTTCTAATTTTAAATTTTGGGGGAGTCTTCTTACTCTTTTCCAGAGTGATGGCACCAATTTACATTCCCACCAACATTGCAGAAGTTTCCCTTTTCTTCACACCACCACCATCACTTGTTATCTCTTGTATTTTGATGACACCCACCCTGACAGGTGGGAGGGGATATCTCATTGTGGTTTTGATTTGCATTTCCCTGATGGTGAGTGATGTTGAGCACCTTTTCATGTACCTGTTAGACATCTGTGTGTCTTCTTTGGAAAAATGTCTATTCAGTTCCTCTGCCCACTTTTTAAATCAGATTGCTTGTTTTTTTGCTGTTGAATTGTAAGAGTTATTTATATGTTTTTGGTGTTAACCCCTTATCAGATACATAGTATGAAAGTACTTTCTCCCCTTCTGTCTGTTACCCTAACCTCTGCTTTCTGGATGACAGGGGTCCAGGCACTTGGGAATCTCTGCTTCTCACATGTTTCCAATGGTGGGTGGGTGAGGGCTGTGTTGTGATAAAACTGCACAACCGTGGGTCACTACCCCTTCTTTTAGAAGGTGGGCTCTGAAGAGTGCAGTGTGGGCAGGGATGTTTCCCTGAAGTCATCATTTGGATGGTCATGTGCCCTGGAACTCACATCTTCTAGCCCGGATGTGATGGGGGAATTTGCAAAGGGAGGACCTTGCAGCTAAGAGACTTACCAGGTGCTCTTGTGTCTTGTTGGAAGGACCTGGAAACAAAGTTGTGTGGAACAGGGACTCCTCCAGGTCACAAGGCTCAGTTCAGACTTCTGGGATGCAGAGACCTGCTCTGAGCCACTGTCACTGAGGAGGGAAGGGCCTCAGGCAGGAGGGAGTGGTTGCTGGATTTCACTTGCCCTGTTTGTCAAGTATCAGCTCTGGTGATGTGTGGCACATGGGCTTAGCTTTGGGCATGTAAGAGGAGAGGTTCCTGGGGAAGGGCTGGCTTTTTCCTCTGATTGAGGTCCTACTGTGTGCCAAGCACAGCAGTCCTCTTAGTCAGAGCTGGAAAGCCAGGCACAGAGAGGTCAGGGAGTTTCCAGGTCACACAACATTAGGGGCATCATTAGGGTCTGATGCAGACCTGACGCCCAGCCTACATTCTCTCTCCTTTCCCAGGACCATCATGATCCCACATGTCAGCATCACCCAGAGAGGCCCAGGTATGGGCACTGGGACCTTTCCTGCCTAACATGCCAGGAGCCTTAAGAGGGAGGACAAGACACTTCCTGAGTCCATGATGCCCAGAGGCTGCTCTCAGCAAGAGGCCCAGCACACACTCTTGGATGAATCCTAGCTCTGTCCTGAGTCACTCTGTCCTCCCTGCCTCAGTCCTTCTGCCCACATGGGGCTGGAAACAGCAGCCACTTCACAAAGGTCTAAGGAAACTCCAGGATCCTGGAAGCAGCGCCCTCACACAGGAAGCACGGTGGGGTCAGCCTCCATTGTCTCCTTAACTTTTCCTCACCTCTTTGCTGGATGAGGAGTCCTAGAGGGGCCCTGGCTTGTCCCAATTCTCACCCCAGATCAGGGTCCAGCAGGGGGTGGTGTCCAGGCTAGACTCTGTCCTCTGCCCCTTCTGGGCACCCTCATTCCCTACACCTTGGCTGCCTGGACACTGTCTTCCAGGGGCCACTCTGTGCCTCCCACACGTACCTAGCATCCACCCACCCTGGGTTACTCCATCGCCCTCTGGCCCTTGGACACACACCTACTCCGTGTTGAGTGGAAATGAGGTGACGGACATGCTGGGCCTCCTGGACAGTCTGGGGGAGCCTGATATCCCCATCCTGCCCACCGCCCCAAGAGCCCAAGTTGGGGAGATGGTGTGCCTCCATTCATACTCTGATTTGCTCAGATTCTCAGCACCTACCTTGCTGGGTGGATATGGGGGCAGAGGGATGATGTATAAGCAGGAGACCTGGACAGCAGAGCATGAGAAGGGGGCTAGCCCAGGCTGGTCTCATAACCCCCTTAGCCTTGGCTTTCTCATCTTTAAAGTGGGACAGACTATTGTGAGGTGAGCAGGATCCTGACCCATAGCCAGGCACTGTCCTACACGCATAAGAGAAGATCACTGACTCCTCATGAAAATCTGTGGGGCAGGGACAGGCGTTATCAACCATTTCTGCAGAAGAAGTAACTGAGGCACAGAGAGAACAGGGGAGGTGACCACCCCAGATTACAGAGCCCAGGCCATCTGGTTCCAGTGTCCAGGCTCATGGTCAGTGCCCACTCTGGGTTTCCTTCCTCCCTTCACCTTCCACTGGGACCCATGGCTGCAGCCTCATCTCAGTGTGATTGTTCAAGGGGAGCAGGATGGGGGCACTGAGGGCCCGTTTCTCTGAGCACTGCTTTCCCAGAAGGCTCAAGGGGTTGACTGTATTCACTATTGGACACCCAGGCCTGGGCCCAGGCCAGCCACACAGCAAGGCCTGAATCAATGATTGTTGAGTGAATACCTGGACCTCTGCATGTACCTGCATGTTGCTCCCATTTCCTCATCTCCACAGCTGGCTACCCGGCCAACACCTTATGTCATCAGGCCTCTGCCAGGGACAGTCAAGGGGACCAGAGCTGCTCATCTGGGGACAGGGAGACTCAGGGGCCCTGTGTCTGTCCCAAGCATCTCCTGGGCCAATTCACAGGGAAGCCCAGCCAGCTTCCAGGAACAGCAATCAGGTCCCAATCCCAGGGGTGTAGAGTAGGTCTTGAGGGGTGTTTCCTGAGACTGACTTTGTGTATGAAGGGGTCCTGGGGGTCAGGCTGCTTTCAACCTCCATTCCAGGCCCATACCCCTGCTGGCAGCATGGAGCTAGTCATAAAGGACACAGGCTGTGGGGCCAAGGCTATAGCAGGGCTCTGCTCCCTCTCTGTGGCTCAGTGTCCTCATTTGTAACAGAGAACTAGTAACAGGGCAATGGGAGGGCTCACTGAGACCCTCCTCTGTGGCTTTGGTTGGACACTGCCCTCTCTCTGCTCAGTGCCCTTCTCTGTAATAGAGAACTAGTAACATTTTTCTTAGCCCCTTTTGGCCCCATTTTTCTGAGTCTCTTTCCACATTGAGCCCAGGGCTTTCACAGAGATCACAGACTTGGGATGTAATCAGAGTGTGGTCTCAGCCCTAGTGGTCCCAACTGAGGCCAGAGGAACTTCAGGAGGGGTGGGAATCCATAAGTGCTTCATGGAGGAAGTGAGATCTGAGCTGTGTCCCCAAGGATGAGCTGTCATCCAGCTGAGGCCTGGCACTGAGCAGGACCCATGTACATGGTGAATGAGGGTGTGAATGAATGAATGGGCACCCCTCTAACAGAGAGTGAGGGGGGAAGTCCCCCAGGCCAAAGCAGGAAACACAGGGAACCCTGGGGGAACAGAGGGCGGGGCTGCAGTGTGATGCCTGCCTCACCCTTTATGGGTGTCTTGCCCCCACTTTAGCCTGTGTTCTGGTGGATTGGGAGCCCTTGCCTCTCCTCTGCTTCAGGATCCTGCTCTTCATTCCCAGCAACACCCACCTGTGTCACCTCAGTGTCCCCAAGTGGACCTGGACCTGTCTTGTGGGAGATTGTGAAGAGGGATTTGGTGTGCAGCCCAAGACTGAAGTGGGAGGGAGAGGATAATAGGGACCTCCAGAGGGGATCATGGGCTGGGGGAAATCGGAGGGGTGGGGAAGGCAGAGACTCAGGGCTGAAGGATCCTGCTAGTGGTGGCTCTTTCTCAAGGGGCTTCACAGGGAGGAAGCATTCATGGGGTAAAGGCAGAGCTCAGTTTGGGGCTCGCTGACATGGAACAGCTCATCACAGAGACGTCCAGAGGAGCTGGATATAGGGAACAAAGGTGCCACTGATATCAGGGTCAGAGCCTGAGACCCAGATGAGGTGGGGCGGTGGTGCAGGGTAAGGGGCTTGAGGATGTCAAGATGTTAATTCATTGGGGTCCTCAGGGTGGGGACCTTCATGTTCATTTCACATGGTGCCTGACAGAGCTAGACTTAGGGAGCTCACTGAGTAGACACGTGCTGACAACCTGGAGTCTCCTGTTTCCACATAAAGTCACTGGTGTGAAACCAGCTGTCACTCTTTAGAGTCATACACCCTCACCCCTGGGCTCTCTGTGTGCCTAGAGCCCAGTGGCACCTTACCTCCCACTCCCCACTGCAGGACCCTTTGCACACCTGCATTTCCACAAGCTATAAAACATCTTCTCTTGCTGTGTGTTTACCCTATGAAAACTCATTGCCCTAGGAAGAGGCCTCACATCCTGCCCTTATTAAAGTGGTAAAGCCTGTTGTTCAGAGAAGCCCCTGTCAGATCTCACAACCAACCAGGTACCTGTGCAAGAATTGATCATGCAGCCCCCTCCTCCTTGTGTGCACAGCACCCCCCCAATAACAGACCCCACACACTCAACCTTGGCCCTCGTGTAGGCACCTCTTGCCTGTGTGGCCTGATGTTGCCTATAGCAGTGTCCCTATTAAACTTTCCTAAACCCTTCTCAGACGCTGGTAATTCTTTATCAACCCAAGTAACTAGCCCGCCATTGTGCCCACAACACCTGAAACAGAATTGGCTAAATTATGCAGATTGATGATGCAGGTTAATTTGCTATAAAGGTGAAATCAAGGTTTACAAATAAAAGCAACATACATACTCACGGCAGGACTAAGAACTCACACGGATAACTAAGACCCTCCATGCGCATCCCACTGTGGCCTCAGGGCCTTTGCGCTGGCTGCTCTTTCAGCCAGGATCTCTCTCTGCCTGCTTCTTAAACACCTCCAGGAATCTGCTCAAATGTCCTCCCTGACCTTATTTTTCTCCATGGAACATATCACCTCCGGACACTGTGCATATTTTACTTAATTTTCTCTGTGTCCCCCACCAGGCTGTCTGCTGCATGAGAATGGAGACCTGCCTGCTTCACTACCTGCTGTGCCCGGTATCTGGAACCCGCCCAACACACAGTAGGACGTCAGCGAATGTGTGACGGGTGTGTGATCACTGTAAGCCACAGACAAAAGTCTTCCCAGCAGTGATGGTAAGAGTCATTCATTCTCTACTTACTGAGCCCTACTGTGCACTGGATACTGACCTGGGTGGGAGGCATGCAGTGGATGAGACACAGTGAGCACACACTGCATGTTAGGAGGGACACGTGTTCTGGAGAGCACACAGGGCTGGGGGAAGTCAGGAGTGCAGGAGTGGAGGAGAAGAGGGCCAGGTGGTGACAGTGGTGGCAGAAGAGACAGAGAGGTGGGGCCCAGGTCTTGCAGGGCTTGATGGCTCCTGTGAGGGTTTTCCTCAGGGCAGCGGAACCATGGCTGGGCGTGGAGCAGGGGCCCGGGTCCTGAATGCTATGCAGGAAATGGAGAAGGTGTCTGCTGGGGAGATGTGCGTGGAGGAGGCTGTCCCTGTAGACTGTGCAGGCAGGGAAGGCTCCTCTGAGGGGGTGACATCTGAGCTGAGCCCTTGTATGGACCGTGTTTCCACCTTCTGTAGACTGGATGCTTTTGTCTGCCCTGCAGGCCTATGCAAGACACACCCTTTTCTCAGTCACCTGGACTTGGCCTCCTGCCTCCCTTGTGGGCCCTCCCACCCCAGAAGGAGTCCTTCTAGATCTAACGCACTACCTCCTCCACTGGACTTGGACTCACACTGAGCCACTGTCCACCTGCCCAACTCACCCAGAGTCAAGTCCAGACACTTGGGGGAGCCCCTCCACCCTAGAGCCCATGAACTTACTCAAATGGCCAGTCCTCAGGCTGCTCACATGCCTCACCCTCCCCTCCTGCAGAAACCCTGTGACAGATCCTGTCCACAGCACCCTGCTCCTCCAATCCTGACCCCAGGCTTTCCCATGGTGTGTGACCCTGCATGGGGTGCAGTCCCCTCCTCCAGTCTGGTGAGTAGAAACTACCTTTTTTTTTTCTTTTGTTAATATATTTATTTTTTAATTTTTATTTTATTGAGTTATAGTCAGTTTGCATTGTTGTGTCAATTTCCAGCATACAGCATAATTTTGTCAATTGTGTTCACTTTTTCAAGAAACCATCTCTTGGCTTGATTTTTTCAAATGTTTCTAATATCTCTATTTTATTTATTTCCTCCCTGATCTTTATTATTTCCTTCCTTCTGCTTACTTTTGTTATTTTTTGCTCTTCTTTTTCTAATTCTTTTATGTGGTAAGTTTGATTGTTTATTGCAGTTTTTCCTCTTTTTTGAGGTAGACCTGATTCTCTCGCTATAAACTTCCCTCTAAGCACTGCCTTTTCTGGATCCCATAGGTTCTGTATGGTTGTGTTTTCATCATCATTTGTCTCACTGTGTTTTTTTATTTCTTCTTTGATTTCATCATCCACCCATTTTTTTTTTTAAAGTAGTATGTTGTTTAATCTCCATGGTGTCATTTATTTCTCCTTTATTTTTCTGTAGTTAATTTCTAGTTTTATGGTATTGTGTTCAGAAAAAGTTGCTTCAAATATTTTCTATCTTCTTCAAATTGTTAATGCTTCTTTTGTGCCAAAGTATATGATCTATCCTAGAAAATGTGGTACGTGCACTTGGGAAGATTGTATATTCTATTTTAGGGAAATTTAATGTTCTGAAAATATTAACCAAGACAAATTGTTCTATTTTATCATTTAATTTCTATGTTGTCTTATTAATTTTATGTATGGAAGATCTGTCCAGTGATGTTAATGGATAGTTAAAGTCTTCTACCATGACTGTATTCCGATCAAATTTTCCCCTTTTATCTGTTATGTATTTAGGTGCTCCTATGTTGGGTTCATATATGTTAATGAGTGTAATATCTTCATCTATGACTCCTTTAATCATTATAAAATGTCCTTCTTAATCTTTCTTTATAATCTTTGTTTTAAAGTCTATTTTATTTGAAATCACTGTTGATATTCCTGCTTTCTTGTCATTTCCATTTTTGTGGAATATCTTTTTCAATCCTCTCACTTTCAATCTATGTGTGTCCTTCTCCCTAACGTGGGTCTCTTGTATACAGTGTATTGTAGATACTTGCTTTATTATCCACTCTACACTCTATATCCTTTGATTAAAGCATTTAGTCCATTGACATTTATAATAATTATTGATAGATATGTGTTTATTATATTTTGAACTTTGTTTTGCAGTTGATTTTGTATTTCCTCTTTGTTCCTTTCATTTTCTTTTTGTGGTTTGATAATTTTCCTTTTTATTATCTTGGAGTCTTCTTAGTTTTGTGACTCTATTGTAACATTTTGGCTTGTGGTTACCCTACTTTGTACATATATTAACCCATTACTATATCTGTTTGTTTTAAACAGATAGTAATATAAGCTCAAACTCATCCTACCAAGAACAAAAGAGAGAGAGAGAGAGAGAGAAAGAAACCTGTACATTTTCTTGTTCGCCTCCCCCACCCTTAATGATTTAGATGTCCTCTTTTATGATTTCATGTTTATTCTGTTGTAATTCATTGTAGCAATCACCTTTCCAATCATGGTTTTCTCCTTTTTGTACCATCCTGCTTCTTTTCTGTTTAGAGTAGGTCTTTCAATATTTCCTTTAGCATAGGTTTAGTGTTGCTAAATTCTTTTAGTTTTTGCTTGTCTGTGAAGTTCTTTATCTCTCCTTCTATTCTAAAGGATAGCCTTGCTGGATAAAGTATCGTAGGCTGCATCATTTTTTCATTCAGGACTTTGAATATTCCTTGCCCCTCCCTTCTGGCCTGTACTGTTTGTGTAGAGAAATCAGCTGAAAATCTTATGGGGGTTCCCTTGTATCTCATTCTTTGTTTTTCTCTTGCTGCCTTTAGAATCATTTCCTATTCTCAACCCTGGTCATCCTAAATGTAATATGTCTTGGTGTGGGTCTGTTTGGGACCTCCTTGTTTGGGACGCTCTGTGCTTCCTGTACTTGGATATCTGATTCCTTCTTTAGGTTTGGGAAGTTTTCAGTCATGATTTCTTCAAATACCTTTTCAATCCCCTTTGTTCTTTCTTCTCCTTCTGGGACCCCCATTATGAGTAGGTTGGCATGCTTTATGTTATTCCATAGGTCCCTTATATTGCTTTCATTGGTTTTTATTTGTTTTCTCTCAGCTGTTCTGTTGTCCTGTCTTCTAAGTCACATATTCATTCCTCTCAATTATCTAGCCTACATTTTACAGCCTTTAGCTCAACTCTCATCTCAGCAAATGAGTTTTCCAATTTTCACTGGCTCCTCTTTAGAGTTTCAATTTCGTTTTTTGACATATTCTCTGTCTCTATAGACAATCTCTTTTAGTTTCTTCAGTACTTTGATCACTCCTTTCTTGGAATCATCTAGTAGACTATCAATGTCTATTTCATTGATTGTTCTTTCAGGGGATTTATCTTGTTCTTTTAATTGAGAGAGGTGGCTCTGCTTCTTCATCTTGCTTATATCTCTCTGGCACTATGGCTTATGGAGTATCAGTTATCTACTGTCGTCCTTTAGGAGTTTATTTATTTATATAAAGTGGATGCAGAAATAAAACTAAGCACAAAGAAATTAGTTTTAAAAGCAGTATAATCAATAACAGAAGAACATATTGAAACAAGATAACAATTCAGTTGGGATGAATTTTTAAAACATTAAAGGAAGAAAAATATTTGAGAACAGAGTATCATCATAACAGAAGAACAAAACAAAGATAAAAATGAAATTGGACAAATTGAAAGATAATAATATTAGTATTTTAAAAGAAAATTTTAAAAGGGATTAAAAATAGAAATATAAAAATTATTTAAGAAGTAACATTTAAAAAGTAAAAGAAAATGGAACAGAAAAAGAAGAGAGGATGTTCCCATGGAGATTGTGTGCCCTTAATAATTTTATCAAGAGGTCTTTCTTAAATAAGTGTGGTTGCCAAGTCTTACTTCTGTGCCTTTTGTCTGTTACCCCTTTGGTTACGGATGTGGCCGTTAACCTGTTAACCAGAGCCTACCCTGGCTATTGAATGGGGACTCCTATTTGTTTTGTGGTTGTCACAGCTCCTGCCCCTGCCTTGTTTCATGAACTCAGCTCATTGGTTCCAGAGACCCTCTGGTCACACCCTTGGTCTGTGCTGCTCCCAGTGCCTGTAGGTAGACATGTCACATCTCCTCCCAATGCTGCATCTTGGTGCTGCTCTCCTGCATGGTAGGTGGGCAGGGTGTGCCCCTTCCCAATGCCGTGTCCAGGTGCAGCAGTCCTGCACAGTAGTTGGGTTGGTTTCTCCCCTGTTCAGTGCTACTCCCCACTCCACATCTGTTCCACACTCTGTAGGTGGGCTTGAGGCAAATGGCCACACCAGCCCTAGTCCCTGCTCTTTGCCAGAACTCTGCTCCTTGTTCATTTGTCTTAGAGGTGGGAGTTCATAGATGCACCAGGACAGAACCTTCCTATATGTCTGGGGATGTAAACAAGTCTCAGTCCCACCTATGAGGCTGCAGAACTGCCAGGTACATATTCAGGTTTCAACCCTGCCTCTGCCTGGGTGGGTATGATGGCTGTGGCTGAGCTTCATCTCTCTTCTTCTGAGAAATCACCAGTTATGTTGCTGTGGGTCAGCAGAGACAAAGGACAAATCTCCCCTTCCCTCAGGCAAGCCAGCAGTGTTGCTTTGCTTTATTTTTTTTCTTATTTTATGGGGGGCCCAGGCTGTTCTGATCTGTATACAATCCAAGCAGTTGTCCACAGCACACTGTAGTCCCCCAGGGTTACCTCTGTACAGTCAACCAGAGTCTGCCTGGATCCAGCAGCCTGTCCCTTCCCATCCCTGATTCACTTCTACGTTTGGGGGTTGTTGACACACTTTGTGCCCATGTAACTTAATTCTGTCAGTCAAGGGCGGTTCTGTACACATCTGAGCCTCAGAGGTTCCCTGTCCATCCTGCTGACCTCTCCGTTGGAAAGGGGGAGACCCAGTCAACCAGCACTATCCCTCCTTTGCTGCTCCCTCTTCAAAGGACCAACCCCAAGCCATTTTGCATTTCTTCCTTCTTTTTTCCGTTTCTCCTACCAGATTGGTGGCACATTTTGTCTCTTGAAAATGGCAATGTTTTATCAAAGTTCAGCAGATGTTCTGAGTGGATGGGTGTGTCTGTGAATGTCAGTCTTGGTGTATTTATTGGAGAGGATAAGAAACAAGTATCCTTCTACTCCACTATCTTGGCCTTTCTCCAAGAATATGCACTCTTAATAATTTTGTCATAAGGTTGTTTTTAATTATGGGTGGTTGCCAAGTCTTCCTTCCATGCCTTTTGCCTGTTATCCCCTTTTTTGGTGGTGTGGCTGGTGTTCTGGTGGCCTGAGTCTGCCCTGGCTATTGAGCAGGAGCTCCTTTTTTTCCTGTGGTTGTCACACTCCTGCCCATATCCTGCTGTGAAAACTCCACTTGCTGGTTCCAGAGGCCCTCCAGTCGTGCTCCTGGTCTGTGTCCCAGCATCAGTTTGTGGGTGGTCTGCACCCCCACCAGATGCCTGGTCCCAGCACCACACTTGTGCAAGGTAGTTGGCAGGTAGCTCCCCTGCCGCATTAGGTCCATGCTTCATAGGTGGACTCAGAGAAAACAGCTGCCCTAGCTCTCACCCCTGCTCTGTTCCAGAACACTGCTTCTTGTCCATTTGTCTTAGAAAAGCCAATTCAGAGAGGCATCGGTGTGTAATGGTCCCCTCTGCTTGGGACTGTAAACAAATCTCAGTCCCACCTATGAGGTTGTGGAGCCCCTAGGTAGGGATTCGGCTTTTGACCCCTCCTTCACCTGGGAACCATGAACCAGAAAATATGGTGGCTATGGCTGAGCCTTGACACTCTTCTCCCAAGAAGTCTCCAATAATGGCACTGTGGGTCTGTGGACACAAAGGCTACGGATCCCCTTCCCCCCAGGGCACACCAGCAGTGTTGCTTTGCCTTTATTTTTTTTTTTTTGGATTTTATGGGGGACCCAGGCTGTTCTAATCTGTATACTCTCCCAGCCATGGCACACAGAACATTGCAGTCCCCCAAGGTTTCCTCTGTACAGTCAGCCCGAATCCTCTGCTCGACTCAGACAGCCTGTCCCATCCCACCTCTGCTGGTTCACGTCTAGGGCTGGGGATCATTGGGACTCTTTGTGCCCAATTAACTTAGTTCTGTCAGTCAAAGGCTATTCTGTACAGATCCGAGCCGCAGATGTTCCCTCTCCATCTTGCTGAACTCGCCATTGGAGTTGGGTAGACCCAGTGT
Organism: Camelus dromedarius; assembly: GCF_036321535.1. NCBI lineage: Eukaryota > Metazoa > Chordata > Mammalia > Artiodactyla > Camelidae > Camelus > Camelus dromedarius. Next base: position 90,005,418 of record NC_087441.1, on the reverse strand, counting down.
ATTAATGCTATTACTCTTTTGCAGCTCCCTCCTCATTGGAATGGTCCTGAACTATTTTCCTTTTCCTTCTTTTCTCCTACCAGATTTGTGGAAAATTTTATCTTTTGAAGAAGGCAATATTCTGTCAAAGTTCAGCAGGTGTTCTGGGTGGTGGGTGTGTCTGTGGATGTCACTCTTGGTGAATTTGTGGGAGAGGGTGAGCTCTGAGCATCTTTTTTACTCCACCATCTTTCCTCCTCCTTCACTTTTTCTTTTGATTGGAACATTTAGTCCATTGACATTTATAGTAGTTATTTTATAGATGTGGTTTTATTGCCATTTTGAAATTTGTTTTCCAGTTGATTTGGTATTTCTTATTTGTTTCTTTCTTTTAATTTTTTTTTCATTTTTGTCATATGATAAATTTCTTTTCTATAAGCTTGGTTTCTTTTTGGGTTTTATGACTCTTTATATACTTCTGATTTGTGGTTATCTTGTCTTTCAAGTATGGTAACCCCTTACTTCATCTGTTTGGTTTTAGTTGATAGTCATGTAGGCTCAAGTGCATCCTAAAAAGAAAGAAGACAAAAAGAAAGAAGAAAAAAAAAAGAAAGGGAACAAAATCTATATTCTCTTGCTCTCCTCTTTCACCTTTTATGATTTTGCTATTCTCTCTTTCTTTCTTGCTTTCTTTATTGACTTACTGACTTATTTATATCTTCATGTTTTCCCTTGCAATTCACTGTATTTATTGCATTTCCAATTATGGTTTCCTAATTTCTATAGCTTCCTGTTTATGTTTTATTTAGATTAGAACTTTCAATTTTTTTTAGCATAGATTTAGTACTGCTGAATTCTTTTAGTTTTGCTTGTCTGTGAAATTCTTTCTCTCTCTTTCTGTTCTAAAGGAGAGTCTTTCTAGATAGAATATCCTAGTTTGCAGCCTTTTCTCATTCAGGACTTTGAATATATCTTTCCACTCCCTTCTGGCCAGAAGTTTTTATGTAGAGAAATCTGCTGAATGCTTATGGGGCTCCCTTGTAACTAACATTTTGTTTTTCTCTCACTGCCTTTAGAATATTTTCTTTATCTTTAACTTTAACCATTTCAATTATAATATGTCTTGGTGTAGGTCTGTTTGGTTTCTTCTTGTTTGGGACCCTCTGTGCCTCCTGTACTTGGATAATTCTTTCCTTCTTAAGGTTTGGAAAGTTTTCAGTCATGATTTCTTTAACTATATTTTCAATCCCCTTTTCTCTTTCTTCTCCTTCTGGGACCCACTATTATGCATAGGCTGGCACACTTTATATTATCTTGCTTTAATTGGTTTTTATTGGCTTTTATGTCTGCTGTATTGGGTTATTCCTTTATCTTGTCTCCTAAGCCATTTATTCATTCCTCTGCATTATCTAGTCTGTTTTTGATTGCCTGTAGTTGAATTTTCTATTTTTAACTAGCTCTTCTTTATAGTTTAAATTTTCTTTTCAAAGTTTTCTGTCTCTATTGATAGTCTCTTTTAGTTCTTTCAGTGTGTTGATCATTCCCTTTTTGAAGTCTAGTAGACTATCAGTCTATTTTACTGTTTGTTCTTTCAGGGGATTTCTCTTGTTCTTTTAATTGAAAGTGGTTCCTCGGCTCTTTATTTACTCATATTTCTCTGGCTCTATGTATTTCTTCTAGACCCGTTTCTGAGCTGTGGTGTGTAGTAGGCAGGGTGGGAGCACTTCAGTTGTGAAGAAAAATAGGCAGGAGATTTCCACTGGGGAGTTCCCTCTGTGGTGTTGTCTGTCACTTGTTATGCAGACTTACAAATTACTATTTGTTGATGTTGGCTTTATCCCTGCTTTAGCTTTGGGAATGTCAGCCACCTACTCTGGTGCCCCTCAGGTTCTGTGCCCCAGGAAACATCAGTGCAGATCCAGCAGTGTCAGTCCCTTGGACCTGCCTTAGCAAGTGTGTAGTCACACACATGAATTTGTGGTCCACTACAGGTTCAGCTCAAACCCCAATCCCGCATCCACATATGGAACCATACACCACCCCGTTGTAAATACCCTCACTGGCCACCCTTCTTTAGTCAGAACTCCACTCACTGCCTGTAAGTCCCAGAGGTGTGGGTCCACAAAGTGACCAGAGAGAGCAAATCCACCCTCTCTGCCTGGGGCTGTAAACAAATCTCAGTCCCGCCTGTGAAGTTGCAATGGCACAGGATATGGATTCAACATTCAGCTCTGCCTTTGTGCAGCAGTGTTGGCTATGACCAAGCCCCATTTCTCTTCTCATGAGAACACACCAACAATGGAGCCAAGTGGAGAAAGTGACTTTGGCACAGCCATGCGTCATTCCTCCCCCATTATACCAACATTGGTGCTTTTTTATGAGAGTTTCAGTCTGTTCTGTTCCACACACACACACACACACAGCCAGAGCTCACACTGACCTCTAGTTTCCTGATGCTGCCTCTCTGCAGTGTGGCCCAGCCCTCTGCCTGGGCTTTTCACTGACTCCAGTAGCCAGTCCTGGCTCATCCCTGCTAGTTCATGTCTAGGGCTGGTCATCACAGGGACCCTCTGTGTCAGTATTCCCCAGTTCTGCCTGCCATGCAGTTGCCACTGTCTCCTCCAAACCTTGGAAGCTCTGCTTCTTTCCTAGCTGATCTCCCAGCTAGAGAGGTTGTGTCCCAGTGTGAGGGTGCCTTTCTTCCTATGCTACTTTTTCCCTGCAGGATCAGTCCTGCACTGAATTTGTCTTTCTTCTTTTTATTCCTTACCATATTTTGTGAGAATCTTCCTGTATTTCAAAATGAGAGACACTGTGCCAGAGTTCAGGAGGTTTCTGTGCAATTCAATGTTTTTGTAGATGTAATTCTTTGTGTATTTGTGGGAGAGGTCAAGCTGTGAGTCTGTCTACTCTGTCACTTTGGCTCCTTCAAATTTTAAAATAGGGCTAGGTCTTTCTTAATTACTCTCAACAAGCTGTTGTAGTTTCCAGTGTACATGTCTTGTAATTTTTCCTTGCCTCTATTGGATGCTGATTCAAAACATACACAACCTTCTAGAGAAACCTGTCCCACCCTGCCATTTGCTGCCAACTAGCCGGCCTGTGTCTGAGTCACCAAAAGGTTTTGTTCTTTATCTGATTCTTAATTCTTTAGAATTTATCATTTTACTCTCATAAATGCTGATTGTACTTGTAACAAATACTTTAAAATAAAAATAATAAACTTTATGCTGTGGATTCAATATGAATGAATCTCAAGTAACATATGCTTTAAATACCTTAGAATTAGTAAAGCAATATAGATACATTTTGAACACTTGAAATGTTGCCTAAAGGAAAAGTGCAGAGATTTGCAAATCCCACCCCCAGAAGTGACCGTCATGAATGGCTTGGTGAACATCTCTCAGTCTCTATCTCTCTCATTCTCTCTGCCTCTGTCTCTCACACACCACAAGATTCATTTACATCTATGATGATTTGACACATATGTGGTCATAGATGGCATCTGGGATGTAGATGATGGATTAACAAGCATCCAAACTGAGGGCTTCCTTGACATCAGGTAAAGACCTAGCACTCATTTTTCCAGCTGCCCACAATCATTCCTCCATGTGAACCAGAACTGATGAATCCCACCCCGTCTCCATGAACATTAGTGTTGCTTCCAGTCTCCTACTAGTTAAACCAGAACATCCTTGAAAAGACGTCTTTGAAAAATTGTGCAAGAATTTTAGTATGATCAACACTAAGCATCAGCACTACTCGGAAAGGGGTGAACTTGTGGAACTGTAATTCATCCTGCATACTGTTCTCCCAGAGAGGAGTGTCTGCTCACTCTTCCCTCCAGGGGATCTACTGTGGCCTCTGCCTCCTCATGTTGTCACTAGAGCTGGTTGTCACCAGGCTAAATTCCTGCCAGTGTGATGGTGACCAATGCTGTCTCCAAAGTGTGTACATCTGTGTGCATCCTCACTTGAGAGGTCAAGCACCTCTAATATACACTGGCCACCTGCATTGCCTCTTGTTGGAATTGCATGTGTTTGTTCTGTTTCTGTTTAGAACACAGTGTTTCAAGAAGTTTTTGGACCACAGGGATGTGAAAACTTTCTGTGACTTTAGGTTATGAAAAATGATTTTTCCAGGTTGTGGTTTGTCTTTCATGGCTTTTGAATATTATTATTTTTTATTTTGTAGGTTATGTTTTGCCACAGGAAGAGCTAAGCATCTCCCTTCTGGCTCTGGTTTCACACATAGAATAGCAGTGCCTATCTCGAGATTATGCACATAGTTACTAAAAATTTTCATTTTGTACATCTCATGTTTAATCCACCTGGGTTTCCCTTTCAAATGACCAAAATGCTACTTCAAGTAAAAAAAAAAAAAAAAAAACCAGTCCCTTGTTAAAATATGAGAGCAGACACAAACAGCCACCTTTTGTATGATTTCATTGATAGGGAACATCCAGGGTAGGGAAAGACACACAGAAAGAAATAGGATTAGGGCTTGTCAGGGGCTGGGGAGGGAGAAAAGAGAATGTGTGCTTTGGATACAGGGTTTTATTATGAGGAAAGAAACAGTCTGAAACTACACAGTGATGATGGTTACACAGCATTGTGAATGCACTTAATGCTCCTGAATTGCACAATTTAAAATGGAAAAACATCTAAATTTTATTATTGTAAACTTAAAACATAAAAATAGATGATACTCTAAATGACATGAAAGAAAACAAGGAAATTACAGAAAAAACAAACAAAAATGATGCCAGGAAAAGGGAAGTAAAGTTTGGGTCTGGGAGTGGGTTGATTCTGAGAATTAGATGACAGTGTTGGTGTTTGCAGAGGCATCTCAGCCCGTAGGGGTGGTGATGCCTGAATTGGCTCTGGGTCTCATAGAAGTGTGTGTGTAGGTGCAGGAGGAGCTACAAGATCAGGCTCAGGGTCTCCCTGCAGGACTGGTAAAGTAACCTGTCTCTAGGTCTCCTGTAGGGCTAGTCTTACAGTCTCCCTGCAGAGCTGGTGGGATGTGACACGGTTCTGTGTTTTTTGCAGGTGCAGGTTCGGGTTCCCCTGCAGAGTTGGTAGAATGGGACCCAGTCCTGTGTCTCATGCAGGATCCAGCTCAGGATCTCATGCAAGACCAGGCTTAGGGTCTCCTTGTAAGACTTGTGGAATGAGACCCCATCCTTTTTCTCCTGCAGCAGCAGATTCATGGTGTCCCTGCAAGGTTTTGCAATTTCACCCTACTCTGTATCACCTGCAGGAACAGGCTCAGACTGTCCCTGCTGGGTTGATGGAATATGACAAATCTCTGATTCTCTTGCAGAAGCAGGCTCAGGGTCCCTCTACAGGGCTAGTCAATTTTGTTCCAGTCCTAGGTCCCTTGCAGGTGCAGGATTGGGGTCTTCTTTCAGGGCTGGTGAAATGTGACTCAGCTGTTGGTCTCCTGCAGAAACAGGCAGAGTTTCTCCCTGCAAGCCTTGTGGAATGAGACCCAGTGCTGGGTCTCCTACAGGAGCATGCTCGGGGTCTCTATGCAGGTCTAGTGGAATTGGACCTGGCTAATGGTCTCCCTGCAGTGCTGTTGGAATTGGTCCAATCCTTGGGTGTCTTGAAGGTGCAGGCTCTAAGTCTCCCTGCGTTGCTGGTGAAATGTGAGCCAGTTGTGGTTCTCCTGAAGGAACAGTCTCAGGGTTTCCCTGCAGGGCTGGTGGATGGGACTTAGTCCTGGGTCTCCTGGAGGAGCAGGCTCTGGGTCATTTTAGAGCTGTTGCAATATGACCAATCTCAGGTTCTCCTGCAGGAGTAGGCTCGGGGCCTTCCTGCAGGGCTAGTGGAATTGGACACGGCTCATGGTCTCCCTGCAGTGCCATTGGAATTGGTCCAATTCTTGGGTCTTTTGAAGGTGTAGGTTCTAAGTCTCCCTGCATTGCTCATGGAATGTGACCTGGCTCTGGGTCTTCTGCAGGAGCAGGCTGATAAATTACCTGTAGGGCTGGTGGAATGTGACATGGCTCTTAGTCTCCTGCCAGAGCTGATTCAGTGTCTTTCCACAGGGCTGGTAGAATTGGCCCCAGGCCTGGGTCTCCTGCATGTGCAGGCTCAGGTATCCCTGCAGGGCTTGTGGAATGTGACTGGGTTTCTGTTTCCTTCAGGGGCAGGCTCAGACTCTCCTTGCAGTGTTGCTGGAATGGCACATGGCTCTGAGTTTCCTGTAACAGCAGTCTTATGTTCTTCCTAAAGGGCTAGTGGAATATGACTCAGACCTTGGTCACTTGCAGGAGCAGGCTAGTTTTCTCCCTGCTGGGATGGTGGAATCAGACCCTGTCCTGGGTCTTCTGCAGAAGCAAGCTCCAGGTCTTCCTGCAGGGCTGTTGGAACATGACCCCATCACTTGTTCTGCTTCAGGAATAGGCACAGGGTCTTCTTGCAAGGATAGTGTAATTGGACCCAGCTCAGGGGTCACTACAGTGCTGATGGAATGTGACCTGGCTCTGTGGTTCCTGCAAGTGTAGGTTCTGTGTCTCCCTTCAGGGTTGGTTTAATGGGACCCATTCCTGGGTCTCCTGTAGAAGTAGGCTCAGAGTCTCCCTGCAGGGCTGATGGAATGGGACCCATCTCTGGGTCACCTGCCAGAACAGATTTGGACTCTACCTTCAGGCTGGAGGAATTGGGCCTGTTCTTGCATTTCCTGCAGGAACAGGCCTTGGGTCTTCCTGGAAGAATACTGTAATATGACCCATCTCTGGTTCTCTTGCAGGAGAGGCTCATGGTCTCCCTAGAAGGTTAGCAGAATTTGTCCCATTCCTTGGTCCAAGGCTCAGGGTATCCCTGCAAGGTTGGTGGAATGGGACCTAGTCCTGTGTCTCCTGCAGCAGCAGGTTCTGTTCTCTTTGCAGGGCTGGTGGAATGTGACTCCACTCTGTAGTATTTTTTGCAGATGCAGGCTTAGGGACCCCACCAGAACTGATGGCTCTTAGTCTCCTATGGGAGCAGGTGAGGGATTCCCTGCAGAGCTGGTGGAATTCGTCCCAGTCCTCAGTCTCTTGCAATTGCAGGCTCAGTGTCTCCCTGCAGGGTTTGTGGAATATGACTTGGCTGTGGGTATCCTGCAGGAGCAAGCTCAGTGTTTCCGTGCAGGGTTGGTGGAATGAGATCTAGTTCTGGCTCTTCTACAGGAGGAAGCTGGGGTTCTCCCTGGAAAGGCTGATGGAATTGGACTGGGATGTCTGTCTCCTGCAGGAGCAAGCCTACGGATTACCTGCAGAGCTGGTAGAATGTCACACAACTCTTGTTCTTCTGCAGGAGCTGGCTCATGTTCTCTGTGAAGGGCTTGGTCTGTGAAGGACTGGTGAAATTGGACCCATTCCTGAGTCTCCTGCAGGAGGAGTCCCTGCATCTTCCTGGAGGGATGGTGGAATATGACAGAGATCTGGTTCTCCTGCAGGAATAGGCTCAAGGTCTCCCTACAAGGCTAGTGGAATTGGACACATTCCTGGATCCATTGCAAGTGAAGGCTTGGGGGTCTTCCTACACAGCTGGTGGAATGTGATTGGCTCTGAGTCTCCTGCAGGAATAGGCTCAGGGTCTCCTTGAAAGATTGGTGAAATGGGACACAGTGCTGTGTCTCTTGCAGTAGCAGGCTCAGGTTCTCCCTACAGTGTTGGTAAAATTGGACCTGGCTCTAATTCAACTGCAGTAGCAGACTGAGGGTATACCTGCATGGCTGGTTTAGTGTGAAGGAACAGCAAGTCTTAATACATTGGCCCACTACTGGGAAAAGTATAAACAGGGCTTGGTGCATGGTCTCTTGTATTGTCTGAAGAAGCCCCTTGAGATGTGTTGATTCTGATGACCTCTTCCAAGAACTTGAACACTTTTAGAATCTCTGCCAACTCATCTTGTTTAGACTGAAGGAATCTGCCTTTCATCAGTTCTTGGAATAGAGATCAACACAAAATGAAAGAGGGAAGAAAAAATTACCAATCTATCTATTGAGAAATCAGCTGAAGACATTAGAAAGTTCTCTTGCAATGCACTTGTTTCTATTTTGGTGCATTTAGAATCATTTCTTTATTATCAACTTTGGCCATTTAAATTAGAATATATATTGTTGTAGGCCTACTGGGGTTCATTATGCTTGGACCCTCTGTGCTTCCTGTGTTGAGATAGCTGGTTCTATCTTTGGTTTAAGAAAATTTCAGTCTGATTTCTTCAAATATCTTTTCAAACCATTTGTCTTTCTTCTTTTCCATGTGGGATCCCTATGAGTCATAGACTGGTATGTTTTCTCTTATCCCAGGTTTCAGTTGCATTGCTTACATTGGTTTTCACTTGCTTTTCTATGTCGTGTTCTGACTGAGTGATTGCGGTTATCCTGCTTTCGAAGTCACTTATTTGTTCCTCTGCATTATCTAGTCGGATTTGGACTGTCTTTAGCTTAGCTATTCTCACCGTTGAGTTTTCTGATTATATTTGGCTCATCTAAAGTGTTTCTCTTTCCATTTATACTAGCCTGCATTTGTATTCATAGACTCAAGATTTCCTTCAGTGTTTTTATGTCCTCCCTTTTCAAGTCATGTTCTAGTAAATTTTGGTCTAATACATTGGATGTTCTTTCAGGAGACTCCTGTCTTTTGAAAATTTGCAATGGTTCTTTTAACTTTATTATATCTCTCTATCGCTATGGGTTAAGGATTATCAGTTATCTATTATAGACTTGAACAGCTTTTGTAAGTGAAATCATTTCTGTGCACATTTAGTATTAATGCTGTGAGGATTGTTTTTGGTATGTAATGATGCCATGCATTCCTTCTGTGTCTGTTGCCTGTTATATCTATGATTGCTAGTGTGGTTTTTGTTGTGGTGAATACAACCTATTCTAGTAAAGTTAGCAGAGTGTCATTTTGGTTAAATGCTTATCATAGCTCTGACAGTGCTGGGACTAGTAATTTTTGCTGGAATAGAGGCTTCCAAATGGTTTCTGGGCTGCCGGCTGGATATGTGGATAGGGAATGGTTCCAATACACTCTCATGGAAGTGCATTCGTCCTTACTATTGTCACGGAAAAGTCAAAATTTTATAATGGGTTCCCTCAGGTTCTCTGCAAACAAAAACAAAAGTGGAAACAAATCTAATGATGTCACACATTAGAAACTGTTGAAGCATGCAGTGCCACAGTTGGATCCTTAGTGTAGTACTGGGTCAGCACCACAACTATTGTTGCATTAGCATGTGGTAGTCAAGGCTGATGGAAAGGCTTCAAATTCACCTATTGTTCAGCAGATCTCTGCTCCAAGAACTCTTGCAATAAGGCATTGGAACTCAAAGGCAAGCATGAGGCATTTCAAAACCTCTGCTTTGGACAATAAGAAATTTCAATCCTGCCTATGAAAGTTGCAGATCCTTGGGCTATAGAATCTGATTTCAACAATAAATTGCCCTGGATTCTAGAAACTAGATGAAGATGGCTCTGAATGAGACCCATTTCTCCTTTATGGAGAAAATGAGCAATTATACCGTGGATGTGGAAAGACTGTGACTAAGGCCCTGGGTTACTAAGCTAATCCACAACACATATGAAAGCAGATTTAATATTAAGAGAGGACCCAGGCAGATCTGTTCTCTAGATAGTACCAACCACAGCCCAAAACAGTCTCCAAACATCTGGGAATAAATTTGTGACATCAGCCACAGCCCTAACACACAGATTCCACAGGCAGTCCTAGCTCAAAATTAACAGGTGGAGTATTGGTCTGGGAATGAATTGCAGAGAAATTTTGTGATTATTGCTTTCAGATATGTCAACAAAACGTACACTATGCACTCTTTTAACCCTCAGCATATTGTTTTCCATCTCAAATGGCATGTCCACTTTAGAGTGTGCATTCCAGTAAAACACAGATTCCCCTTTACTTTAGCAGATCCTAAAGCTTTTAATACTGATTTCAAACCCAAGGGCCACTGAATCCCTCAGACCAGATGCAAGGCTTCTCTAGTTGAGCCCCACACGTGCTCTATTGGCAAAATGCAAAATTGATCCTGGGCCTGCAAGATGCAGTGAATGTGGCCATGGCACATATCGAAAAACTCAACCTCACACGCCAATGTGGTTGCTTTCTTACTGGGGTAACAGGTCGGTTTGCTCTCTTGATAGAACCCACCACAACCCACAACGCACTCCAGATCCCTGAGACTCAGCGTGTGCCATTATATGTAGCTCTATACCTCATTTTCCGCTGCCTCTGCTAGCTCAAATTTGGCAGATCGGATCTTGGTCTCAGAAACTATTGTGGGGATATTTTGTGCTGATTTCTATGAGTTATGTCAGCCAAGCATCTGCTGTGCACTCTTCTAACACTCAGCGCATTACCTAAAGTCCCATGTGTGCTGTCCGCTTGAGAGTGTGCGTCCAAGTAAAACAGAGTTTCACCTTTGCTGCTCCATCAGCAGAGGTCAGATCCTGCACAGATTTCCATTCTCTACTTTGCCTTCTCTTGCTTCCAGGTTTTCTGAGGCCTCAGCCTGTCTTTGAAAGTAACAGACCACTCTTCAGAAAGTGTCCTGTGCCAAGGGCTGGGTGAGTGGAAGTTTACATTGCTGTGTACATGGTAGGGAGTGAGCGCAGGTTGCACTGGTTCTCTGCCAACTGGGCATCGATAAATCAACACTTTCCAGATGTAATTCACAGAAATGTGATGTTTGTTTAGCTCTGTTTTCTATAAAGCCATGGTTGGAGGGATTGTCCGAAGACTCCAATTTTGACATTGTGTTGATAACACAGTTGCAGTTTTTAAGAAGGTCAATAGAATTGATTTACATGTTTTGGGATGTATATGAAAATGAAGTTACTGATTGAAACGTACTAAATTTACCTAGAAGTCCGACTTGTCAATTTTTGTAACATTATGTCAGCTCTAAGAAAAATGTAGACAGATAGAAAGTAAAATCGCAGTCCAAAATGTTGAAGGGGACATGTAAACTCTTTACTGTTGAAGCCTCCAACACCAAGAGGAACCATGAAGTACCTATTGAAACCATGAAATAACCGAGAACCTGGGTTTCCATTGTGCATGTGGTGCCCTATACTACCAAAGACACATACTGGCCAATGTTGGCATTTCAAGGGGTAACATTCCTCTCTAGGAAAGTACAAGAAACACCAAACAAAATATATAAATTTAGGCTTGATTTCAAAGGCACATACAGGCATATTGGCTATGAGAACCCTGCTGAAGCTATGCTAGGCTATTGAAAAGCAGGTGTTCTTCTATCAGTGATGAGAACGCTTAATCATCAGATCATGTTGGGTAAAGCAACTTAACACAACCAAGTCTGCACCCCCAATATTTCGTGCACCCGGTGCTTGGCTGAAGAGAAAGACGATCCACCAAATCTTTGTCTTTAAAGGCTTTCACGACTTTTACAGTTCAGGTCACTATCTGACATATTATTTACCAATCCTGTCTTGAAACACTGAGGCCTAGTACATATTCAAGTTCAGTTAAAGTTTCCTCTCACTTACCACACTCCCTTCACCCCAGACAAGACATAAACCCAGCATTTGCTGAATCTAGGGGAAGGTCATCATTTCTTGCTGTGAGCTAAGTATTCAATTCCCAAATATTTTAGGCGAGAGTGTTTGACCTTTCAGGAGTTCACTGTTTTTCACAGAGTGTGAAAATGGAGGAACTCTGATTCTAGGAGGGGCTTGCTCTTCTACTACTGGCTTCATTGCAGCTCAGGTTCTGATCCTTTAAAATGGATTCAAGAGTGGAGGGGAGGGAAGAGCAAGTGCTTGATAGCAAGGCCCAAACCTAGGAAAAGGCTTACCTGGGCTTGGTGCATTTTGGTCTGAATGGTTTGTAAATGCACCCTGGGACCTGTGGATTCTCATGACCTCTTCCAAGAACATGAGCGCTTTTATCATCTCTGCCATCTCTTCTCTTTTAGACGTCAGGAATCGTGGAGCCGTTCTTGGAGCAGAGAATTGAGTGACTTTCTCAAGTGCACGTTGACACTCCTTATGTTTCTGCCAGTATCACAGAGGTTCAGTAGGTCTCATGAATGTCTTTTGAGCCTGGTATTCTCTAGAGATGTCTCCATGCCGGTATTCTCCATTGTACCGGAACAACTCTCATCAATATGTTCGCATCTCTCCTCAATCCGTGCAGACAGCTTTTCTGCAAGCTTCTCTTCGTGTCTCCCATAAAGTCGACTTCAACAGGACTGGGCAAGTCTGAAAGTACCTCGGAGCCTCACCAGTAAGCTGATGACAGGCAGATATTCCACTGTCTGCCCTTTCAGGTTTTGGAAACTTACCCGTGAACTTAGGTCTTTGGGCAGCAGCATTATCTCGAACTAAAAAAGCGTCCCGAACAAAAGACCTAAGCCAATCTCCACAAAGAGCGGCAGCCCATCCATCACACTGATCCACCCACAGAATTCTGCCCAGTTACCTTGGATCCACCAGCCACAACAAGCCTATCGGTACACACCAAGATTCCACCTAGAATCCAACCGGTAACTGACATCCCCAATGGTTGCTGAATATTGTCATTGTTGGGTTAGGGGCTGCATCAAACGAGAGGTTCCTAAGTTAAATGTGATTCTATCCACTAGCGTTCCACTGTCCCTTTATCTTCCCTCTTCCCTTTGGTTCAGATCTGTATATACAGTACAAACGGAGGGAAGTGTGTCCATTTTTAGTTTATGGTTTCACACGTCTTGAAACTTTCTAACAGCTCACAGTACACAGAGACCCCTCTAAAGGAAACTCATGTTTGTGTAATATCCATTCACTCAGAATACATATCCGTCTGTTGCTTTCTGCTGTAACACCCACGCTCTCAGAAAATGGAACCACTTTTTCATGGGGGCTGAAATTCCGAGAAATGAAACCAATCCCAATGTGCAATTTACTGTCTGTCTCGTTTGCTCTTACTACAGTTTTGCCGAGCTACTTGTCTTTGTTATAGGCTTATGCCGTTTCTTCTCTACTTAGGGTATTATATGGCATTCATTCTTGCTGTTGGAAGAATTGTAAGTCTATATCACAGACTATGACCAATTCTTATTTAAAATCGGCATTTGGGTTAGGTCACGATATGCTCTTTTGAATCAATATTTATGAATATTAATGCACGCGTCTGTGTTCTGAATACAAGTGTGTTGGGTACATTTAAGCTGCGATACTGGGTCGGTGCGTACTGAATGATCCTTGACATCTCTTTGAGTATTTTGTTTTGAATACTCATGGTTTCTTTGGTATATGTCAGCCAACCGTACCCTTTTGGTGTCTGTTTGTTTGTTTGATTGTTTGTTTGTTTGCTTTTTGTTGGTGTTGCAAACACTTTAGGCCATGCATCACTCCGTTTGCTTCAGAGAGTCATATATGTGAATCACTTAAGATAGTGCTTAAAATCACCTATGATTTCCTGCTACCCTCTCCCATCTTATGGCTTTGATGTCCTCCTTGCCTTCTTCTTGTTTCTTGTTTGTAACTCAAACTCTTCTTGCATTTCCAATAATGGTTTTTCTTATTTCCATTTCATCTTGCTACTTTTCTATTCAGGGTAGAATTCTCAATCTTTCTTTTAGGATAAGTTCTGAACTGCTGAATTGTTTTAAGCTTTGCTGGTCTATGAATTTCCCTAGCTCTGCCGTTATTAGAAATGGCAGTCATGTGGCATAGGCTACCCATGATTACAGCTTTTTCTCATTCAGGATATGGCCTATGTCCTTGCACTCCTACCTGTTCTGCAATATTTCTGCCAAGATATGAGCTGAAACCCCTCTGGAGGTTCTGTTGTGACTAAATTGCTTTCCTCTATATGCATTTTAAATCACTGGGGTGATCATGAACTTTGTTGATTTGAATTATACAGCTGCAAGTAGGTCTATTGGAATTCCAACTCCTTTGGACGCTGTGTAGTTCCTGAATTCGTATGGATGAATCTTTCTTGTCTTTCAGTAAGTTTCAGTATGACTTTTCTACAAATATCTTTTCAGGCTTTTTTTTGTTAATCTTGCTTTCCATCAGGGACTCTTACGAATCATACTCTTTCATGCATTGTCTTACCCCAGGCTTCAACTGCAATGTTTGAATTGGCTTGCACTTCTTTTTCTATGTCTTCTTCTAATCGAGGGATTTCTGTTCCCCTGTCTTCACAGTCTTTCACGAGTCCGTCTGCATTATCAAGTCTGCTTTGGACTGACTTTAGCCCTGGTATTGTCTCATCCTTGGGTTTTCTGGTATTTTTTGGCTCATTTTTAGAGTTTCCCTTCCCCTTTCCTGGTATACTGCCTTTTGTGATTCTGAGACACTGTTGTACTTCATGTTTTCCTCACCTCAGTTTTCAATACTTGCTCTGGTATCGTTTTATTGTCTAGATATTTGAAAGCTTATTTTTCAGGCCTTCAAACTCTTTGGAAGTGAAAATGGTACTTCCTGTTTCTTTTACTATACTTCTTTACAACTACTGGTCAAGTAATATCAGGTTTCAAATATAGATTTCTAGGGCTTTGTTATGAGAAAATTTTAGACCATTGTGTGTACAAAGTTCCATGATATTTCTGTGAGGACAATTTTCTCTAGGCATTGATGCCATCTCCTGATCCTGTGTGTGTTGTCTGGTACATCTGTAATTGCTGGTGTTGCCTTTGTTGTGATGAGCACACCATATTATTTCAATTAGTAAAACTTCGTTTTATTGCTCTTACCTCACAATTCTGAAAGTGCAGAGTACACTTCCTCTTCTGGAAACGAAGCTTAAAAGTTTTCAGCTTGGCATTCTGCTGTACGTCATCTTGGAGTCTTTCCAAAACAGCAAACTGAGAGTGCGCTTGTGCTTTCTATTGCCATGGGAATGTCCCAATGTTACCAGTTCTTCCCAGAGCTTCTTTGTCTACAGAAACAGCAGTGGAAACATATGTATGGATGTCATACATCAGGGCCTGCTGGAATGATCCCGCAGACCGATCTTTGTGTCCTCTGGGCAGTACCATGTCAGTGCCATCCAAAATGTAGCATCTGCATTTGGGAGATAATGCTGAAGGAAATGCTTCAACTTCTCACGTTGTGGACTTTGACCACTCTTCCTTGATCCCTCATCCTTGGGTCATGGGTGCACGAATGCAACCACAGAGCTGTACCGAATTCTCCTCCTCAAACCAATCGGTAATCCCTGTCCAGGTTATGACTGTAGCAGATCCTAAACCTTTTAATACTGATTTCAAACCCAAGGGCCACTGAATCCCTCAGACCAGATTCACGGCATCTCTGTTTGAGACCCACACGTGCTCTACTGGCAAATTGCCAAATTGATCCTGGGCCTGCAAGATGCAGTGGATGTGGCCATGGCATATATCTAAAAACTCAACCTCACACGCCAATGTGGTTGCTTTCTTACTGGGGTAACAGGTCAGTTTGCTCTCTTGATAGAACCCACCACAACCCACAACACACTCCAGAGCCCTGAGACTCAGCGTGTGCCATTATCTGTATTTCTATACCTCATATTCCGCTGCCTCTGTTAGCTCAAATTTGGCAGATCGGATCTTGGTCTCAGAATCAATTGTGGGATATTTTGTGCTGATTTCTAGGAGTTATGTCAGCCAAGCATCTGCTGTGCACTCTTCTAACACTCAGCGCATTACCTACAGTCCCATGTGTGCTGTCCGCTTGAGAGTGTGCGTCCAAGTAAACAGAGTTTCACCTTTGCTGCTCCATCAGCAGAGGTCAGATCCTGCACAGATTTCCATTCTCTACTTTGCCTTCTCCTGATCCAGGTTTTCTGAAGACTCAGGCTGTCTTTGGAAGTAACAGACCACTCTTCGGATAGTGTCCTGTGCCAAGGGCTGGGTGAGTGGAAGTTTACATTGCTGTGTACATCTGAGGGAGTGAGCGCAGGTTGCACTGGTTCTCTTCCAACTGGGCATCGATAAATCAACACTTTCCAGATGTAATTCACAGAAATGTGATGTTTGTTTAGCTCTGTTTTCTATAAAGCCATGGTTGGAGGGATTGTCCGAAGACTCCAATTTTGACATTGTGTTGATAACACAGTTGCAGTTTTTAAGAAGGTCAATAGAATTGATTTACATGTTTTGGGATTTAGATGAAAATGAAGTTAGTGTTTGAAACGTACTAAATTTACCTAGAAGTCAGACTTGTCAATTTTTGTAACATTATGTCAGCTCTAAGAAAAATGTAGAGAGATAGAAAGTAAAATTGCAGTCCCAAATGTTGAAGGGGACATGTCAACTCTTTAATGTTGAAGCCTCCAACACCAAGAGGAACCATGAAGTACCTATTGAAACCATGAAATAACCGAGAGCCTGAGTTTCCGTTGTGCATGTGGTGCCCTATAATCCCAATGACACATAATGGTCAGTGTTGGCATTTCAAGGGGTAACATTCCTCTCTAGGAAAGTAAAAGAAAAACCAAACAAAATATATACATTTAGGCTTGATTCCAATAGCACATACAGGCATTTTAGCTATGAGAACACTGCTGCAGCTATGCTAGGCTATTGAAAAGCAGGTGTTCTTGTATCAGTGATGAGAAAACTTAATAATCCGATCATGTTGGGTAAAGCAATTTAACACAACCAAGTCTGCACCCCCAATATATCGTGCACCCGGTGCTTGGCTGAAGAGAAAGACGGTCCACCAAACCTGTGTCTTTAAAGGCTTTCACGACTTTTACTGTTCAGGTCACTATCTGACATAATATTTACCTATACTGTCTTGAAACACTGAGGCCTAGTACATATTCAAGTTCAGTCAAAGATTCCTCTCACTTACCACACTCCCTTCACCCCAGACAATACATAAACCCAGCATTTGCTGAATCTAGGGGAAGGTCATCATTTCTTGCTGTGAGCTAAGTATTCAATTCCCAAATATTTTAGGCGAGATTATTTGACCTTTCAGGATTTCACCGTTGTTCACAGTGTGTGAAGATGGAGGAACTCTGATTCTAAGAGGGGCTTGCTCTTTTCCTACTGGCTTCATTGCAGCTCAGGTTCTGATCCTTTAAAATGGATGCCTGAGTGGAAGGGAGGGAAGAGCATGTGCTTGATAGCAAGGCCCAAACCTCGGAAAATGCTTACCTGGGCTTGGTGCATTTTGGTCTGAATGGTTTGTAAATGCCCCTTGGGACCTGTGGATTCTAATGACCTCTTCAAAGAACATGAGCGCTTTTATCATCTCTGCAATCTCTTCTCTTTTAGACGTCAGGAATCTTGGAGCCGTTCTTGGAGCAGAGAATTGAGTGACTTCTCAAGTGCATGTTGACACTCCGAATAGTTCTGCCAGTATCACAGAGGTTCAGTAGGTCTCATGAATGTCTTTCGAGCCTGGTATTCTCTAGAGATGTCTCCATGCCGGTATTCTCCATTGTAGCGGAACAACTCTCACCAATATTTTCGCATATCTCCTCAATCTGTGCAGCCAACTTTTCTGCCAGCTTCTCTTCGTGTCTCCCATAAAGTCGACTTCAACAGGACTGGGCAAGTATGAAAGTACCTCGGAGCATCACCAGTAAGATGATGACAGGCAGATCTTCCACTGTCTGCCCTCTCAGGTTCTGGAAACTTACCCGTGAACTTAGGTCTTTGGGCAGCAGCATTATCTCGAACTTACAATGCGTCCCGAACAAAAGACCTAAGCCAATCTCCACCAAGGGCGGCAGACCCTACATCACACTGATCCTCCCACAGAATTCTGCCCAGTTACCTTGGATCCACCAGCCACAACAAGCCTCGCGGTACACACCAAGATCCCACCTAGAATCCAACCGGTATCTGCCATCCCCAATGTTTGCTGAATATTTTCAGTGTTGGAGGAGAGGCTGCATCAAACGAGAGGTTCCTAAGTTAATTGTGATTCTATCCACTAGCGTGCCACTCTCCATTTATCTTCCCTCTTCCCTTTGGTTTAGATCTGTATATACACTACAAACGGAGGGAAGTGTGTCCATTTTTAGTTTATGGTTTCACACGTCTTGAAACTTTCTAACAGCTCACAGTACACAGAGATCCCACTAAAGGAAACCCATGATTGTGTAATATCCATTCACTCAGAACACATATCCGTCTGTTGCTCTCTGCTGAAAAACCCACGCTCTCAGGAAATGGATCCACTTGTTTAATGGGGGCTGAAATTCTGAGAAATGAAACCAATCCCAATGTGCACTTTACTGTCTGTCTCGTTTGCTCTTACTACAGTTTTGCAGAGCTACTTGTCTTTGTTATAGGCTTATGCCATTTCTTCTCTACTTAGGGTAGAATATGGCATTCATTCTTGCTGTTGGAAGAATTGTAAGCCTATATCACGGACTGTGACCAAATTTTATTCAAAATCGGCATTTGGGTTAGGTCACGATATGCTCTTTTGAATCAATATTTATGAATATTAATGCACGCGTCTGTGTTCTGAATACAAGTGTGTTTAGTACATTTAAGCTGCGATACTGGGTCGGTGCGTGCTGAATGATCCTTGACATCACTTTGAGTAATTTGTTTTGAATACTCATGGTTTCTTTGGTATATGTCAGCCAACCGTACCATTTTGGTGTCTGTTTGTTTGTTTGATTGTTTGTTTGTTTGCTTGTTGTTGGTATTGCAAACACTTTAGGCCATGCATCACTCCGTTTGCTTCATTCAGAGAGTCATATATGTGAATCACTAAAGATAGAGCTTAAAATCACCTATGATTTCCTGCTACCCTCTCCCATCTTATGGCTTTGATGTCCTCTTTGCCTTCTTCTTGTTTCTTGTTTGTAACTCACGCTCTTCTTGCATTTCCAATAATGGTTTTTCTTATTTCCATTTCATCTTGCTACTTTTCTATTCAGGGTAGAATTCTCAATATTTCTTTTAGGATAAGTTTTGAAGTGCTGAATTCTTTTAAGCTTTGCTGGTCTGTGAATTTCCCTTGCTCTGCCGTTATTAGAAATGGCAGTCATGTGGCATAGGCTACCCATGATTACAGCTTTTTCTCTTTCAGGATATGGCCTATGTCCTTGCACTCCTCCCTGTTCTGCAATATTTCTGCCAAGATATGAGCTGAAAGCCATCTGGAGGGTCTGTTGTGACTAAATTGCTTTCCTCTAGATGCATTTTAAATCACTGGGGTGATCATGAACTTTGTTGATTTGAATTATACAGCTGCAAGAAGGTCTATTGGAATTCCACCTCCTTTGGACGCTGTGTAGATCCTGAATTCGTATGGATGTTTCTTTCTTGTCTTTCAGAAAGTTTCAGTATGACTTTTCTACAAATATCTTTTCAGGCTTTTTTGTGTTAATCTTGCTTTTCATCAGGGATTCTTTAGAATCATACTCTTTCATGCTTTGTCTTACCACAGGCTTCAACAGCAATGTTTGCATTGGTTTGCACTTCTTTTTCTATGTCTTCTTCTGATCGAGGAATTTCTGTTCCCCTGTCTTCACAGTCTTTCACGAGTCCGTCTGCATTATCAAGTCTGCTTTGGACTGACTTTAGCCCTGGTATTGTCTCATCCTTGGGTTTTCTGGTATTATTTGGCTCGTTTTTAGAGTTTCTCTTCCCCTTTCCCGGTATAATGCCTTTTGTGATTCTGAGACACTGTTGTACTTCATGTTTTCCTCACCTCAGTTTTCAATACTTGCTCTGGTAGCGTTTTACAGTCTAGATATTTGAAAGCTTATATTTCAGACCTTCAAACTCTTTGGAAGTGAAAATGGTACTTCATGTTTCTTTTACTATACTTCTTTACATCTACTGGTCAAGTAATATCAGGTATCAAATATAGATTTCTAGGGCTTTGTTAAGTGAAAATTTTAGACCATTTTTTGTATAAAGTTCCATGATATTACTGTGAGGACAATTTTCCCTAGGAATTGATGCCATCTCCTGATCCTGTGTGTGTTGTCTGGTACATCTCTAATTGCTGGTGTTGCCTTTTTTGTGATGAGCACACCATATTATTTCAATTAGTAAAACTTCGTTTTATTGCTCTTACCTCACAATTCTGAAAGTGCAGAGTACACTTCCTCTTCTGGAAATGAAGCTTAAAAGTTTTCAGCTCGGCATTCTGCTGTACGTCATCTTGGAGTCTTTCCAAAACAGCAAACTGAGAGTGCGCTTGTGCTTTCTATTGCCATGGGAATGTCCCAATGTTACCAGTTCCTCCCAGAGCTTCTCTATATTCAGAAACAGCAGTGGAAACATATGTATGGATGTCATACATCAGGGCCTGCTGGAATGATCCCGCAGACCGATCTTTGTGTCCTCTGGGCAGTACCATGTCAGTGCCATTCAAAATGTAGCATCTGCATTTGGGAGATAATGCTGAAGGAAATGCTTCAACTTCTCACGGTGTGGACTTTGACCACTATTCCTTGATCCCTCATCCTTGGGTCATGGGTGCACGAATGCAACCACAGAGCTGTACCGAATTCTCCTCCTCAAACCAATCGGTAATCCCTGTCCAGGTTATGACTGTAGCAGATCCTAAACCTTTTAATACTGATTTCAAACCCAAGGGCCACTGAATCCCTCAGACCAGATTCACGGCATCTCTGTTTGAGACCCACACGTGCTCTACTGGCAAAATGCCAAATTGATCCTGGGCCTGCAAGATGCAGTGGATGTGGCCATGGCATATATCGAAAAACTCAACCTCACACGCCAATGTGGTTGCTTTCTTACTGGGGTAACAGGTCGGTTTGCTCTCTTGATAGAACCCACCACAACCCACAACACACTCCAGAGCCCTGAGACTCAGCGTGTGCCATTATCTGTAGCTCTATACCTCATATTCCGCTGCCTCTGTTAGCTCAAATTTGGCAGATCGGATCTTGATCTCAGAATCAATTGTGGGATATTTTATGCTGATTTCTAGGAGTTATGTCAGCCAAGCATCTGCTGTGCACTCTTCTAACACTCAGCGCCTTACCTGCAGTCCCATGTGTGCTGTCCGCTTGAGAGTGTGTGTCCAAGTAAAACAGAGTTTCACATTTGCTGCTCCATCAGTAGAGGTCAGATCCTGCACAGATTTCCATTCTCTACTTTGCCTTCTCCTGCTTCCATGTTTTCTGAGGCCTCAGCCTTTCCGACCACCCTTCAGAAACTGTCCTGTGCCAAGGGCTGTGTGAGTGGAAGTTTACATTACTGTGTACATGGTAGGGAGTGAACGCAGGTTGCACTGGTTCTCTGCCAACTTAGCATCGATAAATCAACACTTTCCGGATGTAATTCACAGAAATGTGATGTTTGATTTGCTCTGTTTTCTATAAAGCCATGGTTGGAGGGATTGTCCGAAGTCTCCAATTTTGACATTGTGTTGATAACACTGTTGCAGTTTTTAAGAAGGTCAATAGAATTGATTTACATGATTTGGGATTTCATTTAGATGAAAATGAAGTTAGTGTTTGAAACGTAGTAAATTTACCTAGAAGTCCGACTTGTCAATTTTTATAACATTATGTAAGCTCTAAGAAAAATGTAGACAGATAGAAAGTAAAATTGCAGTCCAAAATGTTGAAGGGGACATGTCAACACTTTACTATTGAAGCCTCAAACACCAACAGGAACAATGGAGTAACTATTGAAACCATGAAATAACCGAGAACCTGGGTTTCCGTTGTGCATTTGGTGCCCTATACTCCCAATGACACATACTGGTCAATGTTGGCATTTCAAGGGGTAACATTCCTCTCTAGAAAAGTACAAGAAAAACCAAAAAAATATATACATTTAGGCTTGATTCCAAAAGCACATACAGGCATTTTACCTGTGAGAACCCTGCTGCATCTATGCTAGGCTATTGAAAAGCATGTGTTTTTCTATCATTGATGAGAACGCTTAATCAGCCGTTCATGTTGGGTAAAGCAATTTAACACTTCCAAGTCTGCACTCCCAAAATATCGTGCACCCGATGCTTGGCTGAAGAGAAAGACGGTCCACCAAACCTGCGTCTTTAAAGGCTTTCAAGACTTTTACAGTTCAGTTCACTATCTGATATAATATTTAACTATACTGTCTTGAAACACTGAGGCCTAGTACATATTCAAATTCAGTCAAGATTCCTCTCACTTACAACACTCCATTCACCCCAGACAAGACATAAACCCAGCATTTGCTGAATCTAGGGGAAGGTCATCATTTCTTTGTGTGAGCTAAGTATTCAATTCCCAACTATTAAAGGCGAGATTATTTGACCTTTCAGGAGTTCACTGTTTTTCACAGAGGGTGAAGATGGAGGAACTCTGATTCTTGGAGGGGCTTGCTCTTCTCCTACTGGCTTCATTGCAGCTCAGGTTCTGACCCTCTAAAATGGATGCCTGAGTGGAGGGGAGGGAAGAGCAAGTGCTTGATAGCAAGGCCCAAACCTGGGAAAAGGCTTACCTGGGCTTGGTGCATTTTGGTCTGAATGGTTTGTAAATGCCCCTTGGGACCTGTGGATTCTCATGACCTCTTCCAAGAACATGAGCGCTTTTATCATCTCTGCCATCTCTTCTCTTTTAGACGTCAGTAATCTTGGAGCCGTTCTTGGAGCAGAGAATTGAGTGACTTTCTCAAGTGCACGTTGACACTCCGAATGGTTCTGCCAGTATCACAGAGGTTCAGTAGGTCTCATGAATGTCTTTGGAACCTGGTATTCTCTAGAGATGTCTCCATGCCGGTATTCTCCATTGTAGCGGAACAACTCTCATCAATATGTTCGCATCTCTCCTCAATCTTGCAGCCAGCTTTTCTGCCAGCTTCTCTTCGTGTCTCCCATAAAGTCGACTTCAACAGGACTGGGCAAGTATGAAAGTACCTCGGAGCCTCACCAGTAAGCTGATGACAGGCAGATCTTCCACTGTCTGCCCTCTCAGGTTCTGGAAACTTACCCGTGAACCTAGGTCTTTGGGCAGCAGCATTATCTGGAACTTACAAAGCGTCCCGAACAAAAGACCTAAGCCAATCTCCACCAAGGGCGGCAGCCCATCCATCACACTGATCCACCCACAGAATTCTGCCCAGTTACCTTGGATCCACCAGCCACAACAAGCCTCGCGGTACACACCAAGATCCCACCTGGAATCCAACCGGTAACTGCCATCCCCAATGGTTGCTGACTATTGTCAGTGTTGGGGGAGGGGCTGCATCAAACGTGAGGTTCCTAAGTTAAATGTGATTCTATCCACTAGCGTGCCACTGTCCTTTTATCTTCCCTCTTCCCTTTGGTTCAGATCTGTATATACATTACAAACTGTGGGAAGTGTGTCCATTTTTAGTTTATGGTATCACACGTCTTGAAACTTTCTAACAGCTCACAGTACACAGAGACCCCACTAAATGAAACTCATGTTTGTGTAATATCCATTCACTCAGAATACTTATCCGTCTGTTGCTTTCTGCTGAAACACCCACGCTCTGAGAAAATGGATCCACTTGTTTCATGGGGGCTGAAATTCCGAGAAATGAAACCAATCCCAATGTGCACTTTACTGTCTGTCTCGTTTACCCTTACTACAGTTTTGCAGAGCTACATGACTTTGTTATAGGCTTATGCCTTTTCTTCTCTACTTAGGGTAGAATATGGCATTTATTCTTGCTTTTGGAAGAATTGTAAGTCTATACCACGGACTATGACCAAATCTTATTCAAAATCGGCATTTGGGTTAGGTCACGATATGCTCTTTTGTATCAATATTTATGAATATTAATGCATGTGTCTGTGTTCTGAATACAAGTGTGTTGAGTACATTTAAGCTGCGATACTGGGTCGGTCCGTGCTGAATGTTCATTGACATCACTTTGAGTATTTTGTTTTGAATACTCATGGTTTCTTTGGTACATGTCAGCCAAACGTACCCTTTTGGTGTCTGTTTGTTTGTTTGATTGTTTGTTTGCTTGTTGTTGGTTTTGCAAACACTTTAGGCCATGCATCACTCCGTTTGCTTCAATCAGAAATTCATATATGTGAATCACTTAAGATAGTGCTTAAAATCACCTATGATTTCCTGCTACCCTCTCCCATATTATGGCTTTGATGTCCTCCTTGCCTTCTTCTTGTTCCTTGTTTGTAACTCACGGTCTCCTTGCATTACTAATAATGGTTTTTCTTATTTCCATTTTATCTTGCTACTTTTCTATTCAGGGTAGAATTCTCAATCTTTCATTTAGGATAAGTTTTGAACTGCTTAATTCTTTTAAGCTTTGCTGGTCTGTGAATTTTCCTACCTTTGCCGTTATTGGAAATGGCAGTCATGTGGCATAGGCTACCCATGATTACAGGTTTTTCTCATTCAGGATATGGCCTATGTCCTTGCACTCCTCCCTGTTCTGCAATATTTCTGCCAAGATATGAGCTGAAACCCATCTGGAGGTTCTGTTGTGACTAAATTGCTTTCCTCTAGATGCATTTTAAATCACTGGGGTGATCTTGAACTTTGTTGATTTGAATTATAGAGCTGCAAGTAGGTCTATTGGGATTCCACCTCCTTTGGATGCTGTGTAGTTCCTGAATTCGTATGGATGATTAATTCTTGTCTTTCAGAAAGTTTCAGTCTGACTATTTTACAAATATCTTTTCAGGCTTTTTTTTGTTAATCTTGCTTTTCCATCTGGGACTCTTACGAATCATATTCTTTCATGCTTTGTCTTACCACAGGCTTCAACAGCAATGTTTGCATTGTTTTGCACTTCTTTTCCTATGTCTTCTTCTGATGGAGGGATTTCTGTTCCCCTGTCTTCACAGTCTTTCACGAGTCCGTCTGCATTATCAAGTCTGCTTTGGACTGACTTTAGCCCTGGTATTGTCCCATCCTTGGGTTTTCTGGTATTATTTGGCTCGTTTTTAGGGTATCTCTTCCCCTTTCCCGGTATACTGCCTTTTGTGATTCTGAGACACGGTTGTACTTCATGTTTTCCTCACCTCAGTTTTCAATACTTGCTCTGGTAGCGTATTACAGTCTAGATATATGAAAGCTTATTTTTCAGACCTTCAAACTCTTTGGAAGTGAAAATGGTACTTCCTGTTTCTTTTACTATACTTCTTTATATCTACTGGTCTAGTAATATCAGGTATCAAATATAGATTTCTTTGGCTTTGTTAAGTGAAAATTTTAGACCATTGTGTGTACAAAGTTCCATGATATTTCTGTGAGGACAATTTTCCCTAGGTATTGATGCCATCTCCTGATCCTGTGTGTTTTGCCTGGTCTATCTCTAATTGCTGGTGTTGCCTTTGTTGTGATGAGCACACCATATTATTTCAATTAGTAAAACTTCGTTTTATTGCACTTACCTCACAATTCTGAAAGTGCAGAGTACACTTCCTCTTCTGGAAACGAAGCTTAAAGGTTTTCAGCTTGGTATTCTACTGTACGTCATCTTGGAGTCTTTCCAAAACAGCAAACTGAGAGTGCGCTTGTGCTTTCTATTGCCATGGGAATGTCCCAATGTTACCAGTTCTTCCCAGAGTTTCTCTGTCTACAGAAACAGCAGTTGAAACATATGTATGGATGTCATACATCAGGGCCTGCTGGAATGATCCCGCAGACCGATCTTTGTGTCCTCTGGGCAGTACCATGTCAGTGCCATCCAAAATGTAGCATCTGCATTTGGGAGATAATGCTGAAGGAAATGCTTCAACTTCTCACATTGTGGACTTTGACCACTCTTCCTTGATCCCTCATCCTTGGGTCATGGGTGCACGAATGCAACCACAGAGCTGTACCGAATTCTCCTCCTCAAACCAATCGGTAATCCCTGTCCAGGTTATGACTGTAGCAGATCCTAAAGCTTTTAATACTGATTTCAAACCCAAGGGCCACTGAATCCCTCAGAGCAGATGCACGGCATCACTAGTTCTGCCCAACACGTGCTCTATTGGTAAAATGCCAAATTGATCCTGGGCCTGCAAGATGCAGTGGATGTGGCCATGGCACATATCGAAAAACTCAACCTCACACGCCAATGTGTTTACTTTCTTACTGGGGTAACAGGTCGGTTTGCTCTCTTGATAGAACCCACCAGAACCCACAACACACTCCAGATCCCTGAGACTCAGCGTGTGCCATTATCTGTAGCTCTATACCTCATTTTCCGCTGCCTCTGCTAGCTCAAATTTGGCAGATCGGATCTTGGTCTCAGAATCACTTGTGGGATATTTTGTGCTGATTTCTAGGAATTATGTCAGCCAAGCATCTGCTGTGCACTCTTCTAACACTCAGCGCATTACCTAGAGTCCCATGTGTGCTGTCCGCTTGAGAGTGTGCGTCAAAGTAAAACAGAGTTTCACCTTTGCTGCTCCATCAGCAGAGGTCAGATCCTGCACAGATTTCCATTCTCTACTTTGCCTTCTCCTGCTTCCATGTTTTATGAGGCCTCAGCGTTTTCGACCACTTTTCAGACAGTGTCCTGTGCCAAGGGCTGGGTGAGTGGAAGTTTACATTGCTGTGTACATGGTAGGGAGTGAGCGCAGGTTGCACTGGTTCTCTGCCAACTGGGCATCGATAAATCAACACTTTCCAGATGTAATTCACAGAAATGTGATGTTTGTTTAGCTCTGTTTTCTATAAAGCCATGGTTGGAGGGATTGTCCGAAGACTCCAATTTTGACATTGTGTTGATAACACAGTTGCAGTTTTTAAGAAGGTCAATAGAATTGATTTTCATGATTTGGGAATTCATTTAGATGAAAATGACGTCAGTGTTTGAAACGTACTAAATTTACTTAGAAGTCAGACTTGTCAATTTTTGTAACATTATGTAAGCTCTAAGAAAAATGTAGACAGATAGAAAGTAAAATTGCAGTCCAAAATGTTGAAGGGGACATGTCAACTCTTTACTATTGAAGCCTCAAACACCAACAGGAACCATGAAGTAACTATTGAAACCATGAAATAACCGAGAACCTGGGTTTCCGTTGTGCATTTGGTGCCCTATACTCCCAATGACACATACTGGTCAATGTTGGCATTTCAAGGGGTAACATTCCTCTCTAGGAAAGTACAAGAAAAACCAAACAAAATATATACATTTAGGCTTGATTCCAAAAGCACATACAGGCATTTTACCTGTGAGAACCCTGCTGCAGCTATGCTAGGCTATTGAAAAGCAGGTGTTCTTCTATCAGTGATGAGAACGCTTAATCATCCGATCATGTTGGGTAAAGCAAGTTAACACAACCAAGTCTGCACCCCCAATATATCGTGCTCCCGGTGCTTTGCTGAAGAGAAAGACGGTCCAACAAACGTGTGTCTTTAAATTCTTTCACGACTTTTACAGTTCAGGTCACTATCTGACATAATATTTACCTATACTCTCTTGAAACACTGAGGCCTAGTACATATTCAAATTCAGTCAAGATTCCTCTCACTTACCACACTCCCTTCACCCCAGACAAGACATAAACCAGCATTTGCTGAATCTAGGGGAAGGTCATCATTTCTTTGTGTGAGCTAAGTATTCAATTCCCAACTATTAAAGGCGAGAGTATTTGACCTTTCAGGAGTTCACTGTTGTTCACAGAGGGTGAAGTTGGAGGAACTCTGATTCTAGGAGGGGCTTGCTCTTCTCCTACTGGCTTCATTGCAGCTCAGGTTCTGATCCTTTAAAATGGATGCCTGAGTGGAGGGGAGGGAAGAGCAAGTGCTTGATAGCAAGGCCCAAACCTGGGAAAAGGCTTACCTGGGCTTGGTGCATTTTGGTCTGAATGGTTTGTAAATGCCCCTTGGGACATGTGGATTCTCATGACCTCTTCCAAGAACATGAGCGCTTTTATCATCTCTGCCATCTCTTCTCTTTTAGACGTCAGGAATCTTGGAGCCGTTCTTGGAGCAGAGAATTGAGTGACTTTCTCAAGTGCACGTTGACACTCCGAATGGTTCTGCCAGTATCACAGAGGTTCAGTAGGTCTCATGCATGTCTTTCGAGCCTGGTATTCTCTAGAGATGTCTCCATGCCGGTATTCTCCATTGTAGCGGAACAACTCTCATCAATATGTTCGCATCTCTCCTCAATCTTGCAGCCAGCTTTTCTGCCAGCTTCTCTTCGTGTCTCCCATAAAGTCGACTTCAACAGGACTGGGCAAGTCTGAAAGTACCTCGGAGCCTCACCAGTAAGCTGATGACAGGCAGATCTTCCACTGTCTGCCCTCTCAGGTTCTGGAAACTTACCCGTGAACTTAGGTCTTTGGGCAGCAGCATTATCTCGAACTTACACAGCGTCCCGAACAAAAGACCTAAGCCAATCTCCACCAAGGGCGGCAGCCCATCCATCACACTGATCCACCCACAGAATTATGCCCAGGTACCTTGGATCCACCAGACACAACAAGCCTCGCGGTACACACCAAGATCCCACCTAGAATCCAACCGGTAACTGCCATCCCCAATGGTTGCTGAATATTGTCAGTGTTGGGGGAGGGGCTGCATCAAACGTGAGGTTCCTAAGTTAAATGTGATTCTATCCACTAGCGTGCCACTGTCCTTTTATCTTCCCTCTTCCCTTTGGTTCAGATCTGTATATACAGTACAAACGGTGGGAAGTGTGTCCATTTTTAGTTTATGGTATCACACGTCTTGAAAATTTCTAACAGCTCACATGTCACAGAGACCCCACTAAAGAAACTCATGTTTGTATAATATCCATTCACTCAGAATACTTATCCGTCTGTTGTTTTCTGCTGAAACACCCACGCTCTCAGAAAATGGATCCACTTGTTTCATGGGGGCTGAAATTCCGAGAAATGAAACCAATCCCAATGTGCACTTTAATGTCTGTCTCGTTTGCTCTTACTACAGTTTTGCAGAGCTACTTGTCTTTGTTATAGGCTTATGCCGTTTCTTCTCTACTTAGGGTAGAATATGTCATTCATTCTTGCTTTTGAAAGAATTGTAATTCTATATCACGGACTATGACCAAATCTTATTCAAAATCGGCATTTGGGTTAGGTCACGATATGTTCTTTTGAATCAATATTTATGAATATTATTGCATGCGTCTGTGTTCTGAATACAAGTGTGTTGAATACATTTAAGCTGCGATACTGGGTCGGTCCGTGCTGAATGATCATTTACATCACTTTGAGTATTTTGTTTTGAATACTCATGGTTTCTATGGTATATGTCAGCGAAACGTACCCTTTAGGTGTCTGTTTGTTTGTTTGATTGTTTGTTTGCTTGTTGTTGGTTTTGCAAACACTTTAGGACATGCATCACTCCGTTTGCTTCAATCAGAAAGTCATATACGTGAATCACTTAAGATAGTGCTTAAAATCACCTATGATTTCCTGCTACCCTCTCCCATCTTATGGCTTTGATGTCCTCCTTGCCTTCTTCTTGTTTCTTGTTTGTAACTCACGCTCTTCTTGCATTTCCAATAATGGTTTTTCTTATTTCCATTTCATCTTGCTACTTTTCTATTCAGGGTAGAAGTCTCAATTTTTCTTTTAGGATAAGTTTTGAAGTGCTGAATTCTTTTAAGCTTTGCTGGTCTGTGAATTTCCCTAGCTCTGCCGTTATTAGAAATGGCAGTCTTGTTGCATAGGCTACCCATGATTACAGCTTTTTCTCTTTCATGATATGGCCTATGTCCTTGCACTCCTCCCTGTTCTGCAATATTTCTGCCAATATATGAGCTGAAACCCCTCTGGAGGTTCTGTTGTGACTAAATTGCTTTCCTCTAGATGCATTTTAAATCACTGGGGTGATCTTGAACTTTGTTGATTTGAATTATAGAGCTGCAAGTAGGTCTATTGGGATTCCACCTCCTTTGGATGCTGTGTAGTTCCTGAATTCGTATGGATGTTTCTTTCTTGTCTTTCAGAATGTTTCAATCTGACTATTGTACAAATATCTTTTCAGGCTTTTTTTTGTTAATCTTGCTATTCCATCTGGGACTCTTACGAATCATATTCTTTCATGCTTTGTCTTACCACAGGCTTCAACATCAATGTTTGCATTGGTTTGCA
This sequence comes from Camelus dromedarius, assembly GCF_036321535.1. Lineage (NCBI taxonomy): Eukaryota > Metazoa > Chordata > Mammalia > Artiodactyla > Camelidae > Camelus > Camelus dromedarius. Next base: position 89,975,484 of record NC_087441.1, on the reverse strand, counting down.
CTTCTTTTCCTATGTCTTCTTCTGATCGAGGGATTTCTGTTCCCCTGTCTTCACAGTCTGTCACGAGTCCGTCTGCATTATCAAGTCTGCTTTGGACTGACTTTAGCCCTGGTATTGTCTCATCCTTGGGTTTTCTGGTATTATTTGGCTCGTTTTTAGAGTTTCTCTTCCCCTTTCCCGGTATACTGCCTTTTGTGATTCTGAGACACTGTTGTACTTCATGTTTTCCTCACCTCAGTTTTCAATACTTGCTCTGGTATCGTTTTACAGTCTAGATACTTTAAAGCTTATTTTTCAGACCTTCAAACTCTTTGGAAGTGAAAATGGTACTTCCTGTTTCTTTTACTATACTTCTTTACATCTACTGGTCAAGTAATATCAGGTATCAAATATAGATTTCTTGGGCTTTGTTAAGTGAAAAATTTAGACCATTGTGTGTACAAAGTTCTATGATATTTCTGTGAGGACAATTTTCCCTAGGTATTGATGCCATCTCCTGATCCTGTGTGTGTTTTCTGGTACATCTCTAATTGCTGGTGTTGCCTTTGTTGTGATGAGCACACGATATTATTTCAATTAGTAAAACTTCGTTTTATTGCACTTACCTCAAAATTCTGAAAGTGCAGAGTACACTTCCTCTTCTGGAAATGAAGCTTAAAAGTTTTCAGCTCGGCATTCTGCTGTACGTCATCTTGGAGTCTTTCCAAAACAGCAAACTGAGAGTGCGCTTGTGCTTTCTATTGCCATGGGAATGTCCCAATGTTACCAGTTCTTCCCAGAGCTTCTCTGTCTACAGAAACAGCAGTTGAAACATATGTATGGATGTCATACATCAGGGCCTGCTGGAATGATCCCGCAGACCGATCTTTGTGTCCTCTGGGCAGTACCATGTCAGTACCATCCAAAATGTAGCATCTGCATTTGGGAGATAATGCTGAAGGAAATGCTTCAACTTCTCACGTTGTGGACTTTTACCACTATTCCTTGATCCCTCATCCTTGGGTCATGGGTGCACGAATGCAACCACAGAGCTGTACCGAATTCTCCTCCTCAAACCAATCCGTAATCTCTGTCCAGGTTATGACTGTAGCAGATCCTAAAGATTTTAATACTGATTTCAAACCCAAGGGCCACTGAATCCCTCAGACAAGATGCACGGCATCACTGGTTGAGCCCCACACGTGCTCTATTGGCAAAATGCCAAATTGATCCTAGGCCTGCAAGATGCAGTGGATGTGGCCATGGCACATATCGAAAATCTCAACCTCACACGCCAATGTGGTTGCTTTCTTACTGGGGTAACAGGTCGGTTTGCTCTCTTGATAGAACCCACCACAACCCACAACACACTCCAGAGCCCTGAGACTCAGCGTGTGCCATTATCTGTAGCTCTATAACTAATTTTCCGCTGCCTCTGCTAGCTCAAATTTGGCAGATCGGATCTTGGTCTCAGAATCAATTGTGGGATATTTTGTGCTGATTTCTAGGAGTTATGTCAGCCAAGCATCTGCTGTGCACTCTTCTAACACTCAGTGCATTACCTACAGTCCCATGTGTGCTCTCCGCTTGAGAGTGTGCGTCCAAGTAAAACAGAGTTTCACCTTTGCTGCTCCATAAGCAGAGGTCAGATCCTGCACAGATTTCCATTCTCTACTTTGCCTTCTCCTGCTTCCATGTTTTCTGAGGCCTCAGCGTTTTCGACCACTCTTCGGACAGTGTCCTGTGCCAAGGGCTGGGTGAGTGGAAGTTTACATTGCTGTGTACATGGTAGGGAGTGAGCGCAGGTTGCACTGGTTCTCTGCCAACTGGGCATCGATAAATCAACACTTTCCAGATGTAATTCACAGAAATGTGATGTTTGTTTAGCTCTGTTTTCTATAAAGCCATGGTTGGAGGGATTGTCCGAAGACTCCAATTTTGACATTGTGTTGATAACACAGTTGCAGTTTTTAAGAAGGTCAATAGAATTGATTTTCATGATTTGGGAATTCATTTAGATGAAAATGACGTCAGTGTTTGAAACGTACTAAATTTACTTAGAAGTCAGACTTGTCAATTTTTGTAACATTATGTAAGCTCTAAGAAAAATGTAGACAGATAGAAAGTAAAATTGCAGTCCAAAATGTTGAAGGGGACATGTCAACTCTTTACTATTGAAGCCTCAAACACCAACAGGAACCATGAAGTAACTATTGAAACCATGAAATAACCGAGAACCTGGGTTTCCGTTGTGCATTTGGTGCCCTATACTCCCAATGACACATACTGGTCAATGTTGGCATTTCAAGGGGTAACATTCCTCTCTAGGAAAGTACAAGAAAAACCAAACAAAATATATACATTTAGGCTTGATTCCAAAAGCACATACAGGCATTTTACCTGTGAGAACCCTGCTGCAGCTATGCTAGGCTATTGAAAAGCAGGTGTTCTTCTATCAGTGATGAGAACGCTTAATCATCCGATCATGTTGGGTAAAGCAATTTAACACAACCAAGTCTGCACCCCCAATATATCGTGCTCCCGGTGCTTTGCTGAAGAGAAAGACGGTCCAACAAACGTGTGTCTTTAAATTCTTTCACGACTTTTACAGTTCAGGTCACTATCTGACATAATATTTACCTATACTCTCTTGAAACACTGAGGCCTAGTACATATTCAAATTCAGTCAAGATTCCTCTCACTTACCACACTCCCTTCACCCCAGACAAGACATAAACCCAGCATTTGCTGAATCTAGGGGAAGGTCATCATTTCTTTGTGTGAGCTAAGTATTCAATTCGCAACTATTAAAGGCGAGAGTATTTGACCTTTCAGGAGTTCACTGTTGTTCACAGAGGGTGAAGTTGGAGGAACTCTGATTCTAGGAGGGGCTTGCTCTTCTCCTACTGGCTTCATTGCAGCTCAGGTTCTGATCCTTTAAAATGGATGCCTGAGTGGAGGGGAGGGAAGAGCAAGTGCTTGATAGCAAGGCCCAAACCTGGGAAAAGGCTTACCTGGGCTTGGTGCATTTTGGTCTGAATGGTTTGTAAATGCCCCTTGGGACATGTGGATTCTCATGACCTCTTCCAAGAACATGAGCGCTTTTATCATCTCTGCCATCTCTTCTCTTTTAGACGTCAGGAATCTTGGAGCCGTTCTTGGAGCAGAGAATTGAGTGACTTTCTCAAGTGCACGTTGACACTCCGAATGGTTCTGCCAGTATCACAGAGGTTCAGTAGGTCTCATGAATGTCTTTCGAGCCTGGTATTCTCTAGAGATGTCTCCATGCCGGTATTCTCCATTGTAGCGGAACAACTCTCATCAATATGTTCGCATCTCTCCTCAATCTTGCAGCCAGCTTTTCTGCCAGCTTCTCTTCGTGTCTCCCATAAAGTCGACTTCAACAGGACTGGGCAAGTCTGAAAGTACCTCGGAGCCTCACCAGTAAGCTGATGACAGGCAGATCTTCCACTGTCTGCCCTCTCAGGTTCTGGAAACTTACCCGTGAACTTAGGTCTTTGGGCAGCAGCATTATCTCGAACTTACACAGCGTCCCGAACAAAAGACCTAAGCCAATCTCCACCAAGGGCGGCAGCCCATCCATCACACTGATCCACCCACAGAATTCTGCCCAGGTACCTTGGATCCACCAGACACAACAAGCCTCGCGGTACACACCAAGATCCCACCTAGAATCCAACCGGTAACTGCCATCCCCAATGGTTGCTGAATATTGTCAGTGTTGGGGGAGGGGCTGCATCAAACGTGAGGTTCCTAAGTTAAATGTGATTCTATCCACTAGCGTGCCACTGTCCTTTTATCTTCCCTCTTCCCTTTGGTTCAGATCTGTATATACAGTACAAACGGTGGGAAGTGTGTCCATTTTTAGTTTATGGTATCACACGTCTTGAAAATTTCTAACAGCTCACATGTCACAGAGACCCCACTAAAGAAACTCATGTTTGTATAGTATCCATTCACTCAGAATACTTATCCGTCTGTTGTTTTCTGCTGAAACACCCACGCTCTCAGAAAATGGATCCACTTGTTTCATGGGGGCTGAAATTCCGAGAAATGAAACCAATCCCAATGTGCACTTTAATGTCTGTCTCGTTTGCTCTTACTACAGTTTTGCAGAGCTACTTGTCTTTGTTATAGGCTTATGCCGTTTCTTCTCTACTTAGGGTAGAATATGTCATTCATTCTTGCTTTTGAAAGAATTGTAATTCTATATCACGGACTATGACCAAATCTTATTCAAAATCGGCATTTGGGTTAGGTCACGATATGTTCTTTTGAATCAATATTTATGAATATTATTGCATGCGTCTGTGTTCTGAATACAAGTGTGTTGAATACATTTAAGCTGCGATACTGGGTCGGTCCGTGCTGAATGATCATTTACATCACTTTGAGTATTTTGTTTTGAATACTCATGGTTTCTATGGTATATGTCAGCGAAACGTACCCTTTAGGTGTCTGTTTGTTTGTTTGATTGTTTGTTTGCTTGTTGTTGGTTTTGCAAACACTTTAGGACATGCATCACTCCGTTTGCTTCAATCAGAAAGTCATATACGTGAATCACTTATGATAGTGCTTAAAATCACCTATGATTTCCTGCTACCCTCTCCCATCTTATGGCTTTGATGTCCTCCTTGCCTTCTTCTTGTTTCTTGTTTGTAACTCACGCTCTTCTTGCATTTCCAATAATGGTTTTTCTTATTTCCATTTCATCTTGCTACTTTTCTATTCAGGGTAGAAGTCTCAATTTTTCTTTTAGGATAAGTTTTGAAGTGCTGAATTCTTTTAAGCTTTGCTGGTCTGTGAATTTCCCTAGCTCTGCCGTTATTAGAAATGGCAGTCTTGTTGCATAGGCTACCCATGATTACAGCTTTTTCTCTTTCATGATATGGCCTATGTCCTTGCACTCCTCCCTGTTCTGCAATATTTCTGCCAATATATGAGCTGAAACCCCTCTGGAGGTTCTGTTGTGACTAAATTGCTTTCCTCTAGATGCATTTTAAATCACTGGGGTGATCTTGAACTTTGTTGATTTGAATTATAGAGCTGCAAGTAGGTCTATTGGGATTCCACCTCCTTTGGATGCTGTGTAGTTCCTGAATTCGTATGGATGTTTCTTTCTTGTCTTTCAGAATGTTTCAATCTGACTATTGTACAAATATCTTTTCAGGCTTTTTTTTGTTAATCTTGCTTTTCCATCTGGGACTCTTACGAATCATATTCTTTCATGCTTTGTCTTACCACAGGCTTCAACATCAATGTTTGCATTGGTTTGCACTTCTTTTCCTATGTCTTCTTCTGATCGAGGGATTTCTGTTCCCCTGTCTTCACAGTCTGTCACGAGTCCGTCTGCATTATCAAGTCTGCTTTGGACTGACTTTAGCCCTGGTATTGTCTCATCCTTGGGTTTTCTGGTATTATTTGGCTCGTTTTTAGAGTTTCTCTTCCCCTTTCCCGGTATACTGCCTTTTGTGATTCTGAGACACTGTTGTACTTCATGTTTTCCTCACCTCAGTTTTCAATACTTGCTCTGGTATCGTTTTACAGTCTAGATACTTTAAAGCTTATTTTTCAGACCTTCAAACTCTTTGGAAGTGAAAATGGTACTTCCTGTTTCTTTTACTATACTTCTTTACATCTACTGGTCAAGTAATATCAGGTATCAAATATAGATTTCTTGGGCTTTGTTAAGTGAAAAATTTAGACCATTGTGTGTACAAAGTTCTATGATATTTCTGTGAGGACAATTTTCCCTAGGTATTGATGCCATCTCCTGATCCTGTGTGTGTTTTCTGGTACATCTCTAATTGCTGGTGTTGCCTTTGTTGTGATGAGCACACGATATTATTTCAATTAGTAAAACTTCGTTTTATTGCACTTACCTCAAAATTCTGAAAGTGCAGAGTACACTTCCTCTTCTGGAAATGAAGCTTAAAAGTTTTCAGCTCGGCATTCTGCTGTACGTCATCTTGGAGTCTTTCCAAAACAGCAAACTGAGAGTGCGCTTGTGCTTTCTATTGCCATGGGAATGTCCCAATGTTACCAGTTCTTCCCAGAGCTTCTCTGTCTACAGAAACAGCAGTTGAAACATATGTATGGATGTCATACATCAGGGCCTGCTGGAATGATCCCGCAGACCGATCTTTGTGTCCTCTGGGCAGTACCATGTCAGTACCATCCAAAATGTAGCATCTGCATTTGGGAGATAATGCTGAAGGAAATGCTTCAACTTCTCACGTTGTGGACTTTTACCACTATTCCTTGATCCCTCATCCTTGGGTCATGGGTGCACGAATGCAACCACAGAGCTGTACCGAATTCTCCTCCTCAAACCAATCCGTAATCTCTGTCCAGGTTATGACTGTAGCAGATCCTAAAGATTTTAATACTGATTTCAAACCCAAGGGCCACTGAATCCCTCAGACAAGATGCACGGCATCACTGGTTGAGCCCCACACGTGCTCTATTGGCAAAATGCCAAATTGATCCTGGGCCTGCAAGATGCAGTGGATGTGGCCATGGCACATATCGAAAATCTCAACCTCACACGCCAATGTGGTTGCTTTCTTACTGGGGTAACAGGTCGGTTTGCTCTCTTGATAGAACCCACCACAACCCACAACACACTCCAGAGCCCTGAGACTCAGCGTGTGCCATTATCTGTAGCTCTATAACTAATTTTCCGCTGCCTCTGCTAGCTCAAATTTGGCAGATCGGATCTTGGTCTCAGAATCAATTGTGGGATATTTTGTGCTGATTTCTAGGAGTTATGTCAGCCAAGCATCTGCTGTGCACTCTTCTAACACTCAGCGCATTACCTACAGTCCCATGTGTGCTCTCCGCTTGAGAGTGTGCGTCCAAGTAAAACAGAGTTTCACCTTTGCTGCTCCATAAGCAGAGGTCAGATCCTGCACAGATTTCCATTCTCTACTTTGCCTTCTCCTGCTTCCATGTTTTCTGAGGCCTCAGCGTTTTCGACCACTCTTCGGACAGTGTCCTGTGCCAAGGGCTGGGTGAGTGGAAGTTTACATTGCTGTGTACATGGTAGGGAGTGAGCGCAGGTTGCACTGGTTCTCTGCCAACTGGGCATCGATAAATCAACACTTTCCAGATGTAATTCACAGAAATGTGATGTTTGTTTAGCTCTGTTTTCTATAAAGCCATGGTTGGAGGGATTGTCCGAAGACTCCAATTTTGACATTGTGTTGATAACACAGTTGCAGTTTTTAAGAAGGTCAATAGAAATGATTTTCATGATTTGGGAATTCATTTAGATGAAAATGACGTCAGTGTTTGAAACGTACTAAATTTACTTAGAAGTCAGACTTGTCAATTTTTGTAACATTATGTAAGCTCTAAGAAAAATGTAGACAGATAGAAAGTAAAATTGCAGTCCAAAATGTTGAAGGGGACATGTCAACTCTTTACTATTGAAGCCTCAAACACCAACAGGAACCATGAAGTAACTATTGAAACCATGAAATAACCGAGAACCTGGGTTTCCGTTGTGCATTTGGTGCCCTATACTCCCAATGACACATACTGGTCAATGTTGGCATTTCAAGGGGTAACATTCCTCTCTAGGAAAGTACAAGAAAAACCAAACAAAATATATACATTTAGGCTTGATTCCAAAAGCACATACAGGCATTTTACCTGTGAGAACCCTGCTGCAGCTATGCTAGGCTATTGAAAAGCAGGTGTTCTTCTATCAGTGATGAGAACGCTTAATCATCCGATCATGTTGGGTAAAGCAATTTAACACAACCAAGTCTGCACCCCCAATATATCGTGCTCCCGGTGCTTTGCTGAAGAGAAAGACGGTCCAACAAACGTGTGTCTTTAAATTCTTTCACGACTTTTACAGTTCAGGTCACTATCTGACATAATATTTACCTATACTCTCTTGAAACACTGAGGCCTAGTACATATTCAAATTCAGTCAAGATTCCTCTCACTTACCACACTCCCTTCACCCCAGACAAGACATAAACCCAGCATTTGCTGAATCTAGGGGAAGGTCATCATTTCTTTGTGTGAGCTAAGTATTCAATTCCCAACTATTAAAGGCGAGAGTATTTGACCTTTCAGGAGTTCACTGTTGTTCACAGAGGGTGAAGTTGGAGGAACTCTGATTCTAGGAGGGGCTTGCTCTTCTCCTACTGGCTTCATTGCAGCTCAGGTTCTGATCCTTTAAAATGGATGCCTGAGTGGAGGGGAGGGAAGAGCAAGTGCTTGATAGCAAGGCCCAAACCTGGGAAAAGGCTTACCTGGGCTTGGTGCATTTTGGTCTGAATGGTTTGTAAATGCCCCTTGGGACATGTGGATTCTCATGACCTCTTCCAAGAACATGAGCGCTTTTATCATCTCTGCCATCTCTTCTCTTTTAGACGTCAGGAATCTTGGAGCCGTTCTTGGAGCAGAGAATTGAGTGACTTTCTCAAGTGCACGTTGACACTCCGAATGGTTCTGCCAGTATCACAGAGGTTCAGTAGGTCTCATGAATGTCTTTCGAGCCTGGTATTCTCTAGAGATGTCTCCATGCCGGTATTCTCCATTGTAGCGGAACAACTCTCATCAATATGTTCGCATCTCTCCTCAATCTTGCAGCCAGCTTTTCTGCCAGCTTCTCTTCGTGTCTCCCATAAAGTCGACTTCAACAGGACTGGGCAAGTCTGAAAGTACCTCGGAGCCTCACCAGTAAGCTGATGACAGGCAGATCTTCCACTGTCTGCCCTCTCAGGTTCTGGAAACTTACCCGTGAACTTAGGTCTTTGGGCAGCAGCATTATCTCGAACTTACACAGCGTCCCGAACAAAAGACCTAAGCCAATCTCCACCAAGGGCGGCAGCCCATCCATCACACTGATCCACCCACAGAATTATGCCCAGGTACCTTGGATCCACCAGCCACAACAAGCCTCGCGGTACACACCAAGATCCCACCTAGAATCCAACCGGTAACTGCCATCCCCAATGGTTGCTGAATATTGTCAGTGTTGGGGGAGGGGCTGCATCAAACGTGAGGTTCCTAAGTTAAATGTGATTCTATCCACTAGCGTGCCACTGTCCTTTTATCTTCCCTCTTCCCTTTGGTTCAGATCTGTATATACAGTACAAACGGTGGGAAGTGTGTCCATTTTTAGTTTATGGTATCACACGTCTTGAAAATTTCTAACAGCTCACATGTCACAGAGACCCCACTAAAGAAACTCATGTTTGTATAATATCCATTCACTCAGAATACTTATCCGTCTGTTGTTTTCTGCTGAAACACCCACGCTCTCAGAAAATGGATCCACTTGTTTCATGGGGGCTGAAATTCCGAGAAATGAAACCAATCCCAATGTGCACTTTAATGTCTGTCTCGTTTGCTCTTACTACAGTTTTGCAGAGCTACTTGTCTTTGTTATAGGCTTATGCCGTTTCTTCTCTACTTAGGGTAGAATATGTCATTCATTCTTGCTTTTGAAAGAATTGTAATTCTATATCACGGACTATGACCAAATCTTATTCAAAATCGGCATTTGGGTTAGGTCACGATATGCTCTTTTGAATCAATATTTATGAATATTATTGCATGCGTCTGTGTTCTGAATACAAGTGTGTTGAATACATTTAAGCTGCGATACTGGGTCGGTCCGTGCTGAATGATCATTTACATCACTTTGAGTATTTTGTTTTGAATACTCATGGTTTCTATGGTATATGTCAGCGAAACGTACCCTTTAGGTGTCTGTTTGTTTGTTTGATTGTTTGTTTGCTTGTTGTTGGTTTTGCAAACACTTTAGGACATGCATCACTCCGTTTGCTTCAATCAGAAAGTCATATACGTGAATCACTTAAGATAGTGCTTAAAATCACCTATGATTTCCTGCTACCCTCTCCCATCTTATGGCTTTGATGTCCTCCTTGCCTTCTTCTTGTTTCTTGTTTGTAACTCACGCTCTTCTTGCATTTCCAATAATGGTTTTTCTTATTTCCATTTCATCTTGCTACTTTTCTATTCAGGGTAGAAGTCTCAATTTTTCTTTTAGGATAAGTTTTGAAGTGCTGAATTCTTTTAAGATTTGCTGGTCTGTGAATTTCCCTAGCTCTGCCGTTATTAGAAATGGCAGTCTTGTTGCATAGGCTACCCATGATTACAGCTTTTTCTCTTTCATGATATGGCCTATGTCCTTGCACTCCTCCCTGTTCTGCAATATTTCTGCCAATATATGAGCTGAAACCCCTCTGGAGGTTCTGTTGTGACTAAATTGCTTTCCTCTAGATGCATTTTAAATCACTGGGGTGATCTTGAACTTTGTTGATTTGAATTATAGAGCTGCAAGTAGGTCTATTGGGATTCCACCTCCTTTGGATGCTGTGTAGTTCCTGAATTCGTATGGATGTTTCTTTCTTGTCTTTCAGAATGTTTCAATCTGACTATTGTACAAATATCTTTTCAGGCTTTTTTTTGTTAATCTTGCTTTTCCATCTGGGACTCTTACGAATCATATTCTTTCATGCTTTGTCTTACCACAGGCTTCAACATCAATGTTTGCATTGGTTTGCACTTCTTTTCCTATGTCTTCTTCTGATCGAGGGATTTCTGTTCCCCTGTCTTCACAGTCTGTCACGAGTCCGTCTGCATTATCAAGTCTGCTTTGGACTGACTTTAGCCCTGGTATTGTCTCATCCTTGGGTTTTCTGGTATTATTTGGCTCGTTTTTAGAGTTTCTCTTCCCCTTTCCCGGTATACTGCCTTTTGTGATTCTGAGACACTGTTGTACTTCATGTTTTCCTCACCTCAGTTTTCAATACTTGCTCTGGTATCGTTTTACAGTCTAGATACTTTAAAGCTTATTTTTCAGACCTTCAAACTCTTTGGAAGTGAAAATGGTACTTCCTGTTTCTTTTACTATACTTCTTTACATCTACTGGTCAAGTAATATCAGGTATCAAATATAGATTTCTTGGGCTTTGTTAAGTGAAAAATTTAGACCATTGTGTGTACAAAGTTCTATGATATTTCTGTGAGGACAATTTTCCCTAGGTATTGATGCCATCTCCTGATCCTGTGTGTGTTTTCTGGTACATCTCTAATTGCTGGTGTTGCCTTTGTTGTGATGAGCACACGATATTATTTCAATTAGTAAAACTTCGTTTTATTGCACTTACCTCAAAATTCTGAAAGTGCAGAGTACACTTCCTCTTCTGGAAATGAAGCTTAAAGGTTTTCAGCTCGGCATTCTGCTGTACGTCATCTTGGAGTCTTTCCAAAACAGCAAACTGAGAGTGCGCTTGTGCTTTCTATTGCCATGGGAATGTCCCAATGTTACCAGTTCTTCCCAGAGCTTCTCTGTCTACAGAAACAGCAGTTGAAACATATGTATGGATGTCATACATCAGGGCCTGCTGGAATGATCCCGCAGACCGATCTTTGTGTCCTCTGGGCAGTACCATGTCAGTACCATCCAAAATGTAGCATCTGCATTTGGGAGATAATGCTGAAGGAAATGCTTCAACTTCTCACGTTGTGGACTTTTACCACTATTCCTTGATCCCTCATCCTTGGGTCATGGGTGCACGAATGCAACCACAGAGCTGTACCGAATTCTCCTCCTCAAACCAATCCGTAATCTCTGTCCAGGTTATGACTGTAGCAGATCCTAAAGCTTTTAATACTGATTTCAAACCCAAGGGCCACTGAATCCCTCAGACCAGATGCACGGCATCACTGGTTGAGCCCCACACGTGCTCTATTGGCAAAATGCCAAATTGATCCTAGGCCTGCAAGATGCAGTGGATGTGGCCATGGCACATATCGAAAATCTCAACCTCACACGCCAATGTGGTTGCTTTCTTACTGGGGTAACAGGTCGGTTTGCTCTCTTGATAGAACCCACCACAACCCACAACACACTCCAGAGCCCTGAGACTCAGCGTGTGCCATTATCTGTAGCTCTATACCTCATTTTCCGCTGCCTCTGCTAGCTCAAATTTGGCAGATCGGATCTTGGTCTCAGAATCAATTGTGGGATATTTTGTGCTGATTTCTAGGAGTTATGTCAGCCAAGCATCTGCTGTGCACTCTTCTAACACTCAGCGCATTACCTACAGTCCCATGTGTGCTGTCCGCTTGAGAGTGTGCGTCCAAGTAAAACAGAGTTTCACCTTTGCTGCTCCATAAGCAGAGGTCAGATCCTGCACAGATTTCCATTCTCTACTTTGCCTTCTCCTGCTTCCATGTTTTCTGAGGCCTCAGCATTTTCGACCACTCTTCGGACAGTGTCCTGTGCCAAGGGCTGGGTGAGTGGAAGTTTACATTGCTGTGTACATGGTAGGGAGTGAGCGCAGGTTGCACTGGTTCTCTGCCAACTGGGCATCGATAAATCAACACTTTCCAGATGTAATTCACAGAAATGTGATGTTTGTTTAGCTCTGTTTTCTATAAAGCCATGGTTGGAGGGATTGTCCGAAGACTCCAATTTTGACATTGTGTTGATAACACAGTTGCAGTTTTTAAGAAGGTCAATAGAATTGATTTTCATGATTTGGGAATTCATTTAGATGAAAATGACGTCAGTGTTTGAAACGTACTAAATTTACTTAGAAGTCAGACTTGTCAATTTTTGTAACATTATGTAAGCTCTAAGAAAAATGTAGACAGATAGAAAGTAAAATTGCAGTCCAAAATGTTGAAGGGGACATGTCAACTCTTTACTATTGAAGCCTCAAACACCAACAGGAACCATGAAGTAACTATTGAAACCATGAAATAACCGAGAACCTGGGTTTCCGTTGTGCATTTGGTGCCCTATACTCCCAATGACACATACTGGTCAATGTTGGCATTTCAAGGGGTAACATTCCTCTCTAGGAAAGTACAAGAAAAACCAAACAAAATATATACATTTAGGCTTGATTCCAAAAGCACATACAGGCATTTTACCTGTGAGAACCCTGCTGCAGCTATGCTAGGCTATTGAAAAGCAGGTGTTCTTCTATCAGTGATGAGAACGCTTAATCATCCGATCATGTTGGGTAAAGCAATTTAACACAACCAAGTCTGCACCCCCAATATATCGTGCTCCCGGTGCTTTGCTGAAGAGAAAGACGGTCCAACAAACGTGTGTCTTTAAATTCTTTCACGACTTTTACAGTTCAGGTCACTATCTGACATAATATTTACCTATACTCTCTTGAAACACTGAGGCCTAGTACATATTCAAATTCAGTCAAGATTCCTCTCACTTACCACACTCCCTTCACCCCAGACAAGACATAAACCCAGCATTTGCTGAATCTAGGGGAAGGTCATCATTTCTTTGTGTGAGCTAAGTATTCAATTCCCAACTATTAAAGGCGAGAGTATTTGACCTTTCAGGAGTTCACTGTTGTTCACAGAGGGTGAAGTTGGAGGAACTCTGATTCTAGGAGGGGCTTGCTCTTCTCCTACTGGCTTCATTGCAGCTCAGGTTCTGATCCTTTAAAATGGATGCCTGAGTGGAGGGGAGGGAAGAGCAAGTGCTTGATAGCAAGGCCCAAACCTGGGAAAAGGCTTACCTGGGCTTGGTGCATTTTGGTCTGAATGGTTTGTAAATGCCCCTTGGGACATGTGGATTCTCATGACCTCTTCCAAGAACATGAGCGCTTTTATCATCTCTGCCATCTCTTCTCTTTTAGACGTCAGGAATCTTGGAGCCGTTCTTGGAGCAGAGAATTGAGTGACTTTCTCAAGTGCACGTTGACACTCCGAATGGTTCTGCCAGTATCACAGAGGTTCAGTAGGTCTCATGCATGTCTTTCGAGCCTGGTATTCTCTAGAGATGTCTCCATGCCGGTATTCTCCATTGTAGCGGAACAACTCTCATCAATATGTTCGCATCTCTCCTCAATCTTGCAGCCAGCTTTTCTGCCAGCTTCTCTTCGTGTCTCCCATAAAGTCGACTTCAACAGGACTGGGCAAGTCTGAAAGTACCTCGGAGCCTCACCAGTAAGCTGATGACAGGCAGATCTTCCACTGTCTGCCCTCTCAGGTTCTGGAAACTTACCCGTGAACTTAGGTCTTTGGGCAGCAGCATTATCTCGAACTTACACAGCGTCCCGAACAAAAGACCTAAGCCAATCTCCACCAAGGGCGGCAGCCCATCCATCACACTGATCCACCCACAGAATTATGCCCAGGTACCTTGGATCCACCAGACACAACAAGCCTCGCGGTACACACCAAGATCCCACCTAGAATCCAACCGGTAACTGCCATCCCCAATGGTTGCTGAATATTGTCAGTGTTGGGGGAGGGGCTGCATCAAACGTGAGGTTCCTAAGTTAAATGTGATTCTATCCACTAGCGTGCCACTGTCCTTTTATCTTCCCTCTTCCCTTTGGTTCAGATCTGTATATACAGTACAAACGGTGGGAAGTGTGTCCATTTTTAGTTTATGGTATCACACGTCTTGAAAATTTCTAACAGCTCACATGTCACAGAGACCCCACTAAAGAAACTCATGTTTGTATAATATCCATTCACTCAGAATACTTATCCGTCTGTTGTTTTCTGCTGAAACACCCACGCTCTCAGAAAATGGATCCACTTGTTTCATGGGGGCTGAAATTCCGAGAAATGAAACCAATCCCAATGTGCACTTTAATGTCTGTCTCGTTTGCTCTTACTACAGTTTTGCAGAGCTACTTGTCTTTGTTATAGGCTTATGCCGTTTCTTCTCTACTTAGGGTAGAATATGTCATTCATTCTTGCTTTTGAAAGAATTGTAATTCTATATCACGGACTATGACCAAATCTTATTCAAAATCGGCATTTGGGTTAGGTCACGATATGCTCTTTTGAATCAATATTTATGAATATTATTGCATGCGTCTGTGTTCTGAATACAAGTGTGTTGAATACATTTAAGCTGCGATACTGGGTCGGTCCGTGCTGAATGATCATTTACATCACTTTGAGTATTTTGTTTTGAATACTCATGGTTTCTATGGTATATGTCAGCGAAACGTACCCTTTAGGTGTCTGTTTGTTTGTTTGATTGTTTGTTTGCTTGTTGTTGGTTTTGCAAACACTTTAGGACATGCATCACTCCGTTTGCTTCAATCAGAAAGTCATATACGTGAATCACTTAAGATAGTGCTTAAAATCACCTATGATTTCCTGCTACCCTCTCCCATCTTATGGCTTTGATGTCCTCCTTGCCTTCTTCTTGTTTCTTGTTTGTAACTCACGCTCTTCTTGCATTTCCAATAATGGTTTTTCTTATTTCCATTTCATCTTGCTACTTTTCTATTCAGGGTAGAAGTCTCAATTTTTCTTTTAGGATAAGTGTTGAAGTGCTGAATTCTTTTAAGCTTTGCTGGTCTGTGAATTTCCCTAGCTCTGCCGTTATTAGAAATGGCAGTCTTGTTGCATAGGCTACCCATGATTACAGCTTTTTCTCTTTCATGATATGGCCTATGTCCTTGCACTCCTCCCTGTTCTGCAATATTTCTGCCAATATATGAGCTGAAACCCCTCTGGAGGTTCTGTTGTGACTAAATTGCTTTCCTCTAGATGCATTTTAAATCACTGGGGTGATCTTGAACTTTGTTGATTTGAATTATAGAGCTGCAAGTAGGTCTATTGGGATTCCACCTCCTTTGGATGCTGTGTAGTTCCTGAATTCGTATGGATGTTTCTTTCTTGTCTTTCAGAATGTTTCAATCTGACTATTGTACAAATATCTTTTCAGGCTTTTTTTTGTTAATCTTGCTTTTCCATCTGGGACTCTTACGAATCATATTCTTTCATGCTTTGTCTTACCACAGGCTTCAACATCAATGTTTGCATTGGTTTGCACTTCTTTTCCTATGTCTTCTTCTGATCGAGGGATTTCTGTTCCCCTGTCTTCACAGTCTGTCACGAGTCCGTCTGCATTATCAAGTCTGCTTTGGACTGACTTTAGCCCTGGTATTGTCTCATCCTTGGGTTTTCTGGTATTATTTGGCTCGTTTTTAGAGTTTCTCTTCCCCTTTCCCGGTATACTGCCTTTTGTGATTCTGAGACACTGTTGTACTTCATGTTTTCCTCACCTCAGTTTTCAATACTTGCTCTGGTATCGTTTTACAGTCTAGATACTTTAAAGCTTATTTTTCAGACCTTCAAACTCTTTGGAAGTGAAAATGGTACTTCCTGTTTCTTTTACTATACTTCTTTACATCTACTGGTCAAGTAATATCAGGTATCAAATATAGATTTCTTGGGCTTTGTTAAGTGAAAAATTTAGACCATTGTGTGTACAAAGTTCTATGATATTTCTGTGAGGACAATTTTCCCTAGGTATTGATGCCATCTCCTGATCCTGTGTGTGTTTTCTGGTACATCTCTAATTGCTGGTGTTGCCTTTGTTGTGATGAGCACACGATATTATTTCAATTAGTAAAACTTCGTTTTATTGCACTTACCTCAAAATTCTGAAAGTGTAGAGTACACTTCCTCTTCTGGAAATGAAGCTTAAAGGTTTTCAGCTCGGCATTCTGCTGTACGTCATCTTGGAGTCTTTCCAAAACAGCAAACTGAGAGTGCGCTTGTGCTTTCTATTGCCATGGGAATGTCCCAATGTTACCAGTTCTTCCCAGAGCTTCTCTGTCTACAGAAACAGCAGTTGAAACATATGTATGGATGTCATACATCAGGGCCTGCTGGAATGATCCCGCAGACCGATCTTTGTGTCCTCTGGGCAGTACCATGTCAGTACCATCCAAAATGTAGCATCTGCATTTGGGAGATAATGCTGAAGGAAATGCTTCAACTTCTCACGTTGTGGACTTTTACCACTATTCCTTGATCCCTCATCCTTGGGTCATGGGTGCACGAATGCAACCACAGAGCTGTACCGAATTCTCCTCCTCAAACCAATCCGTAATCCCTGTCCAGGTTATGACTGTAGCAGATCCTAAAGCTTTTAATAATGATTTCAAACCCAAGGGCCACTGAATCCCTCAGACAAGATGCACGGCATCACTGGTTGAGCCCCACACGTGCTCTATTGGCAAAATGCCAAATTGATCCTGGGCCTGCAAGATGCAGTGGATGTGGCCATGGCACATATCGAAAATCTCAACCTCACACGCCAATGTGGTTGCTTTCTTACTGGGGTAACAGGTCGGTTTGCTCTCTTGATAGAACCCACCACAACCCACAACACACTCCAGAGCCCTGAGACTCAGCGTGTGCCATTATCTGTAGCTCTATAACTCATTTTCCGCTGCCTCTGCTAGCTCAAATTTGGCAGATCGGATCTTGGTCTCAGAATCAATTGTGGGATATTTTGTGCTGATTTCTAGGAGTTATGTCAGCCAAGCATCTGCTGTGCACTCCTCTAACACTCAGCGCATTACCTACAGTCCCATGTGTGCTGTCCGCTTGAGAGTGTGCGTCCAAGTAAAACAGAGTTTCACCTTTGCTGCTCCATAAGCAGAGGTCAGATCCTGCACAGATTTCCATTCTCTACTTTGTCTTCTCCTGCTTCCATGTTTTCTGAGGCCTCAGCGTTTTCGACCACTCTTCGGACAGTGTCCTGTGCCAAGGGCTGGGTGAGTGGAAGTTTACATTGCTGTGTACATGGTAGGGAGTGAGCGCAGGTTGCACTGGTTCTCTGCCAACTGGGCATCGATAAATCAACACTTTCCAGATGTAATTCACAGAAATGTGATGTTTGTTTAGCTCTGTTTTCTATAAAGCCATGGTTGGAGGGATTGTCCGAAGACTCCAATTTTGACATTGTGTTGATAACACAGTTGCAGTTTTTAAGAAGGTCAATAGAATTGATTTTCATGATTTGGGAATTCATTTAGATGAAAATGACGTCAGTGTTTGAAACGTACTAAATTTACTTAGAAGTCAGACTTGTCAATTTTTGTAACATTATGTAAGCTCTAAGAAAAATGTAGACAGATAGAAAGTAAAATTGCAGTCCAAAATGTTGAAGGGGACATGTCAACTCTTTACTATTGAAGCCTCAAACACCAACAGGAACCATGAAGTAACTATTGAAACCATGAAATAACCGAGAACCTGGGTTTCCGTTGTGCATTTGGTGCCCTATACTCCCAATGACACATACTGGTCAATGTTGGCATTTCAAGGGGTAACATTCCTCTCTAGGAAAGTACAAGAAAAACCAAACAAAATATATACATTTAGGCTTGATTCCAAAAGCACATACAGGCATTTTACCTGTGAGAACCCTGCTGCAGCTATGCTAGGCTATTGAAAAGCAGGTGTTCTTCTATCAGTGATGAGAACGCTTAATCATCCGATCATGTTGGGTAAAGCAATTTAACACAACCAAGTCTGCACCCCCAATATATCGTGCTCCCGGTGCTTTGCTGAAGAGAAAGACGGTCCAACAAACGTGTGTCTTTAAATTCTTTCACGACTTTTACAGTTCAGGTCACTATCTGACATAATATTTACCTATACTCTCTTGAAACACTGAGGCCTAGTACATATTCAAATTCAGTCAAGATTCCTCTCACTTACCACACTCCCTTCACCCCAGACAAGACATAAACCCAGCATTTGCTGAATCTAGGGGAAGGTCATCATTTCTTTGTGTGAGCTAAGTATTCAATTCCCAACTATTAAAGGCGAGAGTATTTGACCTTTCAGGAGTTCACTGTTGTTCACAGAGGGTGAAGTTGGAGGAACTCTGATTCTAGGAGGGGCTTGCTCTTCTCCTACTGGCTTCATTGCAGCTCAGGTTCTGATCCTTTAAAATGGATGCCTGAGTGGAGGGGAGGGAAGAGCAAGTGCTTGATAGCAAGGCCCAAACCTGGGAAAAGGCTTACCTGGGCTTGGTGCATTTTGGTCTGAATGGTTTGTAAATGCCCCTTGGGACATGTGGATTCTCATGACCTCTTCCAAGAACATGAGCGCTTTTATCATCTCTGCCATCTCTTCTCTTTTAGACGTCAGGAATCTTGGAGCCGTTCTTGGAGCAGAGAATTGAGTGACTTTCTCAAGTGCACGTTGACACTCCGAATGGTTCTGCCAGTATCACAGAGGTTCAGTAGGTCTCATGCATGTCTTTCGAGCCTGGTATTCTCTAGAGATGTCTCCATGCCGGTATTCTCCATTGTAGCGGAACAACTCTCATCAATATGTTCGCATCTCTCCTCAATCTTGCAGCCAGCTTTTCTGCCAGCTTCTCTTCGTGTCTCCCATAAAGTCGACTTCAACAGGACTGGGCAAGTCTGAAAGTACCTCGGAGCCTCACCAGTAGGCTGATGACAGGCAGATCTTCCACTGTCTGCCCTCTCAGGTTCTGGAAACTTACCCGTGAACTTAGGTCTTTGGGCAGCAGCATTATCTCGAACTTACACAGCGTCCCGAACAAAAGACCTAAGCCAATCTCCACCAAGGGCGGCAGCCCATCCATCACACTGATCCACCCACAGAATTATGCCCAGGTACCTTGGATCCACCAGACACAACAAGCCTCGCGGTACACACCAAGATCCCACCTAGAATCCAACCGGTAACTGCCATCCCCAATGGTTGCTGAATATTGTCAGTGTTGGGGGAGGGGCTGCATCAAACGTGAGGTTCCTAAGTTAAATGTGATTCTATCCACTAGCGTGCCACTGTCCTTTTATCTTCCCTCTTCCCTTTGGTTCAGATCTGTATATACAGTACAAACGGTGGGAAGTGTGTCCATTTTTAGTTTATGGTATCACACGTCTTGAAAATTTCTAACAGCTCACATGTCACAGAGACCCCACTAAAGAAACTCATGTTTGTATAATATCCATTCACTCAGAATACTTATCCGTCTGTTGTTTTCTGCTGAAACACCCACGGTCTCAGAAAATGGATCCACTTGTTTCATGGGGGCTGAAATTCCGAGAAATGAAACCAATCCCAATGTGCACTTTAATGTCTGTCTCGTTTGCTCTTACTACAGTTTTGCAGAGCTACTTGTCTTTGTTATAGGCTTATGCCGTTTCTTCTCTACTTAGGGTAGAATATGTCATTCATTCTTGCTTTTGAAAGAATTGTAATTCTATATCACGGACTATGACCAAATCTTATTCAAAATCGGCATTTGGGTTAGGTCACGATATGCTCTTTTGAATCAATATTTATGAATATTATTGCATGCGTCTGTGTTCTGAATACAAGTGTGTTGAATACATTTAAGCTGCGATACTGGGTCGGTCCGTGCTGAATGATCATTTACATCACTTTGAGTATTTTGTTTTGAATACTCATGGTTTCTATGGTATATGTCAGCGAAACGTACCCTTTAGGTGTCTGTTTGTTTGTTTGATTGTTTGTTTGCTTGTTGTTGGTTTTGCAAACACTTTAGGACATGCATCACTCCGTTTGCTTCAATCAGAAAGTCATATACGTGAATCACTTAAGATAGTGCTTAAAATCACCTATGATTTCCTGCTACCCTCTCCCATCTTATGGCTTTGATGTCCTCCTTGCCTTCTTCTTGTTTCTTGTTTGTAACTCACGCTCTTCTTGCATTTCCAATAATGGTTTTTCTTATTTCCATTTCATCTTGCTACTTTTCTATTCAGGGTAGAAGTCTCAATTTTTCTTTTAGGATAAGTGTTGAAGTGCTGAATTCTTTTAAGCTTTGCTGGTCTGTGAATTTCCCTAGCTCTGCCGTTATTAGAAATGGCAGTCTTGTTGCATAGGCTACCCATGATTACAGCTTTTTCTCTTTCATGATATGGCCTATGTCCTTGCACTCCTCCCTGTTCTGCAATATTTCTGCCAATATATGAGCTGAAACCCCTCTGGAGGTTCTGTTGTGACTAAATTGCTTTCCTCTAGATGCATTTTAAATCACTGGGGTGATCTTGAACTTTGTTGATTTGAATTATAGAGCTGCAAGTAGGTCTATTGGGATTCCACCTCCTTTGGATGCTGTGTAGTTCCTGAATTCGTATGGATGTTTCTTTCTTGTCTTTCAGAATGTTTCAATCTGACTATTGTACAAATATCTTTTCAGGCTTTTTTTTGTTAATCTTGCTTTTCCATCTGGGACTCTTACGAATCATATTCTTTCATGCTTTGTCTTACCACAGGCTTCAACATCAATGTTTGCATTGGTTTGCACTTCTTTTCCTATGTCTTCTTCTGATCGAGGGATTTCTGTTCCCCTGTCTTCACAGTCTGTCACGAGTCCGTCTGCATTATCAAGTCTGCTTTGGACTGACTTTAGCCCTGGTATTGTCTCATCCTTGGGTTTTCTGGTATTATTTGGCTCGTTTTTAGAGTTTCTCTTCCCCTTTCCCGGTATACTGCCTTTTGTGATTCTGAGACACTGTTGTACTTCATGTTTTCCTCACCTCAGTTTTCAATACTTGCTCTGGTATCGTTTTACAGTCTAGATACTTTAAAGCTTATTTTTCAGACCTTCAAACTCTTTGGAAGTGAAAATGGTACTTCCTGTTTCTTTTACTATACTTCTTTACATCTACTGGTCAAGTAATATCAGGTATCAAATATAGATTTCTTGGGCTTTGTTAAGTGAAAAATTTAGACCATTGTGTGTACAAAGTTCTATGATATTTCTGTGAGGACAATTTTCCCTAGGTATTGATGCCATCTCCTGATCCTGTGTGTGTTTTCTGGTACATCTCTAATTGCTGGTGTTGCCTTTGTTGTGATGAGCACACGATATTATTTCAATTAGTAAAACTTCGTTTTATTGCACTTACCTCAAAATTCTGAAAGTGTAGAGTACACTTCCTCTTCTGGAAATGAAGCTTAAAGGTTTTCAGCTCGGCATTCTGCTGTACGTCATCTTGGAGTCTTTCCAAAACAGCAAACTGAGAGTGCGCTTGTGCTTTCTATTGCCATGGGAATGTCCCAATGTTACCAGTTCTTCCCAGAGCTTCTCTGTCTACAGAAACAGCAGTTGAAACATATGTATGGATGTCATACATCAGGGCCTGCTGGAATGATCCCGCAGACCGATCTTTGTGTCCTCTGGGCAGTACCATGTCAGTACCATCCAAAATGTAGCATCTGCATTTGGGAGATAATGCTGAAGGAAATGCTTCAACTTCTCACGTTGTGGACTTTTACCACTATTCCTTGATCCCTCATCCTTGGGTCATGGGTGCACGAATGCAACCACAGAGCTGTACCGAATTCTCCTCCTCAAACCAATCCGTAATCCCTGTCCAGGTTATGACTGTAGCAGATCCTAAAGCTTTTAATAATGATTTCAAACCCAAGGGCCACTGAATCCCTCAGACAAGATGCACGGCATCACTGGTTGAGCCCCACACGTGCTCTATTGGCAAAATGCCAAATTGATCCTGGGCCTGCAAGATGCAGTGGATGTGGCCATGGCACATATCGAAAATCTCAACCTCACACGCCAATGTGGTTGCTTTCTTACTGGGGTAACAGGTCGGTTTGCTCTCTTGATAGAACCCACCACAACCCACAACACACTCCAGAGCCCTGAGACTCAGCGTGTGCCATTATCTGTAGCTCTATAACTCATTTTCCGCTGCCTCTGCTAGCTCAAATTTGGCAGATCGGATCTTGGTCTCAGAATCAATTGTGGGATATTTTGTGCTGATTTCTAGGAGTTATGTCAGCCAAGCATCTGCTGTGCACTCCTCTAACACTCAGCGCATTACCTACAGTCCCATGTGTGCTGTCCGCTTGAGAGTGTGCGTCCAAGTAAAACAGAGTTTCACCTTTGCTGCTCCATAAGCAGAGGTCAGATCCTGCACAGATTTCCATTCTCTACTTTGTCTTCTCCTGCTTCCATGTTTTCTGAGGCCTCAGCGTTTTCGACCACTCTTCGGACAGTGTCCTGTGCCAAGGGCTGGGTGAGTGGAAGTTTACATTGCTGTGTACATGGTAGGGAGTGAGCGCAGGTTGCACTGGTTCTCTGCCAACTGGGCATCGATAAATCAACACTTTCCAGATGTAATTCACAGAAATGTGATGTTTGTTTAGCTCTGTTTTCTATAAAGCCATGGTTGGAGGGATTGTCCGAAGACTCCAATTTTGACATTGTGTTGATAACACAGTTGCAGTTTTTAAGAAGGTCAATAGAATTGATTTTCATGATTTGGGAATTCATTTAGATGAAAATGACGTCAGTGTTTGAAACGTACTAAATTTACTTAGAAGTCAGACTTGTCAATTTTTGTAACATTATGTAAGCTCTAAGAAAAATGTAGACAGATAGAAAGTAAAATTGCAGTCCAAAATGTTGAAGGGGACATGTCAACTCTTTACTATTGAAGCCTCAAACACCAACAGGAACCATGAAGTAACTATTGAAACCATGAAATAACCGAGAACCTGGGTTTCCGTTGTGCATTTGGTGCCCTATACTCCCAATGACACATACTGGTCAATGTTGGCATTTCAAGGGGTAACATTCCTCTCTAGGAAAGTACAAGAAAAACCAAACAAAATATATACATTTAGGCTTGATTCCAAAAGCACATACAGGCATTTTACCTGTGAGAACCCTGCTGCAGCTATGCTAGGCTATTGAAAAGCAGGTGTTCTTCTATCAGTGATGAGAACGCTTAATCATCCGATCATGTTGGGTAAAGCAATTTAACACAACCAAGTCTGCACCCCCAATATATCGTGCTCCCGGTGCTTTGCTGAAGAGAAAGACGGTCCAACAAACGTGTGTCTTTAAATTCTTTCACGACTTTTACAGTTCAGGTCACTATCTGACATAATATTTACCTATACTCTCTTGAAACACTGAGGCCTAGTACATATTCAAATTCAGTCAAGATTCCTCTCACTTACCACACTCCCTTCACCCCAGACAAGACATAAACCCAGCATTTGCTGAATCTAGGGGAAGGTCATCATTTCTTTGTGTGAGCTAAGTATTCAATTCCCAACTATTAAAGGCGAGAGTATTTGACCTTTCAGGAGTTCACTGTTGTTCACAGAGGGTGAAGTTGGAGGAACTCTGATTCTAGGAGGGGCTTGCTCTTCTCCTACTGGCTTCATTGCAGCTCAGGTTCTGATCCTTTAAAATGGATGCCTGAGTGGAGGGGAGGGAAGAGCAAGTGCTTGATAGCAAGGCCCAAACCTGGGAAAAGGCTTACCTGGGCTTGGTGCATTTTGGTCTGAATGGTTTGTAAATGCCCCTTGGGACATGTGGATTCTCATGACCTCTTCCAAGAACATGAGCGCTTTTATCATCTCTGCCATCTCTTCTCTTTTAGACGTCAGGAATCTTGGAGCCGTTCTTGGAGCAGAGAATTGAGTGACTTTCTCAAGTGCACGTTGACACTCCGAATGGTTCTGCCAGTATCACAGAGGTTCAGTAGGTCTCATGCATGTCTTTCGAGCCTGGTATTCTCTAGAGATGTCTCCATGCCGGTATTCTCCATTGTAGCGGAACAACTCTCATCAATATGTTCGCATCTCTCCTCAATCTTGCAGCCAGCTTTTCTGCCAGCTTCTCTTCGTGTCTCCCATAAAGTCGACTTCAACAGGACTGGGCAAGTCTGAAAGTACCTCGGAGCCTCACCAGTAAGCTGATGACAGGCAGATCTTCCACTGTCTGCCCTCTCAGGTTCTGGAAACTTACCCGTGAACTTAGGTCTTTGGGCAGCAGCATTATCTCGAACTTACACAGCGTCCCGAACAAAAGACCTAAGCCAATCTCCACCAAGGGCGGCAGCCCATCCATCACACTGATCCACCCACAGAATTATGCCCAGGTACCTTGGATCCACCAGACACAACAAGCCTCGCGGTACACACCAAGATCCCACCTAGAATCCAACCGGTAACTGCCATCCCCAATGGTTGCTGAATATTGTCAGTGTTGGGGGAGGGGCTGCATCAAACGTGAGGTTCCTAAGTTAAATGTGATTCTATCCACTAGCGTGCCACTGTCCTTTTATCTTCCCTCTTCCCTTTGGTTCAGATCTGTATATACAGTACAAACGGTGGGAAGTGTGTCCATTTTTAGTTTATGGTATCACACGTCTTGAAAATTTCTAACAGCTCACATGTCACAGAGACCCCACTAAAGAAACTCATGTTTGTATAATATCCATTCACTCAGAATACTTATCCGTCTGTTGTTTTCTGCTGAAACACCCACGCTCTCAGAAAATGGATCCACTTGTTTCATGGGGGCTGAAATTCCGAGAAATGAAACCAATCCCAATGTGCACTTTAATGTCTGTCTCGTTTGCTCTTACTACAGTTTTGCAGAGCTACTTGTCTTTGTTATAGGCTTATGCCGTTTCTTCTCTACTTAGGGTAGAATATGTCATTCATTCTTGCTTTTGAAAGAATTGTAATTCTATATCACGGACTAAGACCAAATCTTATTCAAAATCGGCATTTGGGTTAGGTCACGATATGCTCTTTTGAATCAATATTTATGAATATTATTGCATGCGTCTGTGTTCTGAATACAAGTGTGTTGAATACATTTAAGCTGCGATACTGGGTCGGTCCGTGCTGAATGATCATTTACATCACTTTGAGTATTTTGTTTTGAATACTCATGGTTTCTATGGTATATGTCAGCGAAACGTACCCTTTAGGTGTCTGTTTGTTTGTTTGATTGTTTGTTTGCTTGTTGTTGGTTTTGCAAACACTTTAGGACATGCATCACTCCGTTTGCTTCAATCAGAAAGTCATATATGTGAATCACTTAAGATAGTGCTTAAAATCACCTATGATTTCCTGCTACCCTCTCCCATCTTATGGCTTTGATGTCCTCCTTGCCTTCTTCTTGTTTCTTGTTTGTAACTCACGCTCTTCTTGCATTTCCAATAATGGTTTTTCTTATTTCCATTTCATCTTGCTACTTTTCTATTCAGGGTAGAATTCTCAATTTTTCTTTTAGGATAAGTTTTGAAGTGCTGAATTCTTTTAAGCTTTGCTGGTCTGTGAATTTCCCTAGCTCTGCCGTTATTAGAAATGGCAGTCTTGTTGCATAGGCTACCCATGATTACAGCTTTTTCTCTTTCATGATATGGCCTATGTCCTTGCACTCCTCCCTGTTCTGCAATATTTCTGCCAATATATGAGCTGAAACCCCTCTGGAGGTTCTGTTGTGACTAAATTGCTTTCCTCTAGATGCATTTTAAATCACTGGGGTGATCTTGAACTTTGTTGATTTGAATTATAGAGCTGCAAGTAGGTCTATTGGGATTCCACCTCCGTTGGATGCTGTGTAGTTCCTGAATTCGTATGGATGTTTCTTTCTTGTCTTTCAGAATGTTTCAATCTGACTATTGTACAAATATCTTTTCAGGCTTTTTTTTGTTAATCTTGCTTTTCCATCTGGGACTCTTACGAATCATATTCTTTCATGCTTTGTCTTACCACAGGCTTCAACATCAATGTTTGCATTGGTTTGCACTTCTTTTCCTATGTCTTCTTCTGATCGAGGGATTTCTGTTCCCCTGTCTTCACAGTCTGTCACGAGTCCGTCTGCATTTTCAAGTCTGCTTTGGACTGACTTTAGCCCTGGTATTGTCTCATCCTTGGGTTTTCTGGTATTATTTGGCTCGTTTTTAGAGTTTCTCTTCCCCTTTCCCGGTATACTGCCTTTTGTGATTCTGAGACACTGTTGTACTTCATGTTTTCCTCACCTCAGTTTTCAATACTTGCTCTGGTATCGTTTTACAGTCTAGATACTTTAAAGCTTATTTTTCAGACCTTCAAACTCTTTGGAAGTGAAAATGGTACTTCCTGTTTCTTTTACTATACTTCTTTACATCTACTGGTCAAGTAATATCAGGTATCAAATATAGATTTCTTGGGCTTTGTTAAGTGAAAAATTTAGACCATTGTGTGTACAAAGTTCTATGATATTCCTGTGAGGACAATTTTCCCTAGGTTTTGAAGCCATCTCCTGATCCTGTGTGTGTTTTCTGGTACATCTCTAATTGCTGGTGTTGCCTTTGTTGTGATGAGCACACGATATTTTTTCAATTAGTAAAACTTCGTTTTATTGCACTTACCTCAAAATTCTGAAAGTGCAGAGTACACTTCCTCTTCTGGAAATGAAGCTTAAAAGTTTTCAGCTCGGCATTCTGCTGTACGTCATCTTGGAGTCTTTCCAAAACAGCAAACTGAGAGTGCGCTTGTGCTTTCTATTGCCATGGGAATGTCCCAATGTTACCAGTTCTTCCCAGAGCTTCTCTGTCTACAGAAACAGCAGTTGAAACATATGTATGGATGTCATACATCAGGGCCTGCTGGAATGATCCCGCAGACCGATCTTTGTGTCCTCTGGGCAGTACCATGTCAGTACCATCCAAAATGTAGCATCTGCATTTGGGAGATAATGCTGAAGGAAATGCTTCAACTTCTCACGTTGTGGACTTTTACCACTATTCCTTGATCCCTCATCCTTGGGTCATGGGTGCACGAATGCAACCACAGAGCTGTACCGAATTCTCCTCCTCAAACCAATCCGTAATCCCTGTCCAGGTTATGACTGTAGCAGATCCTAAAGCTTTTAATACTGATTTCAAACCCAAGGGCCACTGAATCCCTCAGACCAGATGCACGGCATCACTGGTTGAGCCCCACACGTGCTCTATTGGCAAAATGCCAAATTGATCCTGGGCCTGCAAGATGCAGTGGATGTGGCCATGGCACATATCGAAAATCTCAAAATCACACGCCAATGTGGTTGCTTTCTTACTGGGGTAACAGGTCGGTTTGCTCTCTTGATAGAACCCACCACAACCCACAACACACTCCAGAGCCCTGAGACTCAGCGTGTGCCATTATCTGTAGCTCTATAACTCATTTTCCGCTGCCTCTGCTAGCTCAAATTTGGCAGATCGGATCTTGGTCTCAGAATCAATTGTGGGATATTTTGTGCTGATTTCTAGGAGTTATGTCAGCCAAGCATCTGCTGTGCACTCTTCTAACACTCAGCGCATTACCTACAGTCCCATGTGTGCTGTCCGCTTGAGAGTGTGCATCCAAGTAAAACAGAGTTTCACCTTTGCTGCTCCATAAGCAGAGGTCAGATCCTGCACAGATTTCCATTCTCTACTTTGCCTTCTCCTGCTTCCATGTTTTCTGAGGCCTCAGCGTTTTCGACCACTCTTCGGACAGTGTCCTGTGCCAAGGGCTGGGTGAGTGGAAGTTTACATTGCTGTGTACATGGTAGGGAGTGAGCGCAGGTTGCACTGGTTCTCTGCCAACTGGGCATCGATAAATCAACACTTTCCAGATGTAATTCACAGAAATGTGATGTTTGTTTAGCTCTGTTTTCTATAAAGCCATGGTTGGAGGGATTGTCCGAAGACTCCAATTTTGACATTGTGTTGATAACACAGTTGCAGTTTTTAAGAAGGTCAATAGAATTGATTTTCATGATTTGGGAATTCATTTAGATGAAAATGACGTCAGTGTTTGAAACGTACTAAATTTACTTAGAAGTCAGACTTGTCAATTTTTGTAACATTATGTAAGCTCTAAGAAAAATGTAGACAGATAGAAAGTAAAATTGCAGTCCAAAATGTTGAAGGGGACATGTCAACTCTTTACTATTGAAGCCTCAAACACCAACAGGAACCATGAAGTAACTATTGAAACCATGAAATAACCGAGAACCTGGGTTTCCGTTGTGCATTTGGTGCCCTATACTCCCAATGACACATACTGGTCAATGTTGGCATTTCAAGGGGTAACATTCCTCTCTAGGAAAGTACAAGAAAAACCAAACAAAATATATACATTTAGGCTTGATTCCAAAAGCACATACAGGCATTTTACCTGTGAGAACCCTGCTGCAGCTATGCTAGGCTATTGAAAAGCAGGTGTTCTTCTATCAGTGATGAGAACGCTTAATCATCCGATCATGTTGGGTAAAGCAATTTAACACAACCAAGTCTGCACCCCCAATATATCGTGCTCCCGGTGCTTTGCTGAAGAGAAAGACGGTCCAACAAACGTGTGTCTTTAAATTCTTTCACGACTTTTACAGTTCAGGTCACTATCTGACATAATATTTACCTATACTCTCTTGAAACACTGAGGCCTAGTACATATTCAAATTCAGTCATGATTCCTCTCACTTACCACACTCCCTTCACCCCAGACAAGACATAAACCCAGCATTTGCTGAATCTAGGGGAAGGTCATCATTTCTTTGTGTGAGCTAAGTAATCAATTCCCAACTATTAAAGGCGAGAGTATTTGACCTTTCAGGAGTTCACTGTTTTTCACAGAGTGTGAAGTTGGAGGAACTCTGATTCTAGGAGGGGCTTGCTCTTCTCCTACTGGCTTCATTGCAGCTCAGGTTCTGATCCTTTAAAATGGATGCCTGAGTGGAGGGGAGGGAAGAGCAAGTGCTTGATAGCAAGGCCCAAACCTGGGAAAAGGCTTACCTGGGCTTGGTGCATTTTGGTCTGAATGGTTTGTAAATGCCCCTTGGGACATGTGGATTCTCATGACCTCTTCCAAGAACATGAGCGCTTTTATCATCTCTGCCATCTCTTCTCTTTTAGACGTCAGGAATCTTGGAGCCGTTCTTGGAGCAGAGAATTGAGTGACTTTCTCAAGTGCACGTTGACACTCCGAATGGTTCTGCCAGTATCACAGAGGTTCAGTAGGTCTCATGAATGTCTTTCGAGCCTGGTATTCTCTAGAGATGTCTCCATGCCGGTATTCTCCATTGTAGCGGAACAACTCTCATCAATATGTTCGCATCTCTCCTCAATCTTGCAGCCAGCTTTTCTGCCAGCTTCTCTTCGTGTCTCCCATAAAGTCGACTTCAACAGGACTGGGCAAGTCTGAAAGTACCTCGGAGCCTCACCAGTAAGCTGATGACAGGCAGATCTTCCACTGTCTGCCCTCTCAGGTTCTGGAAACTTACCCGTGAACTTAGGTCTTTGGGCAGCAGCATTATCTCGAACTTACACAGCGTCCCGAACAAAAGACCTAAGCCAATCTCCACCAAGGGCGGCAGCCCATCCATCACACTGATCCACCCACAGAATTATGCCCAGGTACCTTGGATCCACCAGACACAACAAGCCTCGTGGTACACACCAAGATCCCACCTAGAATCCAACCGGTAACTGCCATCCCCAATGGTTGCTGAATATTGTCAGTGTTGGGGGAGGGGCTGCATCAAACGTGAGGTTCCTAAGTTAAATGTGATTCTATCCACTAGCGTGCCACTGTCCTTTTATCTTCCCTCTTCCCTTTGGTTCAGATCTGTATATACAGTACAAACGGTGGGAAGTGTGTCCATTTTTAGTTTATGGTATCACACGTCTTGAAAATTTCTAACAGCTCACATGTCACAGAGACCCCACTAAAGAAACTCATGTTTGTATAATATCCATTCACTCAGAATACTTATCCGTCTGTTGTTTTCTGCTGAAACACCCACGCTCTCAGAAAATGGATCCACTTGTTTCATGGGGGCTGAAATTCCGAGAAATGAAACCAATCCCAATGTGCACTTTAATGTCTGTCTCGTTTGCTCTTACTACAGTTTTGCAGAGCTACTTGTCTTTGTTATAGGCTTATGCCGTTTCTTCTCTACTTAGGGTAGAATATGTCATTCATTCTTGCTTTTGAAAGAATTGTAATTCTATATCACGGACTAAGACCAAATCTTATTCAAAATCGGCATTTGGGTTAGGTCACGATATGCTCTTTTGAATCAATATTTATGAATATTATTGCATGCGTCTGTGTTCTGAATACAAGTGTGTTGAATACATTTAAGCTGCGATACTGGGTCGGTCCGTGCTGAATGATCATTTACATCACTTTGAGTATTTTGTTTTGAATACTCATGGTTTCTATGGTATATGTCAGCGAAACGTACCCTTTAGGTGTCTGTTTGTTTGTTTGATTGTTTGTTTGCTTGTTGTTGGTTTTGCAAACACTTTAGGACATGCATCACTCCGTTTGCTTCAATCAGAAAGTCATATATGTGAATCACTTAAGATAGTGCTTAAAATCACCTATGATTTCCTGCTACCCTCTCCCATCTTATGGCTTTGATGTCCTCCTTGCCTTCTTCTTGTTTCTTGTTTGTAACTCACGCTCTTCTTGCATTTCCAATAATGGTTTTTCTTATTTCCATTTCATCTTGCTACTTTTCTATTCAGGGTAGAATTCTCAATTTTTCTTTTAGGATAAGTTTTGAAGTGCTGAATTCTTTTAAGCTTTGCTGGTCTGTGAATTTCCCTAGCTCTGCCGTTATTAGAAATGGCAGTCTTGTTGCATAGGCTACCCATGATTACAGCTTTTTCTCTTTCATGATATGGCCTATGTCCTTGCACTCCTCCCTGTTCTGCAATATTTCTGCCAATATATGAGCTGAAACCCCTCTGGAGGTTCTGTTGTGACTAAATTGCTTTCCTCTAGATGCATTTTAAATCACTGGGGTGATCTTGAACTTTGTTGATTTGAATTATAGAGCTGCAAGTAGGTCTATTGGGATTCCACCTCCGTTGGATGCTGTGTAGTTCCTGAATTCGTATGGATGTTTCTTTCTTGTCTTTCAGAATGTTTCAATCTGACTATTGTACAAATATCTTTTCAGGCTTTTTTTTGTTAATCTTGCTTTTCCATCTGGGACTCTTACGAATCATATTCTTTCATGCTTTGTCTTACCACAGGCTTCAACATCAATGTTTGCATTGGTTTGCACTTCTTTTCCTATGTCTTCTTCTGATCGAGGGATTTCTGTTCCCCTGTCTTCACAGACTGTCACGAGTCCGTCTGCATTATCAAGTCTGCTTTGGACTGACTTTAGCCCTGGTATTGTCTCATCCTTGGGTTTTCTGGTATTATTTGGCTCGTTTTTAGAGTTTCTCTTCCCCTTTCCCGGTATACTGCCTTTTGTGATTCTGAGACACTGTTGTACTTCATGTTTTCCTCACCTCAGTTTTCAATACTTGCTCTGGTATCGTTTTACAGTCTAGATACTTTAAAGCTTATTTTTCAGACCTTCAAACTCTTTGGAAGTGAAAATGGTACTTCCTGTTTCTTTTACTATACTTCTTTACATCTACTGGTCAAGTAATATCAGGTATCAAATATAGATTTCTTGGGCTTTGTTAAGTGAAAAATTTAGACCATTGTGTGTACAAAGTTCTATGATATTCCTGTGAGGACAATTTTCCCTAGGTTTTGAAGCCATCTCCTGATCCTGTGTGTGTTTTCTGGTACATCTCTAATTGCTGGTGTTGCCTTTGTTGTGATGAGCACACGATATTTTTTCAATTAGTAAAACTTCGTTTTATTGCACTTACCTCAAAATTCTGAAAGTGCAGAGTACACTTCCTCTTCTGGAAATGAAGCTTAAAAGTTTTCAGCTCGGCATTCTGCTGTACGTCATCTTGGAGTCTTTCCAAAACAGCAAACTGAGAGTGCGCTTGTGCTTTCTATTGCCATGGGAATGTCCCAATGTTACCAGTTCTTCCCAGAGCTTCTCTGTCTACAGAAACAGCAGTTGAAACATATGTATGGATGTCATACATCAGGGCCTGCTGGAATGATCCCGCAGACCGATCTTTGTGTCCTCTGGGCAGTACCATGTCAGTACCATCCAAAATGTAGCATCTGCATTTGGGAGATAATGCTGAAGGAAATGCTTCAACTTCTCACGTTGTGGACTTTTACCACTATTCCTTGATCCCTCATCCTTGGGTCATGGGTGCACGAATGCAACCACAGAGCTGTACCGAATTCTCCTCCTCAAACCAATCCGTAATCCCTGTCCAGGTTATGACTGTAGCAGATCCTAAAGCTTTTAATACTGATTTCAAACCCAAGGGCCACTGAATCCCTCAGACCAGATGCACAGCATCACTGGTTGAGCCCCACACGTGCTCTATTGGCAAAATGCCAAATTGATCCTGGGCCTGCAAGATGCAGTGGATGTGGCCATGGCACATATCGAAAATCTCAAAATCACACGCCAATGTGGTTGCTTTCTTACTGGGGTAACAGGTCGGTTTGCTCTCTTGATAGAACCCACCACAACCCACAACACACTCCAGAGCCCTGAGACTCAGCGTGTGCCATTATCTGTAGCTCTATAACTCATTTTCCGCTGCCTCTGCTAGCTCAAATTTGGCAGATCGGATCTTGGTCTCAGAATCAATTGTGGGATATTTTGTGCTGATTTCTAGGAGTTATGTCAGCCAAGCATCTGCTGTGCACTCTTCTAACACTCAGCGCATTACCTACAGTCCCATGTGTGCTGTCCGCTTGAGAGTGTGCATCCAAGTAAAACAGAGTTTCACCTTTGCTGCTCCATAAGCAGAGGTCAGATCCTGCACAGATTTCCATTCTCTACTTTGCCTTCTCCTGCTTCCATGTTTTCTGAGGCCTCAGCGTTTTCGACCACTCTTCGGACAGTGTCCTGTGCCAAGGGCTGGGTGAGTGGAAGTTTACATTGCTGTGTACATGGTAGGGAGTGAGCGCAGGTTGCACTGGTTCTCTGCCAACTGGGCATCGATAAATCAACACTTTCCAGATGTAATTCACAGAAATGTGATGTTTGTTTAGCTCTGTTTTCTATAAAGCCATGGTTGGAGGGATTGTCCGAAGACTCCAATTTTGACATTGTGTTGATAACACAGTTGCAGTTTTTAAGAAGGTCAATAGAATTGATTTTCATGATTTGGGAATTCATTTAGATGAAAATGACGTCAGTGTTTGAAACGTACTAAATTTACTTAGAAGTCAGACTTGTCAATTTTTGTAACATTATGTAAGCTCTAAGAAAAATGTAGACAGATAGAAAGTAAAATTGCAGTCCAAAATGTTGAAGGGGACATGTCAACTCTTTACTATTGAAGCCTCAAACACCAACAGGAACCATGAAGTAACTATTGAAACCATGAAATAACCGAGAACCTGGGTTTCCGTTGTGCATTTGGTGCCCTATACTCCCAATGACACATACTGGTCAATGTTGGCATTTCAAGGGGTAACATTCCTCTCTAGGAAAGTACAAGAAAAACCAAACAAAATATATACATTTAGGCTTGATTCCAAAAGCACATACAGGCATTTTACCTGTGAGAACCCTGCTGCAGCTATGCTAGGCTATTGAAAAGCAGGTGTTCTTCTATCAGTGATGAGAACGCTTAATCATCCGATCATGTTGGGTAAAGCAATTTAACACAACCAAGTCTGCACCCCCAATATATCGTGCTCCCGGTGCTTTGCTGAAGAGAAAGACGGTCCAACAAACGTGTGTCTTTAAATTCTTTCACGACTTTTACAGTTCAGGTCACTATCTGACATAATATTTACCTATACTCTCTTGAAACACTGAGGCCTAGTACATATTCAAATTCAGTCATGATTCCTCTCACTTACCACACTCCCTTCACCCCAGACAAGACATAAACCCAGCATTTGCTGAATCTAGGGGAAGGTCATCATTTCTTTGTGTGAGCTAAGTAATCAATTCCCAACTATTAAAGGCGAGAGTATTTGACCTTTCAGGAGTTCACTGTTTTTCACAGAGTGTGAAGTTGGAGGAACTCTGATTCTAGGAGGGGCTTGCTCTTCTCCTACTGGCTTCATTGCAGCTCAGGTTCTGATCCTTTAAAACGGATGCCTGAGTGGAGGGGAGGGAAGAGCAAGTGCTTGATAGCAAGGCCCAAACCTGGGAAAAGGCTTACCTGGGCTTGGTGCATTTTGGTCTGAATGGTTTGTAAATGCCCCTTGGGACATGTGGATTCTCATGACCTCTTCCAAGAACATGAGCGCTTTTATCATCTCTGCCATCTCTTCTCTTTTAGACGTCAGGAATCTTGGAGCCGTTCTTGGAGCAGAGAATTGAGTGACTTTCTCAAGTGCACGTTGACACTCCGAATGGTTCTGCCAGTATCACAGAGGTTCAGTAGGTCTCATGAATGTCTTTCGAGCCTGGTATTCTCTAGAGATGTCTCCATGCCGGTATTCTCCATTGTAGCGGAACAACTCTCATCAATATGTTCGCATCTCTCCTCAATCTTGCAGCCAGCTTTTCTGCCAGCTTCTCTTCGTGTCTCCCATAAAGTCGACTTCAACAGGACTGGGCAAGTCTGAAAGTACCTCGGAGCCTCACCAGTAAGCTGATGACAGGCAGATCTTCCACTGTCTGCCCTCTCAGGTTCTGGAAACTTACCCGTGAACTTAGGTCTTTGGGCAGCAGCATTATCTCGAACTTACACAGCGTCCCGAACAAAAGACCTAAGCCAATCTCCACCAAGGGCGGCAGCCCATCCATCACACTGATCCACCCACAGAATTATGCCCAGGTACCTTGGATCCACCAGACACAACAAGCCTCGTGGTACACACCAAGATCCCACCTAGAATCCAACCGGTAACTGCCATCCCCAATGGTTGCTGAATATTGTCAGTGTTGGGGGAGGGGCTGCATCAAACGTGAGGTTCCTAAGTTAAATGTGATTCTATCCACTAGCGTGCCACTGTCCTTTTATCTTCCCTCTTCCCTTTGGTTCAGATCTGTATATACAGTACAAACGGTGGGAAGTGTGTCCATTTTTAGTTTATGGTATCACACGTCTTGAAAATTTCTAACAGCTCACATGTCACAGAGACCCCACTAAAGAAACTCATGTTTGTATAATATCCATTCACTCAGAATACTTATCCGTCTGTTGTTTTCTGCTGAAACACCCACGCTCTCAGAAAATGGATCCACTTGTTTCATGGGGGCTGAAATTCCGAGAAATGAAACCAATCCCAATGTGCACTTTAATGTCTGTCTCGTTTGCTCTTACTACAGTTTTGCAGAGCTACTTGTCTTTGTTATAGGCTTATGCCGTTTCTTCTCTACTTAGGGTAGAATATGTCATTCATTCTTGCTTTTGAAAGAATTGTAATTCTATATCACGGACTAAGACCAAATCTTATTCAAAATCGGCATTTGGGTTAGGTCACGATATGCTCTTTTGAATCAATATTTATGAATATTATTGCATGCGTCTGTGTTCTGAATACAAGTGTGTTGAATACATTTAAGCTGCGATACTGGGTCGGTCCGTGCTGAATGATCATTTACATCACTTTGAGTATTTTGTTTTGAATACTCATGGTTTCTATGGTATATGTCAGCGAAACGTACCCTTTAGGTGTCTGTTTGTTTGTTTGATTGTTTGTTTGCTTGTTGTTGGTTTTGCAAACACTTTAGGACATGCATCACTCCGTTTGCTTCAATCAGAAAGTCATATATGTGAATCACTTAAGATAGTGCTTAAAATCACCTATGATTTCCTGCTACCCTCTCCCATCTTATGGCTTTGATGTCCTCCTTGCCTTCTTCTTGTTTCTTGTTTGTAACTCACGCTCTTCTTGCATTTCCAATAATGGTTTTTCTTATTTCCATTTCATCTTGCTACTTTTCTATTCAGGGTAGAATTCTCAATTTTTCTTTTAGGATAAGTTTTGAAGTGCTGAATTCTTTTAAGCTTTGCTGGTCTGTGAATTTCCCTAGCTCTGCCGTTATTAGAAATGGCAGTCTTGTTGCATAGGCTACCCATGATTACAGCTTTTTCTCTTTCATGATATGGCCTATGTCCTTGCACTCCTCCCTGTTCTGCAATATTTCTGCCAATATATGAGCTGAAACCCCTCTGGAGGTTCTGTTGTGACTAAATTGCTTTCCTCTAGATGCATTTTAAATCACTGGGGTGATCTTGAACTTTGTTGATTTGAATTATAGAGCTGCAAGTAGGTCTATTGGGATTCCACCTCCGTTGGATGCTGTGTAGTTCCTGAATTCGTATGGATGTTTCTTTCTTGTCTTTCAGAATGTTTCAATCTGACTATTGTACAAATATCTTTTCAGGCTTTTTTTTGTTAATCTTGCTTTTCCATCTGGGACTCTTACGAATCATATTCTTTCATGCTTTGTCTTACCACAGGCTTCAACATCAATGTTTGCATTGGTTTGCACTTCTTTTCCTATGTCTTCTTCTGATCGAGGGATTTCTGTTCCCCTGTCTTCACAGACTGTCACGAGTCCGTCTGCATTATCAAGTCTGCTTTGGACTGACTTTAGCCCTGGTATTGTCTCATCCTTGGGTTTTCTGGTATTATTTGGCTCGTTTTTAGAGTTTCTCTTCCCCTTTCCCGGTATACTGCCTTTTGTGATTCTGAGACACTGTTGTACTTCATGTTTTCCTCACCTCAGTTTTCAATACTTGCTCTGGTATCGTTTTACAGTCTAGATACTTTAAAGCTTATTTTTCAGACCTTCAAACTCTTTGGAAGTGAAAATGGTACTTCCTGTTTCTTTTACTATACTTCTTTACATCTACTGGTCAAGTAATATCAGGTATCAAATATAGATTTCTTGGGCTTTGTTAAGTGAAAAATTTAGACCATTGTGTGTACAAAGTTCTATGATATTCCTGTGAGGACAATTTTCCCTAGGTTTTGAAGCCATCTCCTGATCCTGTGTGTGTTTTCTGGTACATCTCTAATTGCTGGTGTTGCCTTTGTTGTGATGAGCACACGATATTTTTTCAATTAGTA
This sequence comes from Camelus dromedarius, assembly GCF_036321535.1. Lineage (NCBI taxonomy): Eukaryota > Metazoa > Chordata > Mammalia > Artiodactyla > Camelidae > Camelus > Camelus dromedarius. The sequence continues at coordinate 89,937,963 of NC_087441.1, read as the reverse complement.
AAACTTCGTTTTATTGCACTTACCTCAAAATTCTGAAAGTGCAGAGTACACTTCCTCTTCTGGAAATGAAGCTTAAAAGTTTTCAGCTCGGCATTCTGCTGTACGTCATCTTGGAGTCTTTCCAAAACAGCAAACTGAGAGTGCGCTTGTGCTTTCTATTGCCATGGGAATGTCCCAATGTTACCAGTTCTTCCCAGAGCTTCTCTGTCTACAGAAACAGCAGTTGAAACATATGTATGGATGTCATACATCAGGGCCTGCTGGAATGATCCCGCAGACCGATCTTTGTGTCCTCTGGGCAGTACCATGTCAGTACCATCCAAAATGTAGCATCTGCATTTGGGAGATAATGCTGAAGGAAATGCTTCAACTTCTCACGTTGTGGACTTTTACCACTATTCCTTGATCCCTCATCCTTGGGTCATGGGTGCACGAATGCAACCACAGAGCTGTACCGAATTCTCCTCCTCAAACCAATCCGTAATCCCTGTCCAGGTTATGACTGTAGCAGATCCTAAAGCTTTTAATACTGATTTCAAACCCAAGGGCCACTGAATCCCTCAGACCAGATGCACAGCATCACTGGTTGAGCCCCACACGTGCTCTATTGGCAAAATGCCAAATTGATCCTGGGCCTGCAAGATGCAGTGGATGTGGCCATGGCACATATCGAAAATCTCAAAATCACACGCCAATGTGGTTGCTTTCTTACTGGGGTAACAGGTCGGTTTGCTCTCTTGATAGAACCCACCACAACCCACAACACACTCCAGAGCCCTGAGACTCAGCGTGTGCCATTATCTGTAGCTCTATAACTCATTTTCCGCTGCCTCTGCTAGCTCAAATTTGGCAGATCGGATCTTGGTCTCAGAATCAATTGTGGGATATTTTGTGCTGATTTCTAGGAGTTATGTCAGCCAAGCATCTGCTGTGCACTCTTCTAACACTCAGCGCATTACCTACAGTCCCATGTGTGCTGTCCGCTTGAGAGTGTGCATCCAAGTAAAACAGAGTTTCACCTTTGCTGCTCCATAAGCAGAGGTCAGATCCTGCACAGATTTCCATTCTCTACTTTGCCTTCTCCTGCTTCCATGTTTTCTGAGGCCTCAGCGTTTTCGACCACTCTTCGGACAGTGTCCTGTGCCAAGGGCTGGGTGAGTGGAAGTTTACATTGCTGTGTACATGGTAGGGAGTGAGCGCAGGTTGCACTGGTTCTCTGCCAACTGGGCATCGATAAATCAACACTTTCCAGATGTAATTCACAGAAATGTGATGTTTGTTTAGCTCTGTTTTCTATAAAGCCATGGTTGGAGGGATTGTCCGAAGACTCCAATTTTGACATTGTGTTGATAACACAGTTGCAGTTTTTAAGAAGGTCAATAGAATTGATTTTCATGATTTGGGAATTCATTTAGATGAAAATGACGTCAGTGTTTGAAACGTACTAAATTTACTTAGAAGTCAGACTTGTCAATTTTTGTAACATTATGTAAGCTCTAAGAAAAATGTAGACAGATAGAAAGTAAAATTGCAGTCCAAAATGTTGAAGGGGACATGTCAACTCTTTACTATTGAAGCCTCAAACACCAACAGGAACCATGAAGTAACTATTGAAACCATGAAATAACCGAGAACCTGGGTTTCCGTTGTGCATTTGGTGCCCTATACTCCCAATGACACATACTGGTCAATGTTGGCATTTCAAGGGGTAACATTCCTCTCTAGGAAAGTACAAGAAAAACCAAACAAAATATATACATTTAGGCTTGATTCCAAAAGCACATACAGGCATTTTACCTGTGAGAACCCTGCTGCAGCTATGCTAGGCTATTGAAAAGCAGGTGTTCTTCTATCAGTGATGAGAACGCTTAATCATCCGATCATGTTGGGTAAAGCAATTTAACACAACCAAGTCTGCACCCCCAATATATCGTGCTCCCGGTGCTTTGCTGAAGAGAAAGACGGTCCAACAAACGTGTGTCTTTAAATTCTTTCACGACTTTTACAGTTCAGGTCACTATCTGACATAATATTTACCTATACTCTCTTGAAACACTGAGGCCTAGTACATATTCAAATTCAGTCATGATTCCTCTCACTTACCACACTCCCTTCACCCCAGACAAGACATAAACCCAGCATTTGCTGAATCTAGGGGAAGGTCATCATTTCTTTGTGTGAGCTAAGTAATCAATTCCCAACTATTAAAGGCGAGAGTATTTGACCTTTCAGGAGTTCACTGTTTTTCACAGAGTGTGAAGTTGGAGGAACTCTGATTCTAGGAGGGGCTTGCTCTTCTCCTACTGGCTTCATTGCAGCTCAGGTTCTGATCCTTTAAAACGGATGCCTGAGTGGAGGGGAGGGAAGAGCAAGTGCTTGATAGCAAGGCCCAAACCTGGGAAAAGGCTTACCTGGGCTTGGTGCATTTTGGTCTGAATGGTTTGTAAATGCCCCTTGGGACATGTGGATTCTCATGACCTCTTCCAAGAACATGAGCGCTTTTATCATCTCTGCCATCTCTTCTCTTTTAGACGTCAGGAATCTTGGAGCCGTTCTTGGAGCAGAGAATTGAGTGACTTTCTCAAGTGCACGTTGACACTCCGAATGGTTCTGCCAGTATCACAGAGGTTCAGTAGGTCTCATGAATGTCTTTCGAGCCTGGTATTCTCTAGAGATGTCTCCATGCCGGTATTCTCCATTGTAGCGGAACAACTCTCATCAATATGTTCGCATCTCTCCTCAATCTTGCAGCCAGCTTTTCTGCCAGCTTCTCTTCGTGTCTCCCATAAAGTCGACTTCAACAGGACTGGGCAAGTCTGAAAGTACCTCGGAGCCTCACCAGTAAGCTGATGACAGGCAGATCTTCCACTGTCTGCCCTCTCAGGTTCTGGAAACTTACCCGTGAACTTAGGTCTTTGGGCAGCAGCATTATCTCGAACTTACACAGCGTCCCGAACAAAAGACCTAAGCCAATCTCCACCAAGGGCGGCAGCCCATCCATCACACTGATCCACCCACAGAATTATGCCCAGGTACCTTGGATCCACCAGACACAACAAGCCTCGTGGTACACACCAAGATCCCACCTAGAATCCAACCGGTAACTGCCATCCCCAATGGTTGCTGAATATTGTCAGTGTTGGGGGAGGGGCTGCATCAAACGTGAGGTTCCTAAGTTAAATGTGATTCTATCCACTAGCGTGCCACTGTCCTTTTATCTTCCCTCTTCCCTTTGGTTCAGATCTGTATATACAGTACAAACGGTGGGAAGTGTGTCCATTTTTAGTTTATGGTATCACACGTCTTGAAAATTTCTAACAGCTCACATGTCACAGAGACCCCACTAAAGAAACTCATGTTTGTATAATATCCATTCACTCAGAATACTTATCCGTCTGTTGTTTTCTGCTGAAACACCCACGCTCTCAGAAAATGGATCCACTTGTTTCATGGGGGCTGAAATTCCGAGAAATGAAACCAATCCCAATGTGCACTTTAATGTCTGTCTCGTTTGCTCTTACTACAGTTTTGCAGAGCTACTTGTCTTTGTTATAGGCTTATGCCGTTTCTTCTCTACTTAGGGTAGAATATGTCATTCATTCTTGCTTTTGAAAGAATTGTAATTCTATATCACGGACTAAGACCAAATCTTATTCAAAATCGGCATTTGGGTTAGGTCACGATATGCTCTTTTGAATCAATATTTATGAATATTATTGCATGCGTCTGTGTTCTGAATACAAGTGTGTTGAATACATTTAAGCTGCGATACTGGGTCGGTCCGTGCTGAATGATCATTTACATCACTTTGAGTATTTTGTTTTGAATACTCATGGTTTCTATGGTATATGTCAGCGAAACGTACCCTTTAGGTGTCTGTTTGTTTGTTTGATTGTTTGTTTGCTTGTTGTTGGTTTTGCAAACACTTTAGGACATGCATCACTCCGTTTGCTTCAATCAGAAAGTCATATATGTGAATCACTTAAGATAGTGCTTAAAATCACCTATGATTTCCTGCTACCCTCTCCCATCTTATGGCTTTGATGTCCTCCTTGCCTTCTTCTTGTTTCTTGTTTGTAACTCACGCTCTTCTTGCATTTCCAATAATGGTTTTTCTTATTTCCATTTCATCTTGCTACTTTTCTATTCAGGGTAGAATTCTCAATTTTTCTTTTAGGATAAGTTTTGAAGTGCTGAATTCTTTTAAGCTTTGCTGGTCTGTGAATTTCCCTAGCTCTGCCGTTATTAGAAATGGCAGTCTTGTTGCATAGGCTACCCATGATTACAGCTTTTTCTCTTTCATGATATGGCCTATGTCCTTGCACTCCTCCCTGTTCTGCAATATTTCTGCCAATATATGAGCTGAAACCCCTCTGGAGGTTCTGTTGTGACTAAATTGCTTTCCTCTAGATGCATTTTAAATCACTGGGGTGATCTTGAACTTTGTTGATTTGAATTATAGAGCTGCAAGTAGGTCTATTGGGATTCCACCTCCTTTGGATGCTGTGTAGTTCCTGAATTCGTATGGATGTTTCTTTCTTGTCTTTCAGAATGTTTCAATCTGACTATTGTACAAATATCTTTTCAGGCTTTTTTTTGTTAATCTTGCTATTCCATCTGGGACTCTTACGAATCATATTCTTTCATGCTTTGTCTTACCACAGGCTTCAACATCAATGTTTGCATTGGTTTGCACTTCTTTTCCTATGTCTTCTTCTGATCGAGGGATTTCTGTTCCCCTGTCTTCACAGTCTGTCACGAGTCCGTCTGCATTATCAAGTCTGCTTTGGACTGACTTTAGCCCTGGTATTGTCTCATCCTTGGGTTTTCTGGTATTATTTGGCTCGTTTTTAGAGTTTCTCTTCCCCTTTCCCGGTATACTGCCTTTTGTGATTCTGAGACACTGTTGTACTTCATGTTTTCCTCACCTCAGTTTTCAATACTTGCTCTGGTATCGTTTTACAGTCTAGATACTTTAAAGCTTATTTTTCAGACCTTCAAACTCTTTGGAAGTGAAAATGGTACTTCCTGTTTCTTTTACTATACTTCTTTACATCTACTGGTCAAGTAATATCAGGTATCAAATATAGATTTCTTGGGCTTTGTTAAGTGAAAAATTTAGACCATTGTGTGTACAAAGTTCTATGATATTTCTGTGAGGACAATTTTCCCTAGGTATTGATGCCATCTCCTGATCCTGTGTGTGTTTTCTGGTACATCTCTAATTGCTGGTGTTGCCTTTGTTGTGATGAGCACACGATATTATTTCAATTAGTAAAACTTCGTTTTATTGCACTTACCTCAAAATTCTGAAAGTGCAGAGTACACTTCCTCTTCTGGAAATGAAGCTTAAAAGTTTTCAGCTCGGCATTCTGCTGTACGTCATCTTGGAGTCTTTCCAAAACAGCAAACTGAGAGTGCGCTTGTGCTTTCTATTGCCATGGGAATGTCCCAATGTTACCAGTTCTTCCCAGAGCTTCTCTGTCTACAGAAACAGCAGTTGAAACATATGTATGGATGTCATACATCAGGGCCTGCTGGAATGATCCCGCAGACCGATCTTTGTGTCCTCTGGGCAGTACCATGTCAGTACCATCCAAAATGTAGCATCTGCATTTGGGAGATAATGCTGAAGGAAATGCTTCAACTTCTCACGTTGTGGACTTTTACCACTATTCCTTGATCCCTCATCCTTGGGTCATGGGTGCACGAATGCAACCACAGAGCTGTACCGAATTCTCCTCCTCAAACCAATCCGTAATCTCTGTCCAGGTTATGACTGTAGCAGATCCTAAAGATTTTAATACTGATTTCAAACCCAAGGGCCACTGAATCCCTCAGACAAGATGCACGGCATCACTGGTTGAGCCCCACACGTGCTCTATTGGCAAAATGCCAAATTGATCCTAGGCCTGCAAGATGCAGTGGATGTGGCCATGGCACATATCGAAAATCTCAACCTCACACGCCAATGTGGTTGCTTTCTTACTGGGGTAACAGGTCGGTTTGCTCTCTTGATAGAACCCACCACAACCCACAACACACTCCAGAGCCCTGAGACTCAGCGTGTGCCATTATCTGTAGCTCTATAACTAATTTTCCGCTGCCTCTGCTAGCTCAAATTTGGCAGATCGGATCTTGGTCTCAGAATCAATTGTGGGATATTTTGTGCTGATTTCTAGGAGTTATGTCAGCCAAGCATCTGCTGTGCACTCTTCTAACACTCAGCGCATTACCTACAGTCCCATGTGTGCTCTCCGCTTGAGAGTGTGCGTCCAAGTAAAACAGAGTTTCACCTTTGCTGCTCCATAAGCAGAGGTCAGATCCTGCACAGATTTCCATTCTCTACTTTGCCTTCTCCTGCTTCCATGTTTTCTGAGGCCTCAGCGTTTTCGACCACTCTTCGGACAGTGTCCTGTGCCAAGGGCTGGGTGAGTGGAAGTTTACATTGCTGTGTACATGGTAGGGAGTGAGCGCAGGTTGCACTGGTTCTCTGCCAACTGGGCATCGATAAATCAACACTTTCCAGATGTAATTCACAGAAATGTGATGTTTGTTTAGCTCTGTTTTCTATAAAGCCATGGTTGGAGGGATTGTCCGAAGACTCCAATTTTGACATTGTGTTGATAACACAGTTGCAGTTTTTAAGAAGGTCAATAGAATTGATTTTCATGATTTGGGAATTCATTTAGATGAAAATGACGTCAGTGTTTGAAACGTACTAAATTTACTTAGAAGTCAGACTTGTCAATTTTTGTAACATTATGTAAGCTCTAAGAAAAATGTAGACAGATAGAAAGTAAAATTGCAGTCCAAAATGTTGAAGGGGACATGTCAACTCTTTACTATTGAAGCCTCAAACACCAACAGGAACCATGAAGTAACTATTGAAACCATGAAATAACCGAGAACCTGGGTTTCCGTTGTGCATTTGGTGCCCTATACTCCCAATGACACATACTGGTCAATGTTGGCATTTCAAGGGGTAACATTCCTCTCTAGGAAAGTACAAGAAAAACCAAACAAAATATATACATTTAGGCTTGATTCCAAAAGCACATACAGGCATTTTACCTGTGAGAACCCTGCTGCAGCTATGCTAGGCTATTGAAAAGCAGGTGTTCTTCTATCAGTGATGAGAACGCTTAATCATCCGATCATGTTGGGTAAAGCAATTTAACACAACCAAGTCTGCACCCCCAATATATCGTGCTCCCGGTGCTTTGCTGAAGAGAAAGACGGTCCAACAAACGTGTGTCTTTAAATTCTTTCACGACTTTTACAGTTCAGGTCACTATCTGACATAATATTTACCTATACTCTCTTGAAACACTGAGGCCTAGTACATATTCAAATTCAGTCAAGATTCCTCTCACTTACCACACTCCCTTCACCCCAGACAAGACATAAACCCAGCATTTGCTGAATCTAGGGGAAGGTCATCATTTCTTTGTGTGAGCTAAGTATTCAATTCGCAACTATTAAAGGCGAGAGTATTTGACCTTTCAGGAGTTCACTGTTGTTCACAGAGGGTGAAGTTGGAGGAACTCTGATTCTAGGAGGGGCTTGCTCTTCTCCTACTGGCTTCATTGCAGCTCAGGTTCTGATCCTTTAAAACGGATGCCTGAGTGGAGGGGAGGGAAGAGCAAGTGCTTGATAGCAAGGCCCAAACCTGGGAAAAGGCTTACCTGGGCTTGGTGCATTTTGGTCTGAATGGTTTGTAAATGCCCCTTGGGACATGTGGATTCTCATGACCTCTTCCAAGAACATGAGCGCTTTTATCATCTCTGCCATCTCTTCTCTTTTAGACGTCAGGAATCTTGGAGCCGTTCTTGGAGCAGAGAATTGAGTGACTTTCTCAAGTGCACGTTGACACTCCGAATGGTTCTGCCAGTATCACAGAGGTTCAGTAGGTCTCATGAATGTCTTTCGAGCCTGGTATTCTCTAGAGATGTCTCCATGCCGGTATTCTCCATTGTAGCGGAACAACTCTCATCAATATGTTCGCATCTCTCCTCAATCTTGCAGCCAGCTTTTCTGCCAGCTTCTCTTCGTGTCTCCCATAAAGTCGACTTCAACAGGACTGGGCAAGTCTGAAAGTACCTCGGAGCCTCACCAGTAAGCTGATGACAGGCAGATCTTCCACTGTCTGCCCTCTCAGGTTCTGGAAACTTACCCGTGAACTTAGGTCTTTGGGCAGCAGCATTATCTCGAACTTACACAGCGTCCCGAACAAAAGACCTAAGCCAATCTCCACCAAGGGCGGCAGCCCATCCATCACACTGATCCACCCACAGAATTCTGCCCAGGTACCTTGGATCCACCAGACACAACAAGCCTCGCGGTACACACCAAGATCCCACCTAGAATCCAACCGGTAACTGCCATCCCCAATGGTTGCTGAATATTGTCAGTGTTGGGGGAGGGGCTGCATCAAACGTGAGGTTCCTAAGTTAAATGTGATTCTATCCACTAGCGTGCCACTGTCCTTTTATCTTCCCTCTTCCCTTTGGTTCAGATCTGTATATACAGTACAAACGGTGGGAAGTGTGTCCATTTTTAGTTTATGGTATCACACGTCTTGAAAATTTCTAACAGCTCACATGTCACAGAGACCCCACTAAAGAAACTCATGTTTGTATAGTATCCATTCACTCAGAATACTTATCCGTCTGTTGTTTTCTGCTGAAACACCCACGCTCTCAGAAAATGGATCCACTTGTTTCATGGGGGCTGAAATTCCGAGAAATGAAACCAATCCCAATGTGCACTTTAATGTCTGTCTCGTTTGCTCTTACTACAGTTTTGCAGAGCTACTTGTCTTTGTTATAGGCTTATGCCGTTTCTTCTCTACTTAGGGTAGAATATGTCATTCATTCTTGCTTTTGAAAGAATTGTAATTCTATATCACGGACTATGACCAAATCTTATTCAAAATCGGCATTTGGGTTAGGTCACGATATGTTCTTTTGAATCAATATTTATGAATATTATTGCATGCGTCTGTGTTCTGAATACAAGTGTGTTGAATACATTTAAGCTGCGATACTGGGTCGGTCCGTGCTGAATGATCATTTACATCACTTTGAGTATTTTGTTTTGAATACTCATGGTTTCTATGGTATATGTCAGCGAAACGTACCCTTTAGGTGTCTGTTTGTTTGTTTGATTGTTTGTTTGCTTGTTGTTGGTTTTGCAAACACTTTAGGACATGCATCACTCCGTTTGCTTCAATCAGAAAGTCATATACGTGAATCACTTATGATAGTGCTTAAAATCACCTATGATTTCCTGCTACCCTCTCCCATCTTATGGCTTTGATGTCCTCCTTGCCTTCTTCTTGTTTCTTGTTTGTAACTCACGCTCTTCTTGCATTTCCAATAATGGTTTTTCTTATTTCCATTTCATCTTGCTACTTTTCTATTCAGGGTAGAAGTCTCAATTTTTCTTTTAGGATAAGTTTTGAAGTGCTGAATTCTTTTAAGCTTTGCTGGTCTGTGAATTTCCCTAGCTCTGCCGTTATTAGAAATGGCAGTCTTGTTGCATAGGCTACCCATGATTACAGCTTTTTCTCTTTCATGATATGGCCTATGTCCTTGCACTCCTCCCTGTTCTGCAATATTTCTGCCAATATATGAGCTGAAACCCCTCTGGAGGTTCTGTTGTGACTAAATTGCTTTCCTCTAGATGCATTTTAAATCACTGGGGTGATCTTGAACTTTGTTGATTTGAATTATAGAGCTGCAAGTAGGTCTATTGGGATTCCACCTCCTTTGGATGCTGTGTAGTTCCTGAATTCGTATGGATGTTTCTTTCTTGTCTTTCAGAATGTTTCAATCTGACTATTGTACAAATATCTTTTCAGGCTTTTTTTTGTTAATCTTGCTTTTCCATCTGGGACTCTTACGAATCATATTCTTTCATGCTTTGTCTTACCACAGGCTTCAACATCAATGTTTGCATTGGTTTGCACTTCTTTTCCTATGTCTTCTTCTGATCGAGGGATTTCTGTTCCCCTGTCTTCACAGTCTGTCACGAGTCCGTCTGCATTATCAAGTCTGCTTTGGACTGACTTTAGCCCTGGTATTGTCTCATCCTTGGGTTTTCTGGTATTATTTGGCTCGTTTTTAGAGTTTCTCTTCCCCTTTCCCGGTATACTGCCTTTTGTGATTCTGAGACACTGTTGTACTTCATGTTTTCCTCACCTCAGTTTTCAATACTTGCTCTGGTATCGTTTTACAGTCTAGATACTTTAAAGCTTATTTTTCAGACCTTCAAACTCTTTGGAAGTGAAAATGGTACTTCCTGTTTCTTTTACTATACTTCTTTACATCTACTGGTCAAGTAATATCAGGTATCAAATATAGATTTCTTGGGCTTTGTTAAGTGAAAAATTTAGACCATTGTGTGTACAAAGTTCTATGATATTTCTGTGAGGACAATTTTCCCTAGGTATTGATGCCATCTCCTGATCCTGTGTGTGTTTTCTGGTACATCTCTAATTGCTGGTGTTGCCTTTGTTGTGATGAGCACACGATATTATTTCAATTAGTAAAACTTCGTTTTATTGCACTTACCTCAAAATTCTGAAAGTGCAGAGTACACTTCCTCTTCTGGAAATGAAGCTTAAAAGTTTTCAGCTCGGCATTCTGCTGTACGTCATCTTGGAGTCTTTCCAAAACAGCAAACTGAGAGTGCGCTTGTGCTTTCTATTGCCATGGGAATGTCCCAATGTTACCAGTTCTTCCCAGAGCTTCTCTGTCTACAGAAACAGCAGTTGAAACATATGTATGGATGTCATACATCAGGGCCTGCTGGAATGATCCCGCAGACCGATCTTTGTGTCCTCTGGGCAGTACCATGTCAGTACCATCCAAAATGTAGCATCTGCATTTGGGAGATAATGCTGAAGGAAATGCTTCAACTTCTCACGTTGTGGACTTTTACCACTATTCCTTGATCCCTCATCCTTGGGTCATGGGTGCACGAATGCAACCACAGAGCTGTACCGAATTCTCCTCCTCAAACCAATCCGTAATCTCTGTCCAGGTTATGACTGTAGCAGATCCTAAAGATTTTAATACTGATTTCAAACCCAAGGGCCACTGAATCCCTCAGACCAGATGCACGGCATCACTGGTTGAGCCCCACACGTGCTCTATTGGCAAAATGCCAAATTGATCCTGGGCCTGCAAGATGCAGTGGATGTGGCCATGGCACATATCGAAAATCTCAACCTCACACGCCAATGTGGTTGCTTTCTTACTGGGGTAACAGGTCGGTTTGCTCTCTTGATAGAACCCACCACAACCCACAACACACTCCAGAGCCCTGAGACTCAGCGTGTGCCATTATCTGTAGCTCTATAACTCATTTTCCGCTGCCTCTGCTAGCTCAAATTTGGCAGATCGGATCTTGGTCTCAGAATCAATTGTGGGATATTTTGTGCTGATTTCTAGGAGTTATGTCAGCCAAGCATCTGCTGTGCACTCTTCTAACACTCAGCGCATTACCTACAGTCCCATGTGTGCTGTCCGCTTGAGAGTGTGCGTCCAAGTAAAACAGAGTTTCACCTTTGCTGCTCCATAAGCAGAGGTCAGATCCTGCACAGATTTCCATTCTCTACTTTGCCTTCTCCTGCTTCCATGTTTTCTGAGGCCTCAGCGTTTTCGACCACTCTTCGGACAGTGTCCTGTGCCAAGGGCTGGGTGAGTGGAAGTTTACATTGCTGTGTACATGGTAGGGAGTGAGCGCAGGTTGCACTGGTTCTCTGCCAACTGGGCATCGATAAATCAACACTTTCCAGATGTAATTCACAGAAATGTGATGTTTGTTTAGCTCTGTTTTCTATAAAGCCATGGTTGGAGGGATTGTCCGAAGACTCCAATTTTGACATTGTGTTGATAACACAGTTGCAGTTTTTAAGAAGGTCAATAGAATTGATTTTCATGATTTGGGAATTCATTTAGATGAAAATGACGTCAGTGTTTGAAACGTACTAAATTTACTTAGAAGTCAGACTTGTCAATTTTTGTAACATTATGTAAGCTCTAAGAAAAATGTAGACAGATAGAAAGTAAAATTGCAGTCCAAAATGTTGAAGGGGACATGTCAACTCTTTACTATTGAAGCCTCAAACACCAACAGGAACCATGAAGTAACTATTGAAACCATGAAATAACCGAGAACCTGGGTTTCCGTTGTGCATTTGGTGCCCTATACTCCCAATGACACATACTGGTCAATGTTGGCATTTCAAGGGGTAACATTCCTCTCTAGGAAAGTACAAGAAAAACCAAACAAAATATATACATTTAGGCTTGATTCCAAAAGCACATACAGGCATTTTACCTGTGAGAACCCTGCTGCAGCTATGCTAGGCTATTGAAAAGCAGGTGTTCTTCTATCAGTGATGAGAACGCTTAATCATCCGATCATGTTGGGTAAAGCAATTTAACACAACCAAGTCTGCACCCCCAATATATCGTGCTCCCGGTGCTTTGCTGAAGAGAAAGACGGTCCAACAAACGTGTGTCTTTAAATTCTTTCACGACTTTTACAGTTCAGGTCACTATCTGACATAATATTTACCTATACTCTCTTGAAACACTGAGGCCTAGTACATATTCAAATTCAGTCAAGATTCCTCTCACTTACCACACTCCCTTCACCCCAGACAAGACATAAACCCAGCATTTGCTGAATCTAGGGGAAGGTCATCATTTCTTTGTGTGAGCTAAGTATTCAATTCCCAACTATTAAAGGCGAGAGTATTTGACCTTTCAGGAGTTCACTGTTGTTCACAGAGGGTGAAGTTGGAGGAACTCTGATTCTAGGAGGGGCTTGCTCTTCTCCTACTGGCTTCATTGCAGCTCAGGTTCTGATCCTTTAAAATGGATGCCTGAGTGGAGGGGAGGGAAGAGCAAGTGCTTGATAGCAAGGCCCAAACCTGGGAAAAGGCTTACCTGGGCTTGGTGCATTTTGGTCTGAATGGTTTGTAAATGCCCCTTGGGACATGTGGATTCTCATGACCTCTTCCAAGAACATGAGCGCTTTTATCATCTCTGCCATCTCTTCTCTTTTAGACGTCAGGAATCTTGGAGCCGTTCTTGGAGCAGAGAATTGAGTGACTTTCTCAAGTGCACGTTGACACTCCGAATGGTTCTGCCAGTATCACAGAGGTTCAGTAGGTCTCATGAATGTCTTTCGAGCCTGGTATTCTCTAGAGATGTCTCCATGCCGGTATTCTCCATTGTAGCGGAACAACTCTCATCAATATGTTCGCATCTCTCCTCAATCTTGCAGCCAGCTTTTCTGCCAGCTTCTCTTCGTGTCTCCCATAAAGTCGACTTCAACAGGACTGGGCAAGTCTGAAAGTACCTCGGAGCCTCACCAGTAAGCTGATGACAGGCAGATCTTCCACTGTCTGCCCTCTCAGGTTCTGGAAACTTACCCGTGAACTTAGGTCTTTGGGCAGCAGCATTATCTCGAACTTACACAGCGTCCCGAACAAAAGACCTAAGCCAATCTCCACCAAGGGCGGCAGCCCATCCATCACACTGATCCACCCACAGAATTATGCCCAGGTACCTTGGATCCACCAGCCACAACAAGCCTCGCGGTACACACCAAGATCCCACCTAGAATCCAACCGGTAACTGCCATCCCCAATGGTTGCTGAATATTGTCAGTGTTGGGGGAGGGGCTGCATCAAACGTGAGGTTCCTAAGTTAAATGTGATTCTATCCACTAGCGTGCCACTGTCCTTTTATCTTCCCTCTTCCCTTTGGTTCAGATCTGTATATACAGTACAAACGGTGGGAAGTGTGTCCATTTTTAGTTTATGGTATCACACGTCTTGAAAATTTCTAACAGCTCACATGTCACAGAGACCCCACTAAAGAAACTCATGTTTGTATAATATCCATTCACTCAGAATACTTATCCGTCTGTTGTTTTCTGCTGAAACACCCACGCTCTCAGAAAATGGATCCACTTGTTTCATGGGGGCTGAAATTCCGAGAAATGAAACCAATCCCAATGTGCACTTTAATGTCTGTCTCGTTTGCTCTTACTACAGTTTTGCAGAGCTACTTGTCTTTGTTATAGGCTTATGCCGTTTCTTCTCTACTTAGGGTAGAATATGTCATTCATTCTTGCTTTTGAAAGAATTGTAATTCTATATCACGGACTATGACCAAATCTTATTCAAAATCGGCATTTGGGTTAGGTCACGATATGCTCTTTTGAATCAATATTTATGAATATTATTGCATGCGTCTGTGTTCTGAATACAAGTGTGTTGAATACATTTAAGCTGCGATACTGGGTCGGTCCGTGCTGAATGATCATTTACATCACTTTGAGTATTTTGTTTTGAATACTCATGGTTTCTATGGTATATGTCAGCGAAACGTACCCTTTAGGTGTCTGTTTGTTTGTTTGATTGTTTGTTTGCTTGTTGTTGGTTTTGCAAACACTTTAGGACATGCATCACTCCGTTTGCTTCAATCAGAAAGTCATATACGTGAATCACTTAAGATAGTGCTTAAAATCACCTATGATTTCCTGCTACCCTCTCCCATCTTATGGCTTTGATGTCCTCCTTGCCTTCTTCTTGTTTCTTGTTTGTAACTCACGCTCTTCTTGCATTTCCAATAATGGTTTTTCTTATTTCCATTTCATCTTGCTACTTTTCTATTCAGGGTAGAAGTCTCAATTTTTCTTTTAGGATAAGTTTTGAAGTGCTGAATTCTTTTAAGATTTGCTGGTCTGTGAATTTCCCTAGCTCTGCCGTTATTAGAAATGGCAGTCTTGTTGCATAGGCTACCCATGATTACAGCTTTTTCTCTTTCATGATATGGCCTATGTCCTTGCACTCCTCCCTGTTCTGCAATATTTCTGCCAATATATGAGCTGAAACCCCTCTGGAGGTTCTGTTGTGACTAAATTGCTTTCCTCTAGATGCATTTTAAATCACTGGGGTGATCTTGAACTTTGTTGATTTGAATTATAGAGCTGCAAGTAGGTCTATTGGGATTCCACCTCCTTTGGATGCTGTGTAGTTCCTGAATTCGTATGGATGTTTCTTTCTTGTCTTTCAGAATGTTTCAATCTGACTATTGTACAAATATCTTTTCAGGCTTTTTTTTGTTAATCTTGCTTTTCCATCTGGGACTCTTACGAATCATATTCTTTCATGCTTTGTCTTACCACAGGCTTCAACATCAATGTTTGCATTGGTTTGCACTTCTTTTCCTATGTCTTCTTCTGATCGAGGGATTTCTGTTCCCCTGTCTTCACAGTCTGTCACGAGTCCGTCTGCATTATCAAGTCTGCTTTGGACTGACTTTAGCCCTGGTATTGTCTCATCCTTGGGTTTTCTGGTATTATTTGGCTCGTTTTTAGAGTTTCTCTTCCCCTTTCCCGGTATACTGCCTTTTGTGATTCTGAGACACTGTTGTACTTCATGTTTTCCTCACCTCAGTTTTCAATACTTGCTCTGGTATCGTTTTACAGTCTAGATACTTTAAAGCTTATTTTTCAGACCTTCAAACTCTTTGGAAGTGAAAATGGTACTTCCTGTTTCTTTTACTATACTTCTTTACATCTACTGGTCAAGTAATATCAGGTATCAAATATAGATTTCTTGGGCTTTGTTAAGTGAAAAATTTAGACCATTGTGTGTACAAAGTTCTATGATATTTCTGTGAGGACAATTTTCCCTAGGTATTGATGCCATCTCCTGATCCTGTGTGTGTTTTCTGGTACATCTCTAATTGCTGGTGTTGCCTTTGTTGTGATGAGCACACGATATTATTTCAATTAGTAAAACTTCGTTTTATTGCACTTACCTCAAAATTCTGAAAGTGCAGAGTACACTTCCTCTTCTGGAAATGAAGCTTAAAGGTTTTCAGCTCGGCATTCTGCTGTACGTCATCTTGGAGTCTTTCCAAAACAGCAAACTGAGAGTGCGCTTGTGCTTTCTATTGCCATGGGAATGTCCCAATGTTACCAGTTCTTCCCAGAGCTTCTCTGTCTACAGAAACAGCAGTTGAAACATATGTATGGATGTCATACATCAGGGCCTGCTGGAATGATCCCGCAGACCGATCTTTGTGTCCTCTGGGCAGTACCATGTCAGTACCATCCAAAATGTAGCATCTGCATTTGGGAGATAATGCTGAAGGAAATGCTTCAACTTCTCACGTTGTGGACTTTTACCACTATTCCTTGATCCCTCATCCTTGGGTCATGGGTGCACGAATGCAACCACAGAGCTGTACCGAATTCTCCTCCTCAAACCAATCCGTAATCTCTGTCCAGGTTATGACTGTAGCAGATCCTAAAGCTTTTAATACTGATTTCAAACCCAAGGGCCACTGAATCCCTCAGACCAGATGCACGGCATCACTGGTTGAGCCCCACACGTGCTCTATTGGCAAAATGCCAAATTGATCCTAGGCCTGCAAGATGCAGTGGATGTGGCCATGGCACATATCGAAAATCTCAACCTCACACGCCAATGTGGTTGCTTTCTTACTGGGGTAACAGGTCGGTTTGCTCTCTTGATAGAACCCACCACAACCCACAACACACTCCAGAGCCCTGAGACTCAGCGTGTGCCATTATCTGTAGCTCTATACCTCATTTTCCGCTGCCTCTGCTAGCTCAAATTTGGCAGATCGGATCTTGGTCTCAGAATCAATTGTGGGATATTTTGTGCTGATTTCTAGGAGTTATGTCAGCCAAGCATCTGCTGTGCACTCTTCTAACACTCAGCGCATTACCTACAGTCCCATGTGTGCTGTCCGCTTGAGAGTGTGCGTCCAAGTAAAACAGAGTTTCACCTTTGCTGCTCCATAAGCAGAGGTCAGATCCTGCACAGATTTCCATTCTCTACTTTGCCTTCTCCTGCTTCCATGTTTTCTGAGGCCTCAGCGTTTTCGACCACTCTTCGGACAGTGTCCTGTGCCAAGGGCTGGGTGAGTGGAAGTTTACATTGCTGTGTACATGGTAGGGAGTGAGCGCAGGTTGCACTGGTTCTCTGCCAACTGGGCATCGATAAATCAACACTTTCCAGATGTAATTCACAGAAATGTGATGTTTGTTTAGCTCTGTTTTCTATAAAGCCATGGTTGGAGGGATTGTCCGAAGACTCCAATTTTGACATTGTGTTGATAACACAGTTGCAGTTTTTAAGAAGGTCAATAGAATTGATTTTCATGATTTGGGAATTCATTTAGATGAAAATGACGTCAGTGTTTGAAACGTACTAAATTTACTTAGAAGTCAGACTTGTCAATTTTTGTAACATTATGTAAGCTCTAAGAAAAATGTAGACAGATAGAAAGTAAAATTGCAGTCCAAAATGTTGAAGGGGACATGTCAACTCTTTACTATTGAAGCCTCAAACACCAACAGGAACCATGAAGTAACTATTGAAACCATGAAATAACCGAGAACCTGGGTTTCCGTTGTGCATTTGGTGCCCTATACTCCCAATGACACATACTGGTCAATGTTGGCATTTCAAGGGGTAACATTCCTCTCTAGGAAAGTACAAGAAAAACCAAACAAAATATATACATTTAGGCTTGATTCCAAAAGCACATACAGGCATTTTACCTGTGAGAACCCTGCTGCAGCTATGCTAGGCTATTGAAAAGCAGGTGTTCTTCTATCAGTGATGAGAACGCTTAATCATCCGATCATGTTGGGTAAAGCAATTTAACACAACCAAGTCTGCACCCCCAATATATCGTGCTCCCGGTGCTTTGCTGAAGAGAAAGACGGTCCAACAAACGTGTGTCTTTAAATTCTTTCACGACTTTTACAGTTCAGGTCACTATCTGACATAATATTTACCTATACTCTCTTGAAACACTGAGGCCTAGTACATATTCAAATTCAGTCAAGATTCCTCTCACTTACCACACTCCCTTCACCCCAGACAAGACATAAACCCAGCATTTGCTGAATCTAGGGGAAGGTCATCATTTCTTTGTGTGAGCTAAGTATTCAATTCGCAACTATTAAAGGCGAGAGTATTTGACCTTTCAGGAGTTCACTGTTGTTCACAGAGGGTGAAGTTGGAGGAACTCTGATTCTAGGAGGGGCTTGCTCTTCTCCTACTGGCTTCATTGCAGCTCAGGTTCTGATCCTTTAAAATGGATGCCTGAGTGGAGGGGAGGGAAGAGCAAGTGCTTGATAGCAAGGCCCAAACCTGGGAAAAGGCTTACCTGGGCTTGGTGCATTTTGGTCTGAATGGTTTGTAAATGCCCCTTGGGACATGTGGATTCTCATGACCTCTTCCAAGAACATGAGCGCTTTTATCATCTCTGCCATCTCTTCTCTTTTAGACGTCAGGAATCTTGGAGCCGTTCTTGGAGCAGAGAATTGAGTGACTTTCTCAAGTGCACGTTGACACTCCGAATGGTTCTGCCAGTATCACAGAGGTTCAGTAGGTCTCATGCATGTCTTTCGAGCCTGGTATTCTCTAGAGATGTCTCCATGCCGGTATTCTCCATTGTAGCGGAACAACTCTCATCAATATGTTCGCATCTCTCCTCAATCTTGCAGCCAGCTTTTCTGCCAGCTTCTCTTCGTGTCTCCCATAAAGTCGACTTCAACAGGACTGGGCAAGTCTGAAAGTACCTCGGAGCCTCACCAGTAAGCTGATGACAGGCAGATCTTCCACTGTCTGCCCTCTCAGGTTCTGGAAACTTACCCGTGAACTTAGGTCTTTGGGCAGCAGCATTATCTCGAACTTACACAGCGTCCCGAACAAAAGACCTAAGCCAATCTCCACCAAGGGCGGCAGCCCATCCATCACACTGATCCACCCACAGAATTATGCCCAGGTACCTTGGATCCACCAGACACAACAAGCCTCGCGGTACACACCAAGATCCCACCTAGAATCCAACCGGTAACTGCCATCCCCAATGGTTGCTGAATATTGTCAGTGTTGGGGGAGGGGCTGCATCAAACGTGAGGTTCCTAAGTTAAATGTGATTCTATCCACTAGCGTGCCACTGTCCTTTTATCTTCCCTCTTCCCTTTGGTTCAGATCTGTATATACAGTACAAACGGTGGGAAGTGTGTCCATTTTTAGTTTATGGTATCACACGTCTTGAAAATTTCTAACAGCTCACATGTCACAGAGACCCCACTAAAGAAACTCATGTTTGTATAATATCCATTCACTCAGAATACTTATCCGTCTGTTGTTTTCTGCTGAAACACCCACGCTCTCAGAAAATGGATCCACTTGTTTCATGGGGGCTGAAATTCCGAGAAATGAAACCAATCCCAATGTGCACTTT
This sequence comes from Camelus dromedarius, assembly GCF_036321535.1. Taxonomy (NCBI): domain Eukaryota; kingdom Metazoa; phylum Chordata; class Mammalia; order Artiodactyla; family Camelidae; genus Camelus; species Camelus dromedarius. The sequence continues at coordinate 89,918,635 of NC_087441.1, read as the reverse complement.
AATGTCTGTCTCGTTTGCTCTTACTACAGTTTTGCAGAGCTACTTGTCTTTGTTATAGGCTTATGCCGTTTCTTCTCTACTTAGGGTAGAATATGTCATTCATTCTTGCTTTTGAAAGAATTGTAATTCTATATCACGGACTATGACCAAATCTTATTCAAAATCGGCATTTGGGTTAGGTCACGATATGCTCTTTTGAATCAATATTTATGAATATTATTGCATGCGTCTGTGTTCTGAATACAAGTGTGTTGAATACATTTAAGCTGCGATACTGGGTCGGTCCGTGCTGAATGATCATTTACATCACTTTGAGTATTTTGTTTTGAATACTCATGGTTTCTATGGTATATGTCAGCGAAACGTACCCTTTAGGTGTCTGTTTGTTTGTTTGATTGTTTGTTTGCTTGTTGTTGGTTTTGCAAACACTTTAGGACATGCATCACTCCGTTTGCTTCAATCAGAAAGTCATATACGTGAATCACTTAAGATAGTGCTTAAAATCACCTATGATTTCCTGCTACCCTCTCCCATCTTATGGCTTTGATGTCCTCCTTGCCTTCTTCTTGTTTCTTGTTTGTAACTCACGCTCTTCTTGCATTTCCAATAATGGTTTTTCTTATTTCCATTTCATCTTGCTACTTTTCTATTCAGGGTAGAAGTCTCAATTTTTCTTTTAGGATAAGTGTTGAAGTGCTGAATTCTTTTAAGCTTTGCTGGTCTGTGAATTTCCCTAGCTCTGCCGTTATTAGAAATGGCAGTCTTGTTGCATAGGCTACCCATGATTACAGCTTTTTCTCTTTCATGATATGGCCTATGTCCTTGCACTCCTCCCTGTTCTGCAATATTTCTGCCAATATATGAGCTGAAACCCCTCTGGAGGTTCTGTTGTGACTAAATTGCTTTCCTCTAGATGCATTTTAAATCACTGGGGTGATCTTGAACTTTGTTGATTTGAATTATAGAGCTGCAAGTAGGTCTATTGGGATTCCACCTCCTTTGGATGCTGTGTAGTTCCTGAATTCGTATGGATGTTTCTTTCTTGTCTTTCAGAATGTTTCAATCTGACTATTGTACAAATATCTTTTCAGGCTTTTTTTTGTTAATCTTGCTTTTCCATCTGGGACTCTTACGAATCATATTCTTTCATGCTTTGTCTTACCACAGGCTTCAACATCAATGTTTGCATTGGTTTGCACTTCTTTTCCTATGTCTTCTTCTGATCGAGGGATTTCTGTTCCCCTGTCTTCACAGTCTGTCACGAGTCCGTCTGCATTATCAAGTCTGCTTTGGACTGACTTTAGCCCTGGTATTGTCTCATCCTTGGGTTTTCTGGTATTATTTGGCTCGTTTTTAGAGTTTCTCTTCCCCTTTCCCGGTATACTGCCTTTTGTGATTCTGAGACACTGTTGTACTTCATGTTTTCCTCACCTCAGTTTTCAATACTTGCTCTGGTATCGTTTTACAGTCTAGATACTTTAAAGCTTATTTTTCAGACCTTCAAACTCTTTGGAAGTGAAAATGGTACTTCCTGTTTCTTTTACTATACTTCTTTACATCTACTGGTCAAGTAATATCAGGTATCAAATATAGATTTCTTGGGCTTTGTTAAGTGAAAAATTTAGACCATTGTGTGTACAAAGTTCTATGATATTTCTGTGAGGACAATTTTCCCTAGGTATTGATGCCATCTCCTGATCCTGTGTGTGTTTTCTGGTACATCTCTAATTGCTGGTGTTGCCTTTGTTGTGATGAGCACACGATATTATTTCAATTAGTAAAACTTCGTTTTATTGCACTTACCTCAAAATTCTGAAAGTGTAGAGTACACTTCCTCTTCTGGAAATGAAGCTTAAAGGTTTTCAGCTCGGCATTCTGCTGTACGTCATCTTGGAGTCTTTCCAAAACAGCAAACTGAGAGTGCGCTTGTGCTTTCTATTGCCATGGGAATGTCCCAATGTTACCAGTTCTTCCCAGAGCTTCTCTGTCTACAGAAACAGCAGTTGAAACATATGTATGGATGTCATACATCAGGGCCTGCTGGAATGATCCCGCAGACCGATCTTTGTGTCCTCTGGGCAGTACCATGTCAGTACCATCCAAAATGTAGCATCTGCATTTGGGAGATAATGCTGAAGGAAATGCTTCAACTTCTCACGTTGTGGACTTTTACCACTATTCCTTGATCCCTCATCCTTGGGTCATGGGTGCACGAATGCAACCACAGAGCTGTACCGAATTCTCCTCCTCAAACCAATCCGTAATCCCTGTCCAGGTTATGACTGTAGCAGATCCTAAAGCTTTTAATAATGATTTCAAACCCAAGGGCCACTGAATCCCTCAGACAAGATGCACGGCATCACTGGTTGAGCCCCACACGTGCTCTATTGGCAAAATGCCAAATTGATCCTGGGCCTGCAAGATGCAGTGGATGTGGCCATGGCACATATCGAAAATCTCAACCTCACACGCCAATGTGGTTGCTTTCTTACTGGGGTAACAGGTCGGTTTGCTCTCTTGATAGAACCCACCACAACCCACAACACACTCCAGAGCCCTGAGACTCAGCGTGTGCCATTATCTGTAGCTCTATAACTCATTTTCCGCTGCCTCTGCTAGCTCAAATTTGGCAGATCGGATCTTGGTCTCAGAATCAATTGTGGGATATTTTGTGCTGATTTCTAGGAGTTATGTCAGCCAAGCATCTGCTGTGCACTCCTCTAACACTCAGCGCATTACCTACAGTCCCATGTGTGCTGTCCGCTTGAGAGTGTGCGTCCAAGTAAAACAGAGTTTCACCTTTGCTGCTCCATAAGCAGAGGTCAGATCCTGCACAGATTTCCATTCTCTACTTTGTCTTCTCCTGCTTCCATGTTTTCTGAGGCCTCAGCGTTTTCGACCACTCTTCGGACAGTGTCCTGTGCCAAGGGCTGGGTGAGTGGAAGTTTACATTGCTGTGTACATGGTAGGGAGTGAGCGCAGGTTGCACTGGTTCTCTGCCAACTGGGCATCGATAAATCAACACTTTCCAGATGTAATTCACAGAAATGTGATGTTTGTTTAGCTCTGTTTTCTATAAAGCCATGGTTGGAGGGATTGTCCGAAGACTCCAATTTTGACATTGTGTTGATAACACAGTTGCAGTTTTTAAGAAGGTCAATAGAATTGATTTTCATGATTTGGGAATTCATTTAGATGAAAATGACGTCAGTGTTTGAAACGTACTAAATTTACTTAGAAGTCAGACTTGTCAATTTTTGTAACATTATGTAAGCTCTAAGAAAAATGTAGACAGATAGAAAGTAAAATTGCAGTCCAAAATGTTGAAGGGGACATGTCAACTCTTTACTATTGAAGCCTCAAACACCAACAGGAACCATGAAGTAACTATTGAAACCATGAAATAACCGAGAACCTGGGTTTCCGTTGTGCATTTGGTGCCCTATACTCCCAATGACACATACTGGTCAATGTTGGCATTTCAAGGGGTAACATTCCTCTCTAGGAAAGTACAAGAAAAACCAAACAAAATATATACATTTAGGCTTGATTCCAAAAGCACATACAGGCATTTTACCTGTGAGAACCCTGCTGCAGCTATGCTAGGCTATTGAAAAGCAGGTGTTCTTCTATCAGTGATGAGAACGCTTAATCATCCGATCATGTTGGGTAAAGCAATTTAACACAACCAAGTCTGCACCCCCAATATATCGTGCTCCCGGTGCTTTGCTGAAGAGAAAGACGGTCCAACAAACGTGTGTCTTTAAATTCTTTCACGACTTTTACAGTTCAGGTCACTATCTGACATAATATTTACCTATACTCTCTTGAAACACTGAGGCCTAGTACATATTCAAATTCAGTCAAGATTCCTCTCACTTACCACACTCCCTTCACCCCAGACAAGACATAAACCCAGCATTTGCTGAATCTAGGGGAAGGTCATCATTTCTTTGTGTGAGCTAAGTATTCAATTCCCAACTATTAAAGGCGAGAGTATTTGACCTTTCAGGAGTTCACTGTTGTTCACAGAGGGTGAAGTTGGAGGAACTCTGATTCTAGGAGGGGCTTGCTCTTCTCCTACTGGCTTCATTGCAGCTCAGGTTCTGATCCTTTAAAATGGATGCCTGAGTGGAGGGGAGGGAAGAGCAAGTGCTTGATAGCAAGGCCCAAACCTGGGAAAAGGCTTACCTGGGCTTGGTGCATTTTGGTCTGAATGGTTTGTAAATGCCCCTTGGGACATGTGGATTCTCATGACCTCTTCCAAGAACATGAGCGCTTTTATCATCTCTGCCATCTCTTCTCTTTTAGACGTCAGGAATCTTGGAGCCGTTCTTGGAGCAGAGAATTGAGTGACTTTCTCAAGTGCACGTTGACACTCCGAATGGTTCTGCCAGTATCACAGAGGTTCAGTAGGTCTCATGCATGTCTTTCGAGCCTGGTATTCTCTAGAGATGTCTCCATGCCGGTATTCTCCATTGTAGCGGAACAACTCTCATCAATATGTTCGCATCTCTCCTCAATCTTGCAGCCAGCTTTTCTGCCAGCTTCTCTTCGTGTCTCCCATAAAGTCGACTTCAACAGGACTGGGCAAGTCTGAAAGTACCTCGGAGCCTCACCAGTAGGCTGATGACAGGCAGATCTTCCACTGTCTGCCCTCTCAGGTTCTGGAAACTTACCCGTGAACTTAGGTCTTTGGGCAGCAGCATTATCTCGAACTTACACAGCGTCCCGAACAAAAGACCTAAGCCAATCTCCACCAAGGGCGGCAGCCCATCCATCACACTGATCCACCCACAGAATTATGCCCAGGTACCTTGGATCCACCAGACACAACAAGCCTCGCGGTACACACCAAGATCCCACCTAGAATCCAACCGGTAACTGCCATCCCCAATGGTTGCTGAATATTGTCAGTGTTGGGGGAGGGGCTGCATCAAACGTGAGGTTCCTAAGTTAAATGTGATTCTATCCACTAGCGTGCCACTGTCCTTTTATCTTCCCTCTTCCCTTTGGTTCAGATCTGTATATACAGTACAAACGGTGGGAAGTGTGTCCATTTTTAGTTTATGGTATCACACGTCTTGAAAATTTCTAACAGCTCACATGTCACAGAGACCCCACTAAAGAAACTCATGTTTGTATAATATCCATTCACTCAGAATACTTATCCGTCTGTTGTTTTCTGCTGAAACACCCACGGTCTCAGAAAATGGATCCACTTGTTTCATGGGGGCTGAAATTCCGAGAAATGAAACCAATCCCAATGTGCACTTTAATGTCTGTCTCGTTTGCTCTTACTACAGTTTTGCAGAGCTACTTGTCTTTGTTATAGGCTTATGCCGTTTCTTCTCTACTTAGGGTAGAATATGTCATTCATTCTTGCTTTTGAAAGAATTGTAATTCTATATCACGGACTATGACCAAATCTTATTCAAAATCGGCATTTGGGTTAGGTCACGATATGCTCTTTTGAATCAATATTTATGAATATTATTGCATGCGTCTGTGTTCTGAATACAAGTGTGTTGAATACATTTAAGCTGCGATACTGGGTCGGTCCGTGCTGAATGATCATTTACATCACTTTGAGTATTTTGTTTTGAATACTCATGGTTTCTATGGTATATGTCAGCGAAACGTACCCTTTAGGTGTCTGTTTGTTTGTTTGATTGTTTGTTTGCTTGTTGTTGGTTTTGCAAACACTTTAGGACATGCATCACTCCGTTTGCTTCAATCAGAAAGTCATATACGTGAATCACTTAAGATAGTGCTTAAAATCACCTATGATTTCCTGCTACCCTCTCCCATCTTATGGCTTTGATGTCCTCCTTGCCTTCTTCTTGTTTCTTGTTTGTAACTCACGCTCTTCTTGCATTTCCAATAATGGTTTTTCTTATTTCCATTTCATCTTGCTACTTTTCTATTCAGGGTAGAAGTCTCAATTTTTCTTTTAGGATAAGTGTTGAAGTGCTGAATTCTTTTAAGCTTTGCTGGTCTGTGAATTTCCCTAGCTCTGCCGTTATTAGAAATGGCAGTCTTGTTGCATAGGCTACCCATGATTACAGCTTTTTCTCTTTCATGATATGGCCTATGTCCTTGCACTCCTCCCTGTTCTGCAATATTTCTGCCAATATATGAGCTGAAACCCCTCTGGAGGTTCTGTTGTGACTAAATTGCTTTCCTCTAGATGCATTTTAAATCACTGGGGTGATCTTGAACTTTGTTGATTTGAATTATAGAGCTGCAAGTAGGTCTATTGGGATTCCACCTCCTTTGGATGCTGTGTAGTTCCTGAATTCGTATGGATGTTTCTTTCTTGTCTTTCAGAATGTTTCAATCTGACTATTGTACAAATATCTTTTCAGGCTTTTTTTTGTTAATCTTGCTTTTCCATCTGGGACTCTTACGAATCATATTCTTTCATGCTTTGTCTTACCACAGGCTTCAACATCAATGTTTGCATTGGTTTGCACTTCTTTTCCTATGTCTTCTTCTGATCGAGGGATTTCTGTTCCCCTGTCTTCACAGTCTGTCACGAGTCCGTCTGCATTATCAAGTCTGCTTTGGACTGACTTTAGCCCTGGTATTGTCTCATCCTTGGGTTTTCTGGTATTATTTGGCTCGTTTTTAGAGTTTCTCTTCCCCTTTCCCGGTATACTGCCTTTTGTGATTCTGAGACACTGTTGTACTTCATGTTTTCCTCACCTCAGTTTTCAATACTTGCTCTGGTATCGTTTTACAGTCTAGATACTTTAAAGCTTATTTTTCAGACCTTCAAACTCTTTGGAAGTGAAAATGGTACTTCCTGTTTCTTTTACTATACTTCTTTACATCTACTGGTCAAGTAATATCAGGTATCAAATATAGATTTCTTGGGCTTTGTTAAGTGAAAAATTTAGACCATTGTGTGTACAAAGTTCTATGATATTTCTGTGAGGACAATTTTCCCTAGGTATTGATGCCATCTCCTGATCCTGTGTGTGTTTTCTGGTACATCTCTAATTGCTGGTGTTGCCTTTGTTGTGATGAGCACACGATATTATTTCAATTAGTAAAACTTCGTTTTATTGCACTTACCTCAAAATTCTGAAAGTGTAGAGTACACTTCCTCTTCTGGAAATGAAGCTTAAAGGTTTTCAGCTCGGCATTCTGCTGTACGTCATCTTGGAGTCTTTCCAAAACAGCAAACTGAGAGTGCGCTTGTGCTTTCTATTGCCATGGGAATGTCCCAATGTTACCAGTTCTTCCCAGAGCTTCTCTGTCTACAGAAACAGCAGTTGAAACATATGTATGGATGTCATACATCAGGGCCTGCTGGAATGATCCCGCAGACCGATCTTTGTGTCCTCTGGGCAGTACCATGTCAGTACCATCCAAAATGTAGCATCTGCATTTGGGAGATAATGCTGAAGGAAATGCTTCAACTTCTCACGTTGTGGACTTTTACCACTATTCCTTGATCCCTCATCCTTGGGTCATGGGTGCACGAATGCAACCACAGAGCTGTACCGAATTCTCCTCCTCAAACCAATCCGTAATCCCTGTCCAGGTTATGACTGTAGCAGATCCTAAAGCTTTTAATAATGATTTCAAACCCAAGGGCCACTGAATCCCTCAGACAAGATGCACGGCATCACTGGTTGAGCCCCACACGTGCTCTATTGGCAAAATGCCAAATTGATCCTGGGCCTGCAAGATGCAGTGGATGTGGCCATGGCACATATCGAAAATCTCAACCTCACACGCCAATGTGGTTGCTTTCTTACTGGGGTAACAGGTCGGTTTGCTCTCTTGATAGAACCCACCACAACCCACAACACACTCCAGAGCCCTGAGACTCAGCGTGTGCCATTATCTGTAGCTCTATAACTCATTTTCCGCTGCCTCTGCTAGCTCAAATTTGGCAGATCGGATCTTGGTCTCAGAATCAATTGTGGGATATTTTGTGCTGATTTCTAGGAGTTATGTCAGCCAAGCATCTGCTGTGCACTCCTCTAACACTCAGCGCATTACCTACAGTCCCATGTGTGCTGTCCGCTTGAGAGTGTGCGTCCAAGTAAAACAGAGTTTCACCTTTGCTGCTCCATAAGCAGAGGTCAGATCCTGCACAGATTTCCATTCTCTACTTTGTCTTCTCCTGCTTCCATGTTTTCTGAGGCCTCAGCGTTTTCGACCACTCTTCGGACAGTGTCCTGTGCCAAGGGCTGGGTGAGTGGAAGTTTACATTGCTGTGTACATGGTAGGGAGTGAGCGCAGGTTGCACTGGTTCTCTGCCAACTGGGCATCGATAAATCAACACTTTCCAGATGTAATTCACAGAAATGTGATGTTTGTTTAGCTCTGTTTTCTATAAAGCCATGGTTGGAGGGATTGTCCGAAGACTCCAATTTTGACATTGTGTTGATAACACAGTTGCAGTTTTTAAGAAGGTCAATAGAATTGATTTTCATGATTTGGGAATTCATTTAGATGAAAATGACGTCAGTGTTTGAAACGTACTAAATTTACTTAGAAGTCAGACTTGTCAATTTTTGTAACATTATGTAAGCTCTAAGAAAAATGTAGACAGATAGAAAGTAAAATTGCAGTCCAAAATGTTGAAGGGGACATGTCAACTCTTTACTATTGAAGCCTCAAACACCAACAGGAACCATGAAGTAACTATTGAAACCATGAAATAACCGAGAACCTGGGTTTCCGTTGTGCATTTGGTGCCCTATACTCCCAATGACACATACTGGTCAATGTTGGCATTTCAAGGGGTAACATTCCTCTCTAGGAAAGTACAAGAAAAACCAAACAAAATATATACATTTAGGCTTGATTCCAAAAGCACATACAGGCATTTTACCTGTGAGAACCCTGCTGCAGCTATGCTAGGCTATTGAAAAGCAGGTGTTCTTCTATCAGTGATGAGAACGCTTAATCATCCGATCATGTTGGGTAAAGCAATTTAACACAACCAAGTCTGCACCCCCAATATATCGTGCTCCCGGTGCTTTGCTGAAGAGAAAGACGGTCCAACAAACGTGTGTCTTTAAATTCTTTCACGACTTTTACAGTTCAGGTCACTATCTGACATAATATTTACCTATACTCTCTTGAAACACTGAGGCCTAGTACATATTCAAATTCAGTCAAGATTCCTCTCACTTACCACACTCCCTTCACCCCAGACAAGACATAAACCCAGCATTTGCTGAATCTAGGGGAAGGTCATCATTTCTTTGTGTGAGCTAAGTATTCAATTCCCAACTATTAAAGGCGAGAGTATTTGACCTTTCAGGAGTTCACTGTTGTTCACAGAGGGTGAAGTTGGAGGAACTCTGATTCTAGGAGGGGCTTGCTCTTCTCCTACTGGCTTCATTGCAGCTCAGGTTCTGATCCTTTAAAATGGATGCCTGAGTGGAGGGGAGGGAAGAGCAAGTGCTTGATAGCAAGGCCCAAACCTGGGAAAAGGCTTACCTGGGCTTGGTGCATTTTGGTCTGAATGGTTTGTAAATGCCCCTTGGGACATGTGGATTCTCATGACCTCTTCCAAGAACATGAGCGCTTTTATCATCTCTGCCATCTCTTCTCTTTTAGACGTCAGGAATCTTGGAGCCGTTCTTGGAGCAGAGAATTGAGTGACTTTCTCAAGTGCACGTTGACACTCCGAATGGTTCTGCCAGTATCACAGAGGTTCAGTAGGTCTCATGCATGTCTTTCGAGCCTGGTATTCTCTAGAGATGTCTCCATGCCGGTATTCTCCATTGTAGCGGAACAACTCTCATCAATATGTTCGCATCTCTCCTCAATCTTGCAGCCAGCTTTTCTGCCAGCTTCTCTTCGTGTCTCCCATAAAGTCGACTTCAACAGGACTGGGCAAGTCTGAAAGTACCTCGGAGCCTCACCAGTAAGCTGATGACAGGCAGATCTTCCACTGTCTGCCCTCTCAGGTTCTGGAAACTTACCCGTGAACTTAGGTCTTTGGGCAGCAGCATTATCTCGAACTTACACAGCGTCCCGAACAAAAGACCTAAGCCAATCTCCACCAAGGGCGGCAGCCCATCCATCACACTGATCCACCCACAGAATTATGCCCAGGTACCTTGGATCCACCAGACACAACAAGCCTCGCGGTACACACCAAGATCCCACCTAGAATCCAACCGGTAACTGCCATCCCCAATGGTTGCTGAATATTGTCAGTGTTGGGGGAGGGGCTGCATCAAACGTGAGGTTCCTAAGTTAAATGTGATTCTATCCACTAGCGTGCCACTGTCCTTTTATCTTCCCTCTTCCCTTTGGTTCAGATCTGTATATACAGTACAAACGGTGGGAAGTGTGTCCATTTTTAGTTTATGGTATCACACGTCTTGAAAATTTCTAACAGCTCACATGTCACAGAGACCCCACTAAAGAAACTCATGTTTGTATAATATCCATTCACTCAGAATACTTATCCGTCTGTTGTTTTCTGCTGAAACACCCACGCTCTCAGAAAATGGATCCACTTGTTTCATGGGGGCTGAAATTCCGAGAAATGAAACCAATCCCAATGTGCACTTTAATGTCTGTCTCGTTTGCTCTTACTACAGTTTTGCAGAGCTACTTGTCTTTGTTATAGGCTTATGCCGTTTCTTCTCTACTTAGGGTAGAATATGTCATTCATTCTTGCTTTTGAAAGAATTGTAATTCTATATCACGGACTAAGACCAAATCTTATTCAAAATCGGCATTTGGGTTAGGTCACGATATGCTCTTTTGAATCAATATTTATGAATATTATTGCATGCGTCTGTGTTCTGAATACAAGTGTGTTGAATACATTTAAGCTGCGATACTGGGTCGGTCCGTGCTGAATGATCATTTACATCACTTTGAGTATTTTGTTTTGAATACTCATGGTTTCTATGGTATATGTCAGCGAAACGTACCCTTTAGGTGTCTGTTTGTTTGTTTGATTGTTTGTTTGCTTGTTGTTGGTTTTGCAAACACTTTAGGACATGCATCACTCCGTTTGCTTCAATCAGAAAGTCATATATGTGAATCACTTAAGATAGTGCTTAAAATCACCTATGATTTCCTGCTACCCTCTCCCATCTTATGGCTTTGATGTCCTCCTTGCCTTCTTCTTGTTTCTTGTTTGTAACTCACGCTCTTCTTGCATTTCCAATAATGGTTTTTCTTATTTCCATTTCATCTTGCTACTTTTCTATTCAGGGTAGAATTCTCAATTTTTCTTTTAGGATAAGTTTTGAAGTGCTGAATTCTTTTAAGCTTTGCTGGTCTGTGAATTTCCCTAGCTCTGCCGTTATTAGAAATGGCAGTCTTGTTGCATAGGCTACCCATGATTACAGCTTTTTCTCTTTCATGATATGGCCTATGTCCTTGCACTCCTCCCTGTTCTGCAATATTTCTGCCAATATATGAGCTGAAACCCCTCTGGAGGTTCTGTTGTGACTAAATTGCTTTCCTCTAGATGCATTTTAAATCACTGGGGTGATCTTGAACTTTGTTGATTTGAATTATAGAGCTGCAAGTAGGTCTATTGGGATTCCACCTCCGTTGGATGCTGTGTAGTTCCTGAATTCGTATGGATGTTTCTTTCTTGTCTTTCAGAATGTTTCAATCTGACTATTGTACAAATATCTTTTCAGGCTTTTTTTTGTTAATCTTGCTTTTCCATCTGGGACTCTTACGAATCATATTCTTTCATGCTTTGTCTTACCACAGGCTTCAACATCAATGTTTGCATTGGTTTGCACTTCTTTTCCTATGTCTTCTTCTGATCGAGGGATTTCTGTTCCCCTGTCTTCACAGTCTGTCACGAGTCCGTCTGCATTTTCAAGTCTGCTTTGGACTGACTTTAGCCCTGGTATTGTCTCATCCTTGGGTTTTCTGGTATTATTTGGCTCGTTTTTAGAGTTTCTCTTCCCCTTTCCCGGTATACTGCCTTTTGTGATTCTGAGACACTGTTGTACTTCATGTTTTCCTCACCTCAGTTTTCAATACTTGCTCTGGTATCGTTTTACAGTCTAGATACTTTAAAGCTTATTTTTCAGACCTTCAAACTCTTTGGAAGTGAAAATGGTACTTCCTGTTTCTTTTACTATACTTCTTTACATCTACTGGTCAAGTAATATCAGGTATCAAATATAGATTTCTTGGGCTTTGTTAAGTGAAAAATTTAGACCATTGTGTGTACAAAGTTCTATGATATTCCTGTGAGGACAATTTTCCCTAGGTTTTGAAGCCATCTCCTGATCCTGTGTGTGTTTTCTGGTACATCTCTAATTGCTGGTGTTGCCTTTGTTGTGATGAGCACACGATATTTTTTCAATTAGTAAAACTTCGTTTTATTGCACTTACCTCAAAATTCTGAAAGTGCAGAGTACACTTCCTCTTCTGGAAATGAAGCTTAAAAGTTTTCAGCTCGGCATTCTGCTGTACGTCATCTTGGAGTCTTTCCAAAACAGCAAACTGAGAGTGCGCTTGTGCTTTCTATTGCCATGGGAATGTCCCAATGTTACCAGTTCTTCCCAGAGCTTCTCTGTCTACAGAAACAGCAGTTGAAACATATGTATGGATGTCATACATCAGGGCCTGCTGGAATGATCCCGCAGACCGATCTTTGTGTCCTCTGGGCAGTACCATGTCAGTACCATCCAAAATGTAGCATCTGCATTTGGGAGATAATGCTGAAGGAAATGCTTCAACTTCTCACGTTGTGGACTTTTACCACTATTCCTTGATCCCTCATCCTTGGGTCATGGGTGCACGAATGCAACCACAGAGCTGTACCGAATTCTCCTCCTCAAACCAATCCGTAATCCCTGTCCAGGTTATGACTGTAGCAGATCCTAAAGCTTTTAATACTGATTTCAAACCCAAGGGCCACTGAATCCCTCAGACCAGATGCACGGCATCACTGGTTGAGCCCCACACGTGCTCTATTGGCAAAATGCCAAATTGATCCTGGGCCTGCAAGATGCAGTGGATGTGGCCATGGCACATATCGAAAATCTCAAAATCACACGCCAATGTGGTTGCTTTCTTACTGGGGTAACAGGTCGGTTTGCTCTCTTGATAGAACCCACCACAACCCACAACACACTCCAGAGCCCTGAGACTCAGCGTGTGCCATTATCTGTAGCTCTATAACTCATTTTCCGCTGCCTCTGCTAGCTCAAATTTGGCAGATCGGATCTTGGTCTCAGAATCAATTGTGGGATATTTTGTGCTGATTTCTAGGAGTTATGTCAGCCAAGCATCTGCTGTGCACTCTTCTAACACTCAGCGCATTACCTACAGTCCCATGTGTGCTGTCCGCTTGAGAGTGTGCATCCAAGTAAAACAGAGTTTCACCTTTGCTGCTCCATAAGCAGAGGTCAGATCCTGCACAGATTTCCATTCTCTACTTTGCCTTCTCCTGCTTCCATGTTTTCTGAGGCCTCAGCGTTTTCGACCACTCTTCGGACAGTGTCCTGTGCCAAGGGCTGGGTGAGTGGAAGTTTACATTGCTGTGTACATGGTAGGGAGTGAGCGCAGGTTGCACTGGTTCTCTGCCAACTGGGCATCGATAAATCAACACTTTCCAGATGTAATTCACAGAAATGTGATGTTTGTTTAGCTCTGTTTTCTATAAAGCCATGGTTGGAGGGATTGTCCGAAGACTCCAATTTTGACATTGTGTTGATAACACAGTTGCAGTTTTTAAGAAGGTCAATAGAATTGATTTTCATGATTTGGGAATTCATTTAGATGAAAATGACGTCAGTGTTTGAAACGTACTAAATTTACTTAGAAGTCAGACTTGTCAATTTTTGTAACATTATGTAAGCTCTAAGAAAAATGTAGACAGATAGAAAGTAAAATTGCAGTCCAAAATGTTGAAGGGGACATGTCAACTCTTTACTATTGAAGCCTCAAACACCAACAGGAACCATGAAGTAACTATTGAAACCATGAAATAACCGAGAACCTGGGTTTCCGTTGTGCATTTGGTGCCCTATACTCCCAATGACACATACTGGTCAATGTTGGCATTTCAAGGGGTAACATTCCTCTCTAGGAAAGTACAAGAAAAACCAAACAAAATATATACATTTAGGCTTGATTCCAAAAGCACATACAGGCATTTTACCTGTGAGAACCCTGCTGCAGCTATGCTAGGCTATTGAAAAGCAGGTGTTCTTCTATCAGTGATGAGAACGCTTAATCATCCGATCATGTTGGGTAAAGCAATTTAACACAACCAAGTCTGCACCCCCAATATATCGTGCTCCCGGTGCTTTGCTGAAGAGAAAGACGGTCCAACAAACGTGTGTCTTTAAATTCTTTCACGACTTTTACAGTTCAGGTCACTATCTGACATAATATTTACCTATACTCTCTTGAAACACTGAGGCCTAGTACATATTCAAATTCAGTCATGATTCCTCTCACTTACCACACTCCCTTCACCCCAGACAAGACATAAACCCAGCATTTGCTGAATCTAGGGGAAGGTCATCATTTCTTTGTGTGAGCTAAGTAATCAATTCCCAACTATTAAAGGCGAGAGTATTTGACCTTTCAGGAGTTCACTGTTTTTCACAGAGTGTGAAGTTGGAGGAACTCTGATTCTAGGAGGGGCTTGCTCTTCTCCTACTGGCTTCATTGCAGCTCAGGTTCTGATCCTTTAAAATGGATGCCTGAGTGGAGGGGAGGGAAGAGCAAGTGCTTGATAGCAAGGCCCAAACCTGGGAAAAGGCTTACCTGGGCTTGGTGCATTTTGGTCTGAATGGTTTGTAAATGCCCCTTGGGACATGTGGATTCTCATGACCTCTTCCAAGAACATGAGCGCTTTTATCATCTCTGCCATCTCTTCTCTTTTAGACGTCAGGAATCTTGGAGCCGTTCTTGGAGCAGAGAATTGAGTGACTTTCTCAAGTGCACGTTGACACTCCGAATGGTTCTGCCAGTATCACAGAGGTTCAGTAGGTCTCATGAATGTCTTTCGAGCCTGGTATTCTCTAGAGATGTCTCCATGCCGGTATTCTCCATTGTAGCGGAACAACTCTCATCAATATGTTCGCATCTCTCCTCAATCTTGCAGCCAGCTTTTCTGCCAGCTTCTCTTCGTGTCTCCCATAAAGTCGACTTCAACAGGACTGGGCAAGTCTGAAAGTACCTCGGAGCCTCACCAGTAAGCTGATGACAGGCAGATCTTCCACTGTCTGCCCTCTCAGGTTCTGGAAACTTACCCGTGAACTTAGGTCTTTGGGCAGCAGCATTATCTCGAACTTACACAGCGTCCCGAACAAAAGACCTAAGCCAATCTCCACCAAGGGCGGCAGCCCATCCATCACACTGATCCACCCACAGAATTATGCCCAGGTACCTTGGATCCACCAGACACAACAAGCCTCGTGGTACACACCAAGATCCCACCTAGAATCCAACCGGTAACTGCCATCCCCAATGGTTGCTGAATATTGTCAGTGTTGGGGGAGGGGCTGCATCAAACGTGAGGTTCCTAAGTTAAATGTGATTCTATCCACTAGCGTGCCACTGTCCTTTTATCTTCCCTCTTCCCTTTGGTTCAGATCTGTATATACAGTACAAACGGTGGGAAGTGTGTCCATTTTTAGTTTATGGTATCACACGTCTTGAAAATTTCTAACAGCTCACATGTCACAGAGACCCCACTAAAGAAACTCATGTTTGTATAATATCCATTCACTCAGAATACTTATCCGTCTGTTGTTTTCTGCTGAAACACCCACGCTCTCAGAAAATGGATCCACTTGTTTCATGGGGGCTGAAATTCCGAGAAATGAAACCAATCCCAATGTGCACTTTAATGTCTGTCTCGTTTGCTCTTACTACAGTTTTGCAGAGCTACTTGTCTTTGTTATAGGCTTATGCCGTTTCTTCTCTACTTAGGGTAGAATATGTCATTCATTCTTGCTTTTGAAAGAATTGTAATTCTATATCACGGACTAAGACCAAATCTTATTCAAAATCGGCATTTGGGTTAGGTCACGATATGCTCTTTTGAATCAATATTTATGAATATTATTGCATGCGTCTGTGTTCTGAATACAAGTGTGTTGAATACATTTAAGCTGCGATACTGGGTCGGTCCGTGCTGAATGATCATTTACATCACTTTGAGTATTTTGTTTTGAATACTCATGGTTTCTATGGTATATGTCAGCGAAACGTACCCTTTAGGTGTCTGTTTGTTTGTTTGATTGTTTGTTTGCTTGTTGTTGGTTTTGCAAACACTTTAGGACATGCATCACTCCGTTTGCTTCAATCAGAAAGTCATATATGTGAATCACTTAAGATAGTGCTTAAAATCACCTATGATTTCCTGCTACCCTCTCCCATCTTATGGCTTTGATGTCCTCCTTGCCTTCTTCTTGTTTCTTGTTTGTAACTCACGCTCTTCTTGCATTTCCAATAATGGTTTTTCTTATTTCCATTTCATCTTGCTACTTTTCTATTCAGGGTAGAATTCTCAATTTTTCTTTTAGGATAAGTTTTGAAGTGCTGAATTCTTTTAAGCTTTGCTGGTCTGTGAATTTCCCTAGCTCTGCCGTTATTAGAAATGGCAGTCTTGTTGCATAGGCTACCCATGATTACAGCTTTTTCTCTTTCATGATATGGCCTATGTCCTTGCACTCCTCCCTGTTCTGCAATATTTCTGCCAATATATGAGCTGAAACCCCTCTGGAGGTTCTGTTGTGACTAAATTGCTTTCCTCTAGATGCATTTTAAATCACTGGGGTGATCTTGAACTTTGTTGATTTGAATTATAGAGCTGCAAGTACAGTCGAGCGCTGCGTCCACCTCCGTTGGATGCTGTGTAGTTCCTGAATTCGTATGGATGTTTCTTTCTTGTCTTTCAGAATGTTTCAATCTGACTATTGTACAAATATCTTTTCAGGCTTTTTTTTGTTAATCTTGCTTTTCCATCTGGGACTCTTACGAATCATATTCTTTCATGCTTTGTCTTACCACAGGCTTCAACATCAATGTTTGCATTGGTTTGCACTTCTTTTCCTATGTCTTCTTCTGATCGAGGGATTTCTGTTCCCTGTCTTCACAGACTGTCACGAGTCCGTCTGCATTATCAAGTCTGCTTTGGACTGACTTTAGCCCTGGTATTGTCTCATCCTTGGGTTTTCTGGTATTATTTGGCTCGTTTTTAGAGTTTCTCTTCCCCTTTCCCGGTATACTGCCTTTTGTGATTCTGAGACACTGTTGTACTTCATGTTTTCCTCACCTCAGTTTTCAATACTTGCTCTGGTATCGTTTTACAGTCTAGATACTTTAAAGCTTATTTTTCAGACCTTCAAACTCTTTGGAAGTGAAAATGGTACTTCCTGTTTCTTTTACTATACTTCTTTACATCTACTGGTCAAGTAATATCAGGTATCAAATATAGATTTCTTGGGCTTTGTTAAGTGAAAAATTTAGACCATTGTGTGTACAAAGTTCTATGATATTCCTGTGAGGACAATTTTCCCTAGGTTTGAAGCCATCTCCTGATCCTGTGTGTGTTTTCTGGTACATCTCTAATTGCTGGTGTTGCCTTTGTTGTGATGAGCACACGATATTTTTTCAATTAGTAAAACTTCGTTTTATTGCACTTACCTCAAAATTCTGAAAGTGCAGAGTACACTTCCTCTTCTGGAAATGAAGCTTAAAAGTTTTCAGCTCGGCATTCTGCTGTACGTCATCTTGGAGTCTTTCCAAAACAGCAAACTGAGAGTGCGCTTGTGCTTTCTATTGCCATGGGAATGTCCCAATGTTACCAGTTCTTCCCAGAGCTTCTCTGTCTACAGAAACAGCAGTTGAAACATATGTATGGATGTCATACATCAGGGCCTGCTGGAATGATCCCGCAGACCGATCTTTGTGTCCTCTGGGCAGTACCATGTCAGTACCATCCAAAATGTAGCATCTGCATTTGGGAGATAATGCTGAAGGAAATGCTTCAACTTCTCACGTTGTGGACTTTTACCACTATTCCTTGATCCCTCATCCTTGGGTCATGGGTGCACGAATGCAACCACAGAGCTGTACCGAATTCTCCTCCTCAAACCAATCCGTAATCCCTGTCCAGGTTATGACTGTAGCAGATCCTAAAGCTTTTAATACTGATTTCAAACCCAAGGGCCACTGAATCCCTCAGACCAGATGCACAGCATCACTGGTTGAGCCCCACACGTGCTCTATTGGCAAAATGCCAAATTGATCCTGGGCCTGCAAGATGCAGTGGATGTGGCCATGGCACATATCGAAAATCTCAAAATCACACGCCAATGTGGTTGCTTTCTTACTGGGGTAACAGGTCGGTTTGCTCTCTTGATAGAACCCACCACAACCCACAACACACTCCAGAGCCCTGAGACTCAGCGTGTGCCATTATCTGTAGCTCTATAACTCATTTTCCGCTGCCTCTGCTAGCTCAAATTTGGCAGATCGGATCTTGGTCTCAGAATCAATTGTGGGATATTTTGTGCTGATTTCTAGGAGTTATGTCAGCCAAGCATCTGCTGTGCACTCTTCTAACACTCAGCGCATTACCTACAGTCCCATGTGTGCTGTCCGCTTGAGAGTGTGCATCCAAGTAAAACAGAGTTTCACCTTTGCTGCTCCATAAGCAGAGGTCAGATCCTGCACAGATTTCCATTCTCTACTTTGCCTTCTCCTGCTTCCATGTTTTCTGAGGCCTCAGCGTTTTCGACCACTCTTCGGACAGTGTCCTGTGCCAAGGGCTGGGTGAGTGGAAGTTTACATTGCTGTGTACATGGTAGGGAGTGAGCGCAGGTTGCACTGGTTCTCTGCCAACTGGGCATCGATAAATCAACACTTTCCAGATGTAATTCACAGAAATGTGATGTTTGTTTAGCTCTGTTTTCTATAAAGCCATGGTTGGAGGGATTGTCCGAAGACTCCAATTTTGACATTGTGTTGATAACACAGTTGCAGTTTTTAAGAAGGTCAATAGAATTGATTTTCATGATTTGGGAATTCATTTAGATGAAAATGACGTCAGTGTTTGAAACGTACTAAATTTACTTAGAAGTCAGACTTGTCAATTTTTGTAACATTATGTAAGCTCTAAGAAAAATGTAGACAGATAGAAAGTAAAATTGCAGTCCAAAATGTTGAAGGGGACATGTCAACTCTTTACTATTGAAGCCTCAAACACCAACAGGAACCATGAAGTAACTATTGAAACCATGAAATAACCGAGAACCTGGGTTTCCGTTGTGCATTTGGTGCCCTATACTCCCAATGACACATACTGGTCAATGTTGGCATTTCAAGGGGTAACATTCCTCTCTAGGAAAGTACAAGAAAAACCAAACAAAATATATACATTTAGGCTTGATTCCAAAAGCACATACAGGCATTTTACCTGTGAGAACCCTGCTGCAGCTATGCTAGGCTATTGAAAAGCAGGTGTTCTTCTATCAGTGATGAGAACGCTTAATCATCCGATCATGTTGGGTAAAGCAATTTAACACAACCAAGTCTGCACCCCCAATATATCGTGCTCCCGGTGCTTTGCTGAAGAGAAAGACGGTCCAACAAACGTGTGTCTTTAAATTCTTTCACGACTTTTACAGTTCAGGTCACTATCTGACATAATATTTACCTATACTCTCTTGAAACACTGAGGCCTAGTACATATTCAAATTCAGTCATGATTCCTCTCACTTACCACACTCCCTTCACCCCAGACAAGACATAAACCCAGCATTTGCTGAATCTAGGGGAAGGTCATCATTTCTTTGTGTGAGCTAAGTAATCAATTCCCAACTATTAAAGGCGAGAGTATTTGACCTTTCAGGAGTTCACTGTTTTTCACAGAGTGTGAAGTTGGAGGAACTCTGATTCTAGGAGGGGCTTGCTCTTCTCCTACTGGCTTCATTGCAGCTCAGGTTCTGATCCTTTAAAACGGATGCCTGAGTGGAGGGGAGGGAAGAGCAAGTGCTTGATAGCAAGGCCCAAACCTGGGAAAAGGCTTACCTGGGCTTGGTGCATTTTGGTCTGAATGGTTTGTAAATGCCCCTTGGGACATGTGGATTCTCATGACCTCTTCCAAGAACATGAGCGCTTTTATCATCTCTGCCATCTCTTCTCTTTTAGACGTCAGGAATCTTGGAGCCGTTCTTGGAGCAGAGAATTGAGTGACTTTCTCAAGTGCACGTTGACACTCCGAATGGTTCTGCCAGTATCACAGAGGTTCAGTAGGTCTCATGAATGTCTTTCGAGCCTGGTATTCTCTAGAGATGTCTCCATGCCGGTATTCTCCATTGTAGCGGAACAACTCTCATCAATATGTTCGCATCTCTCCTCAATCTTGCAGCCAGCTTTTCTGCCAGCTTCTCTTCGTGTCTCCCATAAAGTCGACTTCAACAGGACTGGGCAAGTCTGAAAGTACCTCGGAGCCTCACCAGTAAGCTGATGACAGGCAGATCTTCCACTGTCTGCCCTCTCAGGTTCTGGAAACTTACCCGTGAACTTAGGTCTTTGGGCAGCAGCATTATCTCGAACTTACACAGCGTCCCGAACAAAAGACCTAAGCCAATCTCCACCAAGGGCGGCAGCCCATCCATCACACTGATCCACCCACAGAATTATGCCCAGGTACCTTGGATCCACCAGACACAACAAGCCTCGTGGTACACACCAAGATCCCACCTAGAATCCAACCGGTAACTGCCATCCCCAATGGTTGCTGAATATTGTCAGTGTTGGGGGAGGGGCTGCATCAAACGTGAGGTTCCTAAGTTAAATGTGATTCTATCCACTAGCGTGCCACTGTCCTTTTATCTTCCCTCTTCCCTTTGGTTCAGATCTGTATATACAGTACAAACGGTGGGAAGTGTGTCCATTTTTAGTTTATGGTATCACACGTCTTGAAAATTTCTAACAGCTCACATGTCACAGAGACCCCACTAAAGAAACTCATGTTTGTATAATATCCATTCACTCAGAATACTTATCCGTCTGTTGTTTTCTGCTGAAACACCCACGCTCTCAGAAAATGGATCCACTTGTTTCATGGGGGCTGAAATTCCGAGAAATGAAACCAATCCCAATGTGCACTTTAATGTCTGTCTCGTTTGCTCTTACTACAGTTTTGCAGAGCTACTTGTCTTTGTTATAGGCTTATGCCGTTTCTTCTCTACTTAGGGTAGAATATGTCATTCATTCTTGCTTTTGAAAGAATTGTAATTCTATATCACGGACTAAGACCAAATCTTATTCAAAATCGGCATTTGGGTTAGGTCACGATATGCTCTTTTGAATCAATATTTATGAATATTATTGCATGCGTCTGTGTTCTGAATACAAGTGTGTTGAATACATTTAAGCTGCGATACTGGGTCGGTCCGTGCTGAATGATCATTTACATCACTTTGAGTATTTTGTTTTGAATACTCATGGTTTCTATGGTATATGTCAGCGAAACGTACCCTTTAGGTGTCTGTTTGTTTGTTTGATTGTTTGTTTGCTTGTTGTTGGTTTTGCAAACACTTTAGGACATGCATCACTCCGTTTGCTTCAATCAGAAAGTCATATATGTGAATCACTTAAGATAGTGCTTAAAATCACCTATGATTTCCTGCTACCCTCTCCCATCTTATGGCTTTGATGTCCTCCTTGCCTTCTTCTTGTTTCTTGTTTGTAACTCACGCTCTTCTTGCATTTCCAATAATGGTTTTTCTTATTTCCATTTCATCTTGCTACTTTTCTATTCAGGGTAGAATTCTCAATTTTTCTTTTAGGATAAGTTTTGAAGTGCTGAATTCTTTTAAGCTTTGCTGGTCTGTGAATTTCCCTAGCTCTGCCGTTATTAGAAATGGCAGTCTTGTTGCATAGGCTACCCATGATTACAGCTTTTTCTCTTTCATGATATGGCCTATGTCCTTGCACTCCTCCCTGTTCTGCAATATTTCTGCCAATATATGAGCTGAAACCCCTCTGGAGGTTCTGTTGTGACTAAATTGCTTTCCTCTAGATGCATTTTAAATCACTGGGGTGATCTTGAACTTTGTTGATTTGAATTATAGAGCTGCAAGTAGGTCTATTGGGATTCCACCTCCGTTGGATGCTGTGTAGTTCCTGAATTCGTATGGATGTTTCTTTCTTGTCTTTCAGAATGTTTCAATCTGACTATTGTACAAATATCTTTTCAGGCTTTTTTTTGTTAATCTTGCTTTTCCATCTGGGACTCTTACGAATCATATTCTTTCATGCTTTGTCTTACCACAGGCTTCAACATCAATGTTTGCATTGGTTTGCACTTCTTTTCCTATGTCTTCTTCTGATCGAGGGATTTCTGTTCCCCTGTCTTCACAGACTGTCACGAGTCCGTCTGCATTATCAAGTCTGCTTTGGACTGACTTTAGCCCTGGTATTGTCTCATCCTTGGGTTTTCTGGTATTATTTGGCTCGTTTTTAGAGTTTCTCTTCCCCTTTCCCGGTATACTGCCTTTTGTGATTCTGAGACACTGTTGTACTTCATGTTTTCCTCACCTCAGTTTTCAATACTTGCTCTGGTATCGTTTTACAGTCTAGATACTTTAAAGCTTATTTTTCAGACCTTCAAACTCTTTGGAAGTGAAAATGGTACTTCCTGTTTCTTTTACTATACTTCTTTACATCTACTGGTCAAGTAATATCAGGTATCAAATATAGATTTCTTGGGCTTTGTTAAGTGAAAAATTTAGACCATTGTGTGTACAAAGTTCTATGATATTCCTGTGAGGACAATTTTCCCTAGGTTTTGAAGCCATCTCCTGATCCTGTGTGTGTTTTCTGGTACATCTCTAATTGCTGGTGTTGCCTTTGTTGTGATGAGCACACGATATTTTTTCAATTAGTAAAACTTCGTTTTATTGCACTTACCTCAAAATTCTGAAAGTGCAGAGTACACTTCCTCTTCTGGAAATGAAGCTTAAAAGTTTTCAGCTCGGCATTCTGCTGTACGTCATCTTGGAGTCTTTCCAAAACAGCAAACTGAGAGTGCGCTTGTGCTTTCTATTGCCATGGGAATGTCCCAATGTTACCAGTTCTTCCCAGAGCTTCTCTGTCTACAGAAACAGCAGTTGAAACATATGTATGGATGTCATACATCAGGGCCTGCTGGAATGATCCCGCAGACCGATCTTTGTGTCCTCTGGGCAGTACCATGTCAGTACCATCCAAAATGTAGCATCTGCATTTGGGAGATAATGCTGAAGGAAATGCTTCAACTTCTCACGTTGTGGACTTTTACCACTATTCCTTGATCCCTCATCCTTGGGTCATGGGTGCACGAATGCAACCACAGAGCTGTACCGAATTCTCCTCCTCAAACCAATCCGTAATCCCTGTCCAGGTTATGACTGTAGCAGATCCTAAAGCTTTTAATACTGATTTCAAACCCAAGGGCCACTGAATCCCTCAGACCAGATGCACAGCATCACTGGTTGAGCCCCACACGTGCTCTATTGGCAAAATGCCAAATTGATCCTGGGCCTGCAAGATGCAGTGGATGTGGCCATGGCACATATCGAAAATCTCAAAATCACACGCCAATGTGGTTGCTTTCTTACTGGGGTAACAGGTCGGTTTGCTCTCTTGATAGAACCCACCACAACCCACAACACACTCCAGAGCCCTGAGACTCAGCGTGTGCCATTATCTGTAGCTCTATAACTCATTTTCCGCTGCCTCTGCTAGCTCAAATTTGGCAGATCGGATCTTGGTCTCAGAATCAATTGTGGGATATTTTGTGCTGATTTCTAGGAGTTATGTCAGCCAAGCATCTGCTGTGCACTCTTCTAACACTCAGCGCATTACCTACAGTCCCATGTGTGCTGTCCGCTTGAGAGTGTGCATCCAAGTAAAACAGAGTTTCACCTTTGCTGCTCCATAAGCAGAGGTCAGATCCTGCACAGATTTCCATTCTCTACTTTGCCTTCTCCTGCTTCCATGTTTTCTGAGGCCTCAGCGTTTTCGACCACTCTTCGGACAGTGTCCTGTGCCAAGGGCTGGGTGAGTGGAAGTTTACATTGCTGTGTACATGGTAGGGAGTGAGCGCAGGTTGCACTGGTTCTCTGCCAACTGGGCATCGATAAATCAACACTTTCCAGATGTAATTCACAGAAATGTGATGTTTGTTTAGCTCTGTTTTCTATAAAGCCATGGTTGGAGGGATTGTCCGAAGACTCCAATTTTGACATTGTGTTGATAACACAGTTGCAGTTTTTAAGAAGGTCAATAGAATTGATTTTCATGATTTGGGAATTCATTTAGATGAAAATGACGTCAGTGTTTGAAACGTACTAAATTTACTTAGAAGTCAGACTTGTCAATTTTTGTAACATTATGTAAGCTCTAAGAAAAATGTAGACAGATAGAAAGTAAAATTGCAGTCCAAAATGTTGAAGGGGACATGTCAACTCTTTACTATTGAAGCCTCAAACACCAACAGGAACCATGAAGTAACTATTGAAACCATGAAATAACCGAGAACCTGGGTTTCCGTTGTGCATTTGGTGCCCTATACTCCCAATGACACATACTGGTCAATGTTGGCATTTCAAGGGGTAACATTCCTCTCTAGGAAAGTACAAGAAAAACCAAACAAAATATATACATTTAGGCTTGATTCCAAAAGCACATACAGGCATTTTACCTGTGAGAACCCTGCTGCAGCTATGCTAGGCTATTGAAAAGCAGGTGTTCTTCTATCAGTGATGAGAACGCTTAATCATCCGATCATGTTGGGTAAAGCAATTTAACACAACCAAGTCTGCACCCCCAATATATCGTGCTCCCGGTGCTTTGCTGAAGAGAAAGACGGTCCAACAAACGTGTGTCTTTAAATTCTTTCACGACTTTTACAGTTCAGGTCACTATCTGACATAATATTTACCTATACTCTCTTGAAACACTGAGGCCTAGTACATATTCAAATTCAGTCATGATTCCTCTCACTTACCACACTCCCTTCACCCCAGACAAGACATAAACCCAGCATTTGCTGAATCTAGGGGAAGGTCATCATTTCTTTGTGTGAGCTAAGTAATCAATTCCCAACTATTAAAGGCGAGAGTATTTGACCTTTCAGGAGTTCACTGTTTTTCACAGAGTGTGAAGTTGGAGGAACTCTGATTCTAGGAGGGGCTTGCTCTTCTCCTACTGGCTTCATTGCAGCTCAGGTTCTGATCCTTTAAAACGGATGCCTGAGTGGAGGGGAGGGAAGAGCAAGTGCTTGATAGCAAGGCCCAAACCTGGGAAAAGGCTTACCTGGGCTTGGTGCATTTTGGTCTGAATGGTTTGTAAATGCCCCTTGGGACATGTGGATTCTCATGACCTCTTCCAAGAACATGAGCGCTTTTATCATCTCTGCCATCTCTTCTCTTTTAGACGTCAGGAATCTTGGAGCCGTTCTTGGAGCAGAGAATTGAGTGACTTTCTCAAGTGCACGTTGACACTCCGAATGGTTCTGCCAGTATCACAGAGGTTCAGTAGGTCTCATGAATGTCTTTCGAGCCTGGTATTCTCTAGAGATGTCTCCATGCCGGTATTCTCCATTGTAGCGGAACAACTCTCATCAATATGTTCGCATCTCTCCTCAATCTTGCAGCCAGCTTTTCTGCCAGCTTCTCTTCGTGTCTCCCATAAAGTCGACTTCAACAGGACTGGGCAAGTCTGAAAGTACCTCGGAGCCTCACCAGTAAGCTGATGACAGGCAGATCTTCCACTGTCTGCCCTCTCAGGTTCTGGAAACTTACCCGTGAACTTAGGTCTTTGGGCAGCAGCATTATCTCGAACTTACACAGCGTCCCGAACAAAAGACCTAAGCCAATCTCCACCAAGGGCGGCAGCCCATCCATCACACTGATCCACCCACAGAATTATGCCCAGGTACCTTGGATCCACCAGACACAACAAGCCTCGTGGTACACACCAAGATCCCACCTAGAATCCAACCGGTAACTGCCATCCCCAATGGTTGCTGAATATTGTCAGTGTTGGGGGAGGGGCTGCATCAAACGTGAGGTTCCTAAGTTAAATGTGATTCTATCCACTAGCGTGCCACTGTCCTTTTATCTTCCCTCTTCCCTTTGGTTCAGATCTGTATATACAGTACAAACGGTGGGAAGTGTGTCCATTTTTAGTTTATGGTATCACACGTCTTGAAAATTTCTAACAGCTCACATGTCACAGAGACCCCACTAAAGAAACTCATGTTTGTATAATATCCATTCACTCAGAATACTTATCCGTCTGTTGTTTTCTGCTGAAACACCCACGCTCTCAGAAAATGGATCCACTTGTTTCATGGGGGCTGAAATTCCGAGAAATGAAACCAATCCCAATGTGCACTTTAATGTCTGTCTCGTTTGCTCTTACTACAGTTTTGCAGAGCTACTTGTCTTTGTTATAGGCTTATGCCGTTTCTTCTCTACTTAGGGTAGAATATGTCATTCATTCTTGCTTTTGAAAGAATTGTAATTCTATATCACGGACTAAGACCAAATCTTATTCAAAATCGGCATTTGGGTTAGGTCACGATATGCTCTTTTGAATCAATATTTATGAATATTATTGCATGCGTCTGTGTTCTGAATACAAGTGTGTTGAATACATTTAAGCTGCGATACTGGGTCGGTCCGTGCTGAATGATCATTTACATCACTTTGAGTATTTTGTTTTGAATACTCATGGTTTCTATGGTATATGTCAGCGAAACGTACCCTTTAGGTGTCTGTTTGTTTGTTTGATTGTTTGTTTGCTTGTTGTTGGTTTTGCAAACACTTTAGGACATGCATCACTCCGTTTGCTTCAATCAGAAAGTCATATATGTGAATCACTTAAGATAGTGCTTAAAATCACCTATGATTTCCTGCTACCCTCTCCCATCTTATGGCTTTGATGTCCTCCTTGCCTTCTTCTTGTTTCTTGTTTGTAACTCACGCTCTTCTTGCATTTCCAATAATGGTTTTTCTTATTTCCATTTCATCTTGCTACTTTTCTATTCAGGGTAGAATTCTCAATTTTTCTTTTAGGATAAGTTTTGAAGTGCTGAATTCTTTTAAGCTTTGCTGGTCTGTGAATTTCCCTAGCTCTGCCGTTATTAGAAATGGCAGTCTTGTTGCATAGGCTACCCATGATTACAGCTTTTTCTCTTTCATGATATGGCCTATGTCCTTGCACTCCTCCCTGTTCTGCAATATTTCTGCCAATATATGAGCTGAAACCCCTCTGGAGGTTCTGTTGTGACTAAATTGCTTTCCTCTAGATGCATTTTAAATCACTGGGGTGATCTTGAACTTTGTTGATTTGAATTATAGAGCTGCAAGTAGGTCTATTGGGATTCCACCTCCGTTGGATGCTGTGTAGTTCCTGAATTCGTATGGATGTTTCTTTCTTGTCTTTCAGAATGTTTCAATCTGACTATTGTACAAATATCTTTTCAGGCTTTTTTTTGTTAATCTTGCTTTTCCATCTGGGACTCTTACGAATCATATTCTTTCATGCTTTGTCTTACCACAGGCTTCAACATCAATGTTTGCATTGGTTTGCACTTCTTTTCCTATGTCTTCTTCTGATCGAGGGATTTCTGTTCCCCTGTCTTCACAGACTGTCACGAGTCCGTCTGCATTATCAAGTCTGCTTTGGACTGACTTTAGCCCTGGTATTGTCTCATCCTTGGGTTTTCTGGTATTATTTGGCTCGTTTTTAGAGTTTCTCTTCCCCTTTCCCGGTATACTGCCTTTTGTGATTCTGAGACACTGTTGTACTTCATGTTTTCCTCACCTCAGTTTTCAATACTTGCTCTGGTATCGTTTTACAGTCTAGATACTTTAAAGCTTATTTTTCAGACCTTCAAACTCTTTGGAAGTGAAAATGGTACTTCCTGTTTCTTTTACTATACTTCTTTACATCTACTGGTCAAGTAATATCAGGTATCAAATATAGATTTCTTGGGCTTTGTTAAGTGAAAAATTTAGACCATTGTGTGTACAAAGTTCTATGATATTCCTGTGAGGACAATTTTCCCTAGGTTTTGAAGCCATCTCCTGATCCTGTGTGTGTTTTCTGGTACATCTCTAATTGCTGGTGTTGCCTTTGTTGTGATGAGCACACGATATTTTTTCAATTAGTAAAACTTCGTTTTATTGCACTTACCTCAAAATTCTGAAAGTGCAGAGTACACTTCCTCTTCTGGAAATGAAGCTTAAAAGTTTTCAGCTCGGCATTCTGCTGTACGTCATCTTGGAGTCTTTCCAAAACAGCAAACTGAGAGTGCGCTTGTGCTTTCTATTGCCATGGGAATGTCCCAATGTTACCAGTTCTTCCCAGAGCTTCTCTGTCTACAGAAACAGCAGTTGAAACATATGTATGGATGTCATACATCAGGGCCTGCTGGAATGATCCCGCAGACCGATCTTTGTGTCCTCTGGGCAGTACCATGTCAGTACCATCCAAAATGTAGCATCTGCATTTGGGAGATAATGCTGAAGGAAATGCTTCAACTTCTCACGTTGTGGACTTTTACCACTATTCCTTGATCCCTCATCCTTGGGTCATGGGTGCACGAATGCAACCACAGAGCTGTACCGAATTCTCCTCCTCAAACCAATCCGTAATCCCTGTCCAGGTTATGACTGTAGCAGATCCTAAAGCTTTTAATACTGATTTCAAACCCAAGGGCCACTGAATCCCTCAGACCAGATGCACGGCATCACTGGTTGAGCCCCACACGTGCTCTATTGGCAAAATGCCAAATTGATCCTGGGCCTGCAAGATGCAGTGGATGTGGCCATGGCACATATCGAAAATCTCAAAATCACACGCCAATGTGGTTGCTTTCTTACTGGGGTAACAGGTCGGTTTGCTCTCTTGATAGAACCCACCACAACCCACAACACACTCCAGAGCCCTGAGACTCAGCGTGTGCCATTATCTGTAGCTCTATAACTCATTTTCCGCTGCCTCTGCTAGCTCAAATTTGGCAGATCGGATCTTGGTCTCAGAATCAATTGTGGGATATTTTGTGCTGATTTCTAGGAGTTATGTCAGCCAAGCATCTGCTGTGCACTCTTCTAACACTCAGCGCATTACCTACAGTCCCATGTGTGCTGTCCGCTTGAGAGTGTGCATCCAAGTAAAACAGAGTTTCACCTTTGCTGCTCCATAAGCAGAGGTCAGATCCTGCACAGATTTCCATTCTCTACTTTGCCTTCTCCTGCTTCCATGTTTTCTGAGGCCTCAGCGTTTTCGACCACTCTTCGGACAGTGTCCTGTGCCAAGGGCTGGGTGAGTGGAAGTTTACATTGCTGTGTACATGGTAGGGAGTGAGCGCAGGTTGCACTGGTTCTCTGCCAACTGGGCATCGATAAATCAACACTTTCCAGATGTAATTCACAGAAATGTGATGTTTGTTTAGCTCTGTTTTCTATAAAGCCATGGTTGGAGGGATTGTCCGAAGACTCCAATTTTGACATTGTGTTGATAACACAGTTGCAGTTTTTAAGAAGGTCAATAGAATTGATTTTCATGATTTGGGAATTCATTTAGATGAAAATGACGTCAGTGTTTGAAACGTACTAAATTTACTTAGAAGTCAGACTTGTCAATTTTTGTAACATTATGTAAGCTCTAAGAAAAATGTAGACAGATAGAAAGTAAAATTGCAGTCCAAAATGTTGAAGGGGACATGTCAACTCTTTACTATTGAAGCCTCAAACACCAACAGGAACCATGAAGTAACTATTGAAACCATGAAATAACCGAGAACCTGGGTTTCCGTTGTGCATTTGGTGCCCTATACTCCCAATGACACATACTGGTCAATGTTGGCATTTCAAGGGGTAACATTCCTCTCTAGGAAAGTACAAGAAAAACCAAACAAAATATATACATTTAGGCTTGATTCCAAAAGCACATACAGGCATTTTACCTGTGAGAACCCTGCTGCAGCTATGCTAGGCTATTGAAAAGCAGGTGTTCTTCTATCAGTGATGAGAACGCTTAATCATCCGATCATGTTGGGTAAAGCAATTTAACACAACCAAGTCTGCACCCCCAATATATCGTGCTCCCGGTGCTTTGCTGAAGAGAAAGACGGTCCAACAAACGTGTGTCTTTAAATTCTTTCACGACTTTTACAGTTCAGGTCACTATCTGACATAATATTTACCTATACTCTCTTGAAACACTGAGGCCTAGTACATATTCAAATTCAGTCATGATTCCTCTCACTTACCACACTCCCTTCACCCCAGACAAGACATAAACCCAGCATTTGCTGAATCTAGGGGAAGGTCATCATTTCTTTGTGTGAGCTAAGTAATCAATTCCCAACTATTAAAGGCGAGAGTATTTGACCTTTCAGGAGTTCACTGTTTTTCACAGAGTGTGAAGTTGGAGGAACTCTGATTCTAGGAGGGGCTTGCTCTTCTCCTACTGGCTTCATTGCAGCTCAGGTTCTGATCCTTTAAAACGGATGCCTGAGTGGAGGGGAGGGAAGAGCAAGTGCTTGATAGCAAGGCCCAAACCTGGGAAAAGGCTTACCTGGGCTTGGTGCATTTTGGTCTGAATGGTTTGTAAATGCCCCTTGGGACATGTGGATTCTCATGACCTCTTCCAAGAACATGAGCGCTTTTATCATCTCTGCCATCTCTTCTCTTTTAGACGTCAGGAATCTTGGAGCCGTTCTTGGAGCAGAGAATTGAGTGACTTTCTCAAGTGCACGTTGACACTCCGAATGGTTCTGCCAGTATCACAGAGGTTCAGTAGGTCTCATGAATGTCTTTCGAGCCTGGTATTCTCTAGAGATGTCTCCATGCCGGTATTCTCCATTGTAGCGGAACAACTCTCATCAATATGTTCGCATCTCTCCTCAATCTTGCAGCCAGCTTTTCTGCCAGCTTCTCTTCGTGTCTCCCATAAAGTCGACTTCAACAGGACTGGGCAAGTCTGAAAGTACCTCGGAGCCTCACCAGTAAGCTGATGACAGGCAGATCTTCCACTGTCTGCCCTCTCAGGTTCTGGAAACTTACCCGTGAACTTAGGTCTTTGGGCAGCAGCATTATCTCGAACTTACACAGCGTCCCGAACAAAAGACCTAAGCCAATCTCCACCAAGGGCGGCAGCCCATCCATCACACTGATCCACCCACAGAATTATGCCCAGGTACCTTGGATCCACCAGACACAACAAGCCTCGTGGTACACACCAAGATCCCACCTAGAATCCAACCGGTAACTGCCATCCCCAATGGTTGCTGAATATTGTCAGTGTTGGGGGAGGGGCTGCATCAAACGTGAGGTTCCTAAGTTAAATGTGATTCTATCCACTAGCGTGCCACTGTCCTTTTATCTTCCCTCTTCCCTTTGGTTCAGATCTGTATATACAGTACAAACGGTGGGAAGTGTGTCCATTTTTAGTTTATGGTATCACACGTCTTGAAAATTTCTAACAGCTCACATGTCACAGAGACCCCACTAAAGAAACTCATGTTTGTATAATATCCATTCACTCAGAATACTTATCCGTCTGTTGTTTTCTGCTGAAACACCCACGCTCTCAGAAAATGGATCCACTTGTTTCATGGGGGCTGAAATTCCGAGAAATGAAACCAATCCCAATGTGCACTTTAATGTCTGTCTCGTTTGCTCTTACTACAGTTTTGCAGAGCTACTTGTCTTTGTTATAGGCTTATGCCGTTTCTTCTCTACTTAGGGTAGAATATGTCATTCATTCTTGCTTTTGAAAGAATTGTAATTCTATATCACGGACTAAGACCAAATCTTATTCAAAATCGGCATTTGGGTTAGGTCACGATATGCTCTTTTGAATCAATATTTATGAATATTATTGCATGCGTCTGTGTTCTGAATACAAGTGTGTTGAATACATTTAAGCTGCGATACTGGGTCGGTCCGTGCTGAATGATCATTTACATCACTTTGAGTATTTTGTTTTGAATACTCATGGTTTCTATGGTATATGTCAGCGAAACGTACCCTTTAGGTGTCTGTTTGTTTGTTTGATTGTTTGTTTGCTTGTTGTTGGTTTTGCAAACACTTTAGGACATGCATCACTCCGTTTGCTTCAATCAGAAAGTCATATATGTGAATCACTTAAGATAGTGCTTAAAATCACCTATGATTTCCTGCTACCCTCTCCCATCTTATGGCTTTGATGTCCTCCTTGCCTTCTTCTTGTTTCTTGTTTGTAACTCACGCTCTTCTTGCATTTCCAATAATGGTTTTTCTTATTTCCATTTCATCTTGCTACTTTTCTATTCAGGGTAGAATTCTCAATTTTTCTTTTAGGATAAGTTTTGAAGTGCTGAATTCTTTTAAGCTTTGCTGGTCTGTGAATTTCCCTAGCTCTGCCGTTATTAGAAATGGCAGTCTTGTTGCATAGGCTACCCATGATTACAGCTTTTTCTCTTTCATGATATGGCCTATGTCCTTGCACTCCTCCCTGTTCTGCAATATTTCTGCCAATATATGAGCTGAAACCCCTCTGGAGGTTCTGTTGTGACTAAATTGCTTTCCTCTAGATGCATTTTAAATCACTGGGGTGATCTTGAACTTTGTTGATTTGAATTATAGAGCTGCAAGTAGGTCTATTGGGATTCCACCTCCGTTGGATGCTGTGTAGTTCCTGAATTCGTATGGATGTTTCTTTCTTGTCTTTCAGAATGTTTCAATCTGACTATTGTACAAATATCTTTTCAGGCTTTTTTTTGTTAATCTTGCTTTTCCATCTGGGACTCTTACGAATCATATTCTTTCATGCTTTGTCTTACCACAGGCTTCAACATCAATGTTTGCATTGGTTTGCACTTCTTTTCCTATGTCTTCTTCTGATCGAGGGATTTCTGTTCCCCTGTCTTCACAGACTGTCACGAGTCCGTCTGCATTATCAAGTCTGCTTTGGACTGACTTTAGCCCTGGTATTGTCTCATCCTTGGGTTTTCTGGTATTATTTGGCTCGTTTTTAGAGTTTCTCTTCCCCTTTCCCGGTATACTGCCTTTTGTGATTCTGAGACACTGTTGTACTTCATGTTTTCCTCACCTCAGTTTTCAATACTTGCTCTGGTATCGTTTTACAGTCTAGATACTTTAAAGCTTATTTTTCAGACCTTCAAACTCTTTGGAAGTGAAAATGGTACTTCCTGTTTCTTTTACTATACTTCTTTACATCTACTGGTCAAGTAATATCAGGTATCAAATATAGATTTCTTGGGCTTTGTTAAGTGAAAAATTTAGACCATTGTGTGTACAAAGTTCTATGATATTCCTGTGAGGACAATTTTCCCTAGGTTTTGAAGCCATCTCCTGATCCTGTGTGTGTTTTCTGGTACATCTCTAATTGCTGGTGTTGCCTTTGTTGTGATGAGCACACGATATTTTTTCAATTAGTAAAACTTCGTTTTATTGCACTTACCTCAAAATTCTGAAAGTGCAGAGTACACTTCCTCTTCTGGAAATGAAGCTTAAAAGTTTTCAGCTCGGCATTCTGCTGTACGTCATCTTGGAGTCTTTCCAAAACAGCAAACTGAGAGTGCGCTTGTGCTTTCTATTGCCATGGGAATGTCCCAATGTTACCAGTTCTTCCCAGAGCTTCTCTGTCTACAGAAACAGCAGTTGAAACATATGTATGGATGTCATACATCAGGGCCTGCTGGAATGATCCCGCAGACCGATCTTTGTGTCCTCTGGGCAGTACCATGTCAGTACCATCCAAAATGTAGCATCTGCATTTGGGAGATAATGCTGAAGGAAATGCTTCAACTTCTCACGTTGTGGACTTTTACCACTATTCCTTGATCCCTCATCCTTGGGTCATGGGTGCACGAATGCAACCACAGAGCTGTACCGAATTCTCCTCCTCAAACCAATCCGTAATCCCTGTCCAGGTTATGACTGTAGCAGATCCTAAAGCTTTTAATACTGATTTCAAACCCAAGGGCCACTGAATCCCTCAGACCAGATGCACGGCATCACTGGTTGAGCCCCACACGTGCTCTATTGGCAAAATGCCAAATTGATCCTGGGCCTGCAAGATGCAGTGGATGTGGCCATGGCACATATCGAAAATCTCAACCTCACACGCCAATGTGGTTGCTTTCTTACTGGGGTAACAGGTCGGTTTGCTCTCTTGATAGAACCCACCACAACCCACAACACACTCCAGAGCCCTGAGACTCAGCGTGTGCCATTATCTGTAGCTCTATAACTCATTTTCCGCTGCCTCTGCTAGCTCAAATTTGGCAGATCGGATCTTGGTCTCAGAATCAATTGTGGGATATTTTGTGCTGATTTCTAGGAGTTATGTCAGCCAAGCATCTGCTGTGCACTCTTCTAACACTCAGCGCATTACCTACAGTCCCATGTGTGCTGTCCGCTTGAGAGTGTGCATCCAAGTAAAACAGAGTTTCACCTTTGCTGCTCCATAAGCAGAGGTCAGATCCTGCACAGATTTCCATTCTCTACTTTGCCTTCTCCTGCTTCCATGTTTTCTGAGGCCTCAGCGTTTTCGACCACTCTTCGGACAGTGTCCTGTGCCAAGGGCTGGGTGAGTGGAAGTTTACATTGCTGTGTACATGGTAGGGAGTGAGCGCAGGTTGCACTGGTTCTCTGCCAACTGGGCATCGATAAATCAACACTTTCCAGATGTAATTCACAGAAATGTGATGTTTGTTTAGCTCTGTTTTCTATAAAGCCATGGTTGGAGGGATTGTCCGAAGACTCCAATTTTGACATTGTGTTGATAACACAGTTGCAGTTTTTAAGAAGGTCAATAGAATTGATTTTCATGATTTGGGAATTCATTTAGATGAAAATGACGTCAGTGTTTGAAACGTACTAAATTTACTTAGAAGTCAGACTTGTCAATTTTTGTAACATTATGTAAGCTCTAAGAAAAATGTAGACAGATAGAAAGTAAAATTGCAGTCCAAAATGTTGAAGGGGACATGTCAACTCTTTACTATTGAAGCCTCAAACACCAACAGGAACCATGAAGTAACTATTGAAACCATGAAATAACCGAGAACCTGGGTTTCCGTTGTGCATTTGGTGCCCTATACTCCCAATGACACATACTGGTCAATGTTGGCATTTCAAGGGGTAACATTCCTCTCTAGGAAAGTACAAGAAAAACCAAACAAAATATATACATTTAGGCTTGATTCCAAAAGCACATACAGGCATTTTACCTGTGAGAACCCTGCTGCAGCTATGCTAGGCTATTGAAAAGCAGGTGTTCTTCTATCAGTGATGAGAACGCTTAATCATCCGATCATGTTGGGTAAAGCAATTTAACACAACCAAGTCTGCACCCCCAATATATCGTGCTCCCGGTGCTTTGCTGAAGAGAAAGACGGTCCAACAAACGTGTGTCTTTAAATTCTTTCACGACTTTTACAGTTCAGGTCACTATCTGACATAATATTTACCTATACTCTCTTGAAACACTGAGGCCTAGTACATATTCAAATTCAGTCATGATTCCTCTCACTTACCACACTCCCTTCACCCCAGACAAGACATAAACCCAGCATTTGCTGAATCTAGGGGAAGGTCATCATTTCTTTGTGTGAGCTAAGTAATCAATTCCCAACTATTAAAGGCGAGAGTATTTGACCTTTCAGGAGTTCACTGTTTTTCACAGAGTGTGAAGTTGGAGGAACTCTGATTCTAGGAGGGGCTTGCTCTTCTCCTACTGGCTTCATTGCAGCTCAGGTTCTGATCCTTTAAAATGGATGCCTGAGTGGAGGGGAGGGAAGAGCAAGTGCTTGATAGCAAGGCCCAAACCTGGGAAAAGGCTTACCTGGGCTTGGTGCATTTTGGTCTGAATGGTTTGTAAATGCCCCTTGGGACATGTGGATTCTCATGACCTCTTCCAAGAACATGAGCGCTTTTATCATCTCTGCCATCTCTTCTCTTTTAGACGTCAGGAATCTTGGAGCCGTTCTTGGAGCAGAGAATTGAGTGACTTTCTCAAGTGCACGTTGACACTCCGAATGGTTCTGCCAGTATCACAGAGGTTCAGTAGGTCTCATGAATGTCTTTCGAGCCTGGTATTCTCTAGAGATGTCTCCATGCCGGTATTCTCCATTGTAGCGGAACAACTCTCATCAATATGTTCGCATCTCTCCTCAATCTTGCAGCCAGCTTTTCTGCCAGCTTCTCTTCGTGTCTCCCATAAAGTCGACTTCAACAGGACTGGGCAAGTCTGAAAGTACCTCGGAGCCTCACCAGTAAGCTGATGACAGGCAGATCTTCCACTGTCTGCCCTCTCAGGTTCTGGAAACTTACCCGTGAACTTAGGTCTTTGGGCAGCAGCATTATCTCGAACTTACACAGCGTCCCGAACAAAAGACCTAAGCCAATCTCCACCAAGGGCGGCAGCCCATCCATCACACTGATCCACCCACAGAATTATGCCCAGGTACCTTGGATCCACCAGACACAACAAGCCTCGCGGTACACACCAAGATCCCACCTAGAATCCAACCGGTAACTGCCATCCCCAATGGTTGCTGAATATTGTCAGTGTTGGGGGAGGGGCTGCATCAAACGTGAGGTTCCTAAGTTAAATGTGATTCTATCCACTAGCGTGCCACTGTCCTTTTATCTTCCCTCTTCCCTTTGGTTCAGATCTGTATATACAGTACAAACGGTGGGAAGTGTGTCCATTTTTAGTTTATGGTATCACACGTCTTGAAAATTTCTAACAGCTCACATGTCACAGAGACCCCACTAAAGAAACTCATGTTTGTATAATATCCATTCACTCAGAATACTTATCCGTCTGTTGTTTTCTGCTGAAACACCCACGCTCTCAGAAAATGGATCCACTTGTTTCATGGGGGCTGAAATTCCGAGAAATGAAACCAATCCCAATGTGCACTTTAATGTCTGTCTCGTTTGCTCTTACTACAGTTTTGCAGAGCTACTTGTCTTTGTTATAGGCTTATGCCGTTTCTTCTCTACTTAGGGTAGAATATGTCATTCATTCTTGCTTTTGAAAGAATTGTAATTCTATATCACGGACTAAGACCAAATCTTATTCAAAATCGGCATTTGGGTTAGGTCACGATATGCTCTTTTGAATCAATATTTATGAATATTATTGCATGCGTCTGTGTTCTGAATACAAGTGTGTTGAATACATTTAAGCTGCGATACTGGGTCGGTCCGTGCTGAATGATCATTTACATCACTTTGAGTATTTTGTTTTGAATACTCATGGTTTCTATGGTATATGTCAGCGAAACGTACCCTTTAGGTGTCTGTTTGTTTGTTTGATTGTTTGTTTGCTTGTTGTTGGTTTTGCAAACACTTTAGGACATGCATCACTCCGTTTGCTTCAATCAGAAAGTCATATATGTGAATCACTTAAGATAGTGCTTAAAATCACCTATGATTTCCTGCTACCCTCTCCCATCTTATGGCTTTGATGTCCTCCTTGCCTTCTTCTTGTTTCTTGTTTGTAACTCACGCTCTTCTTGCATTTCCAATAATGGTTTTTCTTATTTCCATTTCATCTTGCTACTTTTCTATTCAGGGTAGAATTCTCAATTTTTCTTTTAGGATAAGTTTTGAAGTGCTGAATTCTTTTAAGCTTTGCTGGTCTGTGAATTTCCCTAGCTCTGCCGTTATTAGAAATGGCAGTCTTGTTGCATAGGCTACCCATGATTACAGCTTTTTCTCTTTCATGATATGGCCTATGTCCTTGCACTCCTCCCTGTTCTGCAATATTTCTGCCAATATATGAGCTGAAACCCCTCTGGAGGTTCTGTTGTGACTAAATTGCTTTCCTCTAGATGCATTTTAAATCACTGGGGTGATCTTGAACTTTGTTGATTTGAATTATAGAGCTGCAAGTAGGTCTATTGGGATTCCACCTCCTTTGGATGCTGTGTAGTTCCTGAATTCGTATGGATGTTTCTTTCTTGTCTTTCAGAATGTTTCAATCTGACTATTGTACAAATATCTTTTCAGGCTTTTTTTTGTTAATCTTGCTTTTCCATCTGGGACTCTTACGAATCATATTCTTTCATGCTTTGTCTTACCACAGGCTTCAACATCAATGTTTGCATTGGTTTGCACTTCTTTTCCTATGTCTTCTTCTGATCGAGGGATTTCTGTTCCCCTGTCTTCACAGTCTGTCACGAGTCCGTCTGCATTTTCAAGTCTGCTTTGGACTGACTTTAGCCCTGGTATTGTCTCATCCTTGGGTTTTCTGGTATTATTTGGCTCGTTTTTAGAGTTTCTCTTCCCCTTTCCCGGTATACTGCCTTTTGTGATTCTGAGACACTGTTGTACTTCATGTTTTCCTCACCTCAGTTTTCAATACTTGCTCTGGTATCGTTTTACAGTCTAGATACTTTAAAGCTTATTTTTCAGACCTTCAAACTCTTTGGAAGTGAAAATGGTACTTCCTGTTTCTTTTACTATACTTCTTTACATCTACTGGTCAAGTAATATCAGGTATCAAATATAGATTTCTTGGGCTTTGTTAAGTGAAAAATTTAGACCATTGTGTGTACAAAGTTCTATGATATTCCTGTGAGGACAATTTTCCCTAGGTTTTGAAGCCATCTCCTGATCCTGTGTGTGTTTTCTGGTACATCTCTAATTGCTGGTGTTGCCTTTGTTGTGATGAGCACACGATATTTTTTCAATTAGTAAAACTTCGTTTTATTGCACTTACCTCAAAATTCTGAAAGTGCAGAGTACACTTCCTCTTCTGGAAATGAAGCTTAAAAGTTTTCAGCTCGGCATTCTGCTGTACGTCATCTTGGAGTCTTTCCAAAACAGCAAACTGAGAGTGCGCTTGTGCTTTCTATTGCCATGGGAATGTCCCAATGTTACCAGTTCTTCCCAGAGCTTCTCTGTCTACAGAAACAGCAGTTGAAACATATGTATGGATGTCATACATCAGGGCCTGCTGGAATGATCCCGCAGACCGATCTTTGTGTCCTCTGGGCAGTACCATGTCAGTACCATCCAAAATGTAGCATCTGCATTTGGGAGATAATGCTGAAGGAAATGCTTCAACTTCTCACGTTGTGGACTTTTACCACTATTCCTTGATCCCTCATCCTTGGGTCATGGGTGCACGAATGCA
Organism: Camelus dromedarius; assembly: GCF_036321535.1. Taxonomy (NCBI): domain Eukaryota; kingdom Metazoa; phylum Chordata; class Mammalia; order Artiodactyla; family Camelidae; genus Camelus; species Camelus dromedarius. Next base: position 89,879,476 of record NC_087441.1, on the reverse strand, counting down.
ACCACAGAGCTGTACCGAATTCTCCTCCTCAAACCAATCCGTAATCCCTGTCCAGGTTATGACTGTAGCAGATCCTAAAGCTTTTAATACTGATTTCAAACCCAAGGGCCACTGAATCCCTCAGACCAGATGCACGGCATCACTGGTTGAGCCCCACACGTGCTCTATTGGCAAAATGCCAAATTGATCCTGGGCCTGCAAGATGCAGTGGATGTGGCCATGGCACATATCGAAAATCTCAACCTCACACGCCAATGTGGTTGCTTTCTTACTGGGGTAACAGGTCGGTTTGCTCTCTTGATAGAACCCACCACAACCCACAACACACTCCAGAGCCCTGAGACTCAGCGTGTGCCATTATCTGTAGCTCTATAACTCATTTTCCGCTGCCTCTGCTAGCTCAAATTTGGCAGATCGGATCTTGGTCTCAGAATCAATTGTGGGATATTTTGTGCTGATTTCTAGGAGTTATGTCAGCCAAGCATCTGCTGTGCACTCTTCTAACACTCAGCGCATTACCTACAGTCCCATGTGTGCTGTCCGCTTGAGAGTGTGCATCCAAGTAAAACAGAGTTTCACCTTTGCTGCTCCATAAGCAGAGGTCAGATCCTGCACAGATTTCCATTCTCTACTTTGCCTTCTCCTGCTTCCATGTTTTCTGAGGCCTCAGCGTTTTCGACCACTCTTCGGACAGTGTCCTGTGCCAAGGGCTGGGTGAGTGGAAGTTTACATTGCTGTGTACATGGTAGGGAGTGAGCGCAGGTTGCACTGGTTCTCTGCCAACTGGGCATCGATAAATCAACACTTTCCAGATGTAATTCACAGAAATGTGATGTTTGTTTAGCTCTGTTTTCTATAAAGCCATGGTTGGAGGGATTGTCCGAAGACTCCAATTTTGACATTGTGTTGATAACACAGTTGCAGTTTTTAAGAAGGTCAATAGAATTGATTTTCATGATTTGGGAATTCATTTAGATGAAAATGACGTCAGTGTTTGAAACGTACTAAATTTACTTAGAAGTCAGACTTGTCAATTTTTGTAACATTATGTAAGCTCTAAGAAAAATGTAGACAGATAGAAAGTAAAATTGCAGTCCAAAATGTTGAAGGGGACATGTCAACTCTTTACTATTGAAGCCTCAAACACCAACAGGAACCATGAAGTAACTATTGAAACCATGAAATAACCGAGAACCTGGGTTTCCGTTGTGCATTTGGTGCCCTATACTCCCAATGACACATACTGGTCAATGTTGGCATTTCAAGGGGTAACATTCCTCTCTAGGAAAGTACAAGAAAAACCAAACAAAATATATACATTTAGGCTTGATTCCAAAAGCACATACAGGCATTTTACCTGTGAGAACCCTGCTGCAGCTATGCTAGGCTATTGAAAAGCAGGTGTTCTTCTATCAGTGATGAGAACGCTTAATCATCCGATCATGTTGGGTAAAGCAATTTAACACAACCAAGTCTGCACCCCCAATATATCGTGCTCCCGGTGCTTTGCTGAAGAGAAAGACGGTCCAACAAACGTGTGTCTTTAAATTCTTTCACGACTTTTACAGTTCAGGTCACTATCTGACATAATATTTACCTATACTCTCTTGAAACACTGAGGCCTAGTACATATTCAAATTCAGTCATGATTCCTCTCACTTACCACACTCCCTTCACCCCAGACAAGACATAAACCCAGCATTTGCTGAATCTAGGGGAAGGTCATCATTTCTTTGTGTGAGCTAAGTAATCAATTCCCAACTATTAAAGGCGAGAGTATTTGACCTTTCAGGAGTTCACTGTTTTTCACAGAGTGTGAAGTTGGAGGAACTCTGATTCTAGGAGGGGCTTGCTCTTCTCCTACTGGCTTCATTGCAGCTCAGGTTCTGATCCTTTAAAATGGATGCCTGAGTGGAGGGGAGGGAAGAGCAAGTGCTTGATAGCAAGGCCCAAACCTGGGAAAAGGCTTACCTGGGCTTGGTGCATTTTGGTCTGAATGGTTTGTAAATGCCCCTTGGGACATGTGGATTCTCATGACCTCTTCCAAGAACATGAGCGCTTTTATCATCTCTGCCATCTCTTCTCTTTTAGACGTCAGGAATCTTGGAGCCGTTCTTGGAGCAGAGAATTGAGTGACTTTCTCAAGTGCACGTTGACACTCCGAATGGTTCTGCCAGTATCACAGAGGTTCAGTAGGTCTCATGAATGTCTTTCGAGCCTGGTATTCTCTAGAGATGTCTCCATGCCGGTATTCTCCATTGTAGCGGAACAACTCTCATCAATATGTTCGCATCTCTCCTCAATCTTGCAGCCAGCTTTTCTGCCAGCTTCTCTTCGTGTCTCCCATAAAGTCGACTTCAACAGGACTGGGCAAGTCTGAAAGTACCTCGGAGCCTCACCAGTAAGCTGATGACAGGCAGATCTTCCACTGTCTGCCCTCTCAGGTTCTGGAAACTTACCCGTGAACTTAGGTCTTTGGGCAGCAGCATTATCTCGAACTTACACAGCGTCCCGAACAAAAGACCTAAGCCAATCTCCACCAAGGGCGGCAGCCCATCCATCACACTGATCCACCCACAGAATTATGCCCAGGTACCTTGGATCCACCAGACACAACAAGCCTCGCGGTACACACCAAGATCCCACCTAGAATCCAACCGGTAACTGCCATCCCCAATGGTTGCTGAATATTGTCAGTGTTGGGGGAGGGGCTGCATCAAACGTGAGGTTCCTAAGTTAAATGTGATTCTATCCACTAGCGTGCCACTGTCCTTTTATCTTCCCTCTTCCCTTTGGTTCAGATCTGTATATACAGTACAAACGGTGGGAAGTGTGTCCATTTTTAGTTTATGGTATCACACGTCTTGAAAATTTCTAACAGCTCACATGTCACAGAGACCCCACTAAAGAAACTCATGTTTGTATAATATCCATTCACTCAGAATACTTATCCGTCTGTTGTTTTCTGCTGAAACACCCACGCTCTCAGAAAATGGATCCACTTGTTTCATGGGGGCTGAAATTCCGAGAAATGAAACCAATCCCAATGTGCACTTTAATGTCTGTCTCGTTTGCTCTTACTACAGTTTTGCAGAGCTACTTGTCTTTGTTATAGGCTTATGCCGTTTCTTCTCTACTTAGGGTAGAATATGTCATTCATTCTTGCTTTTGAAAGAATTGTAATTCTATATCACGGACTAAGACCAAATCTTATTCAAAATCGGCATTTGGGTTAGGTCACGATATGCTCTTTTGAATCAATATTTATGAATATTATTGCATGCGTCTGTGTTCTGAATACAAGTGTGTTGAATACATTTAAGCTGCGATACTGGGTCGGTCCGTGCTGAATGATCATTTACATCACTTTGAGTATTTTGTTTTGAATACTCATGGTTTCTATGGTATATGTCAGCGAAACGTACCCTTTAGGTGTCTGTTTGTTTGTTTGATTGTTTGTTTGCTTGTTGTTGGTTTTGCAAACACTTTAGGACATGCATCACTCCGTTTGCTTCAATCAGAAAGTCATATATGTGAATCACTTAAGATAGTGCTTAAAATCACCTATGATTTCCTGCTACCCTCTCCCATCTTATGGCTTTGATGTCCTCCTTGCCTTCTTCTTGTTTCTTGTTTGTAACTCACGCTCTTCTTGCATTTCCAATAATGGTTTTTCTTATTTCCATTTCATCTTGCTACTTTTCTATTCAGGGTAGAATTCTCAATTTTTCTTTTAGGATAAGTTTTGAAGTGCTGAATTCTTTTAAGCTTTGCTGGTCTGTGAATTTCCCTAGCTCTGCCGTTATTAGAAATGGCAGTCTTGTTGCATAGGCTACCCATGATTACAGCTTTTTCTCTTTCATGATATGGCCTATGTCCTTGCACTCCTCCCTGTTCTGCAATATTTCTGCCAATATATGAGCTGAAACCCCTCTGGAGGTTCTGTTGTGACTAAATTGCTTTCCTCTAGATGCATTTTAAATCACTGGGGTGATCTTGAACTTTGTTGATTTGAATTATAGAGCTGCAAGTAGGTCTATTGGGATTCCACCTCCTTTGGATGCTGTGTAGTTCCTGAATTCGTATGGATGTTTCTTTCTTGTCTTTCAGAATGTTTCAATCTGACTATTGTACAAATATCTTTTCAGGCTTTTTTTTGTTAATCTTGCTTTTCCATCTGGGACTCTTACGAATCATATTCTTTCATGCTTTGTCTTACCACAGGCTTCAACATCAATGTTTGCATTGGTTTGCACTTCTTTTCCTATGTCTTCTTCTGATCGAGGGATTTCTGTTCCCCTGTCTTCACAGTCTGTCACGAGTCCGTCTGCATTATCAAGTCTGCTTTGGACTGACTTTAGCCCTGGTATTGTCTCATCCTTGGGTTTTCTGGTATTATTTGGCTCGTTTTTAGAGTTTCTCTTCCCCTTTCCCGGTATACTGCCTTTTGTGATTCTGAGACACTGTTGTACTTCATGTTTTCCTCACCTCAGTTTTCAATACTTGCTCTGGTATCGTTTTACAGTCTAGATACTTTAAAGCTTATTTTTCAGACCTTCAAACTCTTTGGAAGTGAAAATGGTACTTCCTGTTTCTTTTACTATACTTCTTTACATCTACTGGTCAAGTAATATCAGGTATCAAATATAGATTTCTTGGGCTTTGTTAAGTGAAAAATTTAGACGATTGTGTGTACAAAGTTCTATGATATTTCTGTGAGGACAATTTTCCCTAGGTATTGATGCCATCTCTTGATCCTGTGTGTGTTTTCTGGTACATCTCTAATTGCTGGTGTTGCCTTTGTTGTGATGAGCACACGATATTATTTCAATTAGTAAAACTTCGTTTTATTGCACTTACCTCAAAATTCTGAAAGTGCAGAGTACACTTCCTCTTCTGGAAATGAAGCTTAAAGGTTTTCAGCTCGGCATTCTGCTGTACGTCATCTTGGAGTCTTTCCAAAACAGCAAACTGAGAGTGCGCTTGTGCTTTCTATTGCCATGGGAATGTCCCAATGTTACCAGTTCTTCCCAGAGCTTCTCTGTCTACAGAAACAGCAGTTGAAACATATGTATGGATGTCATACATCAGGGCCTGCTGGAATGATCCCGCAGACCGATCTTTGTGTCCTCTGGGCAGTACCATGTCAGTACCATCCAAAATGTAGCATCTGCATTTGGGAGATAATGCTGAAGGAAATGCTTCAACTTCTCACGTTGTGGACTTTTACCACTATTCCTTGATCCCTCATCCTTGGGTCATGGGTGCACGAATGCAACCACAGAGCTGTACCGAATTCTCCTCCTCAAACCAATCCGTAATCCCTGTCCAGGTTATGACTGTAGCAGATCCTAAAGCTTTTAATACTGATTTCAAACCCAAGGGCCACTGAATCCCTCAGACCAGATGCACGGCATCACTGGTTGAGCCCCACACGTGCTCTATTGGCAAAATGCCAAATTGATCCTGGGCCTGCAAGATGCAGTGGATGTGGCCATGGCACATATCGAAAATCTCAACCTCACACGCCAATGTGGTTGCTTTCTTACTGGGGTAACAGGTCGGTTTGCTCTCTTGATAGAACCCACCACAACCCACAACACACTCCAGAGCCCTGAGACTCAGCGTGTGCCATTATCTGTAGCTCTATAACTCATTTTCCGCTGCCTCTGCTAGCTCAAATTTGGCAGATCGGATCTTGGTCTCAGAATCAATTGTGGGATATTTTGTGCTGATTTCTAGGAGTTATGTCAGCCAAGCATCTGCTGTGCACTCTTCTAACACTCAGCGCATTACCTACAGTCCCATGTGTGCTGTCCGCTTGAGAGTGTGCGTCCAAGTAAAACAGAGTTTCACCTTTGCTGCTCCATAAGCAGAGGTCAGATCCTCCACAGATTTCCATTCTCTACTTTGCCTTCTCCTGCTTCCATGTTTTCTGAGGCCTCAGCGTTTTCGACCACTATTCGGACAGTGTCCTGTGCCAAGGGCTGGGTGAGTGGAAGTTTACATTGCTGTGTACATGGTAGGGAGTGAGCGCAGGTTGCACTGGTTCTCTGCCAACTGGGCATCGATAAATCAACACTTTCCAGATGTAATTCACAGAAATGTGATGTTTGTTTAGCTCTGTTTTCTATAAAGCCATGGTTGGAGGGATTGTCCGAAGACTCCAATTTTGACATTGTGTTGATAACACAGTTGCAGTTTTTAAGAAGGTCAATAGAATTGATTTTCATGATTTGGGAATTCATTTAGATGAAAATGACGTCAGTGTTTGAAACGTACTAAATTTACTTAGAAGTCAGACTTGTCAATTTTTGTAACATTATGTAAGCTCTAAGAAAAATGTAGACAGATAGAAAGTAAAATTGCAGTCCAAAATGTTGAAGGGGACATGTCAACTCTTTACTATTGAAGCCTCAAACACCAACAGGAACCATGAAGTAACTATTGAAACCATGAAATAACCGAGAACCTGGGTTTCCGTTGTGCATTTGGTGCCCTATACTCCCAATGACACATACTGGTCAATGTTGGCATTTCAAGGGGTAACATTCCTCTCTAGGAAAGTACAAAAAAAACCAAACAAAATATATACAATTAGGCTTGATTCCAAAAGCACATACAAGCATTTTACCTGTGAGAACCCTGCTGCAGCTATGCTAGGCTATTGAAAAGCAGGTGTTCTTCTATCAGTGATGAGAACGCTTAATCATCCGATCATGTTGGGTAAAGCAATTTAACACAACCAAGTCTGCACCCCCAATATATCGTGCTCCCGGTGCTTTGCTGAAGAGAAAGACGGTCCAACAAACGTGTGTCTTTAAATTCTTTCACGACTTTTACAGTTCAGGTCACTATCTGACATAATATTTACCTATACTCTCTTGAAACACTGAGGCCTAGTACATATTCAAATTCAGTCAAGATTCCTCTCACATACCACACTCCCTTCACCCCAGACAAGACATAAACCCAGCATTTGCTGAATCTAGGGGAAGGTCATCATTTCTTTGTGTGAGCTAAGTATTCAATTCCCAACTATTAAAGGCGAGAGTATTTGACCTTTCAGGAGTTCACTGTTGTTCACAGAGGGTGAAGTTGGAGGAACTCTGATTCTAGGAGGGGCTTGCTCTTCTCCTACTGGCTTCATTGCAGCTCAGGTTCTGATCCTTTAAAATGGATGCCTGAGTGGAGGGGAGGGAAGAGCAAGTGCTTGATAGCAAGGCCCAAACCTGGGAAAAGGCTTACCTGGGCTTGGTGCATTTTGGTCTGAATGGTTTGTAAATGCCCCTTGGGACATGTGGATTCTCATGACCTCTTCCAAGAACATGAGCGCTTTTATCATCTCTGCCATCTCTTCTCTTTTAGACGTCAGGAATCTTGGAGCCGTTCTTGGAGCAGAGAATTGAGTGACTTTCTCAAGTGCACGTTGACACTCCGAATGGTTCTGCCAGTATCACAGAGGTTCAGTAGGTCTCATGAATGTCTTTCGAGCCTGGTATTCTCTAGAGATGTCTCCATGCCGGTATTCTCCATTGTAGCGGAACAACTCTCATCAATATGTTCGCATCTCTCCTCAATCTTGCAGCCAGCTTTTCTGCCAGCTTCTCTTCGTGTCTCCCATAAAGTCGACTTCAACAGGACTGGGCAAGTCTGAAAGTACCTCGGAGCCTCACCAGTAAGCTGATGACAGGCAGATCTTCCACTGTCTGCCCTCTCAGGTTCTGGAAACTTACCCGTGAACTTAGGTCTTTGGGCAGCAGCATTATCTCGAACTTACACAGCGTCCCGAACAAAAGACCTAAGCCAATCTCCACCAAGGGCGGCAGCCCATCCATCACACTGATCCACCCACAGAATTCTGCCCAGGTACCTTGGATCCACCAGACACAACAAGCCTCGCGGTACACACCAAGATCCCACCTAGAATCCAACCGGTAACTGCCATCCCCAATGGTTGCTGAATATTGTCTGTGTTGGGGGAGGGGCTGCATCAAACGTGAGGTTCCTAAGTTAAATGTGATTCTATCCACTAGCGTGCCACTGTCCTTTTATCTTCCCTCTTCCCTTTGGTTCAGATCTGTATATACAGTACAAACGGTGGGAAGTGTGTCCATTTTTAGTTTATGGTATCACACGTCTTGAAAATTTCTAACAGCTCACATGTCACAGAGACCCCACTAAAGAAACTCATGTTTGTATAATATCCATTCACTCAGAATACTTATCCGTCTGTTGTTTTCTGCTGAAACACCCACGGTCTCAGAAAATGGATCCACTTGTTTCATGGGGGCTGAAATTCCGAGAAATGAAACCAATCCCAATGTGCACTTTAATGTCTGTCTCGTTTGCTCTTACTACAGTTTTGCAGAGCTACTTGTCTTTGTTATAGGCTTATGCCGTTTCTTCTCTACTTAGGGTAGAATATGTCATTCATTCTTGCTTTTGAAAGAATTGTAATTCTATATCACGGACTAAGACCAAATCTTATTCAAAATCGGCATTTGTGTTAGGTCACGATATGCTCTTTTGAATCAATATTTATGAATATTATTGCATGCGTCTGTGTTCTGAATACAAGTGTGTTGAATACATTTAAGCTGCGATACTGGGTCGGTCCGTGCTGAAAGATCTTTTACATCACTTTGAGTATTTTGTTTTGAATACTCATGGTTTCTATGGTATATGTCAGCGAAACGTACCCTTTAGTTGTCTGTTTGTTTGTTTGATTGTTTGTTTGCTTGTTGTTGGTTTTGCAAACACTTTAGGACATGCATCACTCCGTTTGCTTCAATCAGAAAGTCATATATGTGAATCACTTAAGATAGTGCTTAAAATCACCTATGATTTCCTGCTACCCTCTCCCATCTTATGGCTTTGATGTCCTCCTTGCCTTCTTCTTGTTTCTTGTTTGTAACTCACGCTCTTCTTGCATTTCCAATAATGGTTTTTCTTATTTCCATTTCATCTTGCTACTTTTCTATTCAGGGTAGAATTCTCAATTTTTCTTTTAGGATAAGTTTTGAAGTGCTGAATTCTTTTAAGCTTTGCTGGTCTGTGAATTTCCCTAGCTCTGCCGTTATTAGAAATGGCAGTCTTGTTGCATAGGCTACCCATGATTACAGCTTTTTCTCTTTCATGATATGGCCTATGTCCTTGCACTCCTCCCTGTTCTGCAATATTTCTGCCAATATATGAGCTGAAACCCCTCTGGAGGTTCTGTTGTGACTAAATTGCTTTCCTCTAGATGCATTTTAAATCACTGGGGTGATCTTGAACTTTGTTGATTTGAATTATAGAGCTGCAAGTAGGTCTATTGGGATTCCACCTCCGTTGGATGCTGTGTAGTTCCTGAATTCGTATGGATGTTTCTTTCTTGTCTTTCAGAATGTTTCAATCTGACTATTGTACAAATATCTTTTCAGGCTTTTTTTTGTTAACCTTGCTTTTCCATCTGGGACTCTTACGAATCATATTCTTTCATGCTTTGTCTTACCACAGGCTTCAACATCAATGTTTGCATTGGTTTGCACTTCTTTTCCTATGTCTTCTTCTGATCGAGGGATTTCTGTTCCCCTGTCTTCACAGTCTGTCACGAGTCCGTCTGCATTTTCAAGTCTGCTTTGGACTGACTTTAGCCCTGGTATTTTCTCATCCTTGGGTTTTCTGGTATTATTTGGCTCGTTTTTAGAGTTTCTCTTCCCCTTTCCCGGTATACTGCCTTTTGTGATTCTGAGACACTGTTGTACTTCATGTTTTCCTCACCTCAGTTTTCAATACTTGCTCTGGTATCGTTTTACAGTCTAGATACTTTAAAGCTTATTTTTCAGACCTTCAAACTCTTTGGAAGTGAAAATGGTACTTCCTGTTTCTTTTATTATACTTCTTTACATCTACTGGTCAAGTAATATCAGGTATCAAATACAGATTTCTTGGGCTTTGTTAAGTAAAAAATTTAGACGATTGTGTGTACAAAGTTCTATGATATTTCTGTGAGGACAATTTTCCCTAGGTATTGATGCCATCTCCTGATCCTGTGTGTGTTTTCTGGTACATCTCTAATTGCTGGTGTTGCCTTTGTTGTGATGAGCACACGATATTATTTCAATTAGTAAAACTTCGTTTTATTGCACTTACCTCAAAATTCTGAAAGTGCAGAGTACACTTCCTCTTCTGGAAATGAAGCTTAAAGGTTTTCAGCTCGGCATTCTGCTGTACGTCATCTTGGAGTCTTTCCAAAACAGCAAACTGAGAGTGCGCTTGTGCTTTCTATTGCCATGGGAATGTCCCAATGTTACCAGTTCTTCCCAGAGCTTCTCTGTCTACAGAAACAGCAGTTGAAACATATGTATGGATGTCATACATCAGGGCCTGCTGGAATGATCCCGCAGACCGATCTTTGTGTCCTCTGGGCAGTACCATGTCAGTACCATCCAAAATGTAGCATCTGCATTTGGGAGATAATGCTGAAGGAAATGCTTCAACTTCTCACGTTGTGGACTTTTACCACTATTCCTTGATCCCTCATCCTTGGGTCATGGGTGCACGAATGCAACCACAGAGCTGTACCGAATTCTCCTCCTCAAACCAATCCGTAATCCCTGTCCAGGTTATGACTGTAGCAGATCCTAAAGCTTTTAATACTGATTTCAAACACAAGGGCCACTGAATCCCTCAGACCAGATGCACGGCATCACTGGTTGAGCCCCACACGTGCTCTATTGGCAAAATGCCAAATTGATCCTGGGCCTGCAAGATGCAGTGGATGTGGCCATGGCACATATCGAAAATCTCAACCTCACACGCCAATGTGGTTGCTTTCTTACTGGGGTAACAGGTCGGTTTGCTCTCTTGATAGAACCCACCACAACCCACAACACACTCCAGAGCCCTGAGACTCAGCGTGTGCCATTATCTGTAGCTCTATAACTCATTTTCCGCTGCCTCTGCTAGCTCAAATTTGGCAGATCGGATCTTGGTCTCAGAATCAATTGTGGGATATTTTGTGCTGATTTCTAGGAGTTATGTCAGCCAAGCATCTGCTGTGCACTCTTCTAACACTCAGCGCATTACCTACAGTCCCATGTGTGCTGTCCGCTTGAGAGTGTGCGTCCAAGTAAAACAGAGTTTCACCTTTGCTGCTCCATAAGCAGAGGTCAGATCCTCCACAGATTTCCATTCTCTACTTTGCCTTCTCCTGCTTCCATGTTTTCTGAGGCCTCAGCGTTTTCGACCACTCTTCGGACAGTGTCCTGTGCCAAGGGCTGGGTGAGTGGAAGTTTACATTGCTGTGTACATGGTAGGGAGTGAGCGCAGGTTGCACTGGTTCTCTGCCAACTGGGCATCGATAAATCAACACTTTCCAGATGTAATTCACAGAAATGTGATGTTTGTTTAGCTCTGTTTTCTATAAAGCCATGGTTGGAGGGATTGTCCGAAGACTCCAATTTTGACATTGTGTTGATAACACAGTTGCAGTTTTTAAGAAGGTCAATAGAATTGATTTTCATGATTTGGGAATTCATTTAGATGAAAATGACGTCAGTGTTTGAAACGTACTAAATTTACTTAGAAGTCAGACTTGTCAATTTTTGTAACATTATGTAAGCTCTAAGAAAAATGTAGACAGATAGAAAGTAAAATTGCAGTCCAAAATGTTGAAGGGGACATGTCAACTCTTTACTATTGAAGCCTCAAACACCAACAGGAACCATGAAGTAACTATTGAAACCATGAAATAACCGAGAACCTGGGTTTCCGTTGTGCATTTGGTGCCCTATACTCCCAATGACACATACTGGTCAATGTTGGCATTTCAAGGGGTAACATTCCTCTCTAGGAAAGTACAAGAAAAACCAAACAAAATATATACAATTAGGCTTGATTCCAAAAGCACATACAAGCATTTTACCTGTGAGAACCCTGCTGCAGCTATGCTAGGCTATTGAAAAGCAGGTGTTCTTCTATCAGTGATGAGAACGCTTAATCATCCGATCATGTTGGGTAAAGCAATTTAACACAACCAAGTCTGCACCCCCAATATATCGTGCTCCCGGTGCTTTGCTGAAGAGAAAGACGGTCCAACAAACGTGTGTCTTTAAATTCTTTCACGACTTTTACAGTTCAGGTCACTATCTGACATAATATTTACCTATACTCTCTTGAAACACTGAGGCCTAGTACATATTCAAATTCAGTCAAGATTCCTCTCACATACCACACTCCCTTCACCCCAGACAAGACATAAACCCAGCATTTGCTGAATCTAGGGGAAGGTCATCATTTCTTTGTGTGAGCTAAGTATTCAATTCCCAACTATTAAAGGCGAGAGTATTTGACCTTTCAGGAGTTCACTGTTGTTCACAGAGGGTGAAGTTGGAGGAACTCTGATTCTAGGAGGGGCTTGCTCTTCTCCTACTGGCTTCATTGCAGCTCAGGTTCTGATCCTTTAAAATGGATGCCTGAGTGGAGGGGAGGGAAGAGCAAGTGCTTGATAGCAAGGCCCAAACCTGGGAAAAGGCTTACCTGGGCTTGGTGCATTTTGGTCTGAATGGTTTGTAAATGCCCCTTGGGACATGTGGATTCTCATGACCTCTTCCAAGAACATGAGCGCTTTTATCATCTCTGCCATCTCTTCTCTTTTAGACGTCAGGAATCTTGGAGCCGTTCTTGGAGCAGAGAATTGAGTGACTTTCTCAAGTGCACGTTGACACTCCGAATGGTTCTGCCAGTATCACAGAGGTTCAGTAGGTCTCATGAATGTCTTTCGAGCCTGGTATTCTCTAGAGATGTCTCCATGCCGGTATTCTCCATTGTAGCGGAACAACTCTCATCAATATGTTCGCATCTCTCCTCAATCTTGCAGCCAGCTTTTCTGCCAGCTTCTCTTCGTGTCTCCCATAAAGTCGACTTCAACAGGACTGGGCAAGTCTGAAAGTACCTCGGAGCCTCACCAGTAAGCTGATGACAGGCAGATCTTCCACTGTCTGCCCTCTCAGGTTCTGGAAACTTACCCGTGAACTTAGGTCTTTGGGCAGCAGCATTATCTCGAACTTACACAGCGTCCCGAACAAAAGACCTAAGCCAATCTCCACCAAGGGCGGCAGCCCATCCATCACACTGATCCACCCACAGAATTCTGCCCAGGTACCTTGGATCCACCAGACACAACAAGCCTCGCGGTACACACCAAGATCCCACCTAGAATCCAACCGGTAACTGCCATCCCCAATGGTTGCTGAATATTGTCTGTGTTGGGGGAGGGGCTGCATCAAACGTGAGGTTCCTAAGTTAAATGTGATTCTATCCACTAGCGTGCCACTGTCCTTTTATCTTCCCTCTTCCCTTTGGTTCAGATCTGTATATACAGTACAAACGGTGGGAAGTGTGTCCATTTTTAGTTTATGGTATCACACGTCTTGAAAATTTCTAACAGCTCACATGTCACAGAGACCCCACTAAAGAAACTCATGTTTGTATAATATCCATTCACTCAGAATACTTATCCGTCTGTTGTTTTCTGCTGAAACACCCACGGTCTCAGAAAATGGATCCACTTGTTTCATGGGGGCTGAAATTCCGAGAAATGAAACCAATCCCAATGTGCACTTTAATGTCTGTCTCGTTTGCTCTTACTACAGTTTTGCAGAGCTACTTGTCTTTGTTATAGGCTTATGCCGTTTCTTCTCTACTTAGGGTAGAATATGTCATTCATTCTTGCTTTTGAAAGAATTGTAATTCTATATCACGGACTAAGACCAAATCTTATTCAAAATCGGCATTTGTGTTAGGTCACGATATGCTCTTTTGAATCAATATTTATGAATATTATTGCATGCGTCTGTGTTCTGAATACAAGTGTGTTGAATACATTTAAGCTGCGATACTGGGTCGGTCCGTGCTGAATGATCTTTTACATCACTTTGAGTATTTTGTTTTGAATACTCATGGTTTCTATGGTATATGTCAGCGAAACGTACCCTTTAGTTGTCTGTTTGTTTGTTTGATTGTTTGTTTGCTTGTTGTTGGTTTTGCAAACACTTTAGGACATGCATCACTCCGTTTGCTTCAATCAGAAAGTCATATATGTGAATCACTTAAGATAGTGCTTAAAATCACCTATGATTTCCTGCTACCCTCTCCCATCTTATGGCTTTGATGTCCTCCTTGCCTTCTTCTTGTTTCTTGTTTGTAACTCACGCTCTTCTTGCATTTCCAATAATGGTTTTTCTTATTTCCATTTCATCTTGCTACTTTTCTATTCAGGGTAGAATTCTCAATTTTTCTTTTAGGATAAGTTTTGAAGTGCTGAATTCTTTTAAGCTTTGCTGGTCTGTGAATTTCCCTAGCTCTGCCGTTATTAGAAATGGCAGTCTTGTTGCATAGGCTACCCATGATTACAGCTTTTTCTCTTTCATGATATGGCCTATGTCCTTGCACTCCTCCCTGTTCTGCAATATTTCTGCCAATATATGAGCTGAAACCCCTCTGGAGGTTCTGTTGTGACTAAATTGCTTTCCTCTAGATGCATTTTAAATCACTGGGGTGATCTTGAACTTTGTTGATTTGAATTATAGAGCTGCAAGTAGGTCTATTGGGATTCCACCTCCGTTGGATGCTGTGTAGTTCCTGAATTCGTATGGATGTTTCTTTCTTGTCTTTCAGAATGTTTCAATCTGACTATTGTACAAATATCTTTTCAGGCTTTTTTTTGTTAACCTTGCTTTTCCATCTGGGACTCTTACGAATCATATTCTTTCATGCTTTGTCTTACCACAGGCTTCAACATCAATGTTTGCATTGGTTTGCACTTCTTTTCCTATGTCTTCTTCTGATCGAGGGATTTCTGTTCCCCTCTCTTCACAGTCTGTCACGAGTCCGTCTGCATTTTCAAGTCTGCTTTGGACTGACTTTAGCCCTGGTATTTTCTCATCCTTGGGTTTTCTGGTATTATTTGGCTCGTTTTTAGAGTTTCTCTTCCCCTTTCCCGGTATACTGCCTTTTGTGATTCTGAGACACTGTTGTACTTCATGTTTTCCTCACCTCAGTTTTCAATACTTGCTCTGGTATCGTTTTACAGTCTAGATACTTTAAAGCTTATTTTTCAGACCTTCAAACTCTTTGGAAGTGAAAATGGTACTTCCTGTTTCTTTTATTATACTTCTTTACATCTACTGGTCAAGTAATATCAGATATCAAATACAGATTTCTTGGGCTTTGTTAAGTAAAAAATTTAGACGATTGTGTGTACAAAGTTCTATGATATTTCTGTGAGGACAATTTTCCCTAGGTATTGATGCCATCTCCTGATCCTGTGTGTGTTTTCTGGTACATCTCTAATTGCTGGTGTTGCCTTTGTTGTGATGAGCACACGATATTATTTCAATTAGTAAAACTTCGTTTTATTGCACTTACCTCAAAATTCTGAAAGTGCAGAGTACACTTCCTCTTCTGGAAATGAAGCTTAAAGGTTTTCAGCTCGGCATTCTGCTGTACGTCATCTTGGAGTCTTTCCAAAACAGCAAACTGAGAGTGCGCTTGTGCTTTCTATTGCCATGGGAATGTCCCAATGTTACCAGTTCTTCCCAGAGCTTCTCTGTCTACAGAAACAGCAGTTGAAACATATGTATGGATGTCATACATCAGGGCCTGCTGGAATGATCCCGCAGACCGATCTTTGTGTCCTCTGGGCAGTACCATGTCAGTACCATCCAAAATGTAGCATCTGCATTTGGGAGATAATGCTGAAGGAAATGCTTCAACTTCTCACGTTGTGGACTTTTACCACTATTCCTTGATCCCTCATCCTTGGGTCATGGGTGCACGAATGCAACCACAGAGCTGTACCGAATTCTCCTCCTCAAACCAATCCGTAATCCCTGTCCAGGTTATGACTGTAGCAGATCCTAAAGCTTTTAATACTGATTTCAAACCCAAGGGCCACTGAATCCCTCAGACCAGATGCACGGCATCACTGGTTGAGCCCCACACGTGCTCTATTGGCAAAATGCCAAATTGATCCTGGGCCTGCAAGATGCAGTGGATGTGGCCATGGCACATATCGAAAATCTCAACCTCACACGCCAATGTGGTTGCTTTCTTACTGGGGTAACAGGTCGGTTTGCTCTCTTGATAGAACCCACCACAACCCACAACACACTCCAGAGCCCTGAGACTCAGCGTGTGCCATTATCTGTAGCTCTATAACTCATTTTCCGCTGCCTCTGCTAGCTCAAATTTGGCAGATCGGATCTTGGTCTCAGAATCAATTGTGGGATATTTTGTGCTGATTTCTAGGAGTTATGTCAGCCAAGCATCTGCTGTGCACTCTTCTAACACTCAGCGCATTACCTACAGTCCCATGTGTGCTGTCCGCTTGAGAGTGTGCGTCCAAGTAAAACAGAGTTTCACCTTTGCTGCTCCATAAGCAGAGGTCAGATCCTCCACAGATTTCCATTCTCTACTTTGCCTTCTCCTGCTTCCATGTTTTCTGAGGCCTCAGCGTTTTCGACCACTCTTCGGACAGTGTCCTGTGCCAAGGGCTGGGTGAGTGGAAGTTTACATTGCTGTGTACATGGTAGGGAGTGAGCGCAGGTTGCACTGGTTCTCTGCCAACTGGGCATCGATAAATCAACACTTTCCAGATGTAATTCACAGAAATGTGATGTTTGTTTAGCTCTGTTTTCTATAAAGCCATGGTTGGAGGGATTGTCCGAAGACTCCAATTTTGACATTGTGTTGATAACACAGTTGCAGTTTTTAAGAAGGTCAATAGAATTGATTTTCATGATTTGGGAATTCATTTAGATGAAAATGACGTCAGTGTTTGAAACGTACTAAATTTACTTAGAAGTCAGACTTGTCAATTTTTGTAACATTATGTAAGCTCTAAGAAAAATGTAGACAGATAGAAAGTAAAATTGCAGTCCAAAATGTTGAAGGGGACATGTCAACTCTTTACTATTGAAGCCTCAAACACCAACAGGAACCATGAAGTAACTATTGAAACCATGAAATAACCGAGAACCTGGGTTTCCGTTGTGAATTTGGTGCCCTATACTCCCAATGACACATACTGGTCAATGTTGACATTTCAAGGGGTAACATTCCTCTCTAGGAAAGTACAAGAAAAACCAAACAAAATATATACAATTAGGCTTGATTCCAAAAGCACATACAAGCATTTTACCTGTGAGAACCCTGCTGCAGCTATGCTAGGCTATTGAAAAGCAGGTGTTCTTCTATCAGTGATGAGAACGCTTAATCATCCGATCATGTTGGGTAAAGCAATTTAACACAACCAAGTCTGCACCCCCAATATATCGTGCTCCCGGTGCTTTGCTGAAGAGAAAGACGGTCCAACAAACGTGTGTCTTTAAATTCTTTCACGACTTTTACAGTTCAGGTCACTATCTGACATAATATTTACCTATACTCTCTTGAAACACTGAGGCCTAGTACATATTCAAATTCAGTCAAGATTCCTCTCACATACCACACTCCCTTCACCCCAGACAAGACATAAACCCAGCATTTGCTGAATCTAGGGGAAGGTCATCATTTCTTTGTGTGAGCTAAGTATTCAATTCCCAACTATTAAAGGCGAGAGTATTTGACCTTTCAGGAGTTCACTGTTGTTCACAGAGGGTGAAGTTGGAGGAACTCTGATTCTAGGAGGGGCTTGCTCTTCTCCTACTGGCTTCATTGCAGCTCAGGTTCTGATCCTTTAAAATGGATGCCTTAGTGGAGGGGAGGGAAGAGCAAGTGCTTGATAGCAAGGCCCAAACCTGGGAAAAGGCTTACCTGGGCTTGGTGCATTTTGGTCTGAATGGTTTGTAAATGCCCCTTGGGACATGTGGATTCTCATGACCTCTTCCAAGAACATGAGCGCTTTTATCATCTCTGCCATCTCTTCTCTTTTAGACGTCAGGAATCTTGGAGCCGTTCTTGGAGCAGAGAATTGAGTGACTTTCTCAAGTGCACGTTGACACTCCGAATGGTTCTGCCAGTATCACAGAGGTTCAGTAGGTCTCATGAATGTCTTTCGAGCCTGGTATTCTCTAGAGATGTCTCCATGCCGGTATTCTCCATTGTAGCGGAACAACTCTCATCAATATGTTCGCATCTCTCCTCAATCTTGCAGCCAGCTTTTCTGCCAGCTTCTCTTCGTGTCTCCCATAAAGTCGACTTCAACAGGACTGGGCAAGTCTGAAAGTACCTCGGAGCCTCACCAGTAAGCTGATGACAGGCAGATCTTCCACTGTCTGCCCTCTCAGGTTCTGGAAACTTACCCGTGAACTTAGGTCTTTGGGCAGCAGCATTATCTCGAACTTACACAGCGTCCCGAACAAAAGACCTAAGCCAATCTCCACCAAGGGCGGCAGCCCATCCATCACACTGATCCACCCACAGAATTCTGCCCAGGTACCTTGGATCCACCAGACACAACAAGCCTCGCGGTACACACCAAGATCCCACCTAGAATCCAACCGGTAACTGCCATCCCCAATGGTTGCTGAATATTGTCTGTGTTGGGGGAGGGGCTGCATCAAACGTGAGGTTCCTAAGTTAAATGTGATTCTATCCACTAGCGTGCCACTGTCCTTTTATCTTCCCTCTTCCCTTTGGTTCAGATCTGTATATACAGTACAAACGGTGGGAAGTGTGTCCATTTTTAGTTTATGGTATCACACGTCTTGAAAATTTCTAACAGCTCACATGTCACAGAGACCCCACTAAAGAAACTCATGTTTGTATAATATCCATTCACTCAGAATACTTATCCGTCTGTTGTTTTCTGCTGAAACACCCACGGTCTCAGAAAATGGATCCACTTGTTTCATGGGGGCTGAAATTCCGAGAAATGAAACCAATCCCAATGTGCACTTTAATGTCTGTCTCGTTTGCTCTTACTACAGTTTTGCAGAGCTACTTGTCTTTGTTATAGGCTTATGCCGTTTCTTCTCTACTTAGGGTAGAATATGTCATTCATTCTTGCTTTTGAAAGAATTGTAATTCTATATCACGGACTAAGACCAAATCTTATTCAAAATCGGCATTTGTGTTAGGTCACGATATGCTCTTTTGAATCAATATTTATGAATATTATTGCATGCGTCTGTGTTCTGAATACAAGTGTGTTGAATACATTTAAGCTGCGATACTGGGTCGGTCCGTGCTGAATGATCTTTTACATCACTTTGAGTATTTTGTTTTGAATACTCATGGTTTCTATGGTATATGTCAGCGAAACGTACCCTTTAGTTGTCTGTTTGTTTGTTTGATTGTTTGTTTGCTTGTTGTTGGTTTTGCAAACACTTTAGGACATGCATCACTCCGTTTGCTTCAATCAGAAAGTCATATACGTGAATCACTTAAGATAGTGCTTAAAATCACCTATGATTTCCTGCTACCCTCTCCCATCTTATGGCTTTGATGTCCTCCTTGCCTTCTTCTTGTTTCTTGTTTGTAACTCACGCTCTTCTTGCATTTCCAATAATGGTTTTTCTTATTTCCATTTCATCTTGCTACTTTTCTATTCAGGGTAGAATTCTCAATTTTTCTTTTAGGATAAGTTTTGAAGTGCTGAATTCTTTTAAGCTTTGCTGGTCTGTGAATTTCCCTAGCTCTGCCGTTATTAGAAATGGCAGTCTTGTTGCATAGGCTACCCATGATTACAGCTTTTTCTCTTTCATGATATGGCCTATGTCCTTGCACTCCTCCCTGTTCTGCAATATTTCTGCCAATATATGAGCTGAAACCCCTCTGGAGGTTCTGTTGTGACTAAATTGCTTTCCTCTAGATGCATTTTAAATCACTGGGGTGATCTTGAACTTTGTTGATTTGAATTATAGAGCTGCAAGTAGGTCTATTGGGATTCCACCTCCGTTGGATGCTGTGTAGTTCCTGAATTCGTATGGATGTTTCTTTCTTGTCTTTCAGAATGTTTCAATCTGACTATTGTACAAATATCTTTTCAGGCTTTTTTTTGTTAACCTTGCTTTTCCATCTGGGACTCTTACGAATCATATTCTTTCATGCTTTGTCTTACCACAGGCTTCAACATCAATGTTTGCATTGGTTTGCACTTCTTTTCCTATGTCTTCTTCTGATCGAGGGATTTCTGTTCCCCTGTCTTCACAGTCTGTCACGAGTCCGTCTGCATTTTCAAGTCTGCTTTGGACTGACTTTAGCCCTGGTATTTTCTCATCCTTGGGTTTTCTGGTATTATTTGGCTCGTTTTTAGAGTTTCTCTTCCCCTTTCCCGGTATACTGCCTTTTGTGATTCTGAGACACTGTTGTACTTCATGTTTTCCTCACCTCAGTTTTCAATACTTGCTCTGGTATCGTTTTACAGTCTAGATACTTTAAAGCTTATTTTTCAGACCTTCAAACTCTTTGGAAGTGAAAATGGTACTTCCTGTTTCTTTTATTATACTTCTTTACATCTACTGGTCAAGTAATATCAGGTATCAAATACAGATTTCTTGGGCTTTGTTAAGTAAAAAATTTAGACGATTGTGTGTACAAAGTTCTATGATATTTCTGTGAGGACAATTTTCCCTAGGTATTGATGCCATCTCCTGATCCTGTGTGTGTTTTCTGGTACATCTCTAATTGCTGGTGTTGCCTTTGTTGTGATGAGCACACGATATTATTTCAATTAGTAAAACTTCGTTTTATTGCACTTTCCTCAAAATTCTGAAAGTGCAGAGTACACTTCCTCTTCTGGAAATGAAGCTTAAAGGTTTTCAGGTCGGCATTCTGCTGTACGTCATCTTGGAGTCTTTCCAAAACAGCAAACTGAGAGTGCGCTTGTGCTTTCTATTGCCATGGGAATGTCCAAATGTTACCAGTTCTTCCCAGAGCTTCTCTGTCTACAGAAACAGCAGTTGAAACATATGTATGGATGTCATACATCAGGGCCTGCTGGAATGATCCCGCAGACCGATCTTTGTGTCCTCTGGGCAGTACCATGTCAGTACCATCCAAAATGTAGCATCTGCATTTGGTAGATAATGCTGAAGGAAATGCTTCAACTTCTCACGTTGTGGACTTTTACCACTATTCCTTGATCCCTCATCCTTGGGTCATGGGTGCACGAATGCAACCACAGAGCTGTACCGAATTCTCCTCCTCAAACCAATCCGTAATCCCTGTCCAGGTTATGACTGTAGCAGATCCTAAAGCTTTTAATACTGATTTCAAACACAAGGGCCACTGAATCCCTCAGACCAGATGCACGGCATCACTGGTTGAGCTCCACACGTGCTCTATTGGCAAAATGCCAAATTGATCCTGGGCCTGCAAGATGCAGTGGATTTGGCCATGGCACATATCGAAAATCTCAACCTCACACGCCAATGTGGTTGCTTTCTTACTGGGGTAACAGGTCCGTTTGCTCTCTTGATAGAACCCACCACAACCCACAACACACTCCAGAGCCCTGAGACTCAGCGTGTGCCATTATCTGTAGCTCTATAACTCATTTTCCGCTGCCTCTGCTAGCTCAAATTTGGCAGATCGGATTTTGGTCTCAGAATCAATTGTGGGATATTTTGTGCTGATTTCTAGGAGTTATGTCAGCCAAGCATCTGCTGTGCACTCTTCTAACACTCAGCGCATTACCTACAGTCCCATGTGTGCTGTCCGCTTGAGAGTGTGCGTCCAAGTAAAACAGAGTTTCACCTTTGCTGCTCCATAAGCAGAGGTCAGATCCTGCACAGATTTCCATTCTCTACTTTGCCTTCTCCTGCTTCCATGTTTTCTGAGGCCTCAGCGTTTTCGACCACTATTCGGACAGTGTCCTGTGCCAAGGGCTGGGTGAGTGGAAGTTTACATTGCTGTGTACATGGTAGGGAGTGAGCGCAGGTTGCACTGGTTCTCTGCCAACTGGGCATCGATAAATCAACACTTTCCAGATGTAATTCACAGAAATGTGATGTTTGTTTAGCTCTGTTTTCTATAAAGCCATGGTTGGAGGGATTGTCCGAAGACTCCAATTTTGACATTGTGTTGATAACACAGTTGCAGTTTTTAAGAAGGTCAATAGAATTGATTTTCATGATTTGGGAATTCATTTAGATGAAAATGACGTCAGTGTTTGAAACGTACTAAATTTACTTAGAAGTCAGACTTGTCAATTTTTGTAACATTATGTAAGCTCTAAGAAAAATGTAGACAGATAGAAAGTAAAATTGCAGTCCAAAATGTTGAAGGGGACATGTCAACTCTTTACTATTGAAGCCTCAAACACCAACAGGAACCATGAAGTAACTATTGAAACCATGAAATAACCGAGAACCTGGGTTTCCGTTGTGCATTTGGTGCCCTATACTCCCAATGACACATACTGGTCAATGTTGGCATTTCAAGGGGTAACATTCCTCTCTAGGAAAGTACAAGAAAAACCAAACAAAATATATACATTTAGGCTTGATTCCAAAAGCACATACAGGCATTTTACCTGTGAGAACCCTGCTGCAGCTATGCTAGGCTATTGAAAAGCAGGTGTTCTTCTATCAGTGATGAGAACGCTTAATCATCCGATCATGTTGGGTAAAGCAATTTAACACAACCAAGTCTGCACCACCAATATATCGTGCTACCGGTGCTTTGCTGAAGAGAAAGACGGTCCAACAAACGTGTGTCTTTAAATTCTTTCACGACTTTTACAGTTCAGGTCACTATCTGACATAATATTTACCTATACTCTCTTGAAACACTGAGGCCTAGTACATATTCAAATTCAGTCAAGATTCCTCTCACATACCACACTCCCTTCACCCCAGACAAGACATAAACCCAGCATTTGCTGAATCTAGGGGAAGGTCATCATTTCTTTGTGTGAGCTAAGTATTCAATTCCCAACTATTAAAGGCGAGAGTATTTGACCTTTCAGGATTTCACTGTTGTTCACAGAGTGTGAAGTTGGAGGAACTCTGATTCTAGGAGGGGCTTGCTCTTCTCCTACTGGCTTCATTGCAGCTCAGGTTCTGATCCTTTAAAATGGATGCCTGAGTGGAGTGGAGGGAAGAGCAAGTGCTTGATAGCAAGGCCCAAACCTGGGAAAAGGCTTACCTGGGCTTGGTGCATTTTGGTCTGAATGGTTTGTAAATGCCCCTTGGGACATGTGGATTCTCATGACCTCTTCCAGGAACATGAGCGCTTTTATCATCTCTGCCATCTCTTCTCTTTTAGACGTCAGGAATCTTGGAGCCGTTCTTGGAGCAGAGAATTGAGTGACTTCTCAAGTGCACGTTGACACTCCGAATGGTTCTGCCAGTATCACAGAGGTTCAGTAGGTCTCATGAATGTCTTTCGAGCCTGGTATTCTCTAGAGATGTCTCCATGCCGGTATTCTCCATTGTAGCGGAACAACTCTCATCAATATGTTCGCATCTCTCCTCAATCTTGCAGCCAGCTTTTCTGCCAGCTTCTCTTCGTGTCTCCCATAAAGTCGACTTCAACAGGACTGGGCAAGTCTGAAAGTACCTCGGAGCCTCACCAGTAAGCTGATGACAGGCAGATCTTCCACTGTCTGCCCTCTCAGGTTCTGGAAACTTACCCGTGAACTTAGGTCTTTGGGCAGCAGCATTATCTCGAACTTACACAGCGTCCCGAACAAAAGACCTAAGCCAATCTCCACCAAGGGCGGCAGCCCATCCATCACACTGATCCACCCACAGAATTCTGCCCAGGTACCTTGGATCCACCAGACACAACAAGCCTCGCGGTACACACCAAGATCCCACCTAGAATCCAACCGGTAACTGCCATCCCCAATGGTTGCTGAATATTGTCAGTGTTGGGGGAGGGGCTGCATCAAACGTGAGGTTCCTAAGTTAAATGTGATTCTATCCACTAGCGTGCCACTGTCCTTTTATCTTCCCTCTTCCCTTTGGTTCAGATCTGTATATACAGTACAAACGGTGGGAAGTGTGTCCATTTTTAGTTTATGGTATCACACGTCTGGAAACTTTCTAACAGCTCACAGTACACAGAGACCCCACTAAAGGAAACTCATGTTTGTGTAATATCCATTCACTCAGAATACTTATCCGTCTGTTGTTTTCTGCTGAAACACCCACGCTCTCAGAAAATGGATCCACTTGTTTCATGGGGGCTGAAATTCCAAGAAATGAAACCAATCCCAATGTGCACTTTACTGTCTGTCTCGTTTGCTCTTACTACAGTTTTGCAGAGTTACTTGTCTTTGTTATAGGCTTATGCCGTTTCTTCTCTTCTTAGGGTAGAATATGTCATTCATTCTTGCTTTTGAAAGAATTGTAATTCTATATCACGGACTATGACCAAATCTTATTCAATATCGGCATTTGGGTTAGGTCACGATATGCTCTTTTGAATCAATATTTATGAATATTAATGCACACGTCTGTGTTCTGAATACAAGTGTGTTGAATACATTTAAGCTGCGATACTGGGTCGGTCCGTGCTGAATGATCTTTTACATCACTTTGAGTATTTTGTTTTGAATACTCATGGTTTCTATGGTATATGTCAGCCAAACGTACCCTTTAGGTGTCTGTTTGTTTGTTTGATTGTTTGTTTGCTTGTTGTTGGTTTTGCAAACACTTTAGGCCATGCATCACTCCGTTTGCTTCAATCAGAGAGTCATATATGTGAATCACTTAAGATAGTGCTTGAAATCACCTATGATTTCCTTCTACCCTCTCCCATCTTATGGCTTTGATGTCCTCCTTGCCTTCTTCTTGTTTCTTGTTTGTAACTCACGCTCTTCTTGCATTTCCAATAATGGTTTTTCTTATTTCCAGTTCATCTTGCTACTTTTCTATTCAGGGTAGAATTCTCAATTTTTCTTTTAGGATAAGTTTTGAAGTGCTGAATTCTTTTAAGCTTTGCTGGTCTGTGAATTTCCCTAGCTCTGCCGTTATTAGAAATGGCAGTCTTGTTGCATAGGCTACCCATGATTACAGCTTTTTCTCATTCAGGATATGGCCTATGTCCTTGCACTCCTCCCTGTTCTGCAATATTTCTGCCAATATATGAGCTGAAACCCCTCTGGAGGTTCTGTTGTGACTAAATTGCTTTCCTCTAGATGCATTTTAAATCACTGGGGTGATCATGAACTTTGTTGATTTGAATTATAGACCTGCAAGTAGGTCTATTGGGATTCCACCTCCTTTGCACGCTGTGTAGTTCCTGAATTCGTATGGATGTTTCTTTCTTGTCTTTCAGAATGTTTCAATCTGACTATTGTACAAATATCTTTTCAGGCTTTTTTTTGTTAATCTTTCTTTCCATCTGGGACTCTTACGACTCATTCTCTTTCATGCATTGTCTTACCACAGGCTTCAACAGCAATGTTTGCATTGTTTTGCACTTCTTTTCCTATGTCTTCTTCTGATCGAGGCATTTCAGTTCCCCTGCCTTCACAGTATTTCACGAGTCCGTCTGCATTATCAAGTCTGCTTTGGACTGACTTTAGCCCTGGTATTGTCCCATCCTTGGGTTTTCTGGTATTATTTGGCTCGTTTTTAGAGTATCTCTTCCCCTTTCCCGGTATACTGCCTTTTGTGATTTTGAGACACGGTTGTACTTCTTGATTTCCTCACCTCAGTTTTCAATACTTGCTCTGGTAGCTTTTTACTGTCTAGATATTTGAAAGCTTATTTTTCACACCTTCAAACTCTTTGGAAGTGAAAATGGTACTTCCTGTTTCTTTTACTATACTTATTTATATCTACTGGTCAAGTAATATCAGGTATCAATTATAGAATTCTAGGGCTTTGATAAGTGAAAATTTTAGACCATTGTGTGTACAAAGTTCCATGATATTTCTGTGAGGACAATTTTCCCTAGGCATTGATGCCATCTCCTGATCCTGTGTGTGTTTTCTGGTACATCTCTAATTGCTGGTGTTGCCTTTGTTGTGATGAGCACACCATATTATTTCAATTAGTAAAACTTCGTTTTATTGCACTTACCTCACAATTCTGAAAGTGCAGAGTACACTTCCTCTTCTGGAAATGAAGCTTAAAGCTTTTCAGCTCGGTATTCTGCTGTACGTCAGATTGGAGTCTTTCCAAATCAACAAACAGAGAGTACGCTTGTGCTTTCTATTGCCATGGGATTGTCCCAATGTTACCAGTTCTTCCCAGAGTTTCTCTGTCTACAGAAACAGCAGTTGAAACATATGTATGGATGTCATACATCAGGGCCTGCTGGAATGATCCCGCAGACCGATCTTTGTGTCCTCTGGGCAGTACCATGTCAGTGCCATCCAAAATGTAGCATCTGCTTTTGGGAGATAATGCTGAAGGAAATTCTTCATCTTCTCACGTTGTGGACATTGACCACTCTTCCTTGATCCCTCATCCTTGGGTCATGGGTGCACGAATGCAACCACAGTGCTGTACCGAATTCTCCTCCTCAAACCAATCCGTAATCCCTGTCCAGGTTATGACCATAGCAGATCCTAAAGCTTTTAATACTGATTTCAAACCCAAGGGCCACTGAATCCCTCACACCAGATGCACGGCTTCTTCTAGTTGAGCCCCACACGTGCTCTAAAGGCAAAATGCCAAATTGATCCTGGGCCTGCAAGATGCAGTGGATGTGGCCATGGCACATATCGAAAAACTCAACCTCACACGCCAATGTGGTTGCTTTCTTACTGGGGTAACAGGTCGGTTTGCTCTCTTCATAGAACCCACCACAACCCACAAAGCACTCCAGATCCCTGAGACTCAGCGTGTGCCATTATCTGTATCTCTATACCTCATTTTCCGCTGCCTCTGCTAGCTCAAATTTGGCAGATCGGATCTTGGTCTCAGAATAAATTGTGGGATATTTTGTGCTGATTTCTAGGAGTTATGTCAGCCAAGCATCTGCTGTGCACTCTTCTAACACTCAGCGCATTACCTACAGTCCCATGTGTGCTGCCCGCTTGAGAGTATGCGTCCAAGTAAAACAGAGTTTCACCTTGGCTGCTCCATCAGCAGAGGTCAGATCCTGCACAGATTTCCATTCTCTACTTTGCCTTCTCCTGCTTCCAGTTTTTCTGAGGCCTCAGCCTTTCCGACCACTCTTCGGAAAGTGTCCTGTGCCAAGGGCTGGGTGAGTGGATGTTTACATTGCTTTGAACATGTGAGGGAGTGAGCGCAGGTTGCACTGGTTCTCTGCCAACTGGGCATCGATAAATCAACACTTTCCAGATGTAATTCACAGAAATGTGATGTTTGTTTAGCACTGTTTTCTATAAAGCCATGGTTGGAGGGATTGTCCGAAGACTCCAATTTTGACATTGTGTTGGTAACACAGTTGCAGTTTTTAAGAAGGTCAATAGAATTGATTTACATGTTTTGGGATTTATATGAAAATGAAGTTAGTGTTTGAAACGTAGTAAATTTACCTAGAATCCGACTTGTCAATTTTTGTAACATTATGTCAGCTCTAAGAAAAATGTAGACATATAGAAAGTAAAATTGCAGTCCAAAATGTTGAAGGGGACATGTCAACTCTTTACTATTGAAGCCTCAAACACCAACAGGAACCATGAAGTACCTATTGAAACCATGAAATAACTGAGAACCTGGGTTTCCGTTGTGCATGTGGTGCCCTATACTCCCAATGACACATACTGGCCTATGTTGGCATTTCAAGGGGTAACATTCCTCTCTAGGAAAGTACAAGAAAAACCCAGCAAAATATATACATTTAGGCTTGATTCCAAAAGCACATACAGGCATTTTACCTGTGAGAACCCTGCTGCAGCTATGCTAGGCTATTGAAAAGCAGGTGTTCTTCTATCAGTGATGAGAACGCTTAAACATCCGATCATGTTGGGTAAAGCAATTTAACACAACCAAGTCTGCACCCCCAATATATCGTGCACCCGATGCTTGGCTGAAGAGAAAGAGGGTCCAACAAACCTGTGTCTTTATAGTCTTTCACGACTTTTACAGTTCAGGGCAATATCTGACATAATATTTACCTATACTGTCTTGAAACACTGAGGCCTAGTACATATTCAAGTTCAGGCAAGATTCCTCTCACTTACCACACTCCCTTCACCCCAGACAAGACATAAACCCAGCATTTGCTGAATCTAGGGGAAGGTCATCATTTCTTTGTGTGAGCTAAGTATTCAATTCCCAACTATTTTAGGCGAGAGTATTTGACCTTTCAGGAGTTCACTGTTGTTCACAGAGGGTGAAGATGGAGGAACTATGATTCTAGGAGGGGCTTGCTCTTCTCCTACTGGCTTCATTGCAGCTCAGGTTCTGATCCTTTAAAATGGATGCCTGAGTGGAGGGGAGGGAAGAGCAAGTGCTTGATAGCAAGGCCCAACCCTGGGAAAAGGCTTACCTGGGCTTGGTGCATTTTGGTCTGAATGGTTTGTAAATGCCCCTTGGGACCTGTGGATTCTCATGACCTCTTCCAAGAACATGAGCGCTTTTATCATCTCTGCCATCTCTTCTCTTTTAGACGTCAGGAATCTTGGAGCCGTTCTTGGAGCAGAGAATTGAGTGATTTTCTCAAGTGCACGTTGACACTCCGAATGGTTCTGTCAGTTTCACAGAGGTTCAGTAGGTCTCATGAATGTCTTTCGAGCCTGGTATTCTCTAGAGATGTCTCCATGCCGGTATTTTCCATTGTAGCGGAAAAACTCTCATCAATATGTTCGCATCTCTCCTCAATCCGTGCAGCCAGCTTTTCTGCCAGCTTCTCTTCGTGTCTCCCATAAAGTCGACTTCAACAGGACTGGGCAAGTCTGAAGGTACCTCAGAGCCTCACCAGTAAGCTGATGACAGGCAGATCTTTCACTGTCAGCCCTCTCAGGTTCTGGAAACTTACCGTGAACTTAGGCCTTTGGGCAGCAGCATTATCTCGAACTTACACAGCGTCCCGAACAAAAGACGTAAGCCAATCTCCAGAAAGGGCGGCAGCCCCTCCATCACACTGATCCACCCACAGAATTCTGCCCAGTTACCTTGGATCCACCAGCCACAACAAACCTCGCAGTCCACACCAAGATTCCCCCTAGAATCCAACCGGTATATGCCATCCACAATGGTTGCTGAATATTGTCAGTGTTCGGGGAGGGGCTGCATCAAACGAGAGGTTCCTAAGTTAAATGTGATTCTATCCACTAGCCTGCCACTGTCCTTTTATCTTCCCTCTTTCCTTTGGTTCAGATCTGTATATACAGTACAAATGGAGGGAAGTGTGTCCATTTTTAATTTATGTTTTCACACGTCTTGAAACTTTCTAACAGCTCACAGTACACAGAGACCCCACTAAAGAAAACTCATGTTTGTGTATTATCCATTCACCCAGAATACATATCCGTCTGTTGCTTTCTGCTGAAACACCCTCGCTCTCAGAAAATGGATCCACTTTTTTCATGGGGGCTGAAATTCCGAGAAATTAAACCAATCCCATTGTGCACTTTACCGTCTGTCTCGTTTGCCCTTAGTACAGTTTTGCAGAGCTACTTGTCTTTATTATAGGCTTGTGCTATTTCTTCTCTACTTAGGGTAGAATATGGCATTCATTCTTGCTGTTGGAAGAACTGTAAGTCTATATCACGGACTATGACCAAATCTTATTCAAAATCGGCATTTGGGTTAGGTCACGATATGCTCTTTTGAATCAATAATTATGAATATTAATGCACGCATCTGTTTTCTGAATACAAGTTTGTTGAGTATATTTAAGCTGCGATACTGGGACGGTGAGTGCTGAATGATCCTTGACATCACTTTGAGAATTTTGTTTTGAATACTCATGGTTTCTTTGGTATATGTCAGCCAACCGTACCCTTTTGTTGTCTGTTTGTTTGTTTGTTTGTTTCTTTGATTGTTTGTTTGTTTGCTTGTTGTTGGATTTGCAAACACATTAGGCCATGAATCACTCCGTTTGCTCCAATCAGAGAGTCATATATGTTAATCAATTAAGATAGTGCTTAAAATCACTTATGATTTCCTGCTACCCTCTCCCATCTTATGGCTTTGATGTCCTCCTTGCCTTCTTCTTGTTTCTTGTTTGTAACTCACGCTCTTCTTGCATTTCCAATAATGGTTTTTCTTATTTCCATTTCATCTTGCTACTATTCTATTCAGGGTAGAATTCTCAATCTTTCTTTTAGGATAAATTTTGAACTGCTGAATTCTTTTAAGCTTTGCTGGTCTGTGAATTTCCCTAGCTCTGCCATTATTAGAAAAGGCAGTCATGTGGCATAAGCTACCCATGGTTACAGCTTTTTCTCATTCAGGATATGGCCTATGTCCTTGCACTACTCCCTGTTCTACAATATTTCGGCCAAGATATGAGCTGAAACCCCTCTGGAGGTTCTGTTGTGACTAAATTGCTTTCCTCTAGATGCATTTTAAATCACTGGGGTGATCATGAACTTTGTTGTTTAAATTATACAGCTGCAATTAGTTCTATTGTGATTCCAACTACTTTGGGCGCTGTGTAGTCCCTGAATTCGTATAGATGATTCTTTCTTGTCTTTCAGCAAGTTTCAGTCTGACTTTTCTACAATTATCTTTTCAGGGTTTTTTTTGTTAATATTGCTATTCCATCTGGGACTCCTACGAATCATACTCTTTCATGCTTTGTCTTAACCCAGGCTTCAACAGCAATGTTTGCATAGGTTTGCCCTTCTTTTTCTATGTCTTCTTCTGATTGAGGGATTTCTGTTCCCCGGTCTTCACAGTCTTTCACGAGTCCGTCTGCATTATCAAGTCTGCTTTGGACTGACTTTAGCCCTGGTATTGTCTCATCCTTGGGTTTTCTGATATTGTTTCCCTCGTTTTTAGAGTTTCTCTTCCCCTTACCCGGTATACTGCCTTTTGTGATTCTGAGACACTGTTGTACTTCATGTTTTCCTCACCTCAGTTTTCAATACTTGCTCTGGTAGTTTTTGATGTCTAGATGTTTGAAAGCTTATTTTTTGGGCCTTCAAACTCTTTATAACTGAAAATGGTACTTCCTGTTTCTTTTACTATACTTCTTTATCTCTACTGGTCAAGTAATATCAGGTATCAAATATAGATTTATAGGGCTTTGTTAAGTGAAAATTTTAGACCATTGTGTGTACAAAGTTCCATGATATTCCTGTGAGGACAATTTTCCCTAGGCATTGATGCCATGTCCTGTTCCTGTTTGTGTTGTCTGGTATATCTCTAATTGCTGGTGTTGCCTTTGTTGTGATGAGCACACCATATTATTTCAATTAGTAATACTTCGTTATATTGCACTTACCTCACAATTCGGAAAGTGCAGAGTACACTTCCTCTTTTGGAAATGAAGCTTAAATATTTTCAGCTCGGCATTCTTCTGTACGTCATATTGGAGTCTTTCCAAAACAGCAAACTGAGAGTGCGCTTGTGCTTTCTATTGCCATGGGAATATCCCAATGTTACCAGTTCTTCCCAGAGCTTCTCTGTCTACAGAAACAGCAGTGGAAACATATGTATGGATGTCATACATCAGGGCCTGCTTGAATGATCCCGCAGACCGAACTTTGTGTCCTCTGGGCAGTACCATGTCAGTGCCATCCAAAATGTAGCACCTGTATTTGGGAGATAATGCTTAATGTAATGCTTCAACTTCTCATGCTGTGGACTTTGACCACTGTTCCTTCTTCTCTCATCCTTGTTTCATGTGTTCACAATCTCAACCACAGAGGTTTTCCACATCCTTTGCCTAAAACCAGACCGTAATCCCTTTCCAGATTGTGAATGTGCATGATCCTAAACTTTTAATACTGATTTCAATCACAATGCCTCCTGGATCACTCAGAGCAGATGCACGATATCTCAGATTGAGCCCCACTTGTCCTCTTTTGTCAAATTGCCAAATTGATACCTGGTCCTGCAGATGCACTGGATGTGGCCATGGGACATATTGATCAACACAACTTGGCGTGCCAGGGTGTTTGCTTACTCATTGGGGACGCAGGCCTGTTTGATCTCTTGATAGGACCCACCACAACCCACAACACACTCCAAATGCCTGAGACTCAGCGTGTGCCATCATGCGCAGCCCTATTCCTAATTTTCTGCTGCTCTGATAGCTCAAATTTGGCAGATCGTATCTTGGTCTCAGAGTCAATTGTGGGGATATTTTGTGCTGATTTCTTTGATTTCTGTCAGCCAAATATCTGCTTTGCACTCTTCTAACTCTCAGCGCATCACCTTCAATCCCATGCTTGCTGCCCGCTTGAGAGTGTGCATCCAAGTAAAACAGAGTTTGACCTTTGATGCTCCATTACCAGAGGTCAGATCCTGCACTGGTTTCCATTCTCTAATTTGCCGTTTCCTGCTTCCAGGGTTTCTGAGGCGTCATCAAGTCTTTGGAAATAACAGACCACCCTTTGGCAAGTATCCTGTGCAAAGGGCTGTGTGAGAGGCTGTTTATATTTCTATGTACATGGGAGGGAGTGAACACAGGTTACAATGCTTCTCTGCCAACTGGGCATCAATACATCAACATTTTCCAAATATTATTCACAAAAATATGATGTTTCTTTAACTCTGTTTTCTATACAGCCATGGTGAGAGGGCTTGTCCGAAGACTCCAGTTTTGAAATTGTGTTGATAACTCAGTTGCAGATTTTAAGAAGTTTAATAGAATTGATTTACATACTTTGGGATTTATATGAAAATGTAGTTAGTTTTTGAAACATAATAAATCAAACTAGAAGCCAGACTTTTCAATTTTTTAACATTATGTCAGCTCTAAGAAAAAAATAGACACATACTAAAATCACAGTCCAAAGTTTTGTAGGGGACATGTCAAACCTTTATTTTGATGTCTCCAACAACAACATGAACCATGAAGTACATATTGGAACCATGAAATAACCAAGAACATGGGTTCCCCTTGTGAATGTGGTGCCCTTTACTCCCAATGAAACATACTGGCCAATGTTGCCATTTCAAGGGGTAACATTCCTCTTTAGGAAAATACAAGAAAAACGAAACAAAATATATACATTTAGGCTTGATTCCAAAAGCACCTAAGGACATTTTAGCTATGAGAATCCTGCTGCAGCTATGCTAGGCTATTGAAAAGCAGGTGTTCTTCTACCAGTGATGAGAACGCTTAATCATCCGATCATATTTGATAAAGCAATTTAACACACCCGTGTGCACCCCCAAGATATCGTGCACCCGGGGCTTGATTGAAAAGTAAGATGTTCCAAATAACATGTGTCTTTAATGTCTTTCACGACTTTTACAGTTGTGTTCACTATCTGACTTATAATATTTGAGTATACTGTCTTGAAATACTGAGGCATAATACATATTCAAGTTCAGTCAGAGTCCCCTCACTTACCACACTCCCTTCACCCCAAAGAAGACATAAACAAAGCATTTGCTCAATCTAGGGAAAGGTCATCATTTCTTTGTGTGAGCTGATTACTCAATTCCTATCTATCTTAGTCGAGAGTATTTGACCTTTAAAGAGTTCACAGTTCTTCAAAGAGTGTGAAGTCGGAGGAACTCTGTTTCTAGGAGGGACTTGCTCTTCTCCTACTGGCTTCATTGCAGCTCAGGATCTGATTCATTAAAATAGATGACTGAGTGGAGGGGTGGGAATTGCAAGTGCCTGATAGCTATGCCCAAACCTGGGAAAAGACTTACCGGGTCTTGGTGCATTTTGGTCTGAATTGTTTGTAAATGCCCCTTGGGTCCTGTGGATTCTCTTGACGTCTTCCCTGAACATGAGTGCTTTTATCATCTCTACTATCTCTTCTCTTTTAGACGTCAGGAATCTTGACCCGTTCTTGGAGCAGGGAATTGAGTAACTTTCTCAAGTGCACGTTGACACTCCGGATGTTTCTGCCAGTATCACCGAGGTTCAGTATGTGTCATGAAACACTTTCGACCCTGGTATTCCCTAGAGATGTCTCCATGCCGGTATTCTCCATTGTAGCAGAACAACTCTCATCAATATGTTCGCATCTTAGCTCAATTCGTCCAGCCAGCTATTCTGCCAGTTTCTCTTCGTGTCTCCCATAAAGTCGACTTCAACAGGACTGGGCAAGTCTGAAAGTACCTCGGAGCCTCACCAGTAAGCTGATGACAGGCAGATCTTCCACTGTCTGCCCTTTCAGATTCTGGAAACTTACACTTGAACTCAGGTCTTTGGGCAGCAGCAGTAACTCGAACTAACACAGATTCCCGAGCAAAAGATCAAAGCCAATCTCCACAGAATGTGGCATCCCCTACATCATAAGGATACACCCAGAGAATTCTGCCCAGTTACCTTGGATCCACCAGCCACAACAAGCCTTGTGGTACACACCAGCATTCCATCTGGAATTCCATCCGGTAACTGCCATCCCCAAAAGTTGCTGCATTATTTAATTGATGGGGGAGAGGCTGCATTAAACTAGAGGTTCCTAAGGGAAATGTGATTCAATCAACTAGCGTCCCATGGTCCTTTTTTCTTCCCTCTCTCCTTTGGTCCAGTTCTTTATACACAAAACAAACAGAGGGAATTGTGTATATTTTTATTTTTTGGTTTCACACGTTTTGAAACTTTGAAACAATTCACAGTACACAGAGACCCACTAAAGTAAACTCATGTTTTTGTAATATTAATTCACCCAGAATACATATCCTTCTGTTGCTTTCTGCTGAATCACCCACACTCTCAGAAAATGGATCTATTTTTTTTATGGGTGTGAAATTCCAAGAAGTGAAACCAATCCCAATGTGCACTTTCCTGTCTGTCTCTTTTTCTCTTAGTACAGTTTTACAGAGCTACATGTCTTTGCTATATTCTTATGCCATTTCTTTTCTAAGTAGGGTAGAATATGGCATTCGTTCATCCTGTTGGAAAACTTGAAAGCCTTTATCACGTTCTATGACCCAATATTATTCAAAACGGTCATTTGGTTTCGGTCACGATATGCACTTTGAATAAATATTTATGAATATTAGTGCACGCATCTGTTCCTGAATACAAGTGTGTTGAGTACATGCTAGCCGCCTTAGTGGGTTGATGCGTGCTGAATGATCCTTGACATCACTTTCTGTATTTTTTATCGAATAATAATGGATCTTTTGTATATGTCAGCCAACTGTAACCTTTTGGTGTTTGTTAGATTGTTTGATTGTTTGTTTGTTTTGCAAACACATTAGGCCATGCATCTCACCTTTTGCTTCAGACAGACAGTCATATAAGCTGTTTCACTTAAGATAGTGCTTAAAATCACCTATGATTTCCTGCTAAAATCTCCCATGTTTAGGATTGTGATGTCCTCTTCGCCTTCTTCCTGTTTCTTCTTTGCAACTCATGCTCTTCTTGCATTTCCAAGAATGGTTTTCTTATTTCCATTTCATCTTGCTACTTTTCTATTCAGTTAACTATTCTCAACTTGTGTTTTAGGATCAGTTTCAAATTGCTGAATTCTTTTAAGGTTTGCCGGTCAGTGAAATTCCCTAGCTCTGCCGTTCTTAGAAATGACGGTCATTTGGCATTGGCTACCCTAGATTGTAGCTTTTTCTCATTCAGGATATGGCCTATGTCCTGGCACTCCTCCCTGTTTTGCAAAATTTCGGCCAAGATATGAGCTGAAACCCCTCTGGAGGTTCTGTTGTGACTATGTTGTTTACCTCAAGGTGCATTTTAGATCACTGGGATGATCATGAACTTTCTTTATTTGAATTCTACAGCTGCTTTTTGGTCTATTGGATTTTCATCTACTTTGGACACTTTGTCCTTCCTGAATTCGTATAGATGAACCTTTCTTGGCTTTCAGCATGTTTCATTGTGATTTTTCTACAAATACCTTTTCAGAATTTTTTTTTATCTCTTGCTTTTCCATTTATGACACTTGTGAATACTATTCTTTCATTCTTTGTCTTATCCCAGGATTCAACCTCGATGTTTGCATTGCTTTGTACTTGCTTTTCTATGTCTTCTTCTGATCGAGGGATTTCTGTTCCCCTGTCTTCACAGTCATTCACGAGTCCCTCTGCATTATCTAGTCTGCTTAGGACTGACTTTAGCCCAGTTATTATCTCATCCATTGAGTTTTCTTATATTATTTGGTTCTTCTTTAGAGTTTCCCTTCCCCTTTTCGTGTATTCTGCCTTTTGTGATTCTGAGACACTGTTGTTCTTCAGTGTTTTCCTCACCTCCGTTTTCAATGCTTGCTCTGGTAGCATTTTTCCGTCTAGTTGCTTGAAACTTATTGTTTGGGCCTTCAAACTCTCTGGAACTGAAATGGTACTTCTGGTTTCTTTTACTATACTTCTTTTTCTCTACATGTCAAGTACTATCTGGTAACTAATATACACTTACAAGGCTTGGTTAAGTGAAAACTTTAGACTTTGGTGTACACAATTCCATGATATTTATGTGAGGACAATTTTCCCTAGACATTGATGCCATGTCCTGTTCCTGTGTGTGTTGTCTGGTATATCTCTAATAGCTGGTGATGCCTTTGTTGTGATGAACACAGCATAATATTTCAATTAGTATATCCTCATTTGTATTATGCTAATCTCACAATTCTGAAAGTGCACAGGGCACTTCCTCTAGTGGAAATGAAGCTTCTGGAGGTTTTCTGCTCTGCATTCTTCTGTATGTCATATTGGTGTGTTTCAAACCCAGCCAACAGACAGTGTGCTTGTAATTTTTATTTTCATGGGATTGTCCCAATGTTACCAGTTCTTCCCAGAGCTTCCCTGTCTTCAGAATCACAAGTGGAAACATATGTATGGATGTCATACTTCAGGGCCTGCTGGAATGATCCCGCAGACTGACCTATGTGCCCTGTGTGCAGTACCATATCAGTGCCATCCAAAATGTACCTTCTTCATTTGGTAGATAATGCTGAAGGATATGCTTCATCTTCTCACTCTGTGGAATTAGACCACTCTTCCTTGTTCTCTCATCCTTGTGTCATGGGTTCACGAAGGCAACCACAGAGCTTTTCCACATCCTCTGCCTAAAACCAGACCATAACCCCAGTCCAGGTTACGAATGTAGCTTATCCTAAATCTTTTAACAGTGATTTCAACCCCAACGCCTCTGTAACCCTCAGACTAGATGCATGATAACGCTGATTGAGCTGCACACGTTCTCTATTTGAAAAATGCCAAATTGGTCCCTTATACTGTGGATGCAGTGGATGAGGCTATAGGACATATTGATAAACTCAACCTCACACGCCAGTGTGGTTGATTTCTCACTGAGGTCACAGTTCTTTTTGTTGTCTTGATAGGACCCACCATAACCCACAATGCACTCTAGATCCCTGAGTTCTCCGTGTGAAGTCATCCATAGCCCTATCCCCCTTTTTCCGCTGTGTCTGCTAGCTCAAATTTGGCAGTTCGGATCTTGGTCTCAGATTCAATTGTGGGGATATATTGTGCTGATTGCTTTGAGTTCTGTCAGCCAAGCATCTGCTGTGCACTCTTCTAACACTCAGCGCATCACCTTCAATCCCATGTGTGCTGCCCACTTGAGAGTGTGCGTCCAAGTAAAACAAAGTTTCACCACAGATGCTCCATTACCAGAGGTCAGATCCTGCACTGGTTTCCATTCTCTACATTGCCTTTTCCTGCTTCCAGGTTTTCTGAGGCGTCATCCTGTCTTTCGATATAACAGACCATCCTTCGGCAAGTTTCCTGTGCCAAGGGATGGGTGAGTGGATGTTTACATTTCTGTGTACATGGGAGGGAGTGAGCACAGGTTACACTTGTTCTCTGCTAACTGAGCATTGATAAATCAACACATTCCTGATATAATTCAAAGAAATGTGATGTTTGATTAGCTCTGTTTTCTTTACAGCCATGGTGGGTGGGTTTGTTCGTAGACTTCAATTTTGACAAGTGTTGATAACTCAGTTGCTGTTTTTAAGAATGTTAATAGAATTGATTTACATGTTTTGGGATTTATAAGAAAATGAAGTTAGAATTTGAAACATACTAAATCCACCTAGATGCCAGACATGTCAATTTTGTAAGATTATGTCAACTCTAAGAAAAATATAGAAAGATATAAAGTAAAAATGCTGTCCAATATGTTGAAGGGGATATGTCAACTCTTTACTGTTGAAGCCTCCAACACCAACCGGAACCATGAAGTATCTATTGGAACCATGAAATAACCGAGAACCTGGGTTTCACTTGTGCATGTGGTTCCCTTTACTCCCAATGACACATACTGGCCAATGTTGGAATTTCAAGGGTAACATTATTCTTTAGGGAAATACAACAAAAACCAAACAATATATATACATTTAGGCTTGATTCTAAAAGCACCTACAGGCATTTTAGCTATGAGAACCCTGGTGCACCTATGCTAGGCAATTGAGAACCAGGTGTTCTTGTATCATTGATGAGAACGTTTAATCATCCCATCATATTGCGTAAAGCAATTTAACTAAACCAAGTGATATCCCCAAGTGACCCCCATGATATCGTGCACCCGGGTCTTGACAGAAGTCTAAGACGCTCTACAAAAGCTGTGTCTTTAATGTCTTTCATACCTTTTACACTTCAGTTCACTATCTGTCTTATAATATTCCTCTATACTTTATAAAAACATGAGGCCGAATACATATTCAAGTTCAGTCAAAGTTTCCCCTCACTTACAACACTCCCTTCACCCCAAAGAATACATAACCCCAGCATTTGCTGAATCTAGGGGTAGGTCATCATTTCTTTGTGTGAGCTAAGTATTCAATTCCTATCTATTTAAGCGAGAGTATTTGACCTTTAAGGAGTTCACCGTTGTTCAAAGAGTGTGAATTTGGAGGAACTCTGATTCTAGGAGGGGCTTGCTCTTCTCCTACTGGCTTCATTGCAGCTCAGGTTCTGATCCTTTAAAATGGATGCCTGAGTGGAGGGGAGGGAAGAGCACGTGCTTGATAGCAAGGCCCAAACCTGGGAAAAGGCTTACCTGGGTTTGGTGCATTTTGGTCTGAATGGTTTGTAAATGCCCCTTGGGACCTGTGGATTCTCATGACCTCTTCCAAGAACATGAGTGCTTTTATCATCTCTACTATCTCTTCTCTTTTAGACTTCAGGAATCTTGGACCTGTTCTTGGAGCAGGGAATTGAGTAAATTTCTCTAGTGCACGTTGACACTCCGTATATTTCTACCAGTATCACTGAGGTTCAGTAGGTCTCATGAAAGGCTTTCGAGCCTGTATTCTCTAGAGATGTCTCCATGCCAGTATTCTCCATTGTAGCGGAACAACTCTCATCAATATGTTCGCATATCTCCTCAATCCGTGCAGCCAGCTTTTCTGCCAGGTTCTCTTCGTGTCTTCCATAAAGTTGACTTCAACAGGACTGGGAAGTCTGAAAGTAACTCGGAGCCTCACCAGTAATCTGATGATAGGCAGATCTTTCACTGTCTGCCCTTTCAGTTTCTGGAAACTTACCCTTGAACTCCAGTCTTAGGGCAGCATCAGTAACTCGAACTAACACAGATTCCTGAGAAAAAGACAAAAGCCAATCTCCACAGAGGGCAGCAACCCATCCATCACACTGATCCACGAAAGAATTCTGCCCAGTTACCTTGGATCCACCAGCCACAAAAAGCCTCGCTGTACATACCAACATTCCATCTGGAATTCCATCCGATAAATGCCTTCCCCAAAGTTTGCTGCATATTTACAGTGATGGGGGAGGGGCTGCATTAAATTAGAGGTTCCTAAGTGATATGTGATTCAATCCACTAGCGTCCCATGGTCCTTTTTTCTTCCCTCTTTCCTTTGTCCCATATCTTTTTACTCTGTACAAACTGAAGAAATTGTGTTCATTTACAGTTTACGGTTTCACACATCTTGAAACATTCTAACAGTTCACAGTACAAAGAGACCCACTAAAGAAAACTCATGTTTGTGTAAAATCAATTCACCCAGAATACATATCCTTCTGTTGCTT
This sequence comes from Camelus dromedarius, assembly GCF_036321535.1. Classification (NCBI taxonomy): domain Eukaryota; kingdom Metazoa; phylum Chordata; class Mammalia; order Artiodactyla; family Camelidae; genus Camelus; species Camelus dromedarius. Next base: position 89,839,565 of record NC_087441.1, on the reverse strand, counting down.
TCTGCTGAAACACCCACACTCTCAGAACATGGATCCATTTTTTTCATGGGTGTGAAATTCCAAGAAGTGGAACCAATCCCAATGTGCACTTTACTGTCTGTCTCGTTTGCTCTTAGTACAGTTTTGCAGAGCTACTTGTCTTTGCTATATTCTTATGCCATTTCTTCTTTAAGTAGGGTAGAATATGGCCTTCGTTCATTCTGTTGGAAGACTTGTAAGACTTTATCATGTTCTATGACCCAATATTATTCAAAACCGTCATTTGATTTGGGTCATGATGTGCACTTATGAATCAATATTGATGAATATTAATGCACGAATCTGTTTTTGAATACAAGTGTGTTGAGTAAATGCTAGCCGCCATACTGGGTTGATGCATGCTGAATGATCCTTGACATCACTTTGAGTATTTTGTATTGAATATCTATGGTTATTTGGTATATGTCAGCAAACTTTAACCTTTTGGTGTTTGTTTGTTTGTTTGATTGTTTGTTTTGCAAACACATTAGGCCATGCATCTCTCCTTTTGCTTCAGACAGTCATATAAGCTGATTCACTTAAGATAGTGCTTAAAATCACCTATGATTTCCTGCTAAAATCTCCCATGTTTAGGATTGCGATGTCCTCTTTGCCTTCTTCCTGTATCTTCTTTGCAACTCATGCTCTTCTTGCGTTTCCAATAATGGTTTTCTTATTTCCATTTCATCTTGCTACTTTTTTTTTCAGGGAAGGATTCTCAACTTGTGTTTTAGGATCAGTTTCAAACTGCTGAATTCTTTTAAGGTTTGCCAGTCAGTGAAATTCCCTAACTCTGCCGTTCTTAGTAATGGCGATTATTTGGCATTGGCTACCCTAGATTGTAGCTTTTTCTCATTCAGGATATGGCCTATGTCCTGGCACTCCTCCCTGTTTTGCAAAATTTCTGCCGAGATATGAGCTGAAATGCCTCTGGAGGTTCTGTTGTGACTAAGTTGCTTTCCTCAAGGTGCATTTTAGATCACTGGGATGATCATGAACTTTGTTTATTTGAATTCTACAGCTGCTTGTTTGTCTATTGCTATTTCACCTACTTTGGATAATTTGTAATTCCTGAATTCGTATAGATGATCCTTTCTTGGCTTTCAGCATGTTTCATTGTGATTTTTGTACAAATACCTTTTCAGAATTTTTTATTTCATCTATTTCTTTTCCACATGGGACTCTTATGAATCCTATTCTTTCATTCATTGTCTTACCCCAGGATTCAACAGCGATGTTTGTGTTGGTTTGCACTTGGTTTTCTATGTCTTCTTCTGATTGAGGGATTTCTTTTCCCCTGTCTTCACAGTCATTCACGAGTCCCTCTGCATTATCTAGTCTGCTTAGGACTGACTTTAGCACAGTTATTATCTCATCCATTGAGTTTTCTGATATTATTTGATTCTTCTTTATAGTTTCCCTTCCCCTTTTCGTGTATTCTGCCTTTTGTGATTCTGAGACACAGTTTTTTCTACTGTGTTTTCCTCACCTCCATTTTCAATGCTTGATCTGGTAGCATTTTGCCATCCAGATGCTTGAAAGCTTATTGTTTGGGCCTTCAGTCTCTTTGGAACTGAAATTGTACTTCCTGTTTCTTTTACTATACTTCTATTTCTCTACTGGTCAAGTACTATCAGGTATCTAATATAGACTCAAAAGGCTTGGATAAGTGAAAACTTTAGACTCTTTGGTGTACACAATTCCATGATATTTCTGTGAGGAAAATTTTCCCTAGACATTGATGCCATGTCCTGTTCATCTGTGTGTTGTCTGGTATATCTCTACTTGCTGGTGTTGCATTTGTTGTGATGAACACACCATACTATTTCAATTGGTATAACCTCTGTTTTATTATGCTAATCTCACAGTTCAGAAAGTGCACATGGCACTTCCTCTAGTGGAAATGAAACTTCTAAAGAGTTTCAGCTCTGCATTCTTCTGTATGTCATATTGGTGTGTTTCCAACACAGCCAACAGACATTGCGCTTGTAAGTTTTATTTCCATGGGAATGTCCCAATGTTACCAGTTCTTCCCAGAGCTTCCCTGTCTTCAGAAACACCAGTGGAAACATATGTATGGATGTCATACTTCAGGGCCTGCTGGAATGATCCCACAGACCGACCTATGTTTCCTCTGTGCCGTACCATGTCAGTGCCATCCAAAATGTAGCTTCTGCATTTGGGAGATAATGCTGAAGTAAATGCTTCATCTTCTCACTCTGTGGAATTTGAACACACTTCCTTGTTCTCTCATCCTTGTGTCTTGGGTTCTCGAAGGCAACCACAGAGCTGTTCAGCATCGTCTGCCTGAAACCAGAACGTAATCCCAGTCCACGTTACGAATGTAGCTTATCCTAAATTATTTAATACTGATTTCAGCCCCAACGCCCCCTGGAACACTCAGATCAGATGCATGATATCTCTGATTGATCCCCACATGTGCTCTATTTGCAAAATGCAAAATTGGTCCCTGGTCCTGCAGATGCAGTGGATGAGGCAATAGGACATATTGATAAACTCAACCTCATACGCCAGTGTGGTTGATTTGTCACTGAGGTCATAGTTCTGTTTGCTCTTTTTATAGGACCCACCATAACCCACAGTGCACTCTAGATCCCTGAGTTCTGCGTGTGCCGTCATCCGTAGCCCTATCCCTCTTTTTCCGCTGCCTCTGCTAGCTGAAATTTGGCAGCTCGAATCTTGGTCTCAGATTCAATTGTGGGGATATTTTGTGTTGAGTTCTTTGAGTTCTGTCAGTCAAGCATCTGCTGTGCACGCTTCTAACACTCAGGGCATCACCTTCAATCCCAAGTTTGCTGCCGGCTTCAGAGTGTGCGTCCGAGTAATACTGAGTATCACCTTTTATGCTCCATTACCAGAGGTCAGATCCTGCACTGGTTTGCATTCTCTACTTTGCCGTCTCCTGCTTCAATGTTTTCTCAGGCCTCATCCTGTCTTTGGATGTAACAGACCAATCTTCGGCAAGTTTCCTGTGCCAAGGGCTTGGTGAGTGGATGTTTACATTGCTGTGTACATGGGAGTGAGAGTGCACAGGTTACACTGGTACTCTGCCAAATGAGCATTGATAAATCAACACTTTCCTGATATAATTCACAGAAATGTGATGTTTGTTAAGCTCTGTTTTCTATACACCCATCATGGGAGGGTTTGTCCGTAGACCCCAGTTTTGATATTGTGTTGACAACTCAGTTGCAGTTTTTAAGAAGGTTAATAGAATTGATTTACATGTTTTGGGATTTATAAGAAAATGAAGTTAGTTTTTGTAACATACTAAATCCACCTAGATTCCAGACTTGTCAATTTGTAACATTTTGTCAACTCTAAGAAAAATATAGACAGTTAGAAAGTAAAATCGCAGTCCAAAATGTTGAAGGGGACATGTCAACTCTTTACTGTTGAAACCTCCAACACCAACAGGAACCATGAAGTTCCTATAGGAACCATGAAATAGCCGAGAACCTGTGTTTCCCTTGTGTATGTGGTTCCCTTTATTCCCAAAGACACATACTGGCCAACGTTGGCAATTCAAGGGGTAACATACCTCTTTAGGAAAATACAAGTAAAACCAACAAAATATACAAATTTAGGCTTGATTCCAAAAGCACCTACAGGCATTTTAGCTATAACCCTGATGCAGCTATGCTAGGCAATTGAGAACCAGGTGTTCTTCTATCATTGATGAGAATGCTTAATCATCCGATCATATTGGATAAAGCATTTTCACACAACCAAGTGTGCACCCTCATGATATCGTGCACCCGGGGATTGACAGAAGCATAAGACTCTATATATAACCTGTGTCTTTAAAGTATTTCATGAATTTTACAGTTCAGTTCACTATCTGACTTATAATATTTGACTATACTGTCGTGAAAAACTGAAGGCCGAATACATATTCAAGTTCAGTCAAAGATTCCCCACACTTATCACACTCCCTTCACCCCAAACTAGACATAACCCCAGCATTTGCTGAATCTAGGGGAAGGTCATCATTTCTTTGTGTGAGCTAAGTATTCAATTCCTATCTATTTTAGTCGAGAGTATTTGACTTTAAGGAGTTCTCCGTTGTTCACACAGTGTGAATTTGGAGGAACTCTGATTCTAGGAGGGGCTTGCTCTTCTCCTACTGGCTTCATTGCATCTCAGGTTCTGATCCTTTAAAATAGATGACTGAGTGGAGGGGAGGGAAGAGCAAGTGCTTGATAGCAAGGCCCAAACCTGGGAAAAGGCTTACATGTGCTTGGTTCATTTTGGTCTGAATGGTTTGTAAATGCCCCTTGGGACCTGTGGATTCTCATGATCTCTTCCAAGAACATGAATGCTTTTATCATCTCTGCCATCTCTTCTCTTTTAGACTTCAGGAATCTTGGACCCGTTCTTGGAGCAGGAAATTGAGTAAATTTCTCTAGTGCACGTAGACACTCTGTATATTTCTACCAGTATCACAGAGGTTTAGTAGGTCTCATGAAAGAATTTCGAGCCTGGTATCCTCTAGAGATGTCTCCATGCCGGTATCTCCATTGTAGAAGAACAACTCTCATCAATATGTTCGCATCTCTGCTAAATCCGTGCAGCCAGCTTTTCGGCAAGGTTCTCTTCGTGTCTCCCATAAAGTCGACTTCAAAAAGACTGGGAAGTCTGAATGTACCTCGGAGCCTCACCAGTAATCTGATGATAGGCAGATCTTCCACTGTCTGCCCTTTCAGATTCTGGAAACTTAAACTTGAACTCAGGTCTTAGGGCAGCAGCAGTAACTCGAACTTATAAAGCTTCCCGAGCAAAAGACAAAAGCCAGTCTCCACAGAGTGTGGCAGCCCCTCCATCATACAGATCCACCCAGAGAATTCTGCCCAGTTACCTTGGATCCACCAGCCACAAGAAGCCTTGTGGTACACACCAACGTTCCATCTGGAATTCCATCCGGTACCTGCCATCCCCAATGTTTGCTGCAATATTTCATTGATGGGGGGGTCTGCGTTAAAACAGAGGTTCCTAAGGGAAATATGATTCAATCCACTAGCGTCCCATGGTCCTTTTTTCTTCCCTCTCTCCTTTGGTCCAGTTCTTTATACATAGAACAAACGGAGAGAACTGTGTCCATTTTTAGTTTACGGTTTCACACGTCTTGAAACTTTCTAACATTTCACAGTACACAGAGACCCACTAAATGAAACTCATGTTTGTGTAATATCCACTCACCCAGAATACATATCCTTCTGTTGCTTTCTGCTGAAACACCCACACTCTCAAAACATGCATCCATTTGTTTCATGGGGGTGAAAATCCAAGAAGTGAAACCAATCCCATTGTGCAGTTTCCTGTCTGTCTCTTTTTCTCTTAGTACAGTTTTGCAGAGCTACTTGTCTTTGCTATATTCTTATGCCGTTTCTTCTCTACGTAGGGCAGAGTATGGCATTCGTTCATCCTGTTGGAAGGCTTGTAAGTCTATATCACGTTCTATGACCCAATCTTATTTAAAACCATCATTTGGTTTGGGTCACAATATGCACTTATTAATCAATATTTATGAATATTAATGCATGCATCTGTTTTCTGAATACAAGTGTGTTGGGTACATGCTAGCCGCCATACTGGGTAGATGCGTGCTGAATGATCCTTGACATCACTTTGAGTATGTTGTATTGAATAACCATGTTTCTTTGGTATATGTCAGCCAACTGTAACCTTTTGGTGTTTGTTTGTTTGATTGTTTGTTTTGCAAACACATTAGGCCATACTTCTCTCCCTTTGCTTCAGACAGACAGTCATATAAGCTGATTCACTTAAGATAGTGTTTAAAATCTCCTATGATTTCCTGCTACCCTCTCCCATCTTAAGATTTTGATGTCCTCCTTTCCCTCTTCCTTTTTCTTCTTTGCAACTCATGCTCTTCTTGCATTTCCAAGAATGGTTTTCTCATTTCCATTTCATCTAGCTACTTTTCTATTCAGGGAAGGATTCTCAACTTGTGTTTTAGGATCAGTTTCAAACTGCAGAATTCTTTTAAGATTTGCCGGTCAGTGAAATTCCCTTGCTCTGCCGTTCTTAGTAATGGCGGTCATTTGGCATTGGCTACCCTAGTTTGCAGGTTTTTCTCATTCAGGATATGGCCTATGTCCTGGCACTCCTCCCTGTTTTGCAAAATTTCTGCCGAGATATGAGCTTAAACCCCTCTGGAAGTTCTGTTGTGACTAAGTTGCTTTCCTCAAGGTGCATTTTAGATCACTGGGAAGATCATGAACTTTGATTATTTGAATTCTACAGCTGCTTGTTGGTCTATTGGGATTTCACCACATTTGGACGCTGTGTACTTCCTAAATACGTATAGATGATCCTTTCTTGGCTTTCAGCATGTTTCATTGATTTTTCTACAAATACCTCTTCAGAATTGTCTATTTTATCTCTTGCTTTTCCATTTGGGACTCTTATGAATATTATTCTTTCACTCTTTTTCTTACCTAAAGGTTCAACAGCGATGTTTGTGTTGGTTTGGAATTTCTTTTCTATGTCTTCTTCTGATCGAGGGATATCTGTTCCCATAACTTCACAGTCATTCACGAGTCCCTCTGCAATATCTAGTCTGCTTTGGACTGACTTTAGCCCAGTTATTATCTCATCCATTGAGATTTCTGATATTATTTGATTCTTCTTTAGAGTTTCCCTTCCCCTTTTCGTGTATTCTGCCTTTTGTGATTCTGAGACACAGTTTTTCTTCTGTGTTTTCCTCACCTTCATTTTCAATGCTTGCTCTGGTAGCATTTTGCCATCTAGATGCTTGAAAGCTTATTGTTTGGGCCTTCAGTCTCTTTGGAACTGAAATTGTACTTCCTGTTTCTTTTACTATACTTCTATTTCTCTACTGGTCAAGTATTATCAGGTATCTAATATAGACTTAAAAGGCTTGGATAATTGAAAACTTTAGACTCTTTGGTGTACACAATTCCATGATATTTCTGTGAGGACAATTTTCCCTAGACATTGATGCCATGTCCTGTTCCTGTGTGTGTTGTATGGTATATCTCTAATTGCTGGTGTTGCCTTTGTTGTGATGAACCCACCATAGTATTTCAATTAGTATAACCTCTGTTTTATTATGCTAATCTCACAATTCAGAAAGTGCACAGGGCACTTACTCTAGTGGAAATGAAGCTTCTAAAGGTTTTCAGCTCTGCATTCTTCTGTATGTCATATTGGTGTGTTTCCAACACAGCCAACAGACATTGCGCTTGTAAGTTTTATTTCCATGTGAATGTCCCAATGTTACCAGTTCTTCCCAGAGCTTCCCTGTCTTCAGAAACACCAGTGGAAACATATGTATGGATGTCATACTTCAGGGCCTGCTGGAATGTTCCCACCATCCGACATTTGTGTCCTTGCTGCACTACAATTTCTGTGCCATCCAAAATGTAGCTTCTGCATTTGGGATATTATTCTTAAGGAAATGCTTCATCTTCACACTCTGTGGACTTTGACCACTCTTCCTTGTTGTCTCATCCTTGTGTCATGTGTTAACGAATGCAACCACAGAGCTGTTCTGCATCGTCTGCCTGAAACCAGACCGTAATCCCAATTCAGGTTATGAATTTAGCATATCCTAAAACTTTTTATACTGATTTCTACCTAGACGCCCCCTGGAAATCTCAGACAAGATGCATGATATCCCTCATTGAGCCCCACACGTGTTCTATTTACAAAATGAGAAATTGGTCCCTGGTCCTGCAGATGCAGTGGATGTGGACATAAGACATATTGATAAACTCAACCTCACACGCCAGTGTGTTTGCTTTCTCACTGAGGTCACAGTTGTGTTTGCTGTCTTGATAAGACTCACCATAACACACATCCCTCTGTAGATCCCTGAGTTCTGCGTGTGCCGTCATCCGTAGCCCTATCCCTCTTTTTCCACTGCCTCTGCTAGCGCAAATTTGGCAGCTCGAATCTTGGTCTCAGATTCAATTGGGATATCTTGTGCTGATTTCTTTGAGTTCTCTCAGCCAACCATCTGTTGTGCCCTCTTCTAACACTCAGCACAGCACCTTCAAACCCATGTGTGCTGCCCGCTTGAGAGGGTGCGTCCAAGTAAAACAGAGTTTCACCTTTGATGCTCCATTACCATAGGTCATATCCTGCACTTGTTTCCATTCTGTATTTTGCCGTCTACTTCTTCCAGGTTTTCTGAGGCCTCATCCTGTCTTTGGATGTAACAGACAACTCTTCGGCAAGTTTCCTGTTCCAAGGGCTGGGTGAGAGTGGAAGTTTACATTGCTGTGTACATGGGAGGGAGTGAGCACAGGTTACACTTGTTCTCTGCCAACTGAGCATTGATAAATCAACAGTTTCCAGATATAATTCACAGAAATGTGATGTTTGTTTAGCTGTGTTTTCTATATAGCCAATGTGTGAGGGTTTGTCCGTAGACTCCAGTTTTGACATTGTGTTGATAACTCAGTTGCAGTTTTTAAGAATGTTAATAGAATTGATTTACATGTTTTGGGATTTATAAGAAAATGAAGTTAGATTTTGACACATACTAAATCCACTTAGATCCCAGACTTGTCAATTTTGTAACATTTTGTCAACTCTAAGAAAATTATAGGCAGTTAGAAAGTAAAATATCTGTCCAATATGTTGAAGGGGATATGTCAACTCTTTACTGCTGAAGCCTCCAACACTAACCGGAACAATGAAGTACCTATGGGAACCATGAAATAACCATGAACCTGGGTTACCCTTGTGCATGTTGTTCCCTTTACTCCCAATGACACATACTGGCCAACGTTGGCATTTCAAGGGGAAACATTCCTCTTTAGGAAAATACAAGAGAAACGAAACAAAATATATACATTTAGGCTTGATTATATAATCACCTACAGATATTTTAGCTATGAGAAACCTGATGCAGCTATGCAAGGTAATTGAGAACCAGGTGTTCTTCTATCATTGATGAGAACGATTAATCATCTGATCATATTGGGTAAAGCAATTTAACACAACCAAGTGTGCACCCCCTTGTTATCGTGCACCCGGGGCTTGTCTGAAGGGAAAGACGCTCCACATAACCTGTGTCTTTTATGTCTTTCATGATTTTACAGTTCAGTTCACTATCTGACTTATAATATTTGACTTTACTGTCTTGAAAAACTGAGGCATAATACATATTCAAGTTCAGTCAAATATTCCCCTCACTTACCACACTCCCTTCACCCCAAAGAATTCATAACCCCAGCATTTGCTTAATCTAGGGGAAGGTCATCATTTCTTTGTGTGAGCTAAATATTCAATTCCTATTTTAATCGAGAGTATTTGACCTTTAAGCATTTCACGGTTGTTAACAAATTGTGAAGTTGGGGGAACTCTGATTCTAGGAGGGGCTTGCTCTTCTCTTACTGGCTTCATTGCAGCTCAGGATCTGATCCTTTAAAATGGATGCCTGAGTGGAGGGGAGGGAAGAGCAAGTGCTTGATAGCAAGGCCCAAACCTGGGAAAAGGCTTACCTGGGCTTGGTGCATTTTGGTCTGAATGGTTTGTAAATGCCCCTTGGGACCTGTAGATTCTCATGACCTCTTCCAAGAACATGAGCGCTTTTATCATCTCTGCCATCTCTTCTCTTTCAAACGTCAGGAATCTTTGACCCGTTCTTGGAGCAGTGATTTCAGTAACTTTCTCTAGTGCACGTTGATACTCCGTATATTTCTACCAGTATCACCGAGATTTATTATGTCTCATGAAAGTCTTTCAAGCCTGGTATTCCCTAGATATGTCTCCATACTGGTATTCTCCACTGTAGCAGAACAACTCTCATCAAAATATTCGCATTTCTCCTCAATCTGTGCAGCCAGCTTTTCTGCCAGGTTCTCTTTGTGTCTCCCTTAAAGTCAAATTCAACAGGCCTGGGCAAGTCTGAATGTACCTTGGAGCCTCACCAATAATCTGATGACAGGCCGATCCTCCACTTTCTGCCCTTTAAGATTCTGGAAACTTACCCTTGAACTCAGGTCTTTGGGCAGCAGCAGTAACTCGAACTTACACAGCTTCCCTAGCCAAAGACCAAAGCCAATCTCCACAGAAGATGGCAGCCCCTACATCACACTGATCCACCCACAGAATTCTGCCCAGTTACCTTGGATCAACCAGCCACAACAAGCCTTGCAGTACACACCAAGTTTCCACCTGGAATTCCATTCTGTAACTGCCATCCCCAAAGTTTGCTGCATTATTTCAGTGAAGGGTGAGGGGCTGCATTAGACTAGAGTTTCCTAAGGGAAATGTGATTCAATCCTCTAGAGCCCCATGGTCCTTTTTTCTTCCCTCTTTCCTTTGGTCCAATTCTGTATACACAGATCAAACAGAGGGAAGTGTGTCAATTTTTAGTTTACGTATTCACACGTCTTAAAACTTTCTAAAATTTCACAGTACACTGAAACCCACTAAAGGAAACTCATGTTTGTGTAATATGCATTCGCCCAGAATACATATCTGTCTGTTGCTTTCTACTGAAACATTCACACTCTCAGAAAATGGATCCATTTTTTTCATGGTGGCTGAAATTCCTAGAAGTGAAACAATCCCAATGTGCACATTCCTGTCTGTCTCTTTTGCTCTTAGTAAAGTTTTGCAGAGCTACATGTCTTTGCTATAGGCTTATGCCATTTCTTCTCTACGTAGGGTAGTATATGGCATTCGTTCATCCTGTTGGAATACTTCGAAGTCTATATCAACTTCTATGACACAGCCTTATTCAAAACCGTCATTTGGTTTGGGTCACGATATGCACTTATGAATCAAAATTTATGAATATTAATGCACGCATCTGTTTTCTGAATACAAGTGTGTTGAGTACATGCTAGCCGCCATACTGGATCGATGCGTGCTGAATGATCCTAGACATCACTTTGAGTATCTTGTATTGAATAAACATGTTTCTTTGGTATATGTTAGCCTACTGTAACCTTTTGGTGTTTGTTTGTTTGATTGTTTGTTTGTTTTGCAAACACATTAGGCCATGCATCTCTCCTTTTGCTTCAGACAGTCATATAAGTTGATTCACTTAAGATAGTGCTTAAAATCACCTATGATTTCCTGCTGCCCTCTCCCATCTTTAGGATTTTGATGTCCTCCTTGCCTTCTTCCTGTTTCTTCTTTGCAACTCATGCTCTTCTTTCATTTCCAATAATTGTTTTCTTATTTCCAGTTCATCTTGCTACTTTTCTATTCAGGGAAGGATTCTCAACTTGTGTTTTAGGATCAGTTTCAAACTGCTGAATTCTTTTAAGATTTGCCAGTCAGTGAAATTCCCTAGCTCTGCCATTCTTAGAAATGGCAGACATTTGGCATTGGCTACCCTAGATTGCAGCTTTTTCTCATTCAGGATATGGCCTATGTCCTGGCACTCCTCCCCGTTTTGCAAAATTTCTGCCGAGATATGAGCTTAAACCCCTCTGGATGTTCTGTTGTGACTAAGTTGCTATCCTTGAGGTGCATTTTAGAACCCTGGGATGTTCATGAACTTTGTTTATTTGAATTCTACAGCTGCTTGTTGTTCTATTGGATTTTCATCTACTTTGGATGCTGTGTACTTACTGAATTCGTATAGATGATCCTTTCTTGGCTTTCAACATTTTACATTGTGATTTTTCTACAAATACCTTTTCAGAATTTTTTATTTTATCTCTTGCTTTTCCATTTGGGACAATTATGAATCCTATTCTTTCATGCTTTGTCTTACCCCAGGATTCAACAACAATGTTTGCGTTGGTTTGCACTTGCTTTTCTATGTCTTCTTCTGATTGAAGGATTTCTGTTCCCCTTTCTTCACAGTCATTCACGAGTCCCTCTGCATTATTTAGTCTGCTTAGGACTGACTTTAGCCCAGTTATTATCTCATCCATTGAGTTTTCTGATATTATTTGATTCTTCTTTAGATTTTCCATTCCTCTTTTCTGGTATTCTGCGTTTTGTGTATCTGAGACACTGTTGTTCTTCAGAGTTTTCCTCACCTCCGTTTTCAATGCCTGCTCTGGTAGCATTTTGCCATCTAGTTGCTTGAAAGCTTATTGTTTGGGCCTTCAATCTCTCTGGAACTGAATTGGTACTTCCTGTTTCTTTTACTATACTGCTTTTTCTCTGCTTGTTAAGTACTATCAGGCAACTAATCTAGACTTATAAGGCTTGGTTTATTGAAAATTTTAGACTCTTTGGTGTACACAATTCCATGACATTTCTGTGAGGACAATTTTCCCTAGACATTGATGCCATGTCCTGTTCCTGTGTGTGTTGTCTGGTATATCTCTACTTGCTGGTGTTGCCTTTGTTGTGATGAACACACCATAATATTTCAATTAGTATAACCTCATTTTTATTATTCTAATCTCACAATTCTGAAAGTGCACAGGGCATCTCATCTAGTGGAAATGATGCTTCTAAAGTTTTTCAGCTCTGCATTCTTCTGTATGTCATATTGGTGTGTTTTCAACACAGCCAACAGAGAGTGCGCTTGTAAGTTTTATTTCCATGGGAATGTCCCAATGTTACCAGTTCTTCCCAGAGCTTCCCTGTCTTCAGAAACACCAGTGGAAACATATGTATGGATGTCATACTTCAGGGCCTGCTGGAATGATCCCACAGACCGACCTATGTTTCCTCTGTGCAGTACCATGTCATTGCCATCCAAAATGTAGCTTCTACATTTGGGAGATAATGCTGAAGGAAATGCTTCATCTTCGTACACTGTGGAATTTGAACACACTTCCTTGTTCTCTCATCCTTGTTTCATGTTTTCACGAAGGCAACCACAGAGGTGTTCCGCATACTCGGCCACAAAAAAGACAGTAATCCCAGTCCAGGTTATGAATGTAGCACAACCTAAAACTTTTAATGCTGATTTCATCCCCAACGCCCCTTGAACCCTCGGACCAGATGCATGATGTCTCAGATTGATCCCCACATGTGCTCTATTTGCAAAATACCAAATTGGTCCCTGGCGTGCAGATGCAGTGGATGTGGCCATAGGACATATCGATAAACTCAACATCACACGCCAGTGTGGTTGCTTTCTCACTGAGGTCACAGTTCTGTTTTCTCTCTTGATATGACTCACCACAACCCAGAATGCACTCTAGATCCCTGAGTTCTGCGTGTGCCGTCATCAGTAGTCCTATCCCTATTTTTCCTCTGCCTCTGCTAGCTCAAATTTAGCAGCACGGATCTTGTTCACCGATTCAATTGTGGGGGTATTTTGTGCTGATTTCTTAGAGTTCTGTCAGCCAAGCATCTGCTGTGCCCTCTTCTAACACTCAGCGCATCACCTTCAATCCCATGTGTGCAGTCAGCTTGAGAGTGTGCGTCCAAGTAAAGCAGAGTTTCACCTTTGCTGCTTCATTATCAGAGGTCAGATCCTGTAGTGGTTTCCATTCTCTACACTGCCTTCTCCCCTTTCCTGGTTTCTGAGGCCTCATCCTGTCTTTGGAAGTAACAGACCACTCTTCAGCAAGTGTCCTTTGCCAAGGGCTGGGTGAGTGGATGTTTACATTACTGTGTAAATGGGAGCAAGTGAGCGCATGTTGCACTGTTTCTCTGTCAACTGGGCATTGATAAATCATCACTTTACAGATATAATTCACAGAAATATGATGTTTACTTTGCTCTATTTTTTATACAGCCATGGTGGGAGTGTTGTCCGATGACTCCAGTTTTGACATTGTGTTAATAACTCACATGCAGGTTTTAAATAGGTTAATAGAATAGATTTACATGTTTTGGGATCTTTATGAAAATGAAGTTAGTTTTTGAAACATACTAAATCTACCTAGAACCCGATTTGTCTATTTTTGTAACATTTTGTCTGCTCTAAGGAAATAATAGAGAAATAGAATATAAAATAGCTGTCCAAATTTTAAACGGGACATGTCAACTCTTTACTCTTGAAGCCTCCAACAGCAACAGGAACCAGGAAATACCTATTGGAACCGTGAAATTACCCGCAACATGGGTTTTCGTTTTGAAAGTGTTACCCTTTATTTCCAATGTCTCATACTGGCCAATGTTGGCATTTAAAGATGTAACATTACTCTCTACTAAAATACAAGAAAATCCAAACAAAATATATATATTTAGGCTTGATTCCTAAAGCACCTAGAGGCATAATAGGTATGAGAATCCTGCTGCAGCTATGCTAGGCTGTTGAGAACCAGGTGTTTTTCTATCAGTGATGAGAATGCTTAATCTTCTGATCATGATGGGTAAAGCAATTTAACAAATCCAAGTCTGCACCCCCATGATATAGTGCACCCGGGGCTTGACTGAAGGGAAAGACGGTCCACATAACCTGTGTCTTTAATGTCTTTGGCGACTTTTACAGTTCAGTTCACTATTTGACTTCTAATATTTGACTATACTGTCTTGTGAAACTGAGGCCTAATACCTATTCAAGTTCAGTCAAAGATTCCCCTCACTTACCACACTCCCTTCACCCCAAAGAAGACATAACCCCAGCATTTGCTGAATCTAGGGGAATGTCATCATTTCTTTCTGTTAGCTAAGTATTCAATTCATATCTATTTTAGTCTAGAGTATTTGATCTTTGAGGATTTCACTGTTGTTCTCAGAGTGTGAATCTGTTGGAACCCTGATTCTAGGAGGGGCTTGCACTTCTCCTACAGGCTTCATTTCACCTCAGGTGCTGATCTTTAAAATGGATGCCTGAGTCGAGGGTAGGTTAGTGCAAGGGCTTCATAGCAAGAGCGATAATGGGAAAAGTCTTACCTGGTCTTGGTGCATTTTGGTCTGAATTGTTTGTAAATGCCCATTGGGACGTGTGGATTCTAATGACCGCTTCCAAGAACACGAGCACTTTTATCATCTCTGCCATCTCTTCTCTAGTAGACGTCAGGAATCTTGGACCCGTTCTTGGAGCAGGGAATTGAGTAACTTCTTCAAGGGCACGTTGACACTCCATATATTTCTGCCAGTATCAGCGAGGTTCAATATGTCTCATGAAGGTCTTTGGGCCTGGTATTCTCTAGAGATGTCTCCATGCCAGTATTTTCCATTGTAGCAGAACAACTCTCATGAATGTGTTCGCATCTCTCCTCAATCAGTGCAGCCAGCTTTTCTGCCAGCTTCTCTTTGTGTCTCCCATAAAGTCGACTTCAAGAGGAATTGGCCATTTTTTAAGGACCTTGGAGCCTCACCAGTAAGTTGATGACAGACAGATCTTCCACTGTCTGCCCTTTCACGTTCTGGAAACTTACCCAAAATCTCATGTTTTTGGGCAGCAGCAGTATCTCGAACTTACACAGCTTCCCGAAAAAAAGACCTAAGACAAACTCCAAATAGGGCGGCAGCCCCTCCCTCACACTGATCCATCCACAGAATTCTGCCCAGTTTCCTTGGATCCACCAGCCACAACAAGCCTCGAGGTACCCATCAGCTTTCCACCTGGAATCCAACAGGTAACTGCCATCTACAATGGTTGATACATCTTGTTATTGTTGTGGGAGGGGCTGCATCAGACGACAGATTCCTAAGGTTAATGTGATTCTATCCACTAGCGTCCCATGGTCCTTTTTCCTTCCCACTTTCCTTTGGTTCAGATCCGTATACACAGTACAAATGGAGGGAAATGTGTCCAGTTTTAGTTTATGGTTTCACACGACTTTAAACTTTCTAAAAGTACACAGTTCACAGAGACACACTAAAGAAATTATGTTTGTGTAATATCCATTCACCCAGAACACATATCCGTTTGTTGCTTTCTGCTGAAACACCCACACTCTCAGAGTATATATCTAATTGTTTATTGGGGGCTGAAATTCCAAGAAATGAAACCAACCCCTATGTGCACTTTACTGTCTTTCTCTTTAGCTCTTTGTATAGTTTTGCAGAGCTACTTGTCTTTGTTATAGGCTTATGCCATTTCGTCTCTACCTAGGGTAGTATAGGGCATTCATTCATCCTGTTGCAAACAATGTAAGTCTATATCACGGTCTATGAAAACATTTTATTCAAACTCGTCATTAGATTTGTGTTGCGATATACTCTTATGAATCAATACTTATGAATATTTATGCATGCATCATTTTTCTGAATACAAGTGTGTTGAGTACATGCAAGCACCGATACTGGGTCGATGCGTGCTGAATGATCCTTGACATCACTTTGAGTATTTTCTTTTGAATATTCATGGTTTCTTTGGTATATGTCAGCCAACCGTACCCTTTTTGTGTTTGATTGATTGATTGTTTGTTTGCTTGTTGTTTGTTTTGCAAACACATTAGGCCATGCATCTCTCCGGTTGCTTCAAACAGAGAGTCATAGGAGCTGATTCAGTTAAGACACTGCTTAAAATCACCTATGATTTAATGCTTCCCTCTCCCATCTCTAGGGTTTTGCTGTCCTACTTGCCTTCTTCTTTTTTATTCTTTGAATCTCAAGCTCTTCCTGCATTTCCAGTAATGGTTTTCTTATACCCATTACAACTTGCTACTGTCTATTCAGGGTAGAATTCTCAATTTTTCTTTTAGGGTTAGTTTCAAACTGCTGATTTCTTTTAAGTTTTGCTGGTCTGTGAAATTCTCTTGCTCTGCCATTATTATTAATGGCGGACATGTGGCATAGGCTAACCTAGATTGCAGCTTTATCTCATTCAGTTTATGGTCTATGTCCTGGCACTCCTCCCTGTCCTGCAATATTTCTGTCGAGATATCAGCTGAAACCCCTCTGGAGGTTCTGTTGTGACTAAGTTGCTTTCGTCTAGGGGCATTTTAAATCAATGGGATAATTGTGAACTTTGTAGATTTGAATTATACAGCTGCTTGTATGTCTATTGGGATTCCACCTCCTTTGGACGCTGTGCGCTTCCTGAAATCTTATAGATAATTCTTTCTTGGCTTTCAGAAATTTTCAGTCTGATTTTTCTACAAATAAATTTTCAGGCTTCTTTTTTGTTTTTAATCTCTTGCATTCCTATCTGGGGCTCTTATGTATCATATTCTTTCATGCTTTGTCTTACCCCGTGATTCAACAGCAATGTTTGCATTGGTTTACACTTGCTTTTCTATGTCTTCTTCTGATCGTGGGATTTCTGTTCCCCTGTCTTCACAGTCATTCACGAGTTCCTCTGCATTATCTAGTCTGCTTAGGACTGACTTTAGCCCTGTTATTATCTCCTCATTTGAGTTTTCTGATATTATTTGGCTCATCTTTAGATATTCTCTTCCCCTTTTCTGGTATTCTGCCTTTTGTGAATCTGAGACTCTCTTTTTCTTCAGTGATTTCCTCTCCTCCATTTTCAAAGCTTGCTCTGGTAGCATTATGCGGTCTAGTCATTTGAAAGCTTATTTTTGGGGCCTTCAATCTCTTTGGAACTGAAGATGTTACTTCCTGTTTCTTTTCCTATTCGTCTTTATCTCTACTGGTCTAGTACTATCACGTATCTAATGTAGAATTATAGGGCTTTGTTAAGATAATATTATAGACTCTTTGGTGTACACAATTCCACGATATTTCTGTGAGGACAATTTTTCCTAGACATCGATTCTATGTCCAGTTCTTGTGTGTGTTGTGTGGTATAACTCTAATTGCTGGTGTTGCTTTGTTGTGATGAACACACCATAATATTTCGATTAGTATAACCTCATTTTTATTACGCTTATCTCAGAATCCTGAAAGTGCACAGGACACTTCCAGTTGTGCAAATGAAGCTTCTAAAGATTTTCAGCTCTGCATTCTGCTGTATGTCATTTTGGAGCATTTCCAAAACAGGAAACTGACAGTGAGCTTGTGCTTTCTATTGCCATGGGAATGTCCCAATATTACCAGTTCTTCCCAGAGCTTCTCTGTCTACAGAAACACCAGTGGAAACATACCTATGCGTGTCATAAAACAGGGCCTGCTGGAATGATCCCGCAGAGTGATGTATGTGTCCTCGGTGCAGTACCATGTCAGTGCCATCCAAAATATAGCATCTGCATTTGGGAGATAATACTAAAGGTAATTCTTCATCTTCTCATGCTGTGGACTTTGACCACTATTCCTTGTTCACTCATCCTTGTGTCATGGGTTCATGAAGGCAACCAGAGAGCTCTTCCACATCCTCTGCCTCAAACGAAACCGTAATCCTACTCCAGGTAATGAAGGTAGCAGATCCCAAAGCTTTTAATTCTGATTTCAATCCCAAGGCCCCCTGGATCTCTCAGACCTGATGCACAATAACTCTGAATGAGCCCCACACATGCTCTATTGGCAAAATGCCAAATTGGTCCTCGGGTATGCTGATGCGGTGGATGTGGCCATGGGACATATTGCTAAACTCAAACTCGCGCGCTAGTGTGGTTGCTTTCTCATTGGCGTCACAAGTCAGTTTGCTCTCTTGATAGGACCCACCACAACCCACAACGCAATCCAGATCCCTGAGACTAAGCGTGTGCCATCATCCGTAGCCCTATCCCTCATTTTCTGCTGCCTCTGCTAGCTCAAATTTGGCACCTCGGGTCTTGGTCTCAGAATCAATTTTGGGGATATTTTGTGCTGATTTCTTTGAGTCCTGTCAGCAAAGCATCTGCTGTGCACTCTTCTAACACTCAGTGCATCACCTTCAATCCCATGTGTGCAGTCAGCTTGAGAGAGTGCGTCCAAGTAAAGCAGAGTTTCACCTTTGCTGCTCCATTAACAGAGGTCAGATCCTTTATTGGTTTCCATTCTGTACATTACCTTATTCTCCTTCAATGTTTCTGAGGCCTCATTTTGTCTTTGGAAATAACAGACCACTCTTCAGCAAGTGTATTTTGCCAAGGTCTGGGTGAGTGGATGTTTATATTACTGAGTAAATAGGAGCAAGTGAGCGCAATTTGCACTGGTTCTCTGCCAACTGGTCATTGATAAATCATCAGTTTCCAGGTATAATTCACAGAAATATGATGTTTATTTTGCTCTATATTTTATACAGCCTTGTGAGTGTTTCTCGTAGACTCCAGGTTTGACATTGTGTTGATAACACAGTTGCAGTTTTTAAATATAATAGAATTGATTTACATGTTTTGGGATTTATATGAAAATGAAGTTATTTTTTGAAACATACTAAATCTACCTAGAAGTCAGACTTGTCTATTTTTGTAAAATTTTGTCAGCTCTAAGGAAATAATAGACAGATAGAATGCAAATAGCAGTCCAAATTTTTAACGGGTCATTTCAACTCTTTACTCTTGAAGCCTCCAACACCAACAGGAACCAGGAAATAACTATTGGAGCCATGAAATATCCCCCAACCTTGGTTTCCCTTGTGCAAGTTTTGTCCTTTATTCCCAATGACACATACTGGCCAATGTTGGCATTTCAAGGTGTAACATTCCTCTCTACTAAAATACAAGAAATTCCAAACAAAATATATACATTAGGCTTGATTCCTAAAATGACTAGGGGCATTATAGCTATGAGAAACCTGCTGCAGCTATGCTAGGCTTTTGAGAACCAGGTGTTTTTCTATCAGTGGTGAGAACGCTTAATCTTCCAATCATGATGGGTAAAGCAAGTTAACAAATCCAAGTCTGCACCCCCATGATATAGTTCACCCGGGGCTTGACTGAAGGGAAAGACTGTCCACATGTCCTGTGTCTTTAATGTCTTTGGTGACTTTTACAGTTCAGTTCACTATCTGACTTCTAATATTTGACTATACTGTCTTGTGAAACTGAGGCCTAATAACTATTCTAGTTCAGTCAAAGATTCACCTCAGTTAAACACTCCATTCACCCCAAAGGAGACATTACCCCAGCATTTGCTTAATCTACAGGAAGGTCATCATTTCTTTTTGTGAGCTAATTATTCAATACCTATATATTTTTGTCGAGAGTAATTGATGTTTAAACATTTCACTATTGTTCACAGGGAGTGAAGGTTTTTGAGCCCTGATTCTAGGAAGGGCTTGCTAATATCCTATTGGCTTCATTTCACCTCAGGTGCTGATCCTTTAAAATGGATATCTGAGTGGAGGGGAGGGAAGAGCAAGTGCTTGATAGCAAGGCCCAAACCTGGGAAAAGGCTTACCTGGGCTTG
Organism: Camelus dromedarius; assembly: GCF_036321535.1. Classification (NCBI taxonomy): domain Eukaryota; kingdom Metazoa; phylum Chordata; class Mammalia; order Artiodactyla; family Camelidae; genus Camelus; species Camelus dromedarius. Next base: position 89,819,477 of record NC_087441.1, on the reverse strand, counting down.
GTGCATTTTGGTCTGAATTGTTTGTAAATTCCCCTTGGGACGTGTGGATTCTTATGACCCCTTACAAGAACAGGAGCACATTAATCATCTCTGCCAATTCTTCTCTTTTAGACATCGGGGATCTTGGACCCGTTCTTGGAGCAGGGAATTGAATAACTTCTTCAAGGGCAGGTTGACACTCCTTATATTTCAGCCAGTATCAGAGAGGTTCAATACGTCTCATGAATGCCTTCCAAACCCGATATTCTCTACAGATGTCTCCATGCCAGTATTCTCCATTGTAGCAGAACAACTCTCATCAATCTTTTCTCATCACTCCTCAATCCGTGCAGCCAGCTTTTCTGCCAGCTTCTCTTCGTGTCTCCCATAAAGTCGACTTCAACAGGACTGGGCAATTCTGAAAGGACCTAGGAGCCTCACCAGTAAGATGATGACAGGCAGATCTTCCACTGTCTGCCCTTTCAGGTTCTGAAACCTGACCCGTGATCTCAGGTCTTTGGGCGTTATCTTGATCTGACAGTACTTCCCTAACAAATGAACTATGACAAGCTCCACAGATGGCGGCAGCCCCTCCATCACACTGATCCACCCACAGAATTCTTCCCAGTTTCCTTGGATCCACCAGCCACAACAAGCCTCGTGGTACCCACCATCATTACACCTGGGATCCAACCGGTAACTGCCATCTCCAATGGTTGCTACATCATGTTATTGTTGGGGGAGGGGCTGCATCAGATGACAGATTCCTAAGATTAATGTGATTATATCCACTAACGTCCAATGGTCCTTTTTCCTTCCCTCTTTCCTTTTGTTCAGATCCGTATACACAGTACCAACCAAGGGAAATGTGTCCATTTTTAGTTTATGGTTTCACACGACTTTAAACTTTCTAACAGTTCACAGTACACAGAGACACACTAAAGGAAATTATGCTTGTGTAATATCCATTCACCCAGAATATATATCCGTTTGTTGATTTCTGCTGAAACACCCACACTTTCAGAAAATGAATCCAATTGTTTCATGGGGGCTGAAATTCCAAGAAATGAAACCAATCCCAATGTGCACTTTCCTGTCTGTCTCTTTTGCTCTTAGTACAGTATTGCAGAGCTACTTGTCTTTGTTATAGGCTTTTGCCATTTCGTCTCTACCTAGGGTAGAATATGGCATTGATTCATCTTGTTGGAAAAGTTTTAAGTCAATATCACGGAATATGAATCCATTTATTCAAACTCGGCATTTGATTTGGGTCACCATATACTCGTATGAATCAATATTTATGAATATTTATGCACGCATCATTTTCCTGAATACAATCTTTTCGAGTACATGCAAGCAGCAATACTGGGTCAATGCTTGCTGAATGATCCTTGACATCACTTTGAGTATTTTCTTTTGAATAATCATGGTTCCTTTGGTAAATGTCAGCCAACCATATCCTTTTTGTGTTTGTTTGATTGATTGTTTGCTTGTTGTTTGTTTTGCAAACACATTAGGCCATGCATCCCTCCGTTTGCTTCAAACAGAGAGTCATAAAAGCTGAATCACTTAAGATAGTGCTTAAAATCACCTATGATTTCCTGCTTCCCTCTCCCATCTCTAGGCTTTTGCTGTCCTCCTTGCTTTCTTCTTTTTTATTCTTTGCAACTCATGTTCTTCTTGCATTTCCAATAATGGTTTTCTTATATCCATTACATCTTGCTTCGTTACTATTCAGGGATGAATTCTCAATGTTTGTTTTATGGTAAGTTTTGAACTGCTAAATTCTTTTAAGTTTTGCTGGTCTGTGAATTTCTATAGATCTGCCGTTATTATTAATGGCGGACATGTGGAATAGGCTACCCTAGATTGCAGCATTTTCTCATTCAGTTTAAAATCTATGTCTTTGCGATCCTCCCTATCCTGCAATATTTCTGTCGAGATATCAGCTGAAACCTCTCTGGAGGTTCTGTTGTGACTAAGTTGAATTCGTCTAGGTGCATTTTAACTCACTGGGATGATCATGAACCTGGTTGATTTGAATTATACAGCTGCTTGTATGTCTATTTGGATTCCACCTCCTTTGGATGCTGTGTACTTCCTGAAATCGTATAGATGTTTCTTTCTTAGCTTTCAGAAAGTTTCGTTCTGATTTTTCTACAAATAACTTTTAAGAATTTTTTTTTTTAATCTCTTGCATTCCCATCTGGGAATCTCATGAATCATAGTCCTTCATTCTTTGTCTTCCCCTGCGATTCAACAGCAATGTTTGCTTTGGTTTACACTTGATTTTCTATGTCTTCTTCTGATCGAGGGATTTCGGTTCCCCTGTCTTCACAGTCATTCACGAGTCCCTCTGCATTATCTAGTCTGCTTAGGACTGACTGTAGCCCTGTTATTATCTCATCCATTGAGTTTTCTGATATTATTTGGCTCCTCTATAGAGTTTCTCTTCCCCTTTTCTGGTATTCTGCCTTCTGTGATTCTGACAAAGTGTTGTTCATCAGTGTTTTCCTCACATCCGTTTTCAGTACATGCTCTGGTAACTTTTTGCCATCTAGTTGTTTGGAAGCATATTTTTTGGGCCTTCAATCTCTTTGGAACTGAAAATTGTACTTCCTGTTTCTTTACCTATGCTGCTTTATCTCTACTTTCAAATACTATCAGGTATCTAATTAAGACTTATAGGGCTTTGTTAAGTGAATATTACAGACTCTTGTGTGTATTCAATTCCATGATATTTCTGTGAGAACAATTTTCCAAAACATTGATTCCATGTACTGTTCTTGTGTGTGTTGTCTGGTATATCTCTAATTGCTGGTGTTGTCTTTGTTGTGATGATCACACCATACTATTTCGATTAGTATAACCTCATTTTTATTACACTTATCTCAGAATTCTGTAACTTCACAGGACAATTACTCTTGTGGAAATGAAGCTTCTAAAATTTTTCAGTTCTGCATTCGGCTCTATGTCATTTTGGAGTGTTTCCAAAAAAGCAAACTGACAGTGAGCTTGTGCTTTCTATTACCATGGGTATCTCCCAATATTACCAGTTCTTCACAGAGATTCTCTGTCTAAAGAAACACCAGTGTAAACATAACTATGGATGTCATACAACAGGGCCTGCTGGAATGATCCCGCAGACCAACGTATGTGTACTCAGTGCAATATCATGTCAGTGCCATTCAAAATGTAGCATCTGGTTTTGGGAGATAATGCTGAAGGAAATTCTTCATCTTCTCATGCTGTGGACTTTGACCACTCTTCCTTGTTCTCTCATCCTTGTGTTATGGTTTCCCGAAGGCAACCACAGAGCTGTTCCGCATCCTGTGCATCAAACCAAACCATAATCCCACTCCAGGTTATGAATGTAGCAGATCCTAAAATTTTTAATACTGATTTCAAACCCAAGGCCCCCTGGATCCCTCAGGCCTGATGCACAGTATCTCTGATTGAGCCCCCATGTGCTCTATTGGCAAAATGCCAAATTGGTCCCTGGTCCTTCAGATGCAGTGGATGTGGCCATGGGACATAACGATAAACTCAACCTCGCACGCTAGTGCGGTTGCTTTCTCATTGGGGTCACAAGTCGGTTTGCTCTCTTGATAGGACCCACCACAACCCACAACGCAATCCAGATCCCTGAGACTCAGCATGTGACATCATCCGTAGCCCTATCTCTCATTTTCTGCTGCCTCTGCCAGCTCAAATTTGGCAGCTCGGGTCTTGGTCTCAGATTCAATTGTGCGGATATTTGGTGCTGATTTCTTTGAGTCCTGTCAGCCAAGCATCTGCTCTGCCCTCTTCTAACACTCAGCGCATCACCTTCAATCCCATGTGTGCTGTGTGCTAGAGAGTGTGAGTCCAGGTAAAGCATAGTTTCACCTTTTCTGCTCCATTACCAGAGGTCAGATCCTGTAGTGTATTCCGTTCTCTACATTGTCTTCTTCTCCTTCCAGGTTTCTGAGGCATCATCCTGTCTTTGGAATTAACAGACCACTCTTCGGCAAGTGTCCTTTGCCAAGGGCTGGTTGAGTGGATGTTTACATTGCTGTGTACATAGGAGTGAGTGAGCACATGTTGCACTTGTTCTCTGAATATGGGCAGTGATAAATCATCACTTTCCAGATATAATTCACAGAAATATGATGTTTACTTAGCTCTATTTTCTATACAGCCACGGTGGAAGGGTTTGTCCGAACACACCAGTTTTGACATTGTGTTGATAACTCAGTTGCAGTCTTTAAAAAGGTTAGAAGAATTGATTTACATGTTTGGAATTTATATGAAAATGAAGTTAGATTTGAAACATACTAAATCTGCCTAGAAGCCAGACTTGTCAATTTTTGTTACATTTTGTCAGGTCTAAGGAAAAAATAAACAGATAGAATGTAAAATAGCAGTCCTAAATGTTGAAGGGGACATGTCAACTGTTAACTGTTGAAGCCTCCAACATGAACAGGAACCATGAAATACGTATTGGAACCATGAAAAAACCCCCAAACTGGGTTTTCCTTTTGCAGGTGTTGCCCTTTCCTCCCAATGACACACACTGCCCAAAGTTGGCATTTCAAGGGGTAACATTCCTCTCTAGTAAAACACAAGACAAACCAAACAAAATATATACATGCATGCTTGGTTCCAAAAGAACCTAGAGGCATTATAGCTATGAGAAAACTGCTGCAGCTTTTCTAGGCTATTGGGAACTAGGTGTTCTTCTATCAGTGGTGAGAATGCTTAATTGTCCAATCATGTTGGGTAAAGCAATTATCAAAACCAAGTCTGCACCCCCATGATATAGTGCTTGACTGATGGGAAAAGACCATTCACATAACATGTGTCCTTTAATGTCTATGGCGAATTTTACAGTTCAGTTCACTAAATGACTTATAATATTTACCTGTACGGTCTTGAAAATCTGAGGCCTAATACATTTCAAGTTCAGTCAAATATTCCCCTCACTTACCACACTCCTTCACCCCAAAGAAGACATAACCCAAGCATTTGCTGAATGTAGGGGAAGGTCATCATTCCTTTCTGTGAGCTAATTATTCAATTCCTACCTATTTCATTCGAGAGTATTTGACCTTTGAGGAGTTCACTGTTGTGCACAGAGTGTGAAGTTGGAGGAACTCTGATTCTAGGAGGGGCTTGCTCTTCTCCTACTGGCTTCATTGCAGCTCATGTGGTGATCCTTTGAAATGGATGCCTGAGTGGAGGGGAGGGAAGAGAAAATGCTTCATAGCTAGGCCCAACCGTGGGAAAAGGCTTACCTGGGCTTGGTGCATTGTGGTCTGAATGGTTTGTAAATTCCCCTTGGGACATTTGGATTCTCACGACTTATTCCACCAACATGAGCGATTTTACCATCTCTGCCTTCTCTTCTCTTTTAGACATCAGGAATCTTGGACCCGTTCTTGGAGCAGAGAATTGAGTACCTTCCTCAAGTGCACGTAGGTGTTCCACAGGTTTCTGCCATTATCAGCAAGGCTCAATATATCTCGTGATTGTCTTTCTTGCCTGGGATTCTCTGCAGATGTCTCCATGCCAGTATTCTCCATTGTAGGAGAACAACCATCATCAATTTGTTCGCATCTCTCCTCAATCCATGCAGCCAAATTTTCTGCCAGCTTCTCTTTTTGTGTCCCATGATGTCGACTTCTACAGGACTGGGCATGTCTAAAAGTACCTCGGAGCCTCACCAGTAAGCTGATGACAGGCAGATCTTCCACTGTCTGACTTTTCAATTTCTAGAAACTGACCCATGATCTCAGGCCACTGGGCAGCAACAGTATCTCGAACTTACAGAGCTTCCTAAACAATAGACTTAAGCCAAGCTCCACAGAGTGTGGCAACCCCACCATGACACTGATCCACCCACTGAGCTCTGCCAAGTTACCTTGGATCCACCAGCTTATAACAAGCCTCATGGAACAAACCAACATTCCTCCTGGAATCCAACCGGTAACTGCCATCCTCGATTTTTGCTGCATTTTTACAGTGTTGGTGAAGGGGCTGCATCAGACGACAGGTACTTAAGGTAAAAGTGATTCTCTCCATTAGCGTCCCATGATCCTTTTTTTCCTACCCTCTTTCCTTTAGTTCAGTTCTCTAAACACAGTACAAATGGAGGGAACTGTGTCCATGATAAGTTTATGGTTTCATCCATCTTAAAACTTTCTAACAGTTAACAGTACAAAAAGACCCACTAAAGGAAACATATGTTTGTGTAATATCCATTCACCCATAATATATATCCGTCTGTTGATTTTCCGCTGAAAGTCCCACAGTCTCAGAACATGGATCCATTTGTTTCATGGGGGCTGAAAATCCAAGAAATGAAACCATTCCCAAAGTACACTTTACTGTCTGTCTCTCTTACTCTTAGAACAGTTTTATAGAGCTGCTTTTCTTTGTTATAGACGTATGCCGTTTAATCTCTTCGTAGTGTGGAATATGCCATTCATTCTTCATGTTGGAAGACTTTTAAGAATATATCACGGAGTATGAATCCATTATATTCAAAATAGGCATTTGGGTTAGGTCACGATGTGCTTTTATGAATCAATATTTATGAATATTAATGCACGCATCTGTATTCTGAATACAGGTATGTTGAGTATATGCAAGCACTGATACTAGGTCAATGCCTGCTGAATGATCCTTGACATCACTTTGCATATTTTCTTTTGAATTCTCTCAGTTCCTGTGGATATTATCAGCCACAGGTGTTTGTTTGCTTGTTTGTTTGTTTGTTTGATTGCTTGTTCTTAGATTTGCAAACACATTCGGCCTTGCATCTCTCTGTTTGCTTTAAACAGAGAGTCATATAAGATGATTCACTTATTATAGGGCTGAAAATCCCCTATGTTTTCCTGCTTCCCTCTCCCATCTTTAGGGTTTTGATGTCCTCCTTGCCTTCTTCTTGTTTATTGTCTGCAACTCATGGCTCTTCTTGCATTTCCAATGATGGTTTTCTTATTTCCATTTCATCTAGCTTCTTTTCTATTCAGGGTAGTATTCTGAATCTTTCTTTTAGGAAAAGTTTCAAACTGCTGAATTCTTTAACGTTTCCAGGTATCTGAAATTCTCTAGCTCTGCCGTTATTAGAAATGGTGGTCTTTTTGCATAAGCTACCCTAGATTGCAGCTGTTTCTCATTCATGATTTCATCAAAGTCCTGGCACTCCTTCTTATCCTGCAATATTTCTGCCGAGATATAAGCTGAAACCCCTCTGGAGGTTCTGTTGTGACTTAGTTGCTTCCTTCTAGGTGCATTGGTAATCACTGTGTTGATCATGAACTTTGTTGATTTGAATGATAATACAGCTGCTTGTAGGTCTATTGGGATTCCACATAATTTGGATGCTGTTTGCTTACTTTTTTTGTATAGATGATTGCTCCTTCGTTTTCAGCAATTTTCTGTCTGATTTTTTTCCAAATACCTTTTCAGACTGAATAATCTTTTCTTGCTTTTAACTCTGGGACTCTTTTCATGCTTTGTCTTAACCCAGGATTCAACAGCAATGTTTGCGTTGGTTTTCCTTTGCTTTTCTATGTCATTTTCTGATCGAGGGATTTCAGTTCCCCTGTGTTCACAGTCATTGACGAGTCCCTCTGCATTATCTAGTCTGCTTAGGACTGACTTTAGCCCTGCTATTATCTCATCCATTGAGTTTGCTGATTTTATTTTGCTCCTCTTTAGAGGGTCTCTTCCCCTTTTCTGGAATTCTGACTTTTGTGATTCTGAGACACTGTTGTTCTTCAGTGTTTCTATCACCTCCATTTTAAATAAATGTCTGATAGTGTTTCACAGTCTAGTTGTTTGAAAGCTTTTTTTTTTGAGCTTTCCACCTCTTTGGAACTAAAAGTGTTACTTCCTGTTTCTTTTACTATACTTCTTTATCTCTACTGGTCAGTTAATTTCAAGTATCTAATGTAGACTTGTAGGGCTTTTTAAGTGAAAGTTTAAGTCTCTTGTGTGTACAAAGTTCCATGATATTTGTGTGAGGACAATTTTTCCTACACATTGATGCCATGTCATTTTCCTATGTGTGTTGTCTTGTATTTATCTAAATGCTGGTGATGCCTTTGCTGTGATGAACACAGCATACCCTTTTCTTTTCATATAACCTCAATTTACTACGCTTATGTCACTGTACTGAAAGTGCACAGGACTGTTTCTCTTGTGGAAATGAAGCATGTAAAGCTTTTCAGCTCTGCAAGCTGTTGAATGTCATTTTGGAGTGTTTCAAATACAGCGTCATGACTGTGAGCTTGTCCTTTCTATTTCTATGGGAATGTACCAATGTTACGAGTTCATTCCAGAGCTTCTCTGTCTACAGAAAAACCTGTGGAAACATATCTAAAGATGTCATGCATCAGGACCTGCAGTCATTATCACAGTGCCTCAGCTAGGTATCCTCCTTGAAGTACACTGTCAGTACCATTCAAAATGTAGCATTAACATTTGGTAGATAATGGTGAAGGAAATGCTTCATCTTCTCACGTTGTGAACCTAGACCACTGTTCTTTGTTCTCTCATCCTTGTGGCTTTGGACCATGAAGGTAACCACAGTGCTGTCCCACATCCTTTGCCTCAAAACAAACCGTAATCCCAGTCCAGTCTAACAATGTAGCAGATCCTGAGGCTTTGGAAACTGATTTCTACACCAAGGCCCCCTGGATCCCTCAGACCTGATGCTTGATGTCTCTAATTAGACCCCACACATGCTCTATTGGCAAAATTCCAAATTGGACCCTGGGCCTGCAGATGCAGTGGATGTTGCCATGGGACCTTTCGAGAAACTCAACCTCATGCGCCTGGTTTGTTGCTTTTTCATTGAGGTCCCAGGTCTGTTTCCTCTCTGGATAAGGCCAACCACAATCCACAACACACTCCAGTTCCCTAATACTCAGCGTGTGCCATCACCCATAGCCCTATCCCTCATTGTTCATAGCCAAAGTGAGCTTAAATTTGGCAGCACTGATGTTGGTCTCAGAATCAATTGTGGGGATATTTTGTGCTGATTTCTTTGAGTTCTGTCAGCCAAGCATGTGCTGTGCACTCTACTAACATTCAGCGCATCACTTTCAATCCCATGCGTCCTGTCCGCTTGAGAGTGTGTGTCCAACTAAAACAGGGTTTCACCTTTGCTGCTCCACCAGCAGAGGTCAGGTCCTGCACTGATTTCCATTCTCTACAAAGCCTTTTCATCTTTCCAGGTTTTCTGAGGCCTCATTGTGTCTTTGGAAGTAAGAGACCACTCTTTGGCAAGTGTCCTGGACCACGGGCTGGGTGAGTGGATGTTTATCTTGCTGTGTACATGGGAGCGAGTGGGCATTGTTTGCACAGGTACTCTGCCAATTGGCTATGAATAAATCAACACTTTCCATATATAACACACAGAAATGTGATTCTTGTTTATCTCTTTTTCTATAAAGCCATGGTGGGAGGGATTCTCCAAAGAATCCAGTTTTGACATTGTGTTGATACCTCAGTTGCGGTCTTTCAAAATGTTAATAGAATTGATGTACAAATTGGGGATTTATATGAAAATGAAGTTAGTTTTTGAAACATACTAAATCTACCTACAAGCCAGACTTGTCAAATTCAGGTAACATTTTCTCAGCTCTAAGGGAAACATAGACAGATAGAATGTAAAATAGCAGTCCAAAATGGTGAAGGTGTCATGTGAACTGTTTACTGTTGATGTCTGCAATACAAACAGGAACCATGAAATAAATATTGGAACCATGAAATAACCCCAACCCAGTGTTTCCATTTTGCATGTGATGCCCTTTCTCCCAGTGACTCATACTGGCCAATGTTGTCATTTCAATGGGTAACATTTCTCTCTAGGAAGACACAAGGCAACCCAAACCACTTATTTAAATATAGGCTTAGTTCCAAAACACCTAGAGGCATTATAGCTATGAGAAAACTGCTGCAGCTTTGCTAGACTATTGAGAAACAGGTTCTCTTTTATCAACGATGAGAAAGGTAAATCATCTGATCGTGTTGGGTAAAGCAATTTAAGCCAACTAAGTGGGCACCCCCTGATATACTGCACCCGGGACTTGAATGAAGGGAAAAGACGGTCCACATAACTTGTATCCTTATATATATATAGGAGACTTTTACACTTCACTTCACTAACTGACTTATAATAGTTACCTATACTGGCTTGAAAAGCTGAGGACAAATACTTATTCAAGTTCAGTCAAATAATCCCCTCGCTTACCAAACTCTCTTCACCCAAATAAGAAGTAACCCCAGCACTTGCTAAATCAAGGGGTAAATAATCATTTATTTGTGTGAGCTATATATTGAAACCCTATCTATTTTATTCGAGAGTATTTGACCTTTGAGGAGTTCAGTGTTGTGCACAGAGTGTGAAGTTGGAGGAACTCTGGTTCTAGGAGGTGCTTGCTATTCTCCTTCTGGCTGCATTGCAGCTCAGGGTCTGATCCTTTGAAGCGGATGCCTGAGTGAAGGGGAGAGAAGAACAATTGCTTGATAGCTAAGCCCAAACTTGGGAAAAGATTTATCAGGGCTTCATGCTCTGTGGTCTGTGAGATTTGTAAATGCCCCTTCGGATGTGTGGATTCTCATGACCTCTTCCAGGAAAATGAGCGGTTTTATCATCTTTGCCATCTCTTCTCTTTTAGACGTCAGGAGTCTTGGGCCACTTCTTAGAGCAGAGAATTTAGTACATTCCTCAAATACACGTTGACTCTCCACAATTTTATGCTAGTATCAGCGAGTCTCAATATGTCTCATGAATGACTTTTGAGCCTGGTATTCTCTAAAGTAGTCTCCATGAGAGTATACTCAATTGTAGCAGAACAACTCTCATCAATGTGTTCGCATCTCTCTTCAATCCGTGCATCCAGCCTTTCTGCCAGCTTCTCTTCGTGTCTCCCATAAAGTCGACTTCTACAGGACTGGGGAAGTCTGAAAGTACATCAGAGCCTCACCAGTAAGCTGATGAGAAGCAGATCTTCCACTGTCTGCCTTTTAGTTTCTAGAAAATGACCCGTGATCTCAGGCCATTGGGCAGCATCAGTATCTCGAAATAACACATCTTCCTGAAGAATACACCTAAGCCAAGCTCCACAGAGGGCAGCAGCCCCTCCATGACACTGATTCACCCACAGAGCTCTGCCCAGTTACCTTGGATCCACCAGCCTCAACAAGCCTCATGGAACACACAACAATTCCACCTGGATTCAAACCGGTAACAGCCATCCACAATGGCTGCTGCATCTTATCAGTGTTGGGGGAGGGGCTGCATCAGACGAGAGGTTCCTAAAGTAAATGTGATTCTCTCCATTAGCGTCCCATTGTCCTTTATTTCCTACCCTCTTTCATTTAGTTCAGAACTCTAAACACAATACAAACGAAGGGAAGTTTGTCCATGATAAGTTTATGGTTTCACCCATCTTTAAACTTTCTAACAGTTAACAGTACAAAAAGGCCCACTATAGGAAACATATGTTTGTGTAATATCCATTCACCCATAATACATATCTGTCTGTTGATTTTCCGCTGAAAGACCCACAATCTCAAAACATGGATCCATTTTTCTTCATGGGGGCTGAAATTCCTAGAAATGAAACCAATCCCATACTGCAGTTTACTGTCTGTCTCTCTTACTGTTACTACAGTTTTGTAGAGCTACTTTTCTTTGTTATAAGTGTATGCCATTTATTCTCTTCATAGGGTTGAATATGCCATTCATTCATCCTTTTGGAAGACTTGTACAGCTGTATCACGGACTATGAATCAATTTTATTCAAAATATGCATTTGGGTTAGGTCACGATGTGCTCTTATGAATCAATATTTATGAATATTAATCCACGCATCTGTTTTCTGAATACAAGTGTGTTGAGTACATGCAAGCAGCGATATTTGGTCAATGAGTGCTGAATGAACCTTGACATCACTTTGCATATTTTCTTTTGAATTATCACGACCCTGTGGATATATATCAGCCAACCGTACTCTTTTGGTGTTTGTTTGTTTGATTATTTGTTTGTTTGCTTTTTCTTTGATTTTCAAACACATTCGGTCATGCATCTCTCTGTTTGCTTCAAACAGAGAGTCATATAAGTTGATTTACTTAGTATTTTGCTGAAAATCCCCTGTGTTTTCCTGCTTCCCTCTCCCATCTTTAGGTTATTGATGTCCTCCTTGCCTTCTAGTTAATTCTCTGCAACTTATTGCTCTTCTTGCATTTCCAATGATGGATTTCTTATTTCCATTTGGTCTTGCTTCTTTTCTCTACAGGGTAGAATTCACAATATTTCTTTAAGATAAGTATCAAAATGCTGAATTCTTTTAAATTTTTCCGGTCTGTGAATTTCTCTTGTTCTGCTGTTATTAGAAATGGTGGTCTTGTGGCATAGGCTACCCTAGATTGCAGATTTTTCTCATTCAGGATTTCGTCCAAGTCCTGGCACTTGTTCATGTCCTGCAAAATTTCTGCCGAGATATAAGCTGAAACCACTCTTACAGTTCTGCTGTGATTTAGTTGCTTTCCTCTAGGTGCAATGAAAATCACTGGGTTGATCATGAACTTTGATGATTAGAATGATAATACAGCTGCTTGAAGGTCTATTGGGATTCCACATAATTTGGACACTGTTTGCTTCCTTTTTCTGTATGGATGATTGTTTCTTAGCTTTCATCAAATTTCAATCTGATTATTCTCCAAATATCTTTTCTGTCTTTTGTTTTATATCTTGCTGTTCCCTCAGGGACTCTTATGAAACCTATTCTTTCATGCTTTGTCTTACCCCAGGATTCAACAGCATTATTTGCATTGGTTATGCCTTGCATTTCTATGTCATCTTCTGATAGAGGGATTTCAGTTCCCCTGTTTTCACAGTCATCCACGAGTCCCTCTGCATTATCTAGTCTGATTAGGACAGAATTTAGCCCTGGTAATATCTCATCCATTGAGTTTTCTGATTTTATTTTACTCGTCTTTAGAGGTTCTCTTCCCCTTTTCTAGAATTCTGCCTTTTGTGATTCTGAGACGCTCTTGTTCTTCAGTGTTTCTCTCCCCTGCATTTTCAATACTTGCTCTGATAGTGTTTCACAGTCTAGTTGTTTGAAAGCTTTTCTTTGGGTCTTCAATTTCTTTGGAAGTGAAAATGGTACTTCCTGATTCTTTTACTATACTTCTATACCTCTACTACTCAATTACTATCAGGTATTTAATGCAGACTTGTAGGGCTTTTTAAGTGAAATTTTTGGTCTGTTGTGTGTACGCAATTCCATGATATTTCTGTGAGGACAATTTTTCATACTCATTGATGCCATGTCATTTTTCTGTGTGTGTTATCTTGTATATCTCTAATTGCTGGTGATGCCTTTGTTGTGATGAACACACCATACTCTTCTCGTTTAGTATAACGTCATTTTTACTACGCTTATGTCACTGATCTGAAAGTGCACAGGACCCTTCCTCTTGTGGAAATGAAGCATGTCAAGGTTTTGAGCTTTGCAGGCTCTTTAATGTAATTTTGATGTGTTTCGAAAACAACATCATGACAGTGAGCTTTCCCTTTCTATTTCCATGGGAATTTCCCAATGTAACGAGTTCTTTCCAGAACTTCTCTGTCTACAGAAAAAACTGTGGAAACATATATAAGGATGTCATGCATCAGTGCCTGCTGCCATTACTGCATAGCACCAGCTAGGTGTCCTTGGTGTTGTAACCTTTCTGTGCCATTCAAAATGTTGCATCTGCATTTCGGAGATTATGGTGAAGGAAAAGCTTCATCTTCTCATGCTGTGTACCTAGACAAGTGTTCTTTGTTCTCTCATCCTTGTGACTAGGGACCACGAAGGCAAACACAGAGTTTTCTGGCATAATCTGCCTCATACCAAACATAATCCCATTCCAGGCTATAAATGTAGCATATCCTAAGCCTTTGGAAAATGATTTCAACCACAAGGCCCCCTGGATCACTCAGACCATATGCATGATATCTCTGATTAAGCCCCACATGTGCTCTATTGGCAAAACACCAAATTGGTCCCTAGGCTTGCAGAGGCAGTTGATGTGGCCATGGGACATTTCGAGAAACTCAACCTCATGCACCAGGATTGTAGCATTTTCATTGGGGTCCCAAGTTAGTTTCCATTCTGGGTAGGGCCAAACACAATCCACCATACACTCCAGATCCCTGAGGTTCAGCGTGTGCCAGCATCCATTGCCCTATTCCTCATTGTTCGCAGCCACTGTGAACCCACATTTGGCAGCACTGATCTTGGTCTCAGAATCAATTGTGGCGATGTTTTGTGCTGATTTCTTTGAGTTCTGTCAACCAAGCATCTGCTGTGCACTCTTCTAACACTCAGCGCATCGCTTTCAATCCCATGCATTCTGTCCGCTTGAGAGTGTGCTTCCAAGTAAAACAGGGTTTCACCTTTGCTTCTCCATCAACAGAGATCAGGTCCTGCACTGATTTCCATTCTCTAATTTGACTTCTCCCACTTCCATGTATTCTGAGGCCTCATTCTGTTTTTGGATGTAAGAGATCACTCTTTGGAAAGTTCGTGGACCATGGGCTGGGTGAGTGGATGTTTATCTTGCTGTGTAGATGGGAGCGAGTGTGCATATTTTGCACTGGTACCCTGACAACTGGGCATCGATAAATCAACACTTTCCATATATAACTCACAGAAATGTTATTCTTGATATCTCTTTTTGCTATACGGCCATGGTGGGAGGGTTTGTCCAAAGACTCCAGTTTTGACATTGTGTTGATACCTCACTTGCGGTCTTTCAAAAAGTTAGTAGAATTGATTTACATACTTGGGGATTTACATGAATATAAAGATAGATTTTGAAACATACTAAATCTGCCTACAGGTCAGACTTGGCAAGTTAAGGTATCATTTATTCAGCTGTAAGGGAAAAGAAGACAGATAGAATGAAAAAAGCAGTCCAAAATAATGAAGGGGACAAGTCAATGGTTAAATGTTGATGCCTCCAACAAAAACAGGGAGAATGAAATAAATGTTGGTCCCATGAAAAACCCCCCACAAAATGTTTCCCATTTGCATGTATTGCCCGTTCCTCCCAGTGACTCACACTGGCCAATGTTGTCATTTCAAGTGGTAACATTTCTCTGTAGGAAGACAGAAGGTGACCCAAACCACATATTTATATATAGGCTTGGATCCAAAAGTACCTAGAGGCATTATAGCTATGAGAAAACTGCTGCAGCTTTGATAGGCTATTGAGAACCAGGTGCCCTATTATCAACGGTGAGAACGCTTAATCTTCTGATCATGTTGGGTAAAGTAATTAAACACAACCATGTTTGCACCCACATGATATACTGCACCAGGGGCTTCAGTGAAGGAAAAGACTATCAACATATCATGTGTCCTTACATGTCTATGGCGACTTTTACACTTCAGTTCACTAACTGACTTATACTAGTTACCTATACTGTATTGAAAAACTGAGGACACATACATATACAAGTTCAGTTAAAGATTCCCCTCACTTACCACACTCACTTCACCAAAAAGAAGATGTAACCCTAATATTTGCTGAATCTAGGGGAAGCTCATCATTTCTTTGTGTGAGTTAATATTCAATTCCTATCTATTTTAGTTTGGATTATTTGAACATTGAGTTGTACAGTTTTGGGCACAGAGAGTAAAGTTGGAGGAACACTGATTCTAGGAGGGGCTTGCTATACTCCTACTGGCTTCAATGCATCTCAGGTGCTGATCCTCTGAAATGGATGGCTGAGTGTAGGGGAGGAAAGAGCAAGTGCTTGATAGCTAGGGCCAACCCTGGGAAAAGGCTTACCAGGGATTCATGCTCTGAGGTCTGAGTGATTTGTAAATGCCCCTTGGGACGTGTGGATTCTCATGACCTCTTAAAAGAACAAGAGGCATTTTATCAACTCTCCCATCTCTTCTCTATTAGACGTCAGGATTCTTGGACCAGTTCTTGTAGCAGAGAATTGAGTATCTTCCACAAGTGCACGTTGACCCTCCACAGGTTTCTGCCAGTATCAGCGAGGCTCAATATGTCTCATGAATGTCTTTCAAGCCTGGTATTCTCTACAGAAGTCTGCATGTCAGTATTCTCCATTGTAGCAGAAGAACACTCATCAATGTGTTCACATCTCTCCTCAATCCGTGCACTCATCCTTCTGACAGCTTTTCTTCGTGTCTCCCATAAAGTCAACTTCTGCAGGACTGGGCAAGTCTGAAAGTCCCTCGGAGCGTCACCAGTAAGCTGATGACAGGCAGATCTTCCACTGTCTGCCGTTTCAGTTTCTAGAAACTGACCAGTGATCTCAGGTCATTGGGCAGCATCAGTATCTCGAAATTACACAGCTTCCTGAAAAATAGACCTAAGCCAAGCTCCACATAGGGCGGCAGCCCCTCCATGACACTGATCCACCCACAGAGCTCTTCCCAGCTAACTTGGATCCACCAGCTACACCAAGACTCGTGGAACACACTGACATTCCACCTGGAATCCAACAGGTAACTGCCATCCCCAAAGTTTGCTGCCTCTTGTCAGTGTTGCGGGAGGGACTGCATCAGAAGAGAGTTTCCTAAGGTAAATGTGATTCTCTCCATTAGCATTCCATGGTCCTGTTTTTCCTACACTCTTTCCTTTAGTTCAGATCTCTAAACTCAGTGCAAACGGAGGAAAGTGTGTCAATTTTAAGTATTTTATTTTACCCTACTTTAACCTTTCTAACAGTTAACACTACAAAAAGAACCACTATAGGAATCATATGTTTGTGTAATATCCAGTCACCCAGAATACATATCCATCTGTTGATTTTCTGCTTAAAGTCCCACAATATCACAACATGGATCCATTTGTTTCTTGGGGGCTGAAATTCCTTGAAATGAAACCAATCCCAAAGTACACTTTACTGCCTGTCTCTTTTATTCTTAGTACTGTTTTGTAGAGCTACTTTTTTTGTTATAAGCGTATGCCAATTATTTTCTACGTAGGTTTGAATATGCCATTCATTCATTCTGTTGGAAAACTTGTAAGTCTATATCAAGGAATATGAATCCAATTAATTCAAAATGGGCATTTGGGTTAGGTCACGATGTGTTCTTATGAATCAATATGTATGAATATTAATGCACGCATCTCTTTTCTGAAAACAAGGGTGTTGTGTACATGCAAGCAGTGAAACTGGGTCGATGCGTACTGAATGATACTTGACATCACTTTGCGTACTTTCTTTTGAATTATCATGGTTCCTTTGGATATATGTCAGCCAACCGTACTCTTTCGCTGTTTATTTGTTTGTTTGATTGTTTGTTTGCTTCTTCTTTTTTTTTGCACACATATTAGGTCATGCGTCTCTCCATTTCCTTCAATCAGAGAGCCATATAAGCTGATTCACTTAGTATAGTGCTGAAAATCACCTATGTTTTCCTCCTTCCCTCTCCCATCTTTAGTGTTTTGATGTCCTCCTAGCCTTCTTCTTGTTTATTCTCTGCAACTCATTGCTCTTCTTGCATTTCCAATGATGGTCTTCTTATTTCCATTGCATCTTGCTTCTTTGGTATTCAGGGTAGAATTCTCAATCTTTCTTTTAGGATAAGTTTCCAACTGCTGAATTATTTTAAGTTTTGCTAGGCTATGAAATTCTCTAGCTCTGCCATTATTAGAAATGGCGGTCTTGTGCCATAGTCTACCTTAGATTGCAGCTTTTTCTCATTCAGGATTTTGTCTAAGTCCTGGCACTCCTTCCTGTCCTTCAAAATATCTGCCGAGTTATAAGCTAAACCTGTCTTAAGGTTCTGTTGTGACTTAGTTGTGTTCCTCTAGGTGCATTGAAAATCACTGGGACGATCATGAACTTTGATGATTTGAATGATAATACAGCTGCTTTTCGGTCTATTGGGATTCCGCATAATTTGGATGCTGTTTGCTTTCTGGTTTCTTGTAGATGATTGTTTCTTGGCTTTCAGAAAGTTTCAGTCTGATTTTTCTCCAACTACCTTTTCAGACTTTTTTTTTTTTTAATCTTGCTTTTCCCTTTGGTTCTCATATGAATCCTATTCTTTCATGCTTTGTCTTACCCCAGGATTCAACAGCAATATTTGTATTGGTTTTCACTTGCTTTTCTATGTCATCTTCTGATCAATGGATTTCAGTTCCCCTGTGTTCACATTGATTCACGAGTCCCTCTACATTATCTAGACTGCTTAGGACTGACTTTAGCCCTGCTATTATCTCATCCATTGAGTTTCCTGATTTTACTTTACTCGTCTTTAGAGGGTCTCTTCCCCTTTTCTGGAATTCTGCCTTTTGTGATTCTGAGACACTGTTGTACTTCTGTGTTTCCCTCACCTTCACTTTCAATAATTGTTCTGATAGTTTTTCACAGTCTAGTTGTTTGAAAGCTTTTCTTTGGGCCTTCAATCCCTTTGGAACTGAAAATGGTACTTCCTGTTTCTTTTACTATACTTCTTTATCCCTATTGGTCAAGTAATATCAGGTATATAATGTAGAATTATAGGGCTTCTTAAGTGTAAGTTTAGTCTGTTCTGTACGCAATTTCATGATATTTGTGTGAGGACAATTTTTCCTATACATTGATGCCATGTCGTTTTCCTGTGTGTGTTGTCATGTATATCTCTAATTGCTGGTGATGCCTTTGTTGTGATGAACACACCATACTCTTCTCGTTTAGTATAATGTCATTTTTACTACTCTTATATCACTGTTCTGAAAGTGCGCAGGACCCTTCCTCCTGTGGAAATGAAGCATGTCAAGGATTTGAGCTTTGCAGGCTCTTTAATGTCATTTTTTTGTTTCAAAAACAACATCGTGACAGGGAGCTTGTCCTTCCTATTTCCATGGGAATTTCCCAATGTAATGAGTTCTTTCCAGAGCTTCTCTGTCTACAGAAAAAACTGTGGAAACATATCTAAGGATGTCATGCATCAGGGCCTGCTGCCATTTTCACGCAGCCCTAGCTAGGTGTCCTCGGTGCCGTAAACTTTCAGTGCCATTCAAAATGTAGCATCTGCATTTGGGAGATAATGATGAAGGAAATGCTTCATCTACACACGCTGTGGACCTAGACCACTGTTCTTTGTTCTCTCATCCTTGTGGCTTGGGACCACAAATGCAACCACAGAACTGTGCCGCATAATCTGCCTCATACCAAAAGTAATCTCAGTCCAGGCTATGAATGTAGCAGACCCTAAGCCTTTGGAAAATGATTTCAACCACAAGGCCCCCTGGATCACTCAGACCATATGCATGATGTCTCTGATTGAGCCCCACATGTGCTCTATTGGCAAAATGCCAAGTTGGTCCCTGGGCTTACAGATGAAGTGTATGTGGCCATGGGACATTTCGAGAAACTCAACCTCATGCGCCAGGTTTGTAGCTTTCTCATTGGTGTCCCAAGTCAGCTTCCATTCTGGATAGGGTGAACCACAATCCACAATACACTCCAGATCCCTGAGGTTTAGCATGTGACACCACCCATTGCCCTATTTCTCATTGTTTGCAGCCATTGCGAGCCCAAATATGGCAGCACCGATCTTGGTCTCAGAATCAATTGTGGCGATGTTTTGTGCTGATTTCTTTGAGTTCTGTCAGCCAAGCATCTGCTGTGCACTCTTCTAACACTGAGCACATCGCTTTCAATCCCATGCATTCTGTCCGCTTGAGAGTGTGCTTCCAAGTAAAACAGGGATTCACCTTTGCTTCTCCATTAACAGAGGTCAGGTCCTGCACTGATTTCCTTTCTCTAATTTGATTTCACCCACTTCCATGTATTCTGAGGCCTCATTCTGTCTTTGGAAATTAGAAACCACTGTTCGGCTAGTGTCGTGGACCACGGGCTGGGTGAGTGGATGTTTATCTTGTTGTGTATATGGGAGTGAGTGAGCGTAGGTTGCACTGGTACCCTGAAAACTGGGCATCGATAAATCAACACTTTCCATATATAACTCACAAAAATGTGATTCTTGTTTATCTCCATTTTCAATACAGCCATGGTTGGAGGGTTTGTCCGAAGACTACAATTTTGAAATTGTGTTGATACCTCAGTTGCAGTCTTTCAAAAAGTTAATAGAATTGATTTACATTTTTGGGGATTTATATGAATATGAAGATAGATTTTGAAACATACTAAATCTGCCTAGAAGCCAGACGTCACATTGAGGTACCATTATGTCAGCTCTAAGGGAAAAGAAGACAGAATGTAAAAAAGCAGTCCAAAATGATGAAGGGGACAGGTCAACTGTTAGATGTTGATGCCTCCAACACAAATAGGAAACATGAATTAAATATCGGTCCCATGAAATAACCCCCACAAAATGTTTCCCATTTGTATGTGTTGCCCTTTTCACCCAGTGAATTGTACTGGCCAATGTTGTGAATTCTATGGGTAACATTTCACTGTAGGAAGACACAAGGTAAACCTAACTACTTATTTATATATACACTTGGATTCAAAAGCAACTACAGGCATTAAAACTATGAGAAAACTGCTGCAGCTTTGATAGGCTATTGAGAACCAGGTGCCCTTTTATCAAAGATGAGAACGCTTAATCTTCCAATCATGTTGGGTAAAGTAATTAAACACAACCATGTCTGCACCCACATGATATACTGCACCAGGGGCTTCAGTGAAGGAAAAGACTATCAACATATCATGTGTCCTTACATGTCTATGGCGACTTTTAAACTTCAGTTCACTAACTGACTTATACTAGTTACCTATACTGTATTGAAAAACTGAGGACACATACATATACAAGTTCAGTCAAAGATTCCCCTCACTTACCACACTCACTTCATCCCAAAGAAGATATAACCCCAGCATTTGCTGAATCTAGGGGAAGGTCATCATTTCTTTGTGTGAGTTAATATTCAATTCCTACCTATTTTAGTCGGGAGTATTTGACCATTGAGGAGTATAGTGTTGTGCATGGAGAGTAAAGTTGAAGGAACACTGATTCTAGGAGGGGCTTGCTATACTCCTACTGGCTTCAATGCATCTCAGGTGCTGATCCTCTGAAATGGATGGCTGAGTGTAGGGGAGGGAAGAGCAAGTGCTTGATAGCTAGGACCAACCCTGGGAAAAGGCTTACCAGGGATTCGTGCCCTGAGGTCTGAGTGATTTATAAATGCCCCTTGGGACGTGTGGATTCTCATGACCTCTTGAACAAGAGGCGTTTTATCATCTCTGCCATCTCTTCTCTATTAGACGTCAGGATTCTTGGACCAGTTCTTGTAGCAGATAATTGAGTACCTTCCACAATTGCACATTGACCCTCCACAGGTTTCTGTCAGTACCAGCAAGGCTCAATATTTCTCATGAATTTCTTTCAAGCCTGGTATTCTCTACAGAAGTCTGCATGCCAGTATTCTCCATTGTAGCAGAACAACACTCATCAATGTGTTCGCATCTCTCCTCAATCCGTGCACTCATCCTTCTGACAGCTTCCCTTGGTGTCTCCCATAAAGTCGACTTCTACAGGACTGGGCAATTCTGAAAGCCCCTCGGAGCCTCACCAGTAAGCTGATGACAGGCAGATCTTCCACTCTCTGCCCTTTCAATTTCTAGAAACTGACCAGTGATCTCAGGTCTTTGGGCAGCATCTGTATCTCGAAATTACACAGCTTCCTGAAAAATAGACCTAAGCCAAGCTCCACATAGGGCGGCAGCCCCTCCATGACCCTGATCCACTCACAGAGCTCTGCCCAGTTAACTTGGATCCACCAGCTACACCAAGACTCACAGAACACACAGACATTCCACCTGGAATCAAAGCGGTACCTGCAATCCACAATATTTGCTGCATCTTGTCATTGTTGGGGGAGGGACTGCATCAGACGAGAGGTTCCTAAGTTAAAAGTGATTCTCTCCATTAGCATCCCATGGTCCTTTTTTTCCTACCCTCTTTGCTTTAGTTCAGATGTCTATACACAGTACAAGCCAAGGGAAGTGTGTCCATGTTGTTTATGGTTCCACACGTCTTTGACCTTTCTAAAAGTTAACAGTTCACAAAGACCCCACTATAGGGATCTTAAGTTTGTGTAATAGCCATTCACCCAGAATACATATCTGTCTCTTGCTTTTTGGCTGAAACACCCACACTCTCAGATCATGGATTCATTTGATTCATGGGGGCTGAAATTCCTAGAAATGAAGCCCATCCTAATGTACACTTTAATGTTTGTGTCTTTTGCTCTTAGTACAGTTTTGTACAGCTACTTTTCTTTGTTATAGGCGTATGCCATTTATTCTTATGTAGGGTTGAATAGGCCATAGATTCATCCTGTTGGAAGTCTAGTAAATCTATATAATGGAATACGAATCAATGTTATTCAAAATAGGCATTTGGTTTAGGTCACGATATGCTCTAATGAATCAACATTTTTGAATATTAATGCACGCATCTGTTTTCTGAATACAAGTGTTTTGAGTACATGCCAGCAGCGATAATGTATCGATGCGTGCTGAATGATTCTTGACACCCGTTTGAGTATTTTCTTTTGAATTATCATGGTTTCTTTGGGTATATGTCAGCCAACCATACTATTTGGTGTTTGTTTGTTTGTTTGATTTTTTGTTTGTTTGCTTGTTCTTTTTTTTTGCAAACACATTAGGCCATGCATCTCTCCGTTTGCAGCAAACAGAGAGTCATATAAGCTGATTAACTTTGTATAGTGCTGAAAATCACCTATGTTTACCTGCTTCCCTCTCCCATCTTTAGGGTTTTAATGTCCTCCTTGCCTTCTTCTTGTTAATTCTCTGCAACTCTTTGCTCTTCTTGCATTTCCAATGATGGTTTTCTTATTTCAATTTCATTTTGCTACTTTTCTATTAAGGATAGAATTTTCAATCTTCGTTTAATGATAAGGTTCGAGCTGCTGAATTCTTTTATGTTTTGCCGGTCTATGAAATTTTCTAGATCTGCCGTTATCAGAAATGGCAGTCTTGTGGCATAGGCTACCCTAGAATGCAGATTTTTCTCATTCAGGTTTTGTTCTATGTCCTGGCACTCCTTCCTGTCCCGCAATATTTCTGTCGAGGTATAAGCTGAAACTCCTCTGGTCTTTCTGTTGTAAATAAGTTGCTTTCCTCTAGGTGCATTTAAAATCACTGGGTTGATTATGAAATTTGATGATTTGAATAATATAGCTGCTTGTAGGTGTATAGGGATTCCACATAATTTGGATGCTGTTTGCTCCTGGTTTCGTATAGATGATTGTTTCTTGGCTTTCAGCAAATTTCAGTCAGATTTTTCTCCAAATATCTTTTCAGAGTTTTTTTTTTTTATACCCAGCTTTTCCTTCTGAGACTCTTATGAATCCTAGTCTTTCATGCTTTGTCTTACCCCAGGATTCAACAGCAATATTTGCATTGGTTCACACTAGCTTTTCTGTGTCATCTTCTGATAGAGGGATTTCTGTTCCCCTTTGTTCACAGACATTCACGAGTCGCTCTGCATTATCTAGACTGCTCAGGACTGACTTTTAACCTGCTATTATCTTATACATTGAGTTTACTTATTTTATTTGGCTCATCTTAGAGGTTCTCTTCCCCTTTTCTGATATTCTGCCTTTTGTGATTCTGAGACACTGTTGTTCTTTATTGTTTCTGTCACCTCCGTTTTCAATAATTTCTCTAGTAATGTTTCAAAATCTAGTTGTTTGAAAGCTTTTTTTTTGGCCTTCAATCTCTTTGGAACTGAAATTGTTACTTCCTGTTTCTTTTACTATATCTTTATCTCTATTGGTCAAGTACTATCAGGTATCTAATGCAGACTTGTAAGGCTTGGTTAAGTGAAACTTTTAGTCTATTTGGTGTACCCAATCCCATGATATTTCCCTGAAGACAAATTTTCCTTGACATTGAAGCCATTTCGTCTTCCTGTGTGTGTCGTCTGGTATACCTCTATTTACTGGTGATAACTTTGTTGTGATGAACACACCATACGTACATCATTTAGAATAATCTCCTTTTATTATGCTTATGTCACTTTTCTGAAAGTGCACAGGACCCTTCCTCTTGTGGAAATGGAGCATCTAAATGTTTTCAGCTCTGTAGGCTGTTGTATGTCATTTTGGAGTGTTTTCAAAACAGAATATTGTTAGTGCACTTGTCCTTTCTAGTTCTATGGGAATGTCCCAATTTTACCAGTTCTTCCCAGAGCTTCTCTGTCTACAGAAAAACCTGTGGAAACATATCTAAGGATGTCATGCATCAGGGCCTGCTGCCATTATCCCACAGCCCCACCAAGTTGTCCTCGGTGCTGTACAATTTCAGTACTATCCAAAATGTAGCATCTGCATTTGGGAGGTAATGGTGAATGAAATGCTTCATCTTCTCATGCTGCGGACCTAGACAACTAATCTTTGTTCTCTCATCCTTGTGGCTTGGGACCACGAAGGCAAACAAAGCAATGTCCCGCATCCTCTGCCTCATACCAAAACTTAATCCCATTCCAGGCTAGGAAACTAGCTGATCCTAACACTTTGCAATCTGATTTCAACCCCAAGGACCCCTGGATCCCTCAGACCAGATGCATGATTTCTCTAATTGAGCCCCACTTGTGCTCTATTGGCAAAATGTCAAATTGTTCCCTTGGCCTGCAGATGCAGTGAATGTGGCCATAGGACATTTTGATAAACTCAACTTTGCACGCAGGGTGGTTGCTTTCACATTGGGGTCCAAGGTCAGTTTCCTCTCTTGGTAGGGCAAACCACAGTCCACAACACACTCCGGATCCCTGAGACACAGCGTGTGACATCATCCGTAGCCCTATACTTCATTTTCCACAGCCAATGCTAGCTCAAATTTGGCAGCTCGGATCTTGGTCTCAGAATCAATTGTGGGGATATTTTGTGCTGATTTCCTTGAGTTCTGTCAGCCAAGTATTTGCTGTGCACTCTTCTAACACTCAGCGCATCACTTTCAATCCCATGTGTCCTTTCCACTTGAGATTGTGTGTCCAAGTAAAACAGAGTTTCACCTTTGCTTCTCCATCACCAGACGTCAGGTACTGCACTGATTTCCATTCTCTATTTTGCCTTCTCCTCCTCCCAGGTTTTCTGAGGCCTCATACTCTCTTGGTACTAAGGGACCACTCTTCAGCATGTGTCCTGAACCAAGGGCTTCGTGAGTGGATGTTTATCTTGCTGTGTACATGGGAACGAGTGAGCATAGTTGGCACTGGTACCCTGCCAACTGGGCATCGAGAAATCAACACATTCCATATATAACTCACAGAAATGTGATTCTTGCTTATCTCTGTTTTCTATATAGCCATGGTGGGAGGATTTGTCTGAAGACTAGTTTTGACATTGTGTTAATACCTCAGTTGCAGTCTTTCAAAAGGTTAATAGAATTGATTTACATATTTTGGGATTTATATGAAAATGAAGTTAGATTTTGAAACATACTAAATCTAATTACAAGCCAGACTTGTGAAGTTCTTTTACAAATTTGTCAGGTCTAAGGGAAAAATAGACAGATAGAATGTACAGTAGCAGTCCAAAATGATGAAGGGGACAGGTCAAATCTTTACTGTTGATACCTACAACACCAACAGGAACCATGAAATAACTATTGGAACCATGAAATAACCCCCATCCTGGGTTTCCCTTCTGCATGTGCTGCACTTTCCTCCCAATGACACATACTGGCCAGTGTTGTCATTTCAAGGGGAAACATTTCTCTCTAGGGAAACCCAATTAAACTAAAACACCATATTTATATGTATTCTTGGTTCCAAAACTCCTAGAGGCATTATAGCTATGAGAAAACTGCTGCAGTTTTGCTCTGCTATTGAGAACCAGGTGCTCTTCTATCAACCATTGGAACAATCGGTTGATCATGTTGGGTAAAGCAGTTTAACCCAACAAATTATGCACCAACATGATATACTGCACCTGGGGCTTCAATGAAGTGAAAAGATGGTCCACATATCATGTGTCCATACATGTCTATGGCGACTTTTACAGTTCACTTCACTAACTGACTTATAACTGTTACCTATACTGTCTAGAAAAACTGAGGCCTAATATATATCAAGTTCAGTCAAAGATTCCCCTCACTTACCACACTCCCTTCACCCCAAGGTAGACGTAACCCCAGCATTTGCTGAAACTAGGCTAAGTTCATCATTTCTTTGTGTGAGCTATGTATTCTATTCCTATCTATTATAGCTGACAGTATTTGATCTTTGAGGATTTAAGTGTTGTGCACAAAGTGTGAAGTTGAAGGAACACTTTATGTAGGAGTGGCTTGCTTTTCTCCTACTGGCTTCATTGCAGCTCAAGTGCTGATCCTTTGAAATGGATGCCTGAGTGGAGGGGAGGAAAGAGCAATTTCTTGATATCTAGGCCCAACCCTGGGGAAAGCTTACCAGGGCCTCATGCTCTGTGGTCTGTGTGATTTTTAAATGCCCCTTGGGACGTGTGGATTCTCACAAACCCTTCCAAGAACATGAGCGGTTTTATCATCCCTGCCATTTCTTCTCTTTTAGACGTCAGGAATCTTGGACCACTTCTTGGAGCAGAGAATTGAGTACCTTCCTCAAGTAAACGTTGACCCTCCACAGGTTTCTGCTAGTATCAGTGAGGCTCAACATGACTCATGAAAGTCTTTCAAGCCTGGTATTCTCTAAAGAAGTCTCCATGCCAGTATTCTCCATTGTAGCAGAACAACTCTCATCAATGTGTTCACATCTCTCTTCAATCTGTGCAGCCAGGTTTTCTGCCAGCTTCTCTTCGAGTCTCCAATAAAGTCGACTTCTACAGCACTGGGCAAGTCTGAAAGTACCTCACAGCATCACCAGTGTGCTGATGATGGGCAGATCTTCCACAGTCTGTCCATTCAGTTTCTTGAAACTGACCCATGATCTCAGGCCATTGGGAAGCAGCAGTATCTCGAACTTACAAATCTTTCCGAAAATTAGACCTAAGCCAAGCTCCACAGAGGGTGGCAGTCCCTTCATGACACTGATCCACCCACAGAGCTCTGTCCAGTTAACTTGGATCCACCAGCCACAACAAGCCTGGTTGAACACACCAATATTCCATCTGGAAAGCAACCAGTAACTGCCATCCCCAATATTTGCTGCATCTTTCCAGTGTTGGGGGAGGGGCTGCATCAGACGAGAGATTCCTAAGATAAAAGTGATTCTCTCCAATAGCGTCCCATGGTCCTTTTTTTCCTACCCTCTTTCCTTTAGTTCAGAACTCTATACACAGTACAAAATAGGGAAGTGTGTTCATGTTAATTTTATGGTTCCACACATCTTTAACTTTTCTCACAGTTAAAAGTACAAAAAGACCCCACTATAGGAATCTTATTTTTGTGTAATAGCCTTTCACCCAGAATACATATCCGTCTGTTGCTTTTCGGCTGAAACACCCACACTCCCAGAAAATGGATCCATTTGATTCATGGGGGCTGAAATTCCTAGAAATTAATCCAATCACAATGTACACTTTACTGTCTGTCTCTTTTGCTCTTAGTGCAGTTTTGTAGAGCTACTTGTCTTTGTTAAAGGCATATGCCATTTATTCTCTAAATAGGGTCAAATAGGTCATTCATTCTTCCTATTGAAAGACTAGTAAATCTATATCATGGAATACGAATTGATTTTATTCAAAATAGGCATTTGGTTTAGGTCACGATGTCCTCTTATGAATGAATATTTTTGAATATTATTGCACGCATCTGTTTTCTGAATACAAGTTTGTTGAGTACATGCAAGCAGCAATACTGCATCGATGCGTGCTGAAAGCTCTTTGACATCCCTTTGAGTATTTTCTTTTGAATCATCATAGTTCTTTGGATATATATCATCCAACTGTACTGTTTTGGTGTTTGTTTGTTTGATTGTCTGTTTGCTTGTTCTTTGTTTTGCAAACACATTAGGCCATGCATCTCTCCGTTTGCTTCAAACAGAGGGTCATATAAGCTTATTCACTTAGTATAGTGCTGAAACTCACCAATGTTTTCCTGCTACCCTATCCCATCTTTAGGGTTTTGATGTCCTCCTTGCCTTCTTTTTGTTTATTCTCTGCAAGTCATAGCTCTTCTTGCATTTCCAATAACGGTTTTCTTATTTCCATTTCGTCTTGCTTCTTTTCTATTCAGGGTAGAAATCTCAATCTTTCTTTTAGGATAAGGTTAGAACTGCTGAATTGTTTTAAGTTTTGCTGGTCTGTGAATTTCTCTACTTCTGCCATTATTTTAAAGGGTGGTCTTGTGGCATAGGCTACGCTAGTTTGCAGCTTTTTCTCATTCAGGATTTGGTCTATTTCTTGGCACTCCTTCCTGTCCTTCAATATTTCTGTCGGGATATCAGCTGAAACCCCTCTGGAGGTTCTGTTGTGACTAAGTTGCTTTACTCTAGGTGTATTTAAAATCATTGGGTTGATCATGAACTTTGATGATTTCAATGATAATACAGCTGTTTGTAAGTCTATTGGGATTCCGCCTGCTTTGGAAGCTGTTTGCTTCCTGATTTCGTATAGATGATTGTTTCTTGGCTTTCAGCAAATTTCAGTCTGATATTTTTCGAATACATTTTCAGCCCTTTTTTTTGTTTTTTTCTTATTCTTTTATAATCTTTCTTTTTCATCTGGGAATCCTATATGTCCTAACCTTGCATTCTTTGTCTTTTCCCATGTTTCAACAGCAATGTTTGCATTGGTTTACGCTTGAATTTATATGTCATCTTTTTACTGACAGTTTTGTGTTCTCATGTCTTCTCAAACACTTTTAAGTCCCTCTTCATTATCTAGTCTGCCAATTCCTGTCTATAGCCATGCTATTATCTCATCCACTAAATTTTCTTTTTGTTTTTAACTGTTTATTGATTCATAATCATTTTACAATTTTGTTTCAAATTCCAGTGTAGAGCACCATTTTCCTCTTATGCATGTGTATATATACATTCACTGACATTTCTCTTATTTTTAGCCAACACAAAATCTTGTATATATTTCCCTGTGCTACACAGTACAGTCTTGAGTATATTTTCTACATTTTGATATCCCAGTCCTTTCCCACCCCCATTCCCCTTTGATCAGAAGTCTTTATTCTATGTCTATGAGTCTGTCTCTGTTATATATATATATATATATATATATATATATATATATATATATATATATATATATATATCCACATATAAGTGATCTCATATGGTATTTTTCTTTTTCTTTCTGGTTTAATCCGCTCAGAATTGTATTCTCCAGTAACATCCATGTTGCTTCAATTGGTATTATTTTGTCAGATTTTATGTCTGAATAGTTTTCCATTTTATAAATATACCACATCTGCTTTATCCAGTCATCTGTTGATGGACGTTTAGGCTCTTCCTGTGTCTTGGCTATTGTAAATAGTTCCGCTATGAACATTGGGGTGCAAGGGTCATTTTGAAGTAGGGTTCCTTCTGTATATATGCCCAAGTGTGGTACCCTGGGTCATATGTTGTCTAATCCTAATCTTTTTAGGAATCTCCATACTGTTTTCCACAGTGGCTTCACCAAACTGCATTCTCTCCAGCAGTGTAGGAGGGTTCCCTTTTATCCACAGCCTTTCCAGCATTTGTCATTTGTGAACTTTTGAATGATGGCCATTCCGACTTGTTTGGGGTGATACCTCATTTTAGTTTTGATTTGCATTTCTCTGATAATTTGTGATATTGAGCTTTTTTTCATGTGCCTATTGATCATTTGCATGCCTTCCTTGGAGAATTGCTTATTTGGGTCTCCTATCCATTTTGGATTGGGTTGTTTGTTTTTATTCTTATTAAATTGTGTGAGATGCTTATATATTCTGGAGATCAAGCATTTGTCAATTTCATTTGCAAAAATTTTTTCCCACTCACTAGGTTGTCATTTTGTTTTACTTATGGTTTCTTTTGCTGTGCAGAAGCTTGTAAATTTTATTAGGTCCCATTTGTTTATTCTTTCATTTATGTCTATTGCTTGGGTTGACTGTTCTAGGAGAATATTTTTGAGATGTATGTCAGATAATATTTTGCCTATATTTTCCTCTAGGAGGTTTATTGTATCATGTCATATGTTTAAGTCTTTGATTCATTTTGAGTTTATTTTTTTTGTATGATGTAAGGGAGTGTTCTAGCTTCATTGCTTTACATGCTGCTGTCCAGTTTTAACAACCCCATTTGCTGAAGAGACTCTCTTGATTCCACTGAATATTCTTGCCTCCTTTGTTGAAGATTAGTAGACCAAAATTTTGTGGGTTCATTTCAGGGCTCTCTATTCTGTTCCAATACTCCATATGTCTGTTTTTGTACCAATACCATACTATCTTGATTAGTGTAGCTCTGTAGTATTGTCTGAAGTCTCGGAGAGTTATTCCTCCAGCATCTTTTCTTTTTCTTCAGCAATGCTTTGGCAATTCTAGGTCTTTTGTGGTTCCATATAATTTCTTATTTGAATTTAATAGATGCAGAAAAAGCATTTGATAAAATTCAATGACAATTTATGATAAAAATTCTCACCAAAGTGGGCTTATAGGGAGCATATCTCAACATGATAAAAGCTATTTATGACAAACCTACAGCCAGCATAGAACTCAATTGTGAAATGCTGAAAACCTTCCTACTAAAATCTGGGAAAAGGCAAAGTTGTCCACTCTCCCCATTTCTATTCAACATAAACTTGGAAGGCCTAGCCACTGCACTCAGGCAAGGAAAAGAAATAAAAGAGATCCAAATTGGAAAAGAAGCAGAAGGAGATAAAGATCCCTGTGCTATACAGAAGAAATTTGTTTTTTTTCAATCCAGCTTTTATATATTGTGGCCCACATTTGCAAATCACAAACTCCCAAATTTATCCCTTCCCACTCGCTTTCCACCAGTAACCATAAGAATATTTACTTTGCTTGCAAGTCTGTTTCTACTTTGTAGATGAGTTCATTACTGTGTTCCTTTTCTTTCATTTCTTAGATTTCACATATAAGTGATACCATATATATTCTTTCTCTTTCTGGCTTCCTTCGCTTAAGAATGATGATCTCTATATCCATCCATGTTATGATATTATTCTTTTTTATGGCTGAATAGTATTCCATTGTATAAATATAACACCGCTTCTTTATAGTGTCATATGTCAATGGACATTTAGGTTGTTTCCACATCTTGGCTATTGTATATTGTGCTGCTATGGACATTGGGGTGCATATATCTTTTCAATTTAGAGTTCCCTCTTGATATATACCCAGGAGTGGGATTGCTAGATCATATGCTTGGTGCAGCCATTATGGAAACAGTATGGATATGTCTCAAAAAACTAAAAATAGACTTACCGCTTGATCCACTCCTGGGCATATTTATTTCTGAATGATCTGAGTATAATTTATAGAAATCGTGTCTGAAATTCAGTGACTATTTTTTAAGATATAGATTTTCTCTTATGCAATCACAATATATTTATCAAAATCAGGATACTTAATACTGATTCAGTGTTATTATGTATGCCACAGTTCATATTCAAATTGTACCAGCTGTTCTAATCATGTTCTTCTTAATAATTTTTTTTTTTGGTCCAACTGCAATCCAGGTATTTGTGGGAAGGATTTCAGTTTTTCACCATTGAGTATTGTGCTGGCTGTAGGTTTGTCAAAAATAGCTTTTATTAAACAAGGTTATGTAAATTTTATTATGATTTGTTCTACTTCTGTGAAATATGTCCTGGGTAAATTGATAAGGATCACCTTAAATCTGTAGATTGCCTTGGGCATATGACCATTTCAACAATATTGATTCTTCCAATCCAGAAGCATGGGATATCTTTCCATTTTTTTTAAGTCTTATTTAATTTCCTTCATCAGTGTTTTATAGTTTTCTGTGTAGAAGTCTTTCACTGCCTTGGTTAGATTTATTCCTAGGTATTTTATTACTTTGGAGGCTATTTTAAAGGGGATTGATTCTTTACATTCTTTTTCTGTTGATTCATCATTAGTGTAAAGAAATGAAATTTATTTTTGAATGCTAATCTTGTAACCTGCTACCTTGCTGAATTCTGTGATTATTTCTAGTAGTTTTTTGGTTTTCTATATATAA
The DNA here is from genome assembly GCF_036321535.1 of Camelus dromedarius. NCBI lineage: Eukaryota > Metazoa > Chordata > Mammalia > Artiodactyla > Camelidae > Camelus > Camelus dromedarius. Next base: position 89,787,390 of record NC_087441.1, on the reverse strand, counting down.
TATCATGTCATCTGCATATAGTGACAATTTTACCTCTTCTTTTCCAATTTGGATCCCTTTTATTTCTCTCTCTTGCCTGATTGCTGTGGCTAGGACTTTCAAGACTATGTTGAATAGGAGTGGTGATAGTGGGTAACCGTGTCTTGTTCCAGATTTTAGTGGGAAGATTTTGAGTTTTTCACCATTGAGTACTATGCTGGCTGTAGGATGTGTAGACGTAGTTTTGATTTAGCATTCCCTTTGTACAATTGCCCAGGAGTGGGATTGTTGCATCATAAGTTATTTGTATTTTTAGTCTTTTTAGGAATCTCCATACTGTTTTCCACAATGGCTGCACCAAACTGCATTGACACCAACAGTGTATTAGGGTGCCCTTTTCTCCACACCCCCTCCAGCATTTTTCATTTGTAGACTTTAGAATGATGGCCATTCTGACTAGTGTGAGATAATATCTCATTGTAGTTTTGATTTACATTTCTCTGATAATTAGTTATTTTAAGCATTTTTTCATGAGCCTATTGGGCATTTATATGTCTTCATTGGAGAATTGCTTGTTTAGGTCTTCTGCTCATTTTGGGATTGAGTTGTTTGTTTTTCTTATTAAGTCATATGAGCTGTTTATATATTCTGGAGACCAAGCCATTCAGTTTCATCTTTTGCAAATATTTTCTCCCATTCCAAAGTTTGCCGATTTGTTTTGTTTATGGTTTTCTTTGCTGTGCAAAAGCTTGTAAGTTTAATTATATTCCACTTGCTTAGTTTGGCTTTTATTTCTATTGTTTGTGTAGACTGCCCTAGTAGAACATTGTTGAGATGTATGTGAGATAATGTTTTGCCTATGATTACTTCTAGGAAGTTTATTGTGTCTTGTCTTATGTTTTAGTCTTTAATCCATTTTGCATTTATTTTTGTGTATGGTGTAAGGGAGTATTCTAACTTCATTGATTTACATGCTGCTCTCCAGTTTCTCCAACACCATTTGCTGAAAAGACTCTGTTTATTCCATTGTATGTTCTTGCCACCTTTGTTGAAGATTAATTGACCAAAATTTTCTGGGTTTATTTCTGGGCTTTCTATCCTGTTCCATTGATCCATATTTCTGTTTTTGTACTACTACTATGCTGTTTTGATTACTGTAACTTGTAGAATTTTCTGAAATCTGGGACGGTTATTTCTCCAGCCTTATTCTTTTTCTTCAGCTATGCTTTGGTAATTTTGTGTCTTTTGTGATTCCATATAAAATTTAAAATGATTTGTTCTATTTCTGTGCAGTATGTCCTAGTTAATTTAATACAGGTTGCATTAAATCTGTAAATTGCCTTGGGCAGTACGAGCATTTTAACAATATTTTTCTTCCAATCCAGGTGCATGGGATATCTTTCCATTTTCTCAGGTTTTCTTTAATCTCCTTAATCAAAGTTTCATTGTCCTTCATTTATAAAACTTTCACCTCCTTGATTAAATTTATTATTAGATATTTTATTTGGGTGCTATTTTAAAAGGGAATGTTTCTTTAAATTCTTTGCCTGATGATTCATTATTAGTATAAAGAAATGCAACCAATTCTTGTCCATTAACATTGTATCTGTTACCTTGCCAAATTCTTTTATTAGTTTTAGAAATTTTGTGTGAAACTTTCAAATTTTTCTGTATACAGTATCATGTCATCTGCATATAGTCACAATTTTACCTCTTCTTTTTCCTATTTGGATCCCTTTTATTTCTTTCTTCTTACCTGATTGCTGTGGCTAGGGATTCCAAGACTATATTGAATACAAGTGGTGAGAGTGACAACCTTGTCCTTTATGAAGATTACACTATATAGCACAGGAAAATATATACAAGATCTTATGGAAGCTCACAGCAAAAAACAATGTGACAATGAATATATGTATGTTCATGTACAACTGAAAAATTGTGCTCTAAACTGGAATGTGACACAACATTGTAAAATGACTATAACAATTTTAAAAAGTTTTAAAAAAGCTTTTATTATGTTGAGATGTGTTCCCTCTATAACCACTTTGGTAATGTGTTTTATCATAAATTATTGTTGAATTTTATCAAATTATTTTTATGCATCTATTGAGATGATTGTGTGTGTGTGTTTTTTTTTTCTTTCTCTTGTTGAGATGCATTACATTGATTGATTCATGTATGCTGCAGCATCCTTGTGTTCTTGGGATGAATCCAAATTGATCATGGTGTATGATCTCTTTTATGTGCTGTTGGACTCTGCTAATATTTTGTTGAGGAGTTTTGCATCTATGATCACCAGTGATATTAGTACATAATGTTGTTTTTTGGTAGTACCTTTGTTTTTGGTATCAGGCTAATGGTGGCTTCATAGAATGAGTTTGGGGGTACTCTCTCTTTTTCAGTCTACTGGAAGTGTTCAAGAAGGACTGTTATGAGTTCTCTGTATGTTTGGTCGAATTCCTCAGTGAAGCCTTCTGGTCCTGGACTTTTGTTTCTAGGTAAGCCTTTTATTTCTAATTCAATTCGATTTCTCCTGATTGGTTTGTTCAAGTGGTCAATTTCTTCTTCATTCAGTCTTGGTGGACTCTATGTTTCCAGAAACTTGTCCATTTCTCCTAGGTTATCCATTTTATTTCCTCATAGTTGTTCATAGTATTCTCATATGACATTTTGTATTTTGTGGTATTGTTTGTAATTTCTCCATTTTCCTCTCTTATTTTGTTTATTTCTGCTCCCTCTTTTCTCTTCTTCATGAGCTTGGCCAGAGATGTGTCAATTTTGTTTACTCTTTCAGAAAACCAGCTCTTGGTATATTGATTTTTTCTGTTGTTTTTTAATCTTTATTTATTTCCTCCGTGATCTTTCTTATTTTCTTTCTTCTGCTGACTTGCTTTTGTTTGCTCTTGGTTTTTCTGATTCTTTTAGCTAGTAGGTTAGAATGTTTATTTGAGATTGTTCTTCTTTTTTGAGGAAGTCCTGTATTACTATGAGCTTCCCTCCTAGGACTGCTTTTCCTGCAAAGCTTATATTCCCTGTGGTTATGACTAGTAAAACTTTAAATAGATGTTTTCCAAGAGCAGTTTTACATTCACATCAAAACTGAGAGGAAGGTACAGAGATTGCCCATATGCCCTGTCCCCATACTTGCACAACCTTCCCTATTAGGCCACTCTGGTGGGGACGTTTCTATCTGTTACTGTTGATGAACCAATAATGACACATCTTTATCACCTGAAGCTCATGGTTTTTTATTAAGTTTCACTCTTGGTGTGCATTCTATGGATTTGGACAAATGTGTAATGACATACATGCATTATTATAGTATCAAATGGTGTATTTTCACCAGCTTCAAAATTTTCATTGCTTGCTGATTCAGCTCTCCCATCCAAAATCCCTGGCAACCATCAGTCTTTTTACTGTCCATATGGTTTTGCCTTTTCTAAGATATCACATAGTTGAAATCATACAATATGTAGCCTTTTCCAATTGGCTTCTTTCACTTAGTAATAGCCATTCAAAAAAAAAAAAAGGCATTCAAATTTCTTCCGTGTCTTTTCATACCTTGATGGCTCATCTGTTTTTAGCATAGAATATTGTTCTGTTGTCCAGCTGTAGCACAGTTTGTTTACGCATTACCTAATGAAGAGCATCTTGGTTGCTTCCAAGATTTGGATATGATGGATAAAGCTGCTCTAAACATCTATATATAGTTTTTTTGTGTGGACATAAGTTTTCAACTCCTTCTGGTAAATACCAAGGAGTGCAACTGTTGGATTATACTGTGCATGAGTGTTTAGCTTTTTAAGAATATGCCAAACTGTCTTCCACAGATTCCCTACCATCTTGCATTCCCATCAGCAGTGAATAAGAAGTGCTATAGATCCACATCCTCACCAGGATTTGGTGTTGTCAGTGTCCTGAATTTCGGGTGTTCTAATAGGTTTGTTTCCATTTGCCTAATGACATATGATGTGGAACATTTTTTGATATGTTTATTTGCCATCTGTGTATTTTCTTTGTTGAGATGTCTGTTAATGACTTTTGGCTACATTTAATCAGGTATTTTTGTTTCACTGTTGAGTTTTAAGTGTTTTGTGTATATTGAAGATAACAGTCCTTTATCAGATGTGCCTTTTGAAAAGATTTTCTCCAAATGTCTTCTCTGTCATTCTCTTGACATTATCATTTCTCTGGCAAATTTTTAAATTCAGTTATACTTTTCAACTTCAGGTTTTCCATTCCTTTTTTTTTAAGTAAGTTCTTTCTTATTATTTTCTATTGGATGAGACATTTGCATATCTTCCTTTAAAATTTTAATCATGACTTTTTGTTCTTATAGGAGTTATAATGTCTAATATTATATTTTTAATATCTAATATCTGTGCTCAGATATTGAAAAATAGTATTCATTTGATTTGTACTTTTATTCTCCTTTAGTATGGAACAATTTTCAGCATTTCTTTTCTTTCATGATCTTATGATTTTTGAAGAACACATGTCATTAATTTTATACTGTCCATTTTATAGTTTTCTGATATTGCCTCATGACTAGTTCCATGTCATGTATTGTTAGCAGGAGCACAACAGGCATCAGTGATGCTATGTTCTTCCCAAAGTGTTACTTTAGATGGCACAAGATGTCAGTTTTTCCACTTATGGGTGATGCTAAGTTCATCACTGCATTAGGTGGTGTCTACTAGGTATCTTCCCTATAAAGTTCTTTTTTCCTTTCTGACTAAACAGTAACTTGAGATTATGTAAATATTCTGTTCTTCATCAAAATTTCACCCACTATTTTTAAGCATCTATTAATTTGAGATTATGTAAATATTCTGAGTTTATGTAAATATTCTGTTCTTTTTTTAATACTTATTCAATTTCATTTCTAGTGATTGGTTTGTTCTAGTGGTCAATTTCTTCTTGATTCAGTCATGTGGACTGTATGTTTCCAGAAACTTGTCCATTTCTTCAAGGTTATTCATTTATTTTCCATAAAGTTGTTCACAGTATTCTCATATGATATTTTGAATTTCTGTGGTATTGGTTGTAATTTCTCCATTTTCATTTCTTATTTTGATAATTTGTGCTCTGTCTTTTCTCTTCTTTGTGAGCTAAGCTTGAGGTTTGTCAATTTTATTTACTCTTTCAAAAAACCATCTCTTCGTTTGATTGACTTTTTCTTTTTTTTTAATCTCTATTTTATTTATTTCCTCCCTGATCTTTATTGTTTTCTTCCTTCTGCTGACTTTAGGTTTTGTTTGCTCTTCTTTTTCTAATTCTTTTAGTTGGTTGGTTAGGTTGCTTATTTCAGATTGTTTATCTTTTTTGAAGAAGGCCTTTATTGCAATGAACTTTCTTCTTAGGACTGCTTTTGCTGCATCCCATAGATTTTGTGTGGTTGTGATTTTTGTCATTTGTCTCAAAGTATTTTTTAATTTCTTCTTTGATTTTATCATTGACCCATTGGTTTCTTAGTATCATGTTGTTTAATCATCATGCTGTTGTTTTTTTCTCCTTTGTTTTGCTGTAGTTGATTTCTAGTTTCATGGCATTGTGTTCAGAAAAAAATGCTTAAAATAATTACTATCTTCTTAAAATTGTTGAGTCTTCTTTTGTGCCCAAGTGCATGGTCCATCCTAGAAAGTGTTCCATGTGCACTGGAAATAATGTATATTGTAATTTTGGGGGATGTAATACTCTGAAAATATCAACCAAGTCTAATTGTTCCATTGTATCATTTAGTTGCTGTGTTGCCTTTATCTTTCTGTCAGAAGAACCTGTCAAGTGATGTGAATGGGGTGTTATAATCTCCTACCATGATTGTGTTCCCATAGATTTCTCTCTTTATATTTGTTAGTATTCACTTTATGTATTTAGGTTCTCTTATGTTTTGTTCTTCTATGTTAACATGTATACTATCCTCATCTTGCATTTTGCCTTCAATCATTATATAGTGCCCTGTTTATCTTTATTTATGGCTTTAGTTTTTAAGTTATTTTGTCTGTAATCAGTATTGCTACTCCTACTTTGTTTTCTTTTTTTTCCATTTGCATGGAATATCATTTTCAATCCTCTCATTCTCACTCTATGTCTCTTCTTCTCCCTAAAGTTTGTCTCTTGTATACAGCATATGGTATGTTGTTGTTTTATTTTCCAATATACCACTCTGTCTTTTTATTGGAGCATTTAGTCCATTGACATTTACAGTAATCATTGTTAGACTTGTATTTATTGCCATTTTGAACTTGGTTTTGCAGTTGATTTGGTATTTCCTCTTTGTTTCTTTCTTTTTTCTTTTTGTGGTTTGATAATTTTCCTTGTATTATCTCTGTTTTATTTTGTGTGTGTCTCCATTGTAAGTTTTTGTCATGTGGTTACTCTGGTTTTTACATATACTAACCCATTACTATGTCTGTTTGTTTTAAACAGATAATGATATAAGTTCAAACCATCCTGCCAAAAAGAAAAAGAAAAAGATAAAAAGAAAAATACTCAATTTTCTTGCTTCCCTCTCCCATTCTTAATGATTTAGACATCTCTCTTACAATTTCATGTTTATCCTGTTGTTATTCATTGTAGTTATCACCTTTCCAATTACTTTTTTTTCCTTTCAGTAGAAAACTGGTCATCCTGATTATAATATGTCTTGGTGTGGTTATGTTTGGTTTCTTCTTGTTTTGGACCCTCTGTGCTTCCTGTACTTGGATATCTGATTGCTTCTTTAGGTTTGGGGAGTTTTCAGTTATTTTTTCTTTAAATGCCTTTTCAATCTCTTTTGCTCTTTCTTCTCCTTCTGGGACCCCAATTATGCATAGATTGACACACTTTATATTATACCATAGGTCACTTATATCGTTTACTTTGTTTTTTTCTCTCTCTCTGCTGTTCTGACTAGGTGATTTTGTTTTCCTGTCTTCTAAGTCACTTATTTCTTCCTCTGCATTATCTAGCCCACTAGCTCTCATTTCAATAAATGGGTTTTCCAATTTTATGTGGCTCTTTTTTATATTGTTAATTTCTTTTTTGACATATTCTCTGTTTCTATGCACAATTTGTTTTAGTTCCTTCACTACTGTGATCAGTCACTTTTTGAAATAATGATGTAGCAGACTATCAAAGTCTGTTTTATTGATTATTCTTTCAGGGAATTTCTCTTGTTCTTTTAATTGGGAGTGATTCTTTGCTTCTTTATCTTGCTTATCTTTCTTTGGCACTATGGATTATGAAGTATCAGTTATCTACTCTGGTCCTGAAAGGTTTTATTTATTCACTTATTTATCTGAAGTGGAAGCAGAAATAAAACTATGAAAAAGAAATGCAAAATAAAAACATTGAAAACAGTGTATAAACAATAACAGAAGAACAAAACAAATAAAAATCAAATTGAAATCAATTTTAAAAATTAATAAAAATATTTTAAAGAAAAATTTTAAGTTAATGAATAAAATATAAAAAAAATTAAAGTAAAAATTAAAGAAAATATGGATATATTTCTCTATAGACTGTGTGCCCTTATAATTTTGTTGAGAGTTCTTTCTTACTTACGGGTAGTTGCCAAGTCTTCCTTCATTCCCTTTTGCCTGTTATCATTTTGGTTGGGGTTGTGGCCAGCGTTCTGTTGGCAAGAGCATGCCCTGGCTATTTACTGGGCCCTCCTTTTTGTTCTGTTGTTGTCACTGACCCTATCCTCACCCTGCTGCCTGAATTCCACTCACTGGTTCTAGAGGCCCACCAGTCATGTCCCTGGATCAGGGAAAATGGCCTCACTAGCCCTTGCCCCTGCTCTGTGCCAAATCTCTGCTTCTTATTCATTTCTCTTAGAAGCATGAGTCCACAGAGGCACCTTTGCAGAAAGTTTCCCTCTGTCTGGGGCTGTAAACAAATCTCACTCTCACCTATGAGGTTGCCGAACCCTAGGTATAGCTTCAGGTTTCAACCCCACTTTCACTTGGGAGCTGCACACTGGAGAATATAGTGGTTGTCATTAAGCCCTGCCTCTCTTCTCCCAAGGATACAACAATAATGGTGCCATGGGTCTGCAGAGACAAATGCTACAGTGCCCCTCTCCCTAGGGCACACCTGCAGTGTTGCTTTGTGTGTGTGTGTGTGTGTGTGTGTGTGTGTGTGTGTGTGTGTATTTTATGAGGGACCCAGGCTTTTCTGATCTGTATATCCCCCTAGCTATGGCACATAGCTCACTGAAGTCCCCAAGCTTGCCTCTGTAGAGTTGGCCCATGTCCTTTTCCTGGCTCGGGCAGCCTGTCCTATCCCAACCCTGCTGGTTGATGTCTATGCCTGGGGATTACAGGGATCCTTTGTGCCCACTTAACTTAGTTCTGTCAGTCAAAGGCCATTCCATCCAGATCCAAACCTTGGAAGTTCCCCCTCCAACCCACTGACCTCTCCTTTGGAGTGAAGGAGACCTAGCAAATGAATGCTATTTCTCTTTTGTCACTCTCTCCCTGCAGGACCGGTTCCCCACTATTTTCCTTTCTCTTCCTTTTTTTTTTCTTTTCTCCTACTCAATTTGCAATGTATTTTGTCTTTTGAAGAAGGCAATGTTCTGTCAAAGTTCAGCAATTGTTCTGATTGGATGGGTGGGTTCATGGATATCAGTCTTGGTGTATTTGTGGGAGAGGGTGAGCTACAAGTGTCTTTCTACTCCATCATCTTTGCCCTTGTCCTCTGTTTATTTTCTATTTAGAGTAAACCTTTCATTATTTCCTTTAGCATAGGTTTAGTATTGCTGAATTCTTTTAGTTTTTGCTTGTCTGTGAAATTCTTTCTCTTTCTAGTCTAAAGTACAGCCTTACTGCATAAATTATCCTAGGTTGCAGCTTTCTCTCATTCAGAAATTTTAATATATATTGCCACTCCCTTCTGGCTGGCAGTGTTGGCGAAGAGAAACCAACAGATTGCCTTATGGGGTTTTCCTTATAACTAACAATTCATTTTTCTCTCGCTGCCTTTAGTATAATTTCTTTATCTTTAAATTTCACCATCTTAATTTTAATATGTCTTGTGTAGATCTATTTGGGTTCTTCTTCTTGAGTACTCTCTGTGCTTCCTGTACTTGGATATTTGATTGATTCTTTAGGTTTCGGATATTTTCAGACATGATTTCTTCAAATACCTTTTCAATCCCTTTTGCTTTTTCTTCTCCTTCTGTGACCCCTATTATGCATAGGTTGGAATGTAATATATTATCCCATAGATCCCTTATATTGCTTTCATTGTTTTTTTTTTCTTTTTTTCTCTTTCTTTTCTGTCTGCTGTTCTGATTGGGTGAATTCTCTTATCATGTCTTCTAAGTCACTTATTCATTCTTCTGCATTGTCTAGTCTGTTTTTGACACTCTATCTCTTGGCTCTTTTCATAGCCATTGAGTATTATGTTTTTAACTATCTCCTCTTTATAGTTTCAATTTCCTTTTTATAATGTTCTCTCTCTCTATTTTTAGTCTCTTTTATTTCTTTCAGTGCTTTCATCACTCCAGTTTTGAAGTCATGATCTAGTAGAGTATTGAGATGTATTTCATTGACTGTTCTTTCTGGGGATTTCTATTGTTCTTTTAATTGAGAATCATTCCCCTCCTTCTTCATTTTACTTATATCTCTCTGGCACTATGGATTATGAAGTATCAGTTATCTTCTCTGGCCTTCAAGGGATTTTTTTTTTTGAAGAGGATGTGTTCCTGTGTAGAATGTGCACACCTAATAATTTTTTTGCTATGTCTGTTTTTAGTATGGATGGTAGCCACGTCTTTCTTCTATGTGTGTTATCTGTTATCCTTTTGATTAGGGATGTGGCTGGTGTTGTGATGACCAGAGCCTTCTCTGGTTTTTTAGTGTGGTCTCCTTTTTGTTCTGTGGTTGTCACAGCTCTGTCAGGGACTGGGTCTGTTTCCCTTTTGTTGGGAGTGAGGCTTCCAGACCTGATTCTGAGCTCTGGTGCATAGTAGGTGGGGTTGGAGCAGTTTAAGTACTTTTTCTTGACTCTGCCCTTGTCCTAGCTTTAGTTACAGGAATGTCAGTGTCACACACTTGGTTGGTGATGCACTATCAGGTCAGTGACATCACCAGCAGCAAACACTGCACCTGCACTTGCCCTGATACACAAACTCTGCTCACCTGTCTTAGATGCCTACACCAGTAGGGCTTCCAGCACTCAGTGACTGCATTCATGCTACCAGATCAGCACCATGCCAAGTGCCAAATGCTGCCCCTTCAATCACCCCACTTTGCAAATTCTGCTCACTCTTCCCAGAGGCCCACAGGTCATGCTACTTGGTCAGAACTACTCTCAGTGCTGCATCCACTCAGGGTAGGTGGGCTCACAGAAAATGGCCACACCAGCACTCACCCTTACTCTGTGCCAGAACTCTAGTCCTTGCCCATTTGTCTTAGAGGTGTCGGTCCACAAAGACACCTGCATAGCAAAATGGTCCCCTTTGCTTGGTGTTGTAAACAAATTTCAGTCCTGCCTGTGAAGTTGTGGACCCTCTGGGTATGAATTCGTGTTTCAAATCCACCTCTGCCTGGGAGCTGAACACTAAGGGATATGGCGGTTGTGCTGGAGCCCTGCCTCTCTTCTAAGAACACATCAGCAATGGTGCCACAGGCCTGTGTAGACAAAGGCTATGGCCCAGCTGCATTGTGCTCCTCCCTACAATGCACACCAGCAGTATTGTTTTCTTTTTTTTTTAATTTTATGGAGAACTTAGGCTGCTCTGTTCTCTATATCTTCCCAGACATAGTTCATAGCATACTCCAGCCCCCTGAGATTGCCTCTGTGCAGTTGGCCCCAGTCCACCACGTGGCTCTGGCAGCCATCCCCAGCCTACCCCCTGCTGGTTTGTATCTAGGGCTGAGGTCACAGGGAAATTTAGTGTTCATTTTACTTATTGTTTTGTGGGTCAAGGGCTACTTTGCACAGATAGAAGACTTGGAGTCCTCTGTCCCCCCCAGTTTAAGAGTGTGAATCCTTATTTGTCACTCCCACACATCCCACGCTATTTTCCTTTTACTTTTTTCCTACCAGATTTGTGGTGAATTTTGTCTTTTGAAGAAGGTGATGTTCTGTCAATGTTCAGTAGGTGTTCAGAGTGAATGGGTGGGTCCTGGGGTGTTTCTCTTGGTGTATTTGTGGGAAAGGGTGAGGTACTAGTGTCTTTCTACTCCACCATCTTGGCTGCTCCTGACTCCTCTTTCTTAGATTTGATACTGAAATTACTAATAATTGGCCAGAATTCTCAAACAATGTTTCCATGATCTATTCAGACAAATATTGTATACCTGTCTGAAAATTAACATGACATTTCTTATATTTAAAAAAATTGACAGCACATTCTGCAGGGAAGAAGTAAATATAAGTGTAATCCTATGAATTTTCAATAAAAGGATGAACTAATGGAAAGTCTGGTAGCCATGTACAGTCAATATCAGTTATCTATGTTCTACCTTCCTTGATAATGCCTTTTTCTGTGGTACTAATTTCTTCTCTTCCCTCTACTGATCAAAACTTCTCCATTCGAAGGCATTGGTGGTATAGTGGTGAGAATAGCTGCCTTTCAAAACTTCTCCACTCTCCATTGTGAACAAAAATTAAAACTAAAATGTCTTAGCCAGACATCCAAAGTCAAACATAGTTTTATCTTAATTCCATTCCCCACAATCCATATAATTCTAGGAAATAAAGGTGAACATGTCAATCTAATGCTGGAAGACACTGCACTTCTTTTGACTGTCTATTGGTGGATGTCTAATATCAGTTTTAGATTTTTTTCCTCTTGGGCAAAATCTAATTTCCCAAAAGTAAATATTTAAGTATTTTCTCTGCTGGGTTTAAGTCTTACAAGTTATTTATTAATTATAGACTAGAATCATCCTTATATTATGAGATAATGAAATACAAAATACATTTCAAATTTCTTCTCCACTCACTCTCCTCTTTCTTTTAGAGAATAAAATTTATTGTTGAATTTTAATGCATAATTAAAATATATCTATATATTTATTTATATTTATTTATTGAAGTATAGTCAATTTACAATGTTATGTCAATTTCTGGTGTACAGGATAATGCTTCAGTCATACATTAACATACATATATTCTTTTTTATATTCCTTTTCACCATAAGTTACCATAAGATATTGAATATAGTTCTCTGTGCTATACAATATGGAATTGTTTTTTATATATTATATGTATATTATTATCTGCAAATCTCAAGCTCTCAATTTAGCCCTTCCCACTCTCTTCTCCCTCTGGAAACCATAAGTTTGTTTTCTATGTCTGTGAGTCTTTTTTTAATAATTTCATCTATTTTTTAGATACTACATATAAGTGATATCATATGGCATTTTTCTTTCTCTTTCTGAGTTCACTTAAAATGATATTTCCCAGGTCCATTCATGTTGCTTTAAATGGCATTATTTTATTATTTTTTTATGGATGTACATTATTCCATTGTATAAATACACAACTTCTTTATCCAGTCATCTGTCCTCTTGTTAATCTTACTGGAGAGGCCAAATCTTACTGGAGAGACCAATGCTCACTGCCTAGGTCACAAATGGAATAGTCAATTTGTTTTGGCTTGCTTTGAACTGAAAATTGTTGTGTTAGAGGATTTCATTTCCTATGAAGATGCCTTTTTCCACACAGTAATATTCCCACTGTTTAGTCATACCTTTCCTAAATCTCCCTACATGGACAGAAATGTCAAGCTTCACCATGAGAGACACAAGCTCGTAGACTTTATTCTTCCAGAATGATACAAGAGTTGGATGTAAGACTCAGGTTAGAATCAGTGCATTAAGTTGTTCAACAAATAAATTACACAGACTTAGTATATGCCAAACTCAGACACTGGCTGCAAGTGGATTCAGGGTATTCACAAACCAGAAAGCATCACTGAGTTTGAAGTCCAGAGGTTTTACTTGGGTTTTATAATTTATTAAATCATTGGACTCATGACTAATCTCCATCTCCAGCACCATCTACTCCCATCTTCCCAGAGTCCAGCATGTCCCTAATTTTCAACCCTCTAATTATGTGGCTGGTCTTTCTGGGATTAGTGCTCATGCTGAAGTTAACTTGGGGCCCACTTCCATGAGTCACCTCATTAGCATAATAGACGGTCTTCTCACTCAAGAAATTCCAAGAGTTTTGAAGTTCTGTGTCTGGTACCAGAAATAAAGGACAGATAATTTATTTATTATACCACTGATAATAACTCTAAAAATTTGGTATGCATGAGAACTACAAAGGAGATTGTTTAAAATTTTACCCTTTGTAGAACTGAATTGAGGCTCAGAACTTCCTAACTTTCAGGAACACATAAAGAATGCTACATTGCTGAGGAGTATGTAAATTGGTACAATCACCTGAGAAGCAAATACCTGTCAGTATCCACTTTAACCTGAACATACAGATAAACCTATTCCAGCAAATCTGCTTCTAGTTAAATACCTAATAAAAGTGGCCACTGTCAGGAAAAACTGAAATATTTTGAAACACACATTCAACCACACAAAAGATTACTTGGTGTCTGTCTAGCTCACCCTTTGAATATTTCATATTCAATGTTACTGAGCTATTTTCTAACTCTGTAGGTAGTAGGAAACATACAGTACTATAAATTATTATTTTTCTTTAGAAATGCTAATGTACTTAATCTTGTGGAATGCAACTGCTGGGTACCATTGCCTCAGTGTGCTGTTGTTTGCCTAGATTTCTTCTTTAAAGGAACCCTTCATCTCCTCTCTAATTCACCATTTCTAAGAGGGTCAACACATATTGGTGTGAAAGACAAGACTTATAAAATATGATAGCACATCTTAATTTGACCTTCAAGGCCTTTTACATTCTGGCCTCAAGCATCATTTCCAAATTCAACTTTTTATTTCCCTTTCTCAACTCATATTCCAAAGACTGTTACTGACACTTCAACCATCTTGCATGATGTCTTCATCCATTACCCAATTCCTTTCCCAGCATGCATGCTCACACACACAAACACACACAAACAGGATCACTTCCACCTGCCTTCCTTTCCTCTTTGAACTTTTTGAGCACTACTGTGAGCCACTCATTTAAATTTCAATTATTCATCATCTTACATATTTACCTTTGTGCATACCAATCTCTCCTTTTGCTTGGCAAGTTCTGAAGGCTTATCCTTCCTGTTATTAACTGATTTGTTATCTGGTCCTGGGGTGAAGTCTTTTATGCATATGAGTTGAAAGAGAAGCAGTCAAGGGAATGGTTGATGAAGAAGTATAAAAATTGCCATGTTGGAAAATCTAGGACAGCAAAAAGAAATAAACAAACAAAAATAATTGGTCATGCAGAGAAACTGTGAAACCAATGATCTTTATGCTTTAAGTCCAGGATTACCTCCCTGCCTAGTTCATTGGAATTCAAACCTAGGAATTTGCCCATGTGGTCCCACACCATCTCCACTTTCTGCTTCTGCTATTCATTCTTGTGGAATTGTCTGTATGACATCTGCCTTCAGCTTGTTTTTGTCTTCTGGTTTCTGCTCATGTCCCTTCATCCCAGTTCTTAGTGACTTGTCAGATGTCACTGAGATCACAGCCACGAAGTTCCTTATACCACGTCTGGTGCAAGGTAGGTGCTCAGTGAGGATTTTCCTTCTTCTTAAAGTAGCTCAGATTTGTTATTATGCTTCCTGTGGAAGTGAACAAAAGGCTTTTATTAAATTAGGAAATAAAAGCAACCTGTGTTGTTTCTTGATCAAAGATGTCAGCCTGAGGCAGAATTCCAAGTTAGATGCTTGGAGAGTCAGTAGGAGCACCACAGGACCCTCTCCCTCCTTGTCTCTCTAGAAGGACTCACTTGCTCATTGTCCTTTAGGGGCTTAAGGAGCAAGTCTGAACTCACAGCTCCTTGTTCACATCAGAGGCTTCCATCAACCACCATTGCCCTGACTCCACCCTCTCCTCCAGCAGCACCTGCTCAACTCCAGAGTAGAAACTGAGAGCAGTGTCTGTAGATCAGAGTCCAGACAGCTAGCTCTTCCTGCATAAAGTAGGGTGCCCCTGCACTGAGCTGTGTTGAAAGGCAGCAAGCATCCACTTTTTAGCAGGTAGGACTTCCCCCTTCTCCACTCTCTCACCCTTTGTGTCTCTTCCCCCTCTCCCTTTCCTCCCCTCCATCCTTCTCTAACACACACTTGAATGGATGATGCTGGCTTGCAGGTGTTAACTTAGTTCTTTTTTATAAGCCCAGTAGTTTATTTCAAAGTAGAGATTTTAAGCTTACTGAACAAAATCCCACTACAATTGACACTTATACAGACACTAGACTACTGTACAATTAAAAAAAGAAAAAAATCAAGAAGGGCCAAGGTGGTAGAGTAGAACAACACTCTTAGCTCACCCTCTCCCACAAATGCACCAAGACTGACATCCACTGAACCACCTATCCAATCAGAAAGTCTGATGAACTTTGACAGAACTTCACCTTCATCAAAAGACAAAACACGCCATTAATCTGGTAGGAGAAAAGGAAAATAAAAGGAAGAAAAAGGGAAATAGTGCAGTCTATTCCCATGGGGAGGGAGCAGCAAAGGTGGTATAGTGCTCATTTGTTGGGTCTCTCCCACTCCAATGAAGAGGTCAGCTGGATGGAGGGGGAACCTCCAAGGCTTGAAATTGTGTAGAATAGCCCTTGACTGACAGAACAAAGTTAAATGGGTAACAAGGGTCCTCATGACCCCCAAACTTAGACACTAACCAGCAGGTGTGGGATGAAACAGACTGCCTGAGCCTGATGGAGGACTTGGGCCAACTGTACAGAGGCAACCTCAGGAGATTTCAATGTGCTGTGTGCCATCACTGGGAAGGTATACAGAGCAGAACAACATGAGTCTCACATAAAATATAAAAAAAAGTCAAAGCAACACTGCTGGTTTGCCCTGGGGGGAGGGGTGCCATAGCTTTTGTCTTTGAAGACTTGTGGCATCATTTCTCATGCCTTTTCTGGAGAAGAGAGGTGGGACTCAGCCACACCCACCATATACTCTAATGTGCACCCAGGTGGAGGCAGGGTTGAAATCTCAATCCCTACCTAGGGGCTCTGCAACCTCATAGGGGGGACTCAGATTTGTTTACAGCCCCAGGAAAATAGGAAAGTTCTGCTGCAGTACCTCTGTGAACTAATGCTTCTAAGACAAATGAACAAGGAGCAGATTTCTGGCACAGAGCAGGGGTGATGGCTGGTATGACCATTTTATCCAAGTCCACCTAGAGAGCATGGAACTGAAGTGAAGTTGGGATGGGCAATGAAAGACAGAGTGACCCAACCACCCATCATGCACAAGTGCACCACCACAATGCAGCATTTGGAGGAGACATGACACATGGCACTAGGAGAAGCACACATCAGGGGCACAACTGGAGGGCCTCTGGAACCAGTGACTGGAGTTCATGTAGCAGGGTGAGAACAGGAGCAGCAACAACCACAAAATAAAAAGGAGATCTCATTTAATAGCCAGGGAAGACTCTTACTACCAGGTCACAGGCCAAATCCCCAACAAAAAGGATAACAGGCAAAAGACAGGAAGACATAGTAACCACCCATACATCAGAGCTATCGACAAAATTATTAAGAGCACATAGTGCCCATAAGAACACATCCACATATTTTCACTTTTTTCTTTTACTTTTTAAATTTTTACTTTTAAAAGATTTTTATGTTTCTATGTTTAACCCCTTTTAAAATTGGACATTAAAATATTTTAAATTATTTTTAGTTTGTCTCAATTTCATTTTTATTTCTCTTTGCTTTAATCTTCTATTATTGATTAGAATCTGTTCTCAAATTTTTTTTCTTTTTTAAGATTTTTAATTTCTCACAATTTGCTTTTTATCTCTTTGTTTTGTTCTCTTATTTATTATAATCAGTTTTCAGATATTATTTTCTAATTTTAAGGCTTTTAAAATTTGTCTCAACTCAATTTTTATTTCTCTTTGACTTGTTCTTTTATTGTTCATAATCTGTTTTCAAATCTTATTCTCTTCTTTTAAATTTACTTTTGAGCTTTATTTCTGCATCTGTTTTAGGTAAATAAGTAAAAAGAAAACCTTTAGAAACAGAAAAGATAACTGATGCTCCATAATCAATAGTGCAGGAGAGATATAAGTAAAATAAAGAAGTAGAGGAACAACACCCATTTAAAAGAGCAGGTAAAATCCCCTGAAAGAGAGATCAATGAAATAGACCTTGATAATCTATTAAATCATGATTTCAAAGAAGGAGAGATAAAAGTACTAAAGACACAAAAGGTGATTGTGTATAGAGGCAAAGACTATGTCAAATAGGAAATTGAAACTTTATAAAGAAGTGTGAATTAAAATAGGAAAACACATTTGCTGAGATAAGACCTGAGTTAAAAGTTGTAAAAAAAAAAAGTAGGCTACTTAATGCAGAGGAATTAATAAGTGGTTTAGAATATAGGACAACAGAAATCAACTAATCAGAACAGAAGAGAGGAAAACAAATAAAAACCAATGAAAGAACAAAATTGAATGAAAACAATTATCCTATGGGATTATATAAAACTTGCCAAAACCTATGCATAACAGGGGTCTCAGAAGGAGAAGAAAAAGCAAAAGGGATTGAAAAGGTATTTGAAGAAATCTTAATTAAGAACTTCTGAAACATAAAGAAGCAATCAGATATACCAATACAGGAAGTACGAAGGGACCAAAACAAGAAGAAACCAAACAGACACACACTGAGATATATTATAATCAGCATGGCCTGGGTTAAAGATAAAGAAATGATTCTAAAGGCATAAGGAGAAAAACAGAGTTAGCTACAAAGGAAACCTCATAAGGCTTTCAGCTGATTTCTCTACAGAAACACTACAAGCCAGAAGGTAGTGGCAAGATATATTCAAAGTCCTGAATGAGAAACAAACAAACAAAAAAGATTTAGCCTAGGATAATTTATCCAGCAAGTCTATTCTTTAGAATAGAAGGAGAAATAAATATCTTCACAGACAAGCAAAAATAAAAGAATTTAGCAACACTAAATCTATACTAAAAGAAATATTGAATGGTATACTCTAAATCAAAAAGAAGTAGGTTGCTTTTGAAAGGAGAAAACCATAATTGGAAAGGTGATAAATACCATGAATTACAACAGAATAAACATGGAATAGTAAAAGAAGACATCTAAATCATTCTCGGTAGGATGGGTTTGAGCTTATATTTCTATATGTTTAAAACAAACAGATACAGTAATGGGTTAATATAT
Organism: Camelus dromedarius; assembly: GCF_036321535.1. Lineage (NCBI taxonomy): Eukaryota > Metazoa > Chordata > Mammalia > Artiodactyla > Camelidae > Camelus > Camelus dromedarius. The sequence goes on along the minus strand of NC_087441.1, from coordinate 89,769,123 downwards.
GTACAAAATTGGGTAACCATAAGACAAAAACTTACAAGAGAGTCACAAATACTAAAAATTAACCAAGATAATAGGAAGGAAAACTTAAAAAAACACACACACACACACAATAAGAAAAAGAAAGGAACAAGGGAAAAAATGCCAAATCACCTGCAAAATTAAGTTCAAAATCCCAATAAACTAAAGTTTATCAGAAATTACTTTAAATTTCAATAGGTTAAATGCTCCAATGAAAAGACCTAGAATGACAGCCTGGATAATAAAACAAGAACCTACAATATGCCACATACAAGAGACCCACCTTTGGGAAAAGGACACAAATAGACTGTGAGTGAGAAAATTGAACAAGATATTACACACAAACAGAAATGAAAAGAAAGCAGGGGTAGCAATACTGATTTCACACATGAACTTTAAAACAAAGACCATAAAGAAAGATGAAGAACGATTTATGATTTAAGGAGCAATACTAGATGAAGATATTACATCCATTAACATAACTACACCCAATGTAGGAGCAACTAAATACATAAAGCAAATACTAACAGATATAAAAGGAGAAATTGCTGGGTATAAAATAATGGTAGGAAATTAAAACATCCTATTATCCTCACTGGAAGATCTTCCAGATGCAAATTTAATAACGCAACAGAAATTAAATGATACAATATACAAATTAGACATGGTTGGTATTTCAGAACATTACATCCGAAAAAAAAATACAATATACATTCTTCATAAGTGCACATGGAACATTTTCTAGGGTGGATCATGTACTTGGGCACAAAAGAAGACTCAACAATTTTAAGAAGATAGTAATTATTTTAAGCATTTTTTTCTGAACACAATGCATGAAACTAGAAATCAACTACAGAAAAACAAAGGAGAAAAAAACAACAGCATGATGATTAAACAACATGATACTAAGAAACCAATGGGTCAATGATAAAATCAAAGAAGAAATTAAAAACTACTTTGAGACAAATGACAAAAATCAAAACCACACAAAATCTATAGGACGCAGCAAAAGCATTCCTAAGAAGAAAGTTCATTGCAATAAAGGTCTTCCTCAAAAAAGATGAACACTCTGAAATAAACAACTAACCAACTAAAAGAATTAGAGAAAGAAGAGCAAACAAAACCTAAAGTCAGCAGAAGGAAGAAAACAATAAAGATCAAGGAGGAAATAAATAAAATAGAGATTTAAAAAACAATAGAAAAAGTCAATCAAACAAAGAGCTGTTGTTTTTTTTTTTGAAACAGTAAATAAAATTGACAAACCTCGAGCCTAGCTTACAAAGAAGAGAAAAGTCAGAGCACAATCAAAATACGAAAGGAAAAGAGAAATTACAACCAATACCACAGAAATTCAAAATATCATATGAGAATACTGTGAACAACTTTATGGAAAATACATGAATAACCTTGAAGAAACGGACAAGTTTCTGGAAACTTACAGTCCACGTGACTGAATCAAGAAGAAATTGACCACCAGAACAAACCAATCACTAGAAATGAAATTGAATAAGCATAAAAAAAAAAGAACTCCCAATGAACAAATGTCCAGGACTGCATGGCTTCCCTGGGGAATTCTATCATACATACAAAGAAGAACTCATACCGGCCTTTCTCAAAATCTTCCAGAAGATTGTAAAGGAGGGGGTACTCGGAAACTCATTCTATGAAGTCACCATCACCCTGATACCAAAACCAGACAAAGACACTACTAAAAAAGAAACTCACAGATCAATATCACTGAGGAAACATAGATACAAATATTCTCAACATAATATTAGCAAACAGAATCCAACAGCACATAGAAAAGATCATACACCATGATCAAGTCGGGTTTATCCCAGGACCACAAGGATGGTTCAACATACGCAAATCAATCAATAATATACCCCAACAACAAGAGAAAGGACAAAACCCACATGATCATCTTAATAGATGCAGAAAAAGCATTTGATAAGATTCAATGCCCATTATGATAAAAATCCTCACCAAAGTAGGTATAGAGGGGACATATCTCAACATAAGTAAAGCTGTTTATGAAAAACCTACAGCCAGCATAGAACTCAATGGTGAAAAGCTGAAAACCTTCCTACTAAAATCTGGCAAAAGGCAAGGTTCTCCACTCTCACCATTTTTATTCAACATAATCTTGGAAGTCCTAGCCACTGCAATCAGCAAAGAAAAAGAAATACAAGAGATCCAAATTGGAAAAGAAGCTAAAAAATCGTCACTATATGTAGATGACATGATAATATATATAGAAAACCCTAAAAGGCCCAGGCAAAAACTACACGAACTAATGAAAGAATTTGGCAAGGTACAAGGATACCAGATCACAAGATTAATGTACAAAAGGATACAAGATTAATGTACAAAAATCAGTTGCATTTCTTTACACTAATGATAAATCAACAGGAAAAAGAAATAAAGAAACAATCCCTTTTAAAATTACATCTAAAATAATTAAATATCTAGGAGTAAATCTAACCAAGGAAGCAGAAGACTTATACATGGAGAACTACAAGGAAATTAAAGGAGACTTTAAAAAATGGAAAGATATCCCATGCTCCTGGATTGGAAGAATTAGTATTCTTAAAATGGTCACATTTCCCAAGGCAATCTACAGATTTAATGCAATCCCTATCAAATTACTAAGGGCATATTTCACAGAAGTGGAACAAATTATTATAAAATTTATATGGAATCACAAAAGACCCAGAATTGCCAAAACATAACTGAAGGAAAAGAATGAGGCTGGAGGAACAACCCTCCCAGACTTCAGACCATACTACAGAGCTACATTAATCAAAACAGCATGGTATTGATACAAAACAGACATATGGATCAATGGAACAAAATTGCCCAGCAATGAACCCACAATGTTTTGGTCAATTAATCTTCAACAAAGTAGGCAAGAACATACAATGGATAAAAGACAGTCTCTTCAGCAAATGGTGTTGGGAAAATTGGACAGCAGCATGTAAATCAATGAAGTTAAAATACTCCCTCTCACCATACACAAAAATAAACTCAAAATGGATTAAAGACTTAAACAAAAGACAAGTCACAATAAACCTCTTAGAAGAAAACACAAGCAGAACATAATCTCACATACATCTCAGCAATGTTCCCCAGGGCAGTCTACCAAAGAAATAGATATAAAAGTAGAAATAAACAAATGGGACCTAATTAAACTTAAAAGCTTTTGCACAACAAAGGAAACCATAGGCAAAACAAAATGGCAACCTACGGATTAGGAGAAAATATGTGCAAAAGATGAAACTGACAATGCTTAATCTCCAGAATATATAAACATCTCATACGACTTAATAAGAAAAAGAAAAACAACCCAATCCAAAAAACGGGCAAAACACCTAAACAAGCAATTCTCCCATGAAGACATACAAATGGCCAAAGGCACATGAGAAAATGCTCAATACCTCTAATTATCAGAGAAATGCAAATTAAAACTGCAATGAGGCTTCACCTCACACCAGTCGGAATGACTATCATTCAAAAGTCTATAAATGACAAATGCTGGAAAGGGTTTTGTTGAAAAGGGGCCCCCCTACACTGTTGGTGGGAATGTTGTTTGGTGTAGCCATTGTGGAAAACAGTATGGAGATTCCTCAAAAGACCAAAAGTAGACTTAACATATGATGCAGTGTTCCCACTCCTGGGCATATATACAGAAGGATCCCTAATTCCAAAAGACACCTGCACCCTAATGTTCATAGCAGCACTATTTACAATAGCCAAGACATGGAAGCAACCTAAATGTTCATTGACAGATGACTGGATAAAGAAGTTGTGGTATATTTATACAATGGAATACAACTCGGCCATGAAAATTGAGAACATATTGCCATTTGTAGCCACGTGGATGTCCCTGGAGAATGTCATTCTAAGTGAATTAACCCAGAAAAAGAAATATACCACATAACACTTATATGTGGGCTCTAAAAAATAAGACAAATGAACTTATATGTAAAACAAAAACAGACCCACAGACATATAATACAAACTTGTGGTTGCCAGGGGAGAGGGGATTTTGAAAGGATAAACTGGGAATTTGAGATTTGCAGATACTGAGTGACATATACAAAATAGATAAACAAGTTTTACTGTATAGCACAGGGAATTATATTCAATATCTTGTGGTAGCCAATTTTTTAAAAAGAATATGAAAATTAATATATGTATATTTATGTATCACTGAAGAATTGTGCTGTGCACCAGAAATTGAGGCATTGTAAACTAACTATAACTCAATTTTAAAAAGTAAAAAAAAAAAAGTTGTCATTAAACTAGCAAAAATGCTCAGAGAGCACATACAGATGAACCCACTGTCACTGTCCAAATGAAATCACAGTGGGTTAGGAGGAAACTTGCATTGATTTTGAGAAAAACAGACAATGAGCCCAAACCAAATTTAATATTTTCCACTCTTCGTTTTTCCCTTTGGACTTCATTCTCATGGAAATCCAACATGGAAGGGAAGTGTTAGGGACTTCAGGCTAGCTGATGCTCACTCCATATTCTCTGATCAGCTATCTTAGCTGTGACAGGGGAGAGAGTGTCTCACTCCAAGTGGAAGAACACAGCACCAAGGCAGTGGGGGACCTCAAATACATCCACAGCACAAAGAAATCGTTTCTCAAAACGTTTTGAGATATATGTCTACCAATCAGCATCATCAAAATATTCACTTGTATGTACTGCTTATGAAGCCATCACTATGGTCTCTGAGGGTACTAGAATTACAAGAGTTTACAAGATCTGACAAATAACATAATGAGTTTTTCTTCTGTCTTTAAAATTTAAAGAAATCGAAAACATTATTTTGGTGGGCTAGCTGCCTCCATTGAGAAAAATTTAAAGAAGCACAGCTACAAATATAAATATCAAACCAAGCTCGGTCTCTGTACTGATCACTGGTCCCTGGCAGACGCAAGATGGAAATGTGTAGTTCAAGTTCTTGGCATGAATTACTTGCTATTAATTTGTCATTAACAGTAGATTCTGTCAAACTTAAATTTAATCATATTGATTTGTTTTCCAAAATAAAGACCTTTCACTTAAAAAATAAAAAAAACCATAAAAATCTTCAAAACCTAATAAAAACGGGCAACTTGCTATAGCCTGGTTTATATTAGACATTAGGAAGGTCTTCCATTGTCTTCTTATTTACACTTTCACGTGCAATAAAGAAAAATCAGGATGCAGTTTAATCTAGTTCTTTTAAAAGATCTCTGAAGCCACCATAGCAAGATAGATAGGTTGATTCGCACACTAGCTTCTCCAAAGTTCAGATGATTTTTACATGTGTCATTTATTCCAAATTTGGAAACACCCTGGAGGAAGGTAGGGATGAATGGTGGTAGGAGACACACTGTAACTATAGGAAGGACCTTACCTCTTCCCTGAATGTGTAGAAGAGCAGAGTGAGTCATGCTTGTGGGGAGTGGAGAGGAACCGAGTGCAGATTCCACTGTGGACCTGCTGAGGTTAGGGTTGGCGGGGTGCTGTTGATGAGCATGTGCTCCAAGGAAAGGTGGGGTCAGGGAGTCCAGAATCACTGGAAATGGTTTCCTAGGACATGTGTCTAGAACCAGATGGCCTGGAATGGAACTAGCATGAACAGAATTCCACAGTCCCACAAAGGTAGATTCCCAGGTCCATGAACAACCAGGACCACAGGTGTGGGGGAGATGAAGGTCACTGTCTGAGAAAGTGGCAACAGGCCATTAACAGCAGTGAGGGTGTATGTGTCAGGGCTGGGAGGTGGGGTTATTCTTAAATCTTAGTTCACATGTAGACTATAAGAGACTGGGTGTGGAGAAGCCAAAGTCAGGGTGAGGAAAAGTAGTGGGGTATTTTTGTAGAAGGACACACTGAGGCTTGGTGATGTGTTAAAAATGGGGGAGTACCACTGGTTTTCTGTTTGGGGAGGCTAAAACCGACAGCAGTGGAATGAGAGGTGGATTCGAGGAAAGAAAGGACATGGTGATGAAGTGAAGACACTTTTCTGGGGAGGTGAAGAGACTGGAACAGAAGTAAAATGTCTCTTTTCTCCAAAGTGATCCTCAAAGGCACAGAGAGTTCAGAAGTCTCCCATTCTGCTCCCATTACCAGTTGCTTTCAGGGACTCCATGAGGGATAGGGAAGCCATCTGCTTGATTATCACAGTAGAGAGCATCCTTGGTGAAGTGGAAAAACAAAAATTATATTTGAAATTATATTTTCTGAAGGCATCCATTTAAGAGGTTGCCATTGGGATTCTTTTTTGAGAAGACTTGGACTTACAAATAAGTGCAAAGTATCCATTGAGATCTGCCCTGTCCAAAGTGGCAGCTGCTAGGGGGGAGGATATAGCTATGTGATAGAACATGTGCTCAGCATGCACGAAGTCCTGGGTTCACTCCCCAGTACCTCCATTAAATATAAATCAATAAATACCTAATTACCCTCCCAAACAAGCAAAACAAAACAAACAAACAAAAAAAAAAAAAACAAAACAAAGCACAGAAAACAAAGTGGCAGCCGCTAGCCACATGTAACTATTGCTTGCTTGATACATAGCCAGCTGAAGTTGAGATGCACGGTACATGTAAAATAGACTCAGATTTTGAAGGTCTAGTATGAATAAAAGCATGTGAAATATCTCATATATTTTTCTGTTGATTATATGCAGCAATGATAATATTTGGGCTCTATTGGATTAAATATAAATATATTGCTAAAATCAATTCCTTTTTTTTTTTTTTACTTATTTAAAAAAGTTGGGGAGGCTTCTGGAAAATTTAAAACTGCATGAGTTGTTTGCATTATATTTGGACATCCCCTGAGTTAAATTACCAGAAACATACTTTTGCCAGTCCTGTTCATTTTATGAAGTTTTGTTTAATTATTAGAATTACGTTTTCATGCTGTAACCTATACCAGCCTTCTGTTTGAAATCAAGCAGTAAGGAGCTAGCATTTTTGGTTTTACTTTCTGAATTTGATGAATGACTGCATTACTGTTTTGTGTTTTCTTTTCCAAAATTTAATTGTGTGCTGGTTAATTCCAGGATGGTGATGTCTGAGTTTTTTGTACTTTGTTTTTTTTTTTTTCTTTCCCTTTTTAAAGGTAAAATTGCACCATCCTGGAAATAGTTATCTCAGGGAATTAGGAATTAATTTTTAAAACATTCACCTCTCAAAATTCCTTCACTGCGCCTGGCAGCTCACACCGTGACTGTATTGCTCTTTAGAGCTGCATTTTCAAAACATTTTATTGATGTATATTTGATTTACAATGTTGTGTTAGTTTCAGGTGTACAGCAGGGTGATTCAGTATATATATATATTTTTTTCTTTTTCAGATTCTTTTCCACTGTCGGTTATTACAAGAAATTGAATATAGTTCCTTGTGATATACAGTAGGTCCTTGTGCTTATCTATTTTATATATAATGGTGTGTATCTGTTAATATGGCCTCTTTTTGGATGCAAACAACATAGGTTGGGGCTCGGAGCCTTGAAAAAAGGACACTACTAAGGCCATCCGCCCAGGCTTTGGGGGCTTTCTGAGTTTGTCTGCCCCCCCCCAGGGGAAGGGAATGGCTCCTGTCATGGGATGTGATGGTGCTTGGGCATCAGGGCTCTTTCCTGTAGCCACGGCTGTGTGTCCTCATTGAGCAGGGCAGAAAAATTGATGCCTATGCTGAAGTGGACAGAGGGTTCTGTGGACAGTGTGTTCTCACAGTATTATCTTTTTCTGAGTGGCAGGGGATAATTATTTGACAACTTCTGTGTGACTGACAAGAAATGTGTGTGGTAGAATAGCCTTTCACATCTTACATCTTAAAGCAGTCATTTTCCCTCCCTTTTTGTTACAAAAGAATTTATGTTGTTGGGAAAACTACTCGTTAGGTGGACTTACCATAGTCACAGCCTTATGCCACTTTACCATATTTTCTTCTTGTGCTTTCCAGAACATTATAAAGCTGATAGAAAGAAAACAAGCATGAGGGAATACTCCTAAACTCATTCTATGAAGCCACCATCAGTCTGATACCAAAAACAGGCAAAGACACCACCAAGAAAGAGAATTAAAGACCAATATCACAGAAGAACATAGATGCAAAAAATCCTCAAGGAAATACTACCAAATAGAATGCAACAGCACATAAAAAAAGATCATACATTATGATTAATTTGGGTTCATCCCAGGGACACAAGTGTGGTTTAACACATACAAATCAAAGTAATAATTCACAACAACAAGAGAAAGGACTAAAGCCACATGATAATCTCCATAGATGCAGAAAACACACTTAATAAAATTCAACGGAGAACTATAAAACATTGATGAAGGAAATTAAAGAAGTTTCTAAAAAATGGAAAGATACCCCATGCTACTGGATTGGAAGAATCAATATTGTTGAAATGGTCATACTGCCCAAAGCAATCTACAGATTTAATGTGATCTCTATCAGATTACACAGGACTTTTTTTTTTTTTATAGAATTTGAACAAATAATCTTAAATTTATATGGAACCACAAAAGACCCAGAATTGCCAAAGCAATAATGAAGAAAAAGAATGAAGCTGGAGAAATAACCCTCCCAGACTTCAGACAACACTACAGAACTACAGTCATCAGAACAGAATGTTATTGACATAAACACAGGCTTATGGATCAATGGAACAGACTTGAAAGCCCAAAAATAAACCCACAGACCTACAGTCAATTAGTCTTTGACAAAGATAGGCAAGAAAATACAGTGATTAAAGACAGTCTCTTCAGCAAATGGTGTTGGGAACACCGGACAGCAGCATGTAAATCAATGAAGTTAGAACAACTCCCACACGCCATACACCAAAATAAACTCAAAATGGCTTAAAGAATTAAATATAAGTCAAGACACTGTAAATCTCCTAGAAGAAAACATAGGCAAAACATTCTCTGACATAAATCTTAGCAATGTCCTCATAGGGCAGTCTACCCAAGCAATAGAACACCTAGACACCTCTTCATTCCACGATTCCACAGTGTTCAAAACAGTAATTCACTTGTGCAGCTGGGTAATAAGCCACAGCTGCCAGACCACTGGGCTTTTCTAGATTTCTTGTAATGTCAAAGAAATCCAGAAAAGTCATTTGCTATTTGAAGAAATCTTTGGTATCTCATTTTACAGTTAAAATTTTTTATTCCATTTTTCTAAAATTCAAAACTTCTGATTATATTAATGCATAATCATACAGACACACTTGTCAGGTGTACACACTACACTTTTTTCTTATCATTATAAACAAAGTTCAATTAATCAAGAAGTTACAATGAATTACAAATTATGTCCTAGGACATGAAGCAGATACAAAACATGTGAAAAAGAGCAATCTTTATGATAGTTTGGAATCTAGCTGGAGACATAAGTACTATGTTGTGCCATCAATTACTTGGTTTTGTGTTATATTCCAGATATATAAAGGAAGTACCAAGAGAAGAAATCTTGTGTGACTTGAAACATGACATAGCTTTGCACCTGAAGGACACTCAGTAAATACTAAATGAGGGAACAAATGAATGAACAAGAAAAACCAGCATAGCTGTGCAGATACATAGGCTTGAGCAGGGTTTTCAACAACCAGCAACACAAAATCTGCTCCTCGCCAAAGAAAAGCCCTCAAGTCTAAATACACACCTGAAATATTTCATTGAGTCTAAAGGCATATATCTGTTTTCATGTCTCAGCTTGTCAGAAATTGATGAGATGCCATAATTTAAAGAGTAGCATTTTTTCTTTCTAATAGTTAAAATAAATGTGTATCTCAAGCATCTTAAATTTGATCAAACATATTGATTGACTCTAAACAAATGTTATTGTATGTAATATGATTTCAAAATTAATCACTTAATACATGTAAATTTATATACCTTATTATAACTTTTATTATACATAACAGCTCAAAAACTTAACGAAAGCCAATGAAAAATTGTGATGTCAAATCCTGTGAGCTCTAATTCTTAAAGTTTCAAAACATAAAACAACAAAATTATAACCACTACTAACTCATACAGCATATCTTAAAATCTAGAGCATGCAGAATCTGCAATGTTACTGCAAATGGTGCTGTGAGGTAAATAACTGCAGATACTGTAAACAAACCTGTTATAGAAATACGGAAGATATTCTTCCCATTTTACACTAAAAGGTGGAAAGCTGGGGAAAAGAAAATAATTTTTGTTGCTATAATTTTATCTATAAATAAAAGAATAAAATACTAACCATCTTAACATGTAGAAGTTTTACTGAAAAAGAAATAGAAAGGTGTTAACTTCATATTAATGAATTTCATATTCATTTATAAATTACTCTAAAGGAAAACTCACACTATCAACATAATGCAGTAACATAAAACAAGCAACCTGCTATATTTTATTTTGACTGGGGGAGATGCCATTTTTTTTTAAAAAGGAAGCAACGAATTTGTCAATGTCTGACTATTATCAGGCAGCTAGGGAAACATTTTATAGTCTACTGGAAAAGTGCAAATAGGCATGAATTAAACTGCTGACACAACCTTAGTACAGCATCCTAGTCTAATTAGTATAGGAAGTTACGTCAAGGAAAGAGCTTCCCTTCCAATTTTTTTTTAATCATTATCAGCCTCAATATCTGAATAGAAAAGGATATGAACTAGTGAAACATTAATCAATTAAGGGAAGAATAAACCTTAAATTTGTAGGAGAATCTGCATTTATCTATGCACCTACAGGTATGTATGTCTGTATAGGAATTTCTCATAAGAATTACATAGTGAATCTGACTTTTGCTATGTACAGGGGTAACTAGTCACTTAGTATTTTTAGCCTTAAGATTCATCACTAGAAAATGAAATAGCACTTGTTGAGTTTCTGCAATATGCCAATCACTGTGCTAGATGTTTTATGTAAATTATCTCAATCTCCAAAAGAATCCTACCAGATAATTAGAATTTACTTCACATAACCAAAACTCAGTCACCTAAATTTGATTCTATTGGCCAAGTCAGCCAAACTCCAAAGCCCTTTTCCTTTACTACATGGTACTATGTATATATAAACATGAATGTGCACAAATACATTCCACTACATGAATCATGACATAGCAATGGGACAGCTAGAGACTACTGTCTAATTTTTTCTACATAACACACTTCTGCAGGGAGAATTAGTTCAATCATTCATCATTAAGTGATGAGGTCAGTATAATGTGAGTCACATTGGTCCAGAAAGAATTATTTCCAGCAGAGTAATGTTTTAAACCCGTGAGGGAAGAGCTTTCTCACAGAGTCTTAGCAATATATGATGACCTTAAGGAAAACACATGACCATCCTTTGGAAGAGGGTGGACAGAGGCCAGTTAATGGCTTCAAGAACTGCTAGGATTTCTACAATGTTATACTATCTGGCTGAGCTGTGAATACAAATAAGCCATGAAAATATTTTCACATGTTTACTTAAAAGAAAAATAAGAGGGGAGTATCTAAAGAAGAAAGTCTACATCCTGGATCAGAATTTTTAATTTTGACAATTTATCTTTAACAGAATTGAATGCCCTCATGGAACTACATTTCAAAGAAGACTAACTGATATTGGGTGCAAATGTTCAGCTATACTAGAATTTTATGAGAACTGTTACCAGTTTTGCTAGTACAGAGATTACAAGGCTGCAGAGTTCTGAGTTGCTTGTCAATATTTTTAGGGTATAATTTTGCAGAACTTTAATTTTTTTTCCTGAGACACATATATTGCTTTACAAGAGAACTGCCTGTATTATGGTATTGAAGAAAACCTAGTTTCACCACCAGCTTTATTCAGACCTAGTCTAAGTTCTTCAGTATTTGCTGTTACAGAGTAAAACCAATCTACACTGAGAGGTTAAATAAACTTTATTGCTGCTAAACACTTAAGAATTACTTTGTCAAACCAAATAATTGCCCATTTTTATTTTTACTTTAAGAAATAAAAAGAGTTGGAGTGAAATATTTGAAATAAAAATAGAAGATAACGTTTTAAAATACAGATTATATTAACAGAAGTAGAATATATGATCTCAAAATTATGCTAAATTAAATGTAAATTCTAATATATACTATGTATTAAAAATATTTTGAGTCACTTAAAAAAATTTTAATTCCGCAAGGAAGATGACATTCATTACAATAATAATATAGGTTTTTTTCCTTAGAATTAGTCTACAGACAGTATACTTGAGATTATTTTCCTTATGAAAATGTCAAATTATTAAGGAGAAAACAATATTTACCAATACTGGTCACAGAAAATACACATTACTAAGTTGGCTTCTTCATTTAAATCTCTCTCTGTAACGTGTCTAAGACATCACTAATACTTTAAGAATGTCAAACCCTAATCAAATTTTAACTCTGGTAAAGTAAGTTACTAAAAGTTATCAATATTGAAAGTTATTAAATTTCCACTGTGATAAAACAAAATAAGAATCAAAATTGAACAGTCCTACATAAAATAAAATGTTTATTTAACAACTAGAGCTTACACTGCTCAGTAAGTGTTTTACTCTCCTCATCGAGATAATTGAAGATTTCAGAGCTAGGCTTCTGTCAATTTGCTACCTCTCAATCTAGAAGGCTTTTGTTTCTTGATTCCTCTTTCCTTCCTTCCTGTCTGTGAAGAAAAGGGTGATCCCTATCATTCCCAAGACTGATATCAGTCCTTTTGATTTTGTCTACCCCATATCTCCTCCAGAAACTTGTTCTTTTAATCATCTCCCTCCTGCTTAAAAGTTCAATTGCTTTAATCTCATTTGTCTCTCTTTCCATGAACATTATTCTTCCTAAGTTAAAGAGATAATGTTGTTCCATGAAACTTGCCTGTGTTTTGTGTATTCAGATACCCTGCTGTAAAATGTACCTCTTACTATGACTCACAGTTAAAAAAAAAAAGCTTGAAAGTTACTAAACTAATCTTGTGCCTTCATTTCATAGATGTGAACATTGAACCCACAGATCTGATCTATCAAAATTCACTCACTCAGTAATAGAATCCTTGGCCTTTCAATTCTCTCTATGGACAGAGCTTTTTTTTACTTTTCAAACTATGTCATGACATGGTGTCATTTAGTGACGACCACTTGTCATTATCTTAATGTTACCTGTCAATAGATGCTTTATGTTAATATTAACTGAAAACTCAAGTTACTGTTTCCAAGCAAGGTCAGAATTCTGGACCAAAACTATTAACATCTCCATTTTGTTCATGTGCATCTCTTTTATTGTAGGTCCATGAAGTGCCTTTTTATTTCAGTCACTTTTTCCCTTTCTAGGTCATACCTCAGATAATGCTGTCTGCCTTGGAGATCAGACTCCATCCTATCTTGGGTGTTTGACTGTAGAGGAGAAGGCAAATGTGTGTATTTTCCCAGTTTTCTAGGATGCTCTTTGTCCTGTGAGGTGACATATTGGAGATACTTTACAAAAATATGCGCTGTTGGGAAAGTAACAGGACTTGCCTTACCCTGTGTGCAGGCTGGAAATGAAGGTCAGTGGTGGGCTTGGCAGTGGCAGCCGCATAGTCTTACTGAGCCGTCCTCCAGCAGGGGGCAGCACTTCCCTTACTGCTAGTGGAAGGGAGGGAGAGAGTGTGTGTGTATGTCTCTGTGGCCTTCCAGTACCTTTGCAATAACTGTAGTATGTGCTTTACTATGTTAAAGAGCTCCTCCCTTCACTCTTGAAATAATTTGATTTCTTTGAAGTTGATTTTTGAATAAAGATTTACAGAATTAAATTAGTTGCATTCAAAGAAGTTTAAAAACCCTATCTTTAGTAACAACTTTACCATGATTTGTCTTCATGTTTATTTAAGGACCATTTAACATTGTGTTTGTAATAGAAGAAAAAACATTTTAACTTTCAAAAATAAATTTATTATTTTCTAATTATGCATTTATTACATTTATTTTGAAGTAAAACCTGTAATCTTTAATCACTTTGAATAATCACTGTTAACATTTTTCTATGTGCAATTTTTAATGTATAAATAAATTTTTTTAAATATACAGTTAGACTGAAGCAATATGCTGTATACCAGAAATTGTCACAACATTGTAAACTAACTTTATTTCAATTAAAAAGAAATCTCCTAGAAGAAAACATAGGCAAACATTCTCTGAAATAAATCTTAGCAATGTTCTCCTAGGGCAGTAAACCCAGGCAATAGAAATAAAAGCAAAAATAAACAAATGAGACCTAATTGAACTTATAATCTTTGCACAGAAAAGAAAACAATACACAAAACAAAACGACAACATATAGAGTGGGAGATAATATTTGCAAATGATGAAACTGACAACTGCTTAATTCCCAGAATATTAAAAAAATTAGCTGATACATTATAACAACAAAAAAAAGTCCTATCCAAAAATGGGCAGAAGACCTAAACAAGTAATTATCCCATGAAGACAAACAAATGGCCAATAGGCACATGAAAAAATACTCAGTATCGCTAATTATCAGAGAAATGCAAATTAAAACTACAATGAGATATCACCTCACCAGTCAGAATGGTCATCACCCAAAAGTCCACAAATGATAAATGCTGGAGAGAGTGTGGAATAAAGAGAACCCTCCTAGAGTGCTGGTGGGAATGTAGCTTGTTGCAGCTATTATGAAAAGCAGTATGGAGATTCCTTAAAAAACTAAAAACAGACCTAACATATGATCCAGCAATACCACTCCTGGACATACATCTGGAGGGAACTCTAATTCAAAAAGTCACATGAACCCCAATGTTCATAGCAGCACTATTTACTATAACAACCTAAAATGTCCATCAAAAGATAACTGGATAAACAAGCTGTGGTATATTTATATAATGAAACACTACTCAGCCCTATAAAAGAATAAAATAATATCATTTGCAGCAACATGGATGGACTTGGAGATCATCAGTCTAAGTAAAGGCAGTCAGACTGAGAAAGAAAAATACCATATAATATCACTCATATGTGGAATCTAAAAAAAGAAAGAAGACATTGATGAACTCATCTACAAGACAGAAAGAGACTTGCAGACATAGTAAACAATCTTATGGATACTGGGGGAAAGGGGATGGGGAGGGATAAATTGATAGTTTGAGATATGCAAACATTAACTACTATATATAAAAATAGATTAAAAAACACATTTCTTCTGTATAGCACAGGGAAATATACTCAATATCTTGTAGTAATCTATAATAAAAAATGTGAAAATGAATATATTTGTGTATATGTATGACTGAAACATTATGCTGATCACTAGAAATTGACAAATTGTAACAGTATAATTTTAGAAAAGCTTAATTGACCAAAAAAAAAGTCAAGAAGAAGAAAAAATATATATATATATGTATATTCAGCTAGATTCTTAGTCGTATCACTTACCGTGTAATGGGAATGATTTTTTTCCCTCTGCCACCTTCTTACAGGTTGATGCGTTGGGAGTCTCCCTGGGCCTCTCCATCACCTCTCAGTGTGGAGACTGTCCACAGTTCCTGCAAGAACTTTGGTGTTCTTGTGGCTTTAGTTACTGTCTCTATGTTGGGATCCAAATCTGCATCTCTAGTCCCTAAGGCTTTTTTATATTCTTCTAACTACCTGCCAGAAATTTTCAACTGGATGTTTTATAGGCACCTCTTCATGTAAATCTTTACTCTCCCCTGGGGCTCTTAGCATGACCTACAAACTTTTTGCAATCACTTTGGTGTATTTCTCTCCTGTCGCCTTACTGTTCTACTTAGTTCTCTCCCACCCCTTCTGGGCTGGTTTCCTAGCTTCTTAGCATCTCCTTCCTTCAACTTGGCCTGGCTACTCAGACATCAGGTTTCAGAGCCTGATCTCTGGGAAATGTTTTTGAACTCCTCTTTG
Organism: Camelus dromedarius; assembly: GCF_036321535.1. Classification (NCBI taxonomy): domain Eukaryota; kingdom Metazoa; phylum Chordata; class Mammalia; order Artiodactyla; family Camelidae; genus Camelus; species Camelus dromedarius. The sequence goes on along the minus strand of NC_087441.1, from coordinate 89,753,193 downwards.
ACCTCCTTAAGACTGGGTCAAGTGCTTCAATGTACCCTCTGATACCTTTTTCCACCATAGCATTTGTCACTTCATATAGTATTATTGTTGCCTGTTTACTAGACATAAACTTCTTATTCACAATTTCCTAACACGTAGTCTGGGGCCTGGCACTTAATAGAGACGTAATAAAAATTGTTTGGATAAGTGAGCAGTCTTATGAAGTGTCCCCAGTCTAATTAGCTATAATTAGTCTTCTACATTATTTTTAATGTCTTTGATGTTATTGGCATTTAATAGCACTAAGGTTCACCCAGTGTTTGGGCATTTTCCTTTCTTTTTTTCTTTTGAGTACAGCACGAATGGGTTTTCATAGTTCAGTGTTCAGAAGAAGCCTCCCCTTTACTTTCTCATGGGAGACTCAGCTGAGCTTAACACGCCTGGGTGGTGCACCTGATTAGGATAACAGAACCAGAGCTATTACCCAGCTCTGCTGTGTCTGGCTTTATTGCCCTATTCAGCTGCTTATACGGCTCTTACGAGAACTTCATTGAGGCTTCTGATTATTTCTTTAACTTACCTGCCCTCAGACTCAGTGGAGGTTAATTTAACAGTCTCACCCTCTCCCTACACGGTGCTGTTAGCTAATAATATGTTTGGAAAGAGTTCTCTAACCTAACAGCCTCCCCATACCTGTTTAAACTTTGTTGTTGAGACATTTGTGGAGCTGGCTCTTATTTACGATTTCCTCTTAGTATTTTGCTAATACCATGGTAAGGAATTGGCCCTTGTGTACAGAATGAGGTACTTTTCTTTTGGTGGTTTCTGACCGGCTGGCAGTATCTGGCCCATAAAAAGCAGCCCTTACCCCCACTCCACACTTCTCTAGCCATTCCTTTCCTGGTTCTCTTGTTTCCTGAATATGTATTTCCCAGGTGGTCTTTTGGGCCTTGTCTTCTCTTCATCTTCATCTTAAAACAATTGCAAAGATTATTGACAAATTTTACTTCTTGGTTATCATCTCAGATTGCAGTTGCTTCTTGCATATCCCATAAACCTGAGAGTGAGGCTTAGATAACTCAGGTACCTTATACGTCAACTGATTAAGCGAGGCTCTTTCCCCTTCCTTCACTGAAGTTCTGAGTTGCTCCTGTATTTGTAGTTTTTGAAGACTGTCACTATCACTGCCGTCAACTGGGCTCTGAACCTGGCCAGATCATGCCAGTTCTATTTCCCGTAACACCTCCTGAATCTCTCTATGATGCACACCCTACCACGGTCAGCTCAGGAATGAATTTTCTCTGACCTGCTCACCACTCTTCCATCTGGCCTCATCCTCCAATGCCTTGTGAAGGTGCACATTCACAGGGAGCCTCGGGTGCTTGTCTTTCCTAGCTCTGCAATGCTAACCACCTGTTGCAAATTGCATAGCCCTTAACATTCCTATCAGTTCTGCCCCTCTTTATCAGGACCTGGCAGTGCCTTTCCATGTGAATTCTCTGATTGTAAAACTTAAGCACCAGATGAAGATTTTTTGTAACTTTCTTTCAAAATTGTTCCAAGTTTAAATAGACCCTTGGCTTTCAGCTTTTATCTGCTGTTTAAAAGCAGTGCAGTGTTTTTTGACAGGGGACCATGGGCTCTTAAATACTGGCGCCCCTCTAGAAAGATCCAAGAATCATTTGGAATTGTTATGACCTTGTTGACAGTCTTAAGTGAGTAGGCCATGGGACCAAGGTCAAAGTTCACAATAACTTGCATGTGTGTGAGGTGGGAAGTAAATATATGCCTGTGCCAATAGCATGAGAAAGTATTATGAACAATACGCATGCGCGGGCATAATAAAAGGACAAGTGCATACGCCCGAGGACGCGCTTCACCCGATTGTAATGCAATAAGCTGCTGTTTTGCTCCATGTCAGCTCCTCACGCATTATGTCAGCTCCTTGTGCATTTTTTTCCAGTTGGGAATCTCACCTCCTCGCATCCCCTCTCCAGCCTCCCACGGCTGACAAACCTAAACCAGTATATTTCATTATTTCTAAGGCTGTAGTTTTGCACATGCTACTTCCCTGTACCCCAAAACTATTTGGATTCCCACTGCTTTCAGAATGTTTACGTAAGTTCCAGGTAGCCTGGCATTCTGAGTGTATTACATATTGGCTTAGAACTACGTTTCCAACCTCATAACCTGCTATTTTACACCATATTCCTGGTATACCTCCTGTCACAGCCAGATATGTGTATCTGAGGCCCGCTGGTCTGGGGTGCCCTGTTCATTCCCTCCCCCACACCCTTCATCCTCTACGTCATAAACTCTTCAGTTCCAGCTCCATCCTAAGCCTTCTCTGGCATGCCCAGATGAAAATAATACCACACTTATCACCTCTAACACCTAAAACTTTGTACAATGGAATGATAGTTTTTTTTCTCTGCACTGCTCCTACTCACTGGATGTTCTCACAGCAGGACTTTATATCCCTACAGCATCTAGCACATAATAAGCACTTGCTATTTTTTTGATGAAAAAATTGTCACTTAATCAGTTGCCACCTGTGATCCACCTGTTTGTAAGTTGAGAGTACTGTGGATTCATTGGTTTAGCTCCACACTATGAAAGTCTTCTTTGTGGAAAAACTTGTTCATAAAGGTGTAATTTCCCTTAGCTCACCATGATTCTGTTCCTCTAAACTTCTAACTCATTTTGAAGTTTACAGGTAGGGCATGAGAGTCAAAGTGAGCCTGTGGGCATATATATTTTTACTTGATAAGTGTAGAAATTTACTGGTATATTGAGAAGATGATCAGACTAGGACTCAGAATACAGACCTAAATTTGAGTTCTACATTTCCACCTAAGCTTAGATAAGTCATTTAAAATCTCTTGGTCTTAGTTTCCTCTATAAGGGAAAAGTTGCGTAAGATAGTTTCAGGTATCAGTTTGGAATGAAAAAGCCTATATAAGTGATTTTGAATGGGAGGCTGCAAACTTTTTCTTTAAAGGACCAGATAATATTTTAGGCCTTGCTAGCCATAGACTGTTGCAGCTCCTCGACTCTGCTATTAGTAGCTTGAAAGTGGCCATAAACAATATGTAAACTAGCGTTTCAGTATTTTATTTATGAGAATATTACTATATAGTTTCATTTTTATGAAATTATAAAACAAGAAATACTTATCTGTGCTTGAAAAAAGCTCAAAATTATGTCTGCCTCTAGGATGGTGGGTGTGGGTGTTGACTGGGTAGGGACATGGGAGACATTTATAGGGTGATAGTAATATTCTCTATCTTGATAGTGGCTTGGATCATATAGGCTGAACTCAGGTAATGGTACATTGGAGGTTTGTGCATTTACTGAATATAATTTGCTTTCTCAATTTTAGTTAATATGCATGGAGTGTTTATGGGTAAAGTGTATGGACATCTGCAACATGGAATGCATTAAAAACAGATGGTGAATAGATATAAGATAAATATAGTAGACTACTCTAGAATCTAGGTGGGTTTATGGATGTTCATGTACATTTCTTCTAACCTTTCTATGTATTTGCAAATATTCCTAATTAAATGTTGCAGAAAAAATAATAAATGTATATATTGATTTTTTCCTTGGCTGCCTTCTACCAGTCACGGATTCTTTCCTGCAGATAATGATTGCTTGTCAGTTTTTCTACCAGTGCTTTTCCAACACGATTATGTACGTCTGTCTGTATATGTCTCTATGTGTGTGTGTATATATGGGTCTATGTGGAATATGTAGGAATCATTTTCTTTTCCACTTTTACATGAGTTATTGGAAGAATATATGTTCTTGAACTTATTTTTTCCCACTTAATGTCTTGATTGTGTTTCCTTGTCTCTCTATATATATATTATGCATGTATGTCTCCTTTGAATCATTGCAAAATATTCCACAGTGTAGGGATATATATCCAAGTTTATATATGTGTATATATATATATGTATTTCTTGGTGATATATATTTAGATTTTTCAATTTTTCTCTTACAAATTGCTGCAGTGCAATTTGTAAAAGATAAAACCTATTTCTCTAGGGTAGACACTGAGAAATGGAATCACCAGTTTGTAGTATATGTTTATTTGTATATTAATATATTTTCCTCCTCTAAAGCTGTACCAGTAGTCCCTCCAGCAGAGATTAAATTACCTGTTTATTTTCAACTTTCTGAGCATTGATTATCACTTTAAATTTTTTTCTTTGCTAATTTGATAGGATGCTGGTATCTGGTTGGGTTAATTTGCAGTGTCTCTGGTGACTGCAACTGAGCATATTTTTATGCTTACACTATTTCCATTTCTTTACAGTCATGTGTTCATCATCTTGCTCTCTTTTGTCTTGTAATTCCTTTATTTTAGAAATTGTACTTGTTTTAAATTAATATTTTCATTTTTATGGGCTTTTCCTAATCATTTATCCCAAAATATATTGCATAATCTGCCATTCCTCACCATTTCAATTGCCAAATGTGTTACATGCAAAACTGCATTTTATATGGATCCTTTCCTAGACAATGTTCTGTTTTGTCAATTTCTACCTCTGTTCTGTGCTATTATAACACTGTGGTATGTAACCTCTATGTGTTTGTAAAATAAAATAAATGTGTGAAGATTGTGTGAGTACCGTCCCTCCAATTTTGGCATCTGTGTAGTATTAGCCTTATAAAAACCATTTAGGTAAAATTGCAGAAAAGGAAAATATGTGTAGAAAAATAATGTATTTCTCGAAAATTGGGAGAATCATCTAAAGGCATTTGGACATGAGAGATAGAGCTCTATTTATTTTTTCTAAGAACTTCTGATTTGAAAATATTAACCAGCTCTTACTTAGACATTACCAGTAGGTCTTACTGGTTTCTCTTCTCACCGTTGTTTTATATGTTTTTCTTGTCTCAGATTTTTTAAAATAGAACTTTAAAAAATGAAAAACATAAAATTACATTAAATTTATGGAATTTAGTCCATGAGATTTGTCCTTTTTCTCATGTTAGACATATAATATATAAGAAAATTTTCTCCCCCAACCAAAAAAACAAAAAAAATTATGCCTCTAGAGGGCAGCATTCCTCATACAAGTATGAAAAATATAAAAGAATTCCACTGTCCAAGAAGTTTAAGAGACAAAAGATAAATAAGCTTTTACAAGTTTCTTTCTTGTAAGATGTCTCAGAATCTTTAACATACCATTGTGCTTTATGAATCATCAATAGGCCACTATTATGGTACACAGTGTTTCTTCAAACTTAATCACAGAAACCTTTCTTCAAGGGCCATATCTAGTGACTACTACAGAATGCATTTGGAAACAATCTAGTAGACAAATTCTCTAATTGACAAGTTTCAATTCCTTTTTTTATTCATAGACTTGCTCCTCTGATTTTTAAAATAGGTCTTTAGACATCCCCCTCTATTCACAGATCATGGCTGAGAATGGAATAAGTATTTACACTCATTTATTTTGGGGAAATCAGAAACATGGAGAACTTACGCTTGGCTTGCTCAAAGGACAACAGTGAAAGAAAGAAAAGAAGGCAAAAGAAAAAGCAAGAAAGGAAGAGAGAGTGAGAGAAAGGCTGGTAATATAACTAGTTGAGAGAGCCCTAGCTTTAAAAACCACAAAGCAGTTGAGGTGTGCATAAAAAACATTTTCATTCTTACCCAAACTCAGAATATTAAATACTTGAACTCCATTAACCTCTTTCCACAGTCCATGTCAGCTGAAATTAAACTTCCTAATTTAAACATCTGTTGTATGCCTGATGAGATATCTATAGATCTCTATAGATGAGATGTTCTTAAATTTTAACTTGTGAGAGAGTGCTTAAACAAAATTAATCCCCTCTTTTGTTGTCATTTGGTCTTTCACTGAAATGATGAAATCAGTTTTAGAATATAGACATGTCCCCACTCCCCAAGTACTTCTGCAGAATACTTGGAGAATAATGGGGGATGAGCCATGACTTCAAATATAATACATGTGTCCAAATGTTTGATTCCTAAATAGCCTTTATCCATAAACAGTGTTTGAATTTTTTTTCTTTTTAATTTCTTTTCTTTCATGCCTAATAGTCATGTCACAAAGACAATGCAAGTACAGGCATACCTTGGAAACACTGCAGGCTCAATTCCAGTCTACTACAATGAAGTCAATGTTGCAACAATGCAAGTCACAAGAGTTTTGGGGTTTCCTAGTACATATAAAGTTATAGTTACAATATATTATAGCCTATTAAATGCACAATAACATTATGTCTAAAAATTATACATACCTTGATCAAAAAATACTTTATTGTTAAAAAATGCTAATCACCCACTGAGCTGACACTGAGCTGTAATCTTTCTGCTGGTGGAGGATCTTGCCTCCATGTTGGTGGTGGCTGACTGACCAGGGCGGTGTTTGCTGGAAGTTGGGGTGGCTGTGGTAATTTCTAAAAATTAAGCAGTGAAGCTTGCTGCATCAATTGGTTCTTCCTTTTACAAGTGTTTTCCCTCTAATGTGTAATGCTGTTTGATAGCACTCTATCCACAGTAAAACTTCTTTCAAATCTGGACTCAATTCTCTCAAACCCTACTGCCACTTTATCAAGTTTATGTAATATTCTAAATCCTTTTTGGTCATTTCAACAATCTTCATAACATCTTCACCAAGAGTAGATTTCATCTCAAGAATAACTGTCTTTGTTCATCCATAAGGAGCATCTTTTCACTCATTCACATTTTATCCTGAGATTGCAGCTAATTCAGTCACATCTCCATGTTCCAATTCTGATTCTCATTCTCTTGCTATTTCCACCACATCTGTAGTTCATTCCTCCACTGAAGGTTTGAACTCCCTAAAAAGTCATCCAGGAGGATTGGAATCAATGTCTTTCAAACTCCTGTTAATGTTGATACTTTGACCTCTTCCCGCAAGTCACAAATGTTCTTAATGGCATCTAGAATGGGGAACCATTTCCAGAAGGTTTTCACTTTACTTGGCACAGATTTATCAGAGGAAATTCTACCTATGGCAGCTGTAGCCTTGCAAAATATATCTTAAATAATAAGACTTGAGAGTTGTAGTCACTCTATCCTTGGGCTGCAGAACATATGTTTTTTTAGCAGGCACAAAACATTAATCTCCATCAGAGCTTTTGGGTAATCATTTGCATTGCCAATGAGCAAAAATATTTTGAAAGGAATCTTTTTGTTTTTTTCTGAGGTCTCAACTGTGAGCTTAAAATATTCAATAAGCCATGTTGTCAATAGATGTGTTCTCATCTAGGCTTTGTTGTTCCATTCATAGAACACAGGAGAGCAGACTGAACATAATTCTTCAGGGCCTGATGGTTTTCAGAATGCTGGATAAGTACTGGCTTCAACTTAAAGTCACCAGCAATGTTAGACCCGAATGGATGTCCTAGATGGCATCTTCCAATATAAGGCTGTTCCATCAACACTGAAAATCTGTCATTTAGTGTGAACCCCAAAATGAATTCTCTTATTGAGGTCTTGAGGCTGACTTGCTGCACTTTCTCCATCAGCCTTTATTGTTTCTCCTTGTACATTTTTGTTAAGGAGATTATGTCTTTCCTTAAACCTCATCAGCGAACCTCTGCTAGCTTCAGACTTTTCTTCTGCAGCTTTCTCACCTCTCTCAGAGTTCAAAGAATTAAAGAGAATTAGGGCCTTGCTCTAGATTAGGTTTTGGATTAAGGGAATGCTGTGGCTTAGATTTTTTATCTAGAACAATATAGCCTTCTCCGTATCAACAATTAGCCTGTTTCACTTTCTTCTTATTTGTGTATTCACTGGAGTAGCACTGTAAATTTCCTTCAAGAAATTTCCTTTGCTCACAATTTGGCTCATTTGCACAAGAGGCCTAGTTTTCAGTCTATCTCAGTTTCAGCATGTCTTCCTCACTGCACTTAATTGTTTCTAGCTTTTGATTTAAAGTGAGAAATATGCAACTCTTAATTTCACTCGAACACTGGGACCACTGTAGGGTTTTTAATTACCCTGATTACAATATTGTTGTGTATTAAGGAATAAGGAGGTCTGAAGAGAGGGAGACAGATGGGGGAATGAACAATTTGTGGAGCAGCCAGAACACACAGCATTTACCAATTATGTTTGCCATCTTAAATGGGTGTGGTTTTTGGCACCCCAAAACAATTGTCATAGTAACATCAAGGATTACTGATCACAGATTACCACAACAAGTATAATAATAATGAAAAATTTTGAAATATTGCAAGAATTGCTAAAATGTAACACAAAGACATGAAGTGAGTAGATGCTGTGATAGCGCTGCCACTGGCACAGTGAAGTGAGACTAGAAGAAAACAATGAACCAATTTTAACATGAATAATGATCACAATTATCTCTGGTAAAGCAAAATTTAGAAACTATTACTTATATAAAAATATTTTAAACAAAAAAAGTAGACAATATTAAGAGACATTTTCAGGAAATACATAGTAAATTTTCATAAGAAGTTTCCTAAGTCAAAAGAGAAACAACAAACTTATTCACCTGAGATCAGAATTAAATGTCCAACAGACATTTTTAAAAGATTTATAAAGGATCTGGGCTTATTAATCTAGTGAGCTATAAAATGGTATGGATTCTTGCAAAAAGAAAGAGAGGGAGGGAGAGAGATATGAAAGAAAGAAAGGAAGGATGGAAGGAAGGAAGGATGGGAGGAAGGAATGATGGAAGGAAGGAAAGAGGGAAGAAACCACATTTAAGTAGAGAGATGGTAAATAAATTATTTCAATTATAGATATTTTATTAGAAAATTATGAGGAATACTAAAACAGATATTATAGAAAAAGTAGAAGGCCTTCAATTAAGCCACCAAACAACTCTCCATCATATGGAAGACATGTCTAACAGTATCAAAAATCAGTAGATTCAAAATATGAGAAATTACTTTTCTTTTAGCTTTAGATAAGCCATGTGATACAAGAGACACTACCAAAGTACAACTTTAGACACATTTTGTTTGAAAGAACTTCCAAACTTAAGAATAAATGTCAATATATACCTTAAAAAATCAAAATTTTAGCATGGATTATTTTTCATCTTTTACACGGCCAAAGAATTTCAGCTATATATTAAAATATTAGTCTCTGTCTCAATAGACAGCTCCAGCCATGTTAGGTTAAAAAGCTACACTTATTGGATTTTTAAAAAAAGAAACTGATATTCCTCTTATGGCTCTGCTCCACTATATGATATACATAGAGTAGATTTGTGAGGCAGCGAGTACAGTTCAGCGATAGAGTGTGTGCCTAGCATGCACAAGGTCCTGGATTCAATCCCCAGTGCCATCATCAAAAACAAACAAACATACAAATAAACCTAATTACCTCCCCTTCAAAAAATAGAATGAAAAAATGTTTGTGCTCAGCATTCTAAAGCTATGAAAAGTAGCATGTATTAAGTTGTTAAAACTGATAAGTATGTACATGAAAATATTAGAATCCTAGCCAGCTTGCAAAACTATTGGAAAAATAGAAAACAATACATTTAAGAATCTTGTGTATCTTGCTCAGTTGAGTAGAGGAAGAAGTTCACAAAGATTTACTGTATTATTAACACTGATCAAGAAAGTATTTTTTTCAATATTCAATAATCAAAGACAAAAATGGCAGTGCTTATGTTTTTTCACTGGTAGCTCAGTACAGGTAAACAAGCATGGCTTGAAGTACCAAAGAAAGAAAAATTGTACCTACGACATAGTTACACAGGTACAGACATTTATGTTGAAATTGAAAGTTCTCATAATTGTGGGAGCCAATGATGGGTTTACAAATTGTAACAGATCCCAGCCGCTTATCTCCTTAAAGGAGATGTGCTTAGTAACTGCCTTGAGGTTATAGCAATGACCAAGGCCCCTGGCTATAAACGCTGGGCGTGCCTGCTGTTAGTCTTCTATCCCCAAAACAGCCTTGGGCTGGAATGGTAAAAAGCTGTAGACTCAGAGGTGAGAAGGCTGGTTAGCCAATGACCGGAAAGATCCCCTGAGGGGGGCAACCTAAGACAGGCAAGGCCGCCTGAGTCCAAATTGTTAAACAGCTGATTCTCATACGTTCCGCCCAGATAAGCTGAAAGGCTCAACACAAACATGATTCACCAAAGAGTCTTCTGACCTTGAGCCAAACACCAACAATAAACAAAGCCTTTGTGGTCATTGTGATCCGAACCTATTCTTTCCTAAATTCCTGCATTCCTCCTTTGACTGTACTCAACAAATGTGGGAGATTTGAGAGGCTCCAGGTTCCCAACTCCCTCTCGCTCTCTTGACTTTTCCACAGTCTTGAGTAATTAATTCCGTCTCGGTGGGACTTCTGCTGGCCAGAACCCACAACTGGTGACGAACCCACAATAATATGAATTGATAATAAAGATTTTACATTTTTCTCTAACATGAACCAATATACAGAATATTTTATTTACAATGCAGAGTGTTGTAAAAATTGGCTGCAAAAATAATCAGAAATAGTTGAACAGTTTGTTGTTTTGACCGAATTTAAAGTTGTTCAATTTATGCAATATCATTAGGAAATGATATTAATAACGCTGTTGACACAAGAATTAGTGAATTTGCTTAATTTAAGTAGCACAGATTTGAAACTGTTAAACTTTTGCTTCAAATTCTAAAAAAAAATGAACAAGTTTTATCAAATTAGATAAAAATACTAAAACAAAAAACTTGGGCACTTAATTCAGATATTGAAAAGTATAAGTTTCTTTGGAGCAACTTAGTCATGTGAATCTGCATTTTCAACCATAAATTGTTTGAAGTCTATACTAAGATCAAGAATTTTGATGCAAATTTGGTGATCCAATCAGGATGTAAAAAATCTACTAGTGTGAAGGAAAAGCCGGGCTGGTCTAAAAAGATAACTCACAAATCTATGTATCAGTATACTGATCTGAGTTCTGCTGGGCTAACTTGTAAATCTAAGTTAATTAGTGTTGGTTTGCTGTTCATGTTTTTTTTTTTTTTTTTTTTTTTTGCTAGCCAGCTGGGTTTTCGAAGATACATATCTGGCTTTGGAATGGTGGTTTGCTGCCTCCCGGCCTCCACTTTTGTGATGATAATGCTGCTAAAGCTGTTCCATGCCTATTGGCCGAATACCCCAAGCTTGCATTTTACCCTATAAGACCTCATGCACACGTCTTGGAGGTGCTCAGAGCTTCGGAGCAGAAGCCCCTCTGAGCCCACTGGTGTAATATATCTGAGTGCTCCAACCCTTCGAGTGGTGCTTGTTTCTTGACTGGCCGGTCGTTTCCATAACACTCTGGGAAGAGAGAACTTGAAACTGGTCTTGAGGGCAGAGCTGTGCTCCCCTGGCCTTCCATGCTTCATGTTTTACACAGGGCTTCGGGGAAGTGAAATGGCCCCGGCCAAGTAAGACCTGCTGTGCACCCACCTCAGTCTTGTCTCTGAGGCAGACAGACTGGCTCCCAGGCTCAAGGCCAAGTTTGGGCACCTGAATGGTCCTTTGGAGGCATCCCATCAGTTCTCAGGAAGAAGTCTGGCTGCTTCCAACCCCATGGCCCTCCCTCCCATGGTGCTGGCCTCAGGAAGTTTCCTTATTTGGGGAAGGGGGCAGCCTAGCCCCTACCCCACCCCTCACCTTGCTCTCACCCAGGCTGGTGCTTTCTCTGCCAGTCAGAGTCTGGAAAGCCATCCCTCTTCAGTTATGTCTCTTCTGAGATGGATTTGCTTCCACTCAATTCTAGGCGGGGATGCACCATGGAATGCACTGGGTAAGAGAACCAAAATTTATAGTTTCTTCTGTGAGGTTTTCTGTTAATCTACTGGGGCTGGGCTGTGTGTAGTTTGCTACAGCTATTGGTGTGAGAGGCTAAAGCCGCATGTGTGTCCTTGTTTTCATCTCCCTGCTCTCTTTGGGTTTTCCCTAACACTGCTGAGACATTTACTTCTTTTAGTTTTATTCCTGTTATCACACAGGGGCCCTACTGACATGGAGGTAAGGTGTTGGGGTAGCGGGACAGAGCAGAGCATCTATACTCCTGTGATTAGTTCTCATTGAGCCTGTGCCCTGAGCTGTGACCTCCACAAGTGTGTCTCTTTCCCCCCACCCCAATTTGGGTGACACAGAAGGTATTTCCCTTCCCCCACGTAGGTTAGGCTCTGGTAAAATAATTTCTCATAAAAAAAAAAAAACACAACCCCCCACAATGGAAGATAATGTTCTGGGTGTATTTCAATAGAGCTATTTTTTCCTTTCCTGGCAGGAACCATGAGGAGTTTTCCTATGATCTTCACTCTGAGAACAGGATATGGTCCTGGAGGTAAAATGCATGAAAAAGAGCAGGGGGCCCCTCTGACTGGCCCCCTGGAGATGTCACACTCGGACTTCCCCACGCTGAGCCTCCAGCTGGCTTCAGGGACCTGTTAAATCTGCCTGCTCCCGGGGTTCTTACAAAAGCGGGTTCTTCCCTGGGAGCTGTGACTCTCCAAGCCTGCCCGGCTGTCTCTCTGTGTTGGGAGCAGCTTTCCCCCTCAGTTTTCTTGTGGATCTAAGAAAAGCAGTGGGTTTGCAGCTCCCTCAGCTCTGGTGTTGTTTTCAGGACAGAAGGAGCAACTTCTGAGCTCCACACGAGCTGGACCAGAGGCTGGAAGCCTCCCCTCCTCTGCCTCCATGCAGACAATCAGTGGCTGTGGTTCTAGCCGAGTTTCTGAAGCTGTGGATTTAAACACACACATCCCAGCCCCCACAGGAGCACACAGTCCCATAAATCCCTACAATTTCCACTGGTAACTACGGAGCTGATTGGGACATGGGTTTCGGGGCTGCAGAGGCCTGACTGCATGACTTGCTCCACGGCTTATTTACGTGGTTGTACTGGGCCTTGTCTGAAGTGGCTCGCTTACCATACCTGGTACATGGGAAATATAAAATAAGTACTAGAACCTCCAGTTTTGCTCCCTCCAGGGCCTTCCAACATAAAAAGAATAAAGTGAACTCAGATGGCCTAGTCACCACAATGAGGTCCAACCAACCTGGCTCTCCTGAGTGATGGGCACTGACTTGCATGTTAACTCAGAACAGTAGGAGAACCACCTTCCTCTAACTGGGCATCTCCCCACACCAGGCACGCCCTCAGCTGAGACAGGGCCAACTCCCCCATTGAGGTGTGTGCTGGTGGCTTCAGTGTAACCTGGCCTTGCCGGGACATGAACCTGCAGTGAGTGAGGTGGAGGGTCAGGAGGAGGGGAGTCCCTGCTGGGGCAGCAGGGGACCCAGCAGTACCCTGCCCGGCCTGGTGCCTGGGGCTCCCCAACACCTCCCACGACCCCCGGGTCGGCTCTGGTCCAGGCCACTCCATGTACTCTCCCAGTATCTTTTCATTAAGTCCCTGTTTTGCTTTTATCAGCCAGAGGTGGCTTCTGTTGCTTGTTCAGTGAAACAGTGCATCGGGAAACCAGACTATTTCTAAGATCAGTAAAATACCAACCTCGGTCAGCTCGCCGGGCAGACCGTGCAGCACAAAATTCCCGCACAGGGCTGTGTGAATGGCTTATGTGAAGGGTCCTCATCATCTGTCTTCAGAGATACAGAAGCTGGTGGTTCAGTTAAAACCTCAGGGAGGGATTGAGGAATCCAAAGCTGGTTGGTTTCAAAGACTAACCGGTCAGACCAGACCCCTGAGCTGTGGTCAGGAGCCTGGCTCAACGTCATGCAGACTCAGCGCCCTAAGTGCCGGGTGGGGCCAGTACTGTTCCCTTTGCAGGCTCTCGTTGGGGAGTCACTGTATCCCCTAAAATGCAGCAGGGAATCCAGCCCCCTTAGCCCCCATCCTGAGTGTTCCATGACACAAATCCTGGGAGTGTTTAATTTTCATCTTTGTTTAGGAGGACGATGGTGGGGCAAGAGGAGACACAAATTCACAGTGACACCAAGTCACAGCCAGTACCTCCTCCTCGGAGAGCTATGTGCTCCCACAGTGGTGGCTGGGGTCTGGGCAGAGCCCCTCTGCTGTTCCCAGAGGGAATCTCTCCTCTAGCTGTAACTGATGGGTTGGACAACCAATCCAGAGGGGACAGAGCATCTTTCCTGGGAATTTGGAACTGACACACAGAAATCAAGTTCACTCATCTGGGGATTGGGAGGAGGGTGGAAATCAAATGAAACAGAACAGGAGAGAAAGTTACAAGTGAATGAGACAGAGGTAGAGAGACTGAGCTTGTGAGAGCAAATAGTGAGAAGGAAGGAAAACAATCAGGGGACAGAGGAATTCCAGCTCCTGACTGTCTAGTCTGTCCCAGCCCATCAACGACCCTGCGGGATAGTTAACATCATTCCAGTTTTTCAGATTAGGAAACAGGCTGAAAGAGATTGGGGTTGGCTTTGGGTGCACAGTTAATTTAAGTGCCACTGGACCCCTCACTTCCCACTGCCTGAAGGCACCATGATCCTCAAAGGGACCCTGCTGTGCTGACAGCCCAGCACCCTGATCAAAGGGCCTCTGAGGGAGTGGGAACCCCTCTGAGTGTGGAGAGTTCCCTGCACCGAGATGCCATGCATCAGCCCGCTCCCGCTCACCCCAGGTTAACGTATCCCCAGCTGTGCAGTCTCCCGACCCGCTTCCCTCCCTGCCAGGTACCCCCGTCCTTACCACCGAGTGTACTGCAGGAATTCAGGCACAGGGATGCCCAAAGCAACACGAGCTCACCGGCTGTACAAACAGCAGACTCCCAACCCCAACTGGGCTTCAGGAGATAGTAGGCGTCCTCAACTTTCATGTATCTAAGGCAATCTGTTTCTTCAGCTGGAGGCTATAGAGAAAAATAAAAGGTCCAAAACATCGTTCAGTGAGGAATTCCTCCAAGGACCTGACTCCAGAGTGTATAACCAGGTGTGCTGGCCGCTCCTACCCCCGGACTTGAGGTGAAGTGATCAGCACAACCCCCGGTGGCCCAGCTCCTCGGCTTGGCTGCCCAGAGGGGGCTGGGGGAATGGGTAAGGCCAGGGCACTCAGGAAGAGCACAGAGGCCCTGTCCTCACCCCTCCGCACTTGTAAGCCCTTCCCCAAATATCAAGGCATCGGACAGAGAGCAGCCACCACAATAAGGAGATGCTCCCATCTCTTCACTCACTCCTGTCTGTTCACTTACATGCTGAGCATCCACTGGGTCACAGGACATGACACGCAGGATGGCCGATGGAACAGGCTTGGTCCTCCCCCCTGGACCTTGTTCAATCTGATGGAAGAATGATCACTCATAAACGGTTTCTCAAAAGGATACGTAGACCGAAGACAAACTGCAAATTGAATCAAATTTTAAAATATATATGAAGATTCCCCAGTCTCCCCGCCTAAGTTTAACAGCATAAGGCTAAAAGATCTTGCCTTTGATCACCAAGGAAGTGGTCACCCCCTCTCAGGAGGAAAGGAGAGTTATTCTTTGAGCAGGACACAGAAGTGCTCCATCAGATTGGACCCGGGCCTCTGCATTCATTCAGCAAATCTCTATAAGCTCCTACTATGTATGGGAATCTAGTAACTAGACCCGTTCCCAAGGCTCTTGGGCTTTATTAGTCAACAAAATAGACACGACTCCCCATCACTGGGGGCTCAGAGTTTTAGCAGAGGAAACAGGCAGCATGTTGGAGGTAGCAAGAGCTTGGGGAAAAAAAGAGTGATATGAGCAAACTCAGGTGATGGCGGTGGGGTGGGAGGCAGGCAGGAGGGAATAAGGCAATCCTGGCAGATCTCACGGAGTAATGAACTTGAAGCAGAATAGATCCGGAGGAAGAAGGAAGAGCCAGAGCCAGAGGCCCCCAGAGTGATGGAGAGAGTGTGGGCAGAGGGGCAGAGCACTCCAGGTCCTGGAAGCCTTTGTGACAACTTTGGCTCTTAATGAAATGGTGACCCTTTTAGTGAGTTTTGATGGGATGAGTGACGTAGTCCAATTTATGCTTTGGTTTTGTTTTTTTTTGGGGGGGAGGGAGGGTAATTTATTTATTTTAATGAAGGTGCTGGGGATTGAACCCTGGATCTCATGCATGCTAAGCATGCACTATACCATTTAGCTACACTCACCTCCTCAATGTATGCTTTTAAAGGCTCCCTCTGACTCTGTATGGATGAGAGATTGTAGAAAAGCAAAGATGGAAGAAAGAGGCTATTTGGTGTCCAGGAAGGGGCTGAAGGTGGCTCTTATGAGGGCAGGGAGCAGGGAGTAGGTGGTTAATGAAGACAGAGTAGCCAGAATTTTCTAATGAGCTGGATTTGCTGTGTGTGTGTGTAAGAGAAAGAGAGAGAAAGAACATGGTTCGAACATCTGGACCTGGACAATGGGAGGGATGTCCTCTCCATCCACAGTGGATGGGACAAGGTGAGGCTGAGCAGGTGGAAAGGGGCTGGAATCAGCTCAGTTCTTCAATGTCATGGTTGAAGGGGTCTATTAGATATTGTCATGTCAAGGGGTCTATTAGATATTGCCACAGAAATGCCTAATAGGTAGAAGAGTCTGTTTTTTTTCTTTTTAACATTTAAAAACTATAATTTACATATATTAATTGTATTATGTGAATGATTTTGGAATTTTACTTCATGCCAAGGTATATGTTATACATAGCCAAATGGAAAATATATCAGAAAAGGGGAGAAGTGAGGGCTTTCACATAAACTGACTGTCCATAACGTGGGTAAAATTTCAATAAAACCAGTCTTCAGTGCAAAAACCTCATCTTGGTGTTACATAAAAATAAATGTAAAAAGACTATCTTGATGTATCATTATTTCATGTTACATAATAGCCCCAAACAAACACAGTTTAACTATGAGGCTTGTAGAAATACTATTTGCTTTATTCACATAAATACAGAAATGCAGAAATATTTTAAGGTAGAATAAGCATCTCAGTGGAAATAATAGAGATTTGAGCATTTTACATGATATATATGGACTGATACAAAATTTGGAAAAGTAACTTACATAGTAGAACATATGTATGAATGTGAAAGCAAGATGAATGAAAGAAAAAGAATATGAGTCTCAGGGAGAGGGGTCCAAATGGAAAGGGCAAATCAGGGAGTTTTGGACAAATCGAGAAATTGATGGCATGTCAATTTTCAAGGCTGGTTTCTTCCACCTACGGTATAGCAGAGAGAGAGAGGAGAGACCCAGGACCCAACTCTGGGGTACACCCACAGTAAATGTTTGGAAGAAAGAGGAGACATTGGCAAAGGACCAGCCAGTGGACCAAAAGCAGAAAGCAGACAGAGCGATGGGCTGGGGGCCAAGTAAAGCAGGAACATGGGGGAGGAGTGATGGAAGATCTGGGACAAATGCTGCCGAGGGGCCACGCATGATGAGGACTGAAAACTGACCACTATATTTAGCAACATGGGGTCACTGATGGCCTTGACAGAAAAGTTTCCATAGAGCGAGGGATCAGGGGAAAAGCCAGAGTGGGTGTAAAAAGGGATGGCTCAAGAGAAGATGCAGACAGTGAATTTAAACAACTCCTTAAAGATTTTCTGCAAAGACATGGGGTGGCAATTAGTGGGGGTGAATTAGGGTCAAGGAGTGCTGTTTGTTTATTTTAAGAGGATGGACGTTTATATACTGATAGGAGCCAACAAGCAGAAGAACAAAATATATGAGGTAGTGAGAGAGAGGATATTTTTGGGAGTGATAGCCTAGAGGAGATAGGAGGAACAGGGCCCCGGGGACTTTTGGAGAAACTGGCTTTCAATGTCACCTGTAATAAGAGGTGGGGTAGTGTGATTGAGGTCACAGACATCTGAAAGCGAGCAGATGTGCTGGGAGTTGCTGGTGAAAGTTCTTTTCTGTTGGCTTCAGTTTGCTTGGTTAAAGTAAAAAAGTAAACTCACCAGCTGAGGAACGAGGAGGAAGAAAGAGTTACTGGAGTCATGAGCAGAAGATACGAAAGAGCCTTAAGGGAGAATGGGACAGTGAAAAGAGCAGGGGGAGATGGGGTGAGTGTGCTCCCAGAAAGTCACATTTTATCTTTGAGGTCCACAAATGTGTGATGTGTGATTGCCCTTCCTGCTGTCTATGAAATAAAAATTAAGTATGGCTCAGGGAAAATGCTACTTCATTCTAACAGGATGCCTGTGAGAATGGTTACTCAGGAATGGTCATCTTAAACTGAAAACATTACAAAAAATGTTGAAAAGATGAACTTGTGTACCTAAAGACCCACTGTTTTCTATAAATTTGGTTACTATTTATTTCCCATAGCAATAACACATAACCGATACTGCCTAGGATGGAGGTACACCAATGCTTAAAAGGAAATGAGATCTGTATCCTTTTCCTAAACTCCATGGCTTCCTTAATATCCAGTTCCCCTTGGAATTTAGGGATGTCTGGTATAAGAAGTGAGAAACAGTGTGAGAAAATCCCAGCTCAGATTTACACAGCAAAACCTCAGCTCAGAAGTATACAGCCGTCAAAAAAATTTTAGAAGCAAAACCCCGTAACTACTCTTAAAGACATTTGCAAACCTGGGCCTGCCCAGATGTTTCCATACTGGAAAGGTACTCCAGTCACTTGCCCGGTATGGGAACCAGAGACTGGCCAGCCATTTCCGTAAAAGCCAGAGAGTAAATATTTTCAGTTTGGCAGATCATTTTGTTATAACCATGCAGGTCTGCAATAAGAAAGCTAAGAGCACTGGGAGACAGGAAGCAAATGGGCATGCCCACACACTCCCTTCCACTCAGGGCAGCTTCTCTGTGGTGGGGAGCTTTGCCACAATCACTTGTTTCTTTGTTTCCATTGGTTTCTTTGTTTCCACCTTACTGCTCAAGCTCAGAACTTCAGGTGGGCCTGGTCCTTCAGCATCCATGCAGAGAGAAGGCTGAGCGGGGGTGGGGACCCCACTTGACAGAGAAGAGATTGCCTGTCACCGTGACATGAGACAATCACACCTTCCGGGGTGAAAGGGAACAAAGACAAGGGAGGGACACAGCAGTGGGACCCCCAGGTCTCCTTCCAGGCTTGCTCTCCCTCCACGGCCACCCTGGGGGCCTGAGGGGTGTTGGGCCTCAGCTACAGTGATTAGGCTGACTGGACTCAGGATAAAGGACCCTCCAACTCCTCACCGGGTTCCAAACGCAGCCCCTCTAAGCCCACCCTCTGAGCTTCTGGAACTCAGCTGGAAGAATACAAGATCAGGCCAGACCCAGAGCCCAAGCCATACACGACAGGGGTCACGTGGGTTGTAACCCTGTGCTCAGTGGGCAGGGACTCCTTGCAAATCTGCAGAAATCCCAGTTCTGCCTCATTCCTGGGAGAAACCCCAGATCTCCTCCTGCTCTGTCTGTTCTTCTCTTGAGGCTATTGTCCTGGAGGGATGCAGAGTCCTTGAACCTGGCCCTCCAAACGTACATAAGCAGCCTGTTCAATAAAACAAATTATGCAGTTTTTCACCTTTGCCAGTTTTTTGATTCCAGAAAGGCTACGGGACTCATTCTCACTATCTCCTGTGCCCCCACCACTTGGTGGCCCTCTGCTCATGGAAACACGATTTCCCACAACTGCACCCTGCCTCCCAGCTGGTCAGAGGGGAGTGTCCCACAAAGACACAGGTGTTTGTGAGGATCCTGTCTCCCAGCAGAAAGCCTACTCCTGGAGCCACGGATGGGGATCTGGTCTCCTGAGCCACTCAGCTCTAATTCAAAGCCTAAACTGGGGACTGAATGACTTTCTGAGTCACCTGGGATGGAGGGGCCTGATTTTTCTTTCCAGGAATGGATGTAGCTCAGCCTCCATTTTCAGGGCTGACATTCATGATGGATCTAGTTCCCCCCACTGCACCTCAGGAAGAAGAGGCCCTTCCATCCCACAGCTTGGAAACCCAGCCCAGGGGAGTTCTGAAGCACCACATCGCTGCCAGGTCCAGCATCCCTGCAGAGTGGACCCTGACCCTGAATGAGCCCCTTCCCTGGGCCTTCCCTGCCCCAACACAACCACACCCCAGGCTGTTCCAGAGCTCTGGGGCTCTGCGTGTCCAGGACACACAGGTGGGACCTGAGCCAGGTGTCCCCTGGGCCTCAAGGGGGAGACGTGTGCCTCTGCATCAGGGGAAGGTGACCCCACATGTCAGGCAGGACACTCTCACTATGGACCTTCAGGAGCCCTGGGAGCAGTTCCCCTGCAGGTGTTAGGAGCCATCATCAAGAGGGCAGGCCCCTCTTTGGGCAGACCATCTTGCTGTCCTGGGCCCATGTGCTGACCACAGGAATCTACACGCTCCCAGGAAACCCCAGGCAGCCTCACAACTTGGTCACTTGGCCTGGGTACCATGGGCTCCTTGACCATCCCATGAGGGTGGTCCTGGCAGGCATGGTCTCCAGCTGCTCCCGTTAAGAAATCCCCCTGGGTTTCTGTGGTCACAGAGCCCACACCAGAATATTCCATTCCTGCAGTGACCCCCACAACAGTCAGCTCCCCTGTGCATGTCCAGGGACAAATGACAGCAATTTATTGCCAGGAACCGTGATGAACAAGGGGATGGGATTCCATACTAAGTTCAGGATCCTGGTAAATCACTCTGTACCTCAAAAAGCATCCATGAGAAATGTGTGTATTGGAATGTCTTTGCCCCTAGGAGAGCTGCTCCTCAGGGCTCCTGGGGCCCTCCAGCCCCACTCAAGTTTCTCAGAGCCTGGGTCTAAATTTCTATCTCCCTGCTTTGGTGGAAGGCCGCCTGTGTCTTGTGGTCATGGGTCACTTTATTGCATGACTTGGAATGTTCTTAGTGCCCGTCCTCCTCTCCTGCATCCAATTCCCAAGATGTTCCCACTGGCCCTTGGCTCCCTGTGTGGGTCAGGGGTCCTAAGGCTGCCCCCTTCACTCTCTTCCTCTGCCCCCACCCATGGGTCCACCCCGAGATGGACTGGGAGGTGTTTGTAAGTGAGTCTCACACGAGGACATGACTGAACAAAGCAGGGCCCCTCACTGGGAATCACAACTGCTCCCTTCTCTGAAGAGGACTCCACAGCCCCACAGTGCCTCCCAGGGGTCTACTCAGCACACAGTCCCCCATTCTGGGCAAGGCATCTCCCTGGAATCCTTGTTTCCAGAAGGGTCTCTCTGTCCTTCTTCAGAGTTTAGAGTTGTTCCAGTGTCCCTGACCACCAGAATGTACAGCATGGACCCATCAGAGTCCTGGGGAGACAAGGAAGATATGTGGCCACTGATCTCACAGGACACATCTGCTGGGACCCCAGGCCAAAGGGCCGTCCTCCTCCCTTCTCAGGTGTGGATCCCGTGGTAACTTTTTGCAGGGAGGCTGACTGGGGAGTGGGGCCCAGGGCAGTTCATGGGGCTCTCTGGGCAGGAAACACTTGGGTCAGGCGGCCTTGCCTGGTTTCCATGCTGGGCCAGCTCTGAAAACCTCCAGTTCCTCTGGCTGTGGCTGGAGATCGTCCAAACCTCAGGGCGGGGCCCTTTCTCTCGGCCTCCACTGCCTCCAAAGCCACGCTGGCACTGGCATGGGGAAAGAGCTTTATTGCGTTCTTGTGGCTAAGTTGCCACAGACGGATGCTGCTGGCTGCTGGAGGGAGAGTTAGCACTTGCTCAGATGTGACTGGTCAGGCCACTTGACACCCTGTCAACTAGCCTTAAACATTGGAAAGAAGACTTTCCTGGGAAAGACGGAAGTTGCTTTCAGTAATACGTCTATAGATTTCTTGTTTTTTTTTCCTTAAGGACTCATAAAACTTCTCCCAGGTCATTCCTGGTAAGGACCATTATCCAGGGATCAATCAAGAAATGAAGGAGAAGATGGGTGAGGATATGGGGAGAGAAGAGGTGAGATCAGAGCCCACGGATAAGAGATGCCCTCCCTGGGGCCACAAACTGGGCAGTGGCTGCTGGCATCCAGCTCTCCTGTTCTCAGACCCATTTCATCCGGAGGGTGTTTCCAAAAGAAACAATGGTGGAAGGGCCGTGTAGGACACCTAGACCTCCCAGAATGGACAGCGGGAGCAGAGTCACCATACTGGCTCTGGGCTCTGGAGCCGGACCTGCAATGGAGACCACAGGTCTTGTGAGAAGTGACTCCCAGCATGTTCAGAGCTGTTTTTGGCTTTGTCCCAGCTGGAGGGTGCAATCCGCAACCTCCAGAAAAAGAGGCCAGGCCCCCCAACTGCCAGGTGGTGTTGCCTTTGTTGGGGAACAGTGATCTTTGGTTGTGAGATGTTTTGCGGCTCTCTCTAAAAACAGTTTTGACTTAAATTTGTATCCCAGTCACCAGTTCCAGGGCAACAGAAAAAGCATACCCTACATCCCTTTGCACTCAAATCTTCCCCAAAGAGCAAGTATTTGCCCATGAAAATGCCAGCTACTCTTCTAAGGCCCCCTAAATACCCAGCAGTGTGGGTGGTGCACTCTTGATCAGGGACAGTAGGAGAGGGACCAGCCGTCCTCTGGCAGGCTTGGCCCGGTGTGGCTGCTGCGCTGTGGGTGCATGGTGGGGAGGGCCATGCAGGGAATCCTGTTAGAGGGCCCTCTATGAATGCCTGAATCATCGTCTGAGGTTTCATGTAAAGGATTCAGGCATCCTAACTGGTCAGATACAACCCCTCACCCTCGGGCTGGAGCCACCGGGAGCTCAGTACCTCTAACAGAGATGTGCCTGGTGTGGGGAAAGGTCATGGGACACTCTGGTGGCAGGGGCAGTGATGCTGGGGAAGGCAGGGAGTGCAGTGAAGGGTGCGGGGAGCAGAGCCCCTTGCTCTGGAGTGAGGGTTCTTGGGGAGACCACAGAGCAAGGCACACACCATCCCCACCCTATACCCCAAACTCCTAGCCCCGCCAACACAGGGGCCACTCTGCGCCCTCTCACCATGGCTCTTCTGTGAGACCGCACCCAACCCGGCATCTGGCACCCCTGCCCTACCTCCCCTCTTGGGACAGACCCTGTCTTCTTGGAAACTGCCCAGCAGCGTGAATTCAAGGCCAGCAGCGGGCCTGGTGGATCTGCACTTCAGGTGCCCTAAACTGGCCAGCCGTGCGTGCCTGGGCTCAGTCCTCTATCTTGCCCACCCGCAGCCCGGGTCCACGTCCAGTGCAAGCGGAGGCCACAGAGCCCAGGCTGAGCCCCACACACGGACGGGTGAGGGTGCCCCCGCCCCGCTGACACGACCACTGTTGGCAGCAATGCCCCAGCCTTCGGCCGGTGCCGCCTGCAAGTGAGAACTTCTGCGCGGCCCCACCCATCACAGTCTCGCTCAGCTGCCCCATAAGCCTCCCACCGACCCCCGTCCTGACCGTGCCCCAGCACCCATTGGCTCCGCAAGTTCTGCCCTCGCACTTCTAGCCTCGGGAGGACGCACGACGCAAGAGCTAAGGGAGGGCCCCGCGGCGTTGCCATGGCTACAGGCGCCGCGCTCCGCGGGGGCCGGCGTGTGCTTCTGGGGCGGGGAGCGGGCTCTGGAAGTGTGTAACTGCCAGGGACCATGGCGGTGCTTGCTGCTGGGGATGGCGGCTTGCTTGGCCGGGAGACTAGTTCTGGCCTGGTCAGTCGGCGGCCGACATCCTGTCTGGGGCGGCATCCCACAGATGGTAAATGTATGGCTGTGCCGTCGCCGGGCGGGTGGACATGAACCACGGTGGGATCGGGGTTGTGGTGGTGGCCGGGGAGGGGCTGTGGTGCCGGGGAGTGGGTTGGTGTGGGGAGGACAGGGCTGGGGCACAGCCTCAGGCTTTCCTCCCCCTCAGGCCCTGGGTCTGGGGCCGCGAGTCTTGATCACACTGGGTGGCCATGGCCTCCCGAACCCCCCGGGAAGGGCAGGCGGAGGACCCCTCTTAGATGAAGAGGGGCCTTACCCAGGTTTTGAAGAGCCCCAGAATCAGATGTTGGAATGGGGTGGTTTATCAGCCTTGTTTATCTGCAGGGAAATTTGAGTTCCATCCAGATGTTGATTCCTTCATTAAAACTCAGGAATAAGTCACAAGGGTCAGTGCTGATTAGCAGTTATCTAGGGCTTGACTCAAAATAGACTGTGCGGGGTGTAGGGTTGGTAGATGGGACCCTCCCTCTCGAAGTTAGCCGTCTTCTAGGACTAGAGGCCCCAGATGAGGATTACATCCTCATCTGCAGTAATGGAGGTTGTGGGAAACACACTGAGAAGGGAGGGATGTGGTGGCTGTAACTCATTACAGAAGCTAGGACCCTTGCCTGGCTCTTGTGTAGAAGAGTTTCGCCTAGGGTAGGGCAGCAGTTATCAAAGTGTGTCTGAGGCCCCTGAGGTGCAAGACTATTTTCGTAGAAACGCCGGGATGTCAAATGCCTTTTGCACACTCTTGCTCTTCTGAGTTCCTGTGGGGTTTTCCAGCGAAAACCTGGCCTGTGATATCACAAAACAGGAATGCAGAGGCAGATAGGAGAATTCAGCTCTCAACAGTCCAAAAGAGATTTGCAGAAATTAAAATCACTGCTATTCTTCCCACTAATGATTTTTGTTTTGAAAAATAGACTTATTTTTTGTTTAGGAGTATTAATCGTAACATGTAGTAGGTTGTTAATATTTTTAAGTGAATTCATACACTTTTTTAAGTTCTTATTTAACTTCTAACACACGATCTATTGATAGATTTAGCTCACATAAATAGCAGCCTCTTGGAGTTCTCAGTAATTGTTAAGAGTGTATAGGGTTCTGTAGACCAAGAAGTTTGAAAGCCCCTGGAGAACGGGTGCTCAGGTGCTAGTCAGGTGCTTAGCAGTATTAGACAGATGCCAAGATGTCTTCCGCAGCTGCTCCTGGACTCGAAGTAATTGGCCACATGGAGATGAGTGGGCAGTGCCTCCACTTTAAAAACCAGAAGCTGCTGAACGTGTCTGGAGTCTAGGTCATGTGCTGTGCAGGGATTCCTGTTCTATCTGTTATCTCTAAGCCGGGATTCCTGTGCAGAGGCTTGGCCCTGAAGACCCACTCTCCTTTGCTCCCTGCCAGGTACCTTCTGTGTGATGTCAACCCTCCAGAGGGCTTTAGCCACCATAGGAACGTCTGCATCCACATTGCCTTCCTTCTGAAAACCCTGCTGAAGATGGGGGAGTCAGTACTGGTGCTCCCCCCTTGGGGCCACCTCTACCAATGGAGGAGCCCCAACATCAACCAGGTCCAGATTCTCTGGTCCGAATTCTTTGATCTCCCAAGTCTCAACAGAAACATCCCTGACATTGAGTATGAGTAGTTCATTGCAGGTGAGGTGGTGGTCATTTAACTGGAGACAGGTGGTCATTGTTCTGGTTCCGATCTGAACATCGGGCCATCTTGCTTTGGGCTTGTTGGTCTGCTTAGGGGCCCTGCTCATGTTTCCCACACTGCAGGTGAATTTGCTGTTCCCGTAGTTTTTCTCAGGATATCGATTTGAAGTGTATGAGCTCTATGTCCCCTCCCCTCTGAAAATCCTGGCCTCCTGGTGAAATGGAGCGTGACAAAGAGGCCACTGCCACAGAGGCCTTGTCCCAGCAGGACTCGCTCCCTGGGCAGCCAGGGCCATTCTTTCCTGTAGGAAAACACGATGTGTGTGTAGCATGGGCCACATGCTGCAGAAGACATGTAACTGCCCATCAAGTATAATTTGGTCCTGCTCAAGATTCCCATTTTAATTTTTGTAAGAGTGAAGGGTTGAAGATTTTCTTTGAATAAAGGTATTTAGAACTTATCATTCTTTTTTATTTTTTAATTGAAATGTGGTTGATTTACAATGTTTTGTGAGTTTCAGATATACAGCTGTTTTGTTAGTTTCAGGTATACAGCATAGTGATTCAGTTGTACATATACATAGTCTATTCTTTTTCAGGTTCTTTTCCATTATAGGTTTCAAGATACTGAATATTGTTCCCTGTGTTCTACAGTGAATCCTTGTTGTTTGTCTGTTTTACATATAGTAATTTGTATCTGTTAATCCCAAACTCCTGTTTGTTTTCTAAGTCTGTGAGTCTGTTTTTGTTTGATAAATAATTTCATTTGTATCATTTTTTAAAATTCCACATATAAGTGATATCATATGATACTTGTCTTTGTCTGACTTATTTCACTTATTGTGATAATCTCCAGGTCCATCCATGTTGCTGTAAGTGGCATTATTTCCTTCTTTGTTATGACTGAGAAATATTCTGTTATATCTAAATACCACATCTTTATCCAGTCATCTGTCAGTGGATGTTTATGTTGCTTCTATGTCTTGGCCATTGCAAACAGTGCTGCTGTGAACATTGTGGTGCAGGTATCTTTTGGAATTAAGGTTCCCTCTGGATATATGACCAGGAGTGGGATTGCTGGATCAAGTGATAAGTCTTTTTTTTTTTTTTTTGTCTTTTGAGGAATCTCCATACTGTTTTCCACAGTGGCTGCACCAAACTACATTCCCATCAACAATGTAGGAGGGTTCCCTTTTCTCCACAGCCTCTCCAGCATTTATGGTTTGTGGATTTTTGAATACTGGCCATTCTGACTGGTGTTAGATGATAACTTACTCTAGTTTTGCTTTGCATTTCTCTCATAATTGAGCAACATTGAGCATTTTTTTTAATATGCCTACTGACAATTTGTGTGTCTTCATTGGAGAATTGCTTGTTTAGTTGTTCTGCCCATTTTTGGATTTGGTTGTTTATTTTTTTCTTATTAAGTTGTATGAACTATTTATATAGTCTAGGAATTAAGCCATGGTCAGTCTCATCTTTTGCGAATATTTCCTCCCATTCCATAGGTTGTCTTTTTGTTTTGCTTATGGTTTCTTTTGCTGTGCAAAAGCTTATACGTTTAATTAGGTCTCATTTGTTTATTTTGGCTTTCAATTCTGTCGCTAGGGTAGATTACCCTAGGAAAACATTGCTGTGATATATGTCAAATAATGTTTTGTCTATGTTTCCTTGTAAGAAGTTTATAGTGTCCTGTCTAATGTTTAAGTCTTTAAGCCATTTTGAGTTTGTTTCTTTTGGGGTTTTTTTTTTTGTGACTCTATTGTACGCTTTTGATTTCTGGTTACCTTATTTTTCAACTATATCAACCCATTACTATATCTATTTCCTTTAGACTGATAATCACGTAGGCTCCAACACATCCTAAGAATAGTTTAGAAAAAAAAGAAAGAAAAAAATTTATATTTTCTTGCTCCCCTCTACCATTCCCACCTTTTTTTATTTTGATGTCCTTTTTCTTTTTCACATCTTCATGTTTATTCTCTTGTAACTCAGTATTGCATTTCCAGCTATGGTTTTCCTGTTTCTATAGCATCCTACTTCCTTTCTGTTTAGAATAGAACCTTTTAATGTCTCTGTTAGGTTCAATATTGCTGAGTTATCTCCCCTCCCACCCCCACGCCTCTGAATCCTCAGTTCAGGAAAGACAAACCATTTTAGCCTTCATCAGTTCTGGGAAAGCGATCTTCAGATTGGGAAAAAAATTGAAAGATAATATTCTGTGTGTTGCTTTCTACCCTTGCCCATAGATGAGAAACTTCTGAAGGTGGAGGAAAAAAGTTGGAGGTGGGGAACACAAAGTCTTCTCTCCTTTTGCTCCTGAAGAAATGATTGATTTTGTAATTAATGATGATGCCCTTTATATTGGTGAGATCGAGATTCCACAGCTTCAGCACCTGTGAATAACCAGCTGGGAGAAAGCTCTCCAGGGCCCCTGTAGTGGGAAAGGCAGCCCCTCTGAGCACCTGTTCTGTATTCTTCCTGCCTCCACACGGGTTCCCGAGGCACCGTGCAGGACGATGCAGTTACCCGAGGTGGAGGACGGGAGACCCCTGCTGGGTGGAGAGCCACAGGAGCCCTCACTTGAAGGACAAATTGAAGAGTAGTGGGGCGGGCGTAGGAATAGAGGATGGTTGAGACCCAGGATGGTGTCTTGGAGTCCAGCAGGCGAGGCTGGCTGGGCAGATGGGGCCATGGGGCATGGGCAGTCCTTGAGGGATCTGAAGCAAAGATAGGAACCAAGAGACTGGATTCGTGTGGGAGTACAGCGCCCCCTGGAGGCCGCGGGGCAGTGCAGTGAGCCCAGAGGGAGCGGGCACTTCCCCAAAGCTGGGTGGACAGGTCACAACAAACTCACTGGGGACCAAGAGGCACTGAGTTATTTTTAAATTTTTGTCCCTCTTCCTGGAAAAGAAACTGCTGCCTGTTTAATAGCCTCTGTCGTTAGTGAGAATTAAAGACATGAAGCAAGATTGCCTCAAAAGTAATCCATTGTGTAGTTGTTAATAAGTGTCAAATGCAGACTTGAATAGATGAAATGAAACATTCATCAGAGGATTTTAAAATCCTTTAAAATAAAAATTCTTGCTGCCTTTGTTCTTCATTTCAGGGTTTACTTGGTGATAATAATAGTAACCAAAGTATTAGCAAACCCTTACAGAACTCTGTCCTGCTGTTCCAGGAACGCTGTGTTCATGACAATCCAATGAGTTAGCACCACTGTGAGTTCCACTTTAAAGTTAAGGACATTCACTAATCACACGGCTAATAAATGGCAGAGCTGGGACTTGAACCCAATCTGTCTGGCCGAAGAGTCCCCTCTCAGCCCCTTCACTGCAGCTCATCACTTGGCATGCCCAACACAGGCCAGCATTTAAGAGCAGTGTGTCCTTGGCCAAGTTTGCTTCACCGCTTGGTCTCTATTTCCTCATCTGTAGAATGGGGGTGTGGGCAGTGAACTCTGTGAGCTCAGTTGTCATTTCCTCCAGCTCTGATATTCTACTGCTTTGGGTTAATTTAGTAAGTATCCAAGCCCCTTTATGGCCCACTCATGGGCTGGCGCTTTGCTAGGCCCTGGGTTACGGAGCAAACTAAGATCAGCCTGCTTCTCCAAGGAGCCTGTGTCCCTCCATGGGAAACAGCTGCGAGGCCCAGGCTCCCTCACTGGCAGTTGGGGTCTGGGCAGGAAAGTCTGATAGGGGATGATGGAGGCAGAGCTCCTCCGGGAACAGTGGTGGCCACACAGCTCTCAGGAGTGGGAGCCTCTGTCCAGACTTCTGAGAGGGGAGTCCTCATGAGGCCAGTAGCCCCCCAATCTAAGCCCTCAGGACAAAGATCCAGCCATCCCCCAGTGTCACCGTGGAGCCAGTCCATCATCATCACTGTGCCTATGTGCTCCTTTGTCCTGGGGCCACTCTTCCCCCTACACCCAGAAGACTCTTCTCCCTCTCTTCTCTGAGTGTCCCGTCATTTCACCCGTGGTCCCTGATTCCTGGGCAACCATCTCTGGAGTTGACGCGTTGCCCCCTCACAACCCCCGTTTGATCAGGAACCTGGGTTGGCCTCCTTGTGCTCACTTTCCACCTTCAGATCATTGCTCCTCCTCTCTTGGGAGCACCTGGAAAACCCAGATCCTTTCCTAGCAGTGCCTGCCACCCTGTCCTCCCTGCTCATCTGCCTCAGTCAGGAGCACCTGGACCACCACCTCTGTATTGCCTCGCCTCCTACCATCAAGACGTCAAAGCTGATTCTCCCTCCACCACCCAGTATGGTCATTTTAGGGTCTTCTTCTCCATCAGCCTGAGCCAGCCACCCCCCCCATTCACCCTACCCATGGGCTCATACCCAGGCGTGACTCCACCCCAGGTCCATGATCTCTCCTTTAAGTGCCCACCTCTAGCCATCCAGCTACTTCACCACTGGCCTCCCTGGCCCTCCTTCACCGTCACTGGGGCATCATGCACTGACTTCTCTGCTTTCCTGCCTGTCCACGTTCCTCTTACTTCCACTTCCCCACCTTCTAGCTCTGCATCCACAGTCAGCACTCTCCTTAAGACAGACAAAACCCCCTTGAGCTTTGATCTTTTCAGTTCCTCACCAGGACGACTTCCATCTCCGTTCACCCAGCTCTACTTGTTCTGAGCCTGCAGGCAGCAGGCTCTCCCAGCACAGATTTCTAAGACTACAAATCAATGCCCACCATGTTGCCACTGCCAGGTAATCCTCCAGGGTTTCTCTAGTGAGCACATTTCACCACTTATCACTCAGTGGTGTCAACATTCTCTGCTCTCTGCACACCTCTAACCTTCCCTCTGTCTCTTCCCTGACTCCCAGGAGATAGCCTTGCCTCCTGCTTCAGAGGGAATGGCATGTTACTGGAAAGGAACTTGCTCACCTGCAGCAAATCTGCTCACCTCACCTTTTCTCTGTCCCTCACCCACCTGGACTCTAGCTGTAGTTGTTCATAATTTGGTGAGTTTAGTTGACATATATATACAAAGTTAAAAGCATAGCACACTATAGGCTACCTTCTAGGGCTTACTTTATTCATTTAACATTGAGTGTATGATTCATCCACTTCGCTGCATGTACCTGCAGCTCATTTGTTTTAACTGATCTTAAATATTGTGTGTGTGAAAGTAACACAAGACAAGGGTAAGCCAGGATTCAGGATGCTGGTTACTTCCTGTGAGAAGAGGCCAAGAGCAGGATAGGGAAAGAGGAGACAGTATGTCACTGTCAATAGTCCTGTTCTGATGCTGGGTGATACGTTCACAACTGTTTCTTATAATATTAATTTTAATACATAAATACCTCTGACAGGCACCTAAGGTGAGAATGTGTCATGAACCAAGACATACAATGGGTAATATTACATCGTTATTGTTATGTAATCTTGTTATAAAATATATTAATCATAATCTTACATTATGTGTTATGTGTTATATATTATATAGATGCATGAATTTTATATTATGTATATAAACACCTACATATATATTATATAGTATCTGCTAATAAATAAACAGAACATAATATGCTAGTATATCTACAATTATGTATTATTTAATAAATAATAACATACTATATCCTGTTATATGACATGGCACATAATCTTTAATAAAATAAGAAATCTGTCACTATATATAATGGTAATTAATAAAATTAAATAAAAACGCCCGCAGCTTTTAACGCCAACACCGCTCCAGCTGTCACTGTCTTTTCTCTTCCCTTTCATGGTCGAGGTCCTCACAGTGCTATCCGTTCCCCCTTTCATCTCCTTGTCCTGAACCTTCCTCCTCCTCCCTTCCCATGCTGCCTTCTGCCCCGTGGTCCCTCTAGTCACCAGCGGCCTCTGGGGCACTGATTTCAGGGGATGGTCTCAGGCCCCAGCTCACCTGCCTGTCAGCCGCCTCTGCCACTGCTGGTGGGGGCGGGCGGGGGGCAGAGTGCACCCCTTGTCCTGGAAGAGAACACAGCACAGACTGTGACCAGCAGCAGGTGTGGCCGGGAACTGCAGGACTGGGGGAAGAGCCAGACTGTCTGCATCCAGACCGGGGGCACTTGGAGTGTGAAGAAGCCCCGTCCTCACTGCCCCTGAAGTGAGGAGAACACCCTCAGGTGAGTTAAAGTGCTTATGACCTAGGTCTGTTGGCTGGAAAGGACAAACGGGCTCCTAAGGGGAGGGTAGTTGATGTTCCAGGCCCCACCAAGGCCCTAAGGGCTGGTGGGGAACCAGGCTGGACGCTCCACTGGACCCAGTGCCCCCTCCGGGGTGGGGCCTTCTGGAACAAGCAAAAAGTCCTCGGTCTGTGAGGTGAATGGGGCAGTGAGGGAGCATCCCTGCAGTTAGTCAATTGACGTCAGGGCCTGTGGGATCCATTTTTATGGCCACATCGAGCCTCAGCAGAAGCTACAGCAGGAGTGGATTCCTGTCTCTCCATCTCTCATCCTCGTGTCTGATTGCCAGGATACAGAACCGATCCCCTGGGGTGCTAGGACAGTTATAGGCAGAGGCAGCTTGGGGAGGCCTCAAGAGGGCGGTACTGGCCTTCCTGCCAACACGATTACAAGAAGATCAAACAATCCATCGATGGGAAGAAAATAAGAACCATGGTCACATCTGGACCCCAAGCTTAGACGTGGTGCATGGGTGACATTTATCGACAATCCAGTGAGGTTCTGTCCAGAGCTAGAGGCCAGGGCAGCAAGCCGGGAGTGGCACTAAGGAGCATCATGGTGCAGTGGCTGGACTGGGGGCCTGCAGGTTCCTCCCAGGAGGAGCCTCAGTGTTTGGGAGGTGGCTCACATGCCTCCTTCGTGTCACCAGCAAGTGATGCCACCTGCAGAAAATCAGCTGTAATCCTGAGCCGGGTCAGCCCTGGGTGATGTGATAAAGGCTCCTACAAGAAGGGGCACTGGATGGACAGTGAACCAACCAACAGGCTGATGAGTTTCCCGCCTGTGTTTATCCTGTTTTCGTAGCCAAGAATGAGGAGAGAGTTGCATGGCTCACCATGAATATTTTAACAACTTGAGAGGGTTCCATGTCTCACTGCAATTCAGTGTCACCTGGAGGAATTCAGGCGGTGTTTAGACACAGAGGAGGCTAACGGCCTCTCAGTTCCTCATCAACCTGGCAAACCCACCAGCCCTCTATGGCCAGAAATTGGCAAGTGCCCTCCCTTGTTATAACAAAACCCTTCCCACTCACACCTGTGCTGAGCTTTTGTTTTTTTAATTAATGGAAAAGAAGATACCTTACAGTCTCCTCAGGCCCTTCCTTAGGGATTCTGCTCTTAGTCCCCGGCAAGGGGGCCCACTGCCCTGGGTCCTGCACTACAGAGGGTACCCCTGGCCCTGACACTTCCTCTGGCCACACCCTCAATGGGGTGGAGTCAGCAGGGCCAAGGGGACACGGTCATTGGCTCCATCCCATGCTCTGGAAACCCAGGACCCCGAATGCCTTGCCTCTGCAGCCCCTGACCCATTTCTAGGTCATGCACCGGCTCTCCCCAGATTTCAGATTCCCAGGACTCATAGAGAGGCCAAAGGGCAGCTGTTTGCATGGAGGGTATAGGCCGAGCACAGACGTGAATTCTGAGTGTCCCCCTTTGCACATCCAAGGCCCTTTGTGACAAGGGATGGACCCAGCATTTGGAAGAAAAGGGTCAGGCTAGTGATCAGAGACTGGGAATCAGCTCGCCCCACACACTCACTTTCTTTGCAGGACTCTCCTGAGTCTGGGAATTCTAAATTTGAACCTGGCCTTCCCCATTATAATGAATGTATATTTGTAAAGGCAGGACTTTAGAACCTACTGCACTTAATATGTTTAGATATATAGGATGTGAGCTCTCAGGTATGCTCTGGCCCTGCACTTCCAAAGGTCCAGAGCAGTTATGTTGGCTCTGCTGAGACTGTAAGTGGCAAAGACCATCTCCAGAGAGGAGGGGCTCCTGCTTCACTCTCCGAAGTCAGGATCTTCTGAGCGGATAAAACAATGGACACTGAGACCCTCAATTGTAAATTGATTTAGAATAACGCCAAAGGTGTGTATGATGTGTGTGTGTGCACGCGTGCACCTGGGGATGTGTGTGGTACATGACTGTGACTGTGTGTGTGTGTGCGCTTGCTCCTGGGGATGTATGTGGTTGTGTGTATGTTATGTGTGTGTTTGAGCCTGAGGACGTGTGTGGTTGTTTGTATGGTATGTGTGTGTGTGGCACATGAGTCCATGTGTGTGTGCGCATGGGGATGTATGTGAAGCAGAGCCAGTGTGTCTGCACATGTGTTTGTGTGTACGTGCATGCATTAGTTTTAACAGTAGAAGCTGTCCTTTAGAATTCTGAAGTAGTAAAAAATTGTGTGATGTCCTTCGCTGTATAATTCAAAATTAAAATAATCTTCAATCACCAGAAATTTATTCCCCACCAGATTCTGATTTTTTTTTTCCATATTGATTATGTCTTCATTTTACTGATGAGGAAACTGTAGCTTAGAGATGTTAACTGACTCAACCAAGGGCATGGAGCTCAAGAGCCCAGGGCCAGGATGCAGTCCAAGCCACGCTGCTCCAGAGGCCTGGAGCCCTGCTCACGATCACGCGTGGCCTCTTGGCGGGGGAACAGATTCTGATGGGCTGTGGCCAGCGTGCATAATGCCCAAGCCGGGGACTCGGGAAGCCGGGCGGGGAGTACCAGACAGCAGACATGAGTGAAGGGCTGCTCAGAAATTAGATAGTTTCCTAGGTCTTGGATGAGTAAGGAGGCTTACTACTCATCCTTTATCCCTTTGCTGGTGGCTAAAAGGGACCAAGGCCCACAAGAGCACTTCCGGGAGCTGCCTTCCAAAACCTGGAAAAGGACTGCGCAGGACTGGCTCTGCAGTAGGAGCAGAGAAAGGAAATGTCGCCTCCTAGTGGACATTCTTGGTTATGGCAGTAGGAGGCCTAGCAGCCTTATTATGGAGGTGTCACGACAGGGTCCTAGTGGAGGATCTTTTTCACGTGGTTTAAAAATCATTGCTTCATATATTGTACCAATTTTTGGTTTATTTTAGGATGGTAAATATTGTCTCTGTTACTCCATATTAGCTGGATTGATTACTTTTTTATTGTTAATTTTCTCTTCAATGATTTGGAAGCTATATTGCCTTTTAATGAAAATTCTCTCTAAATTTTTATAAATCATCTCTAATTTCATAACTTTATATGTAATTGGACCAGTATTTCTATAACAGTCTCAAAAATGAAATAATCTATTAGATCCTGTTCTTCAATAATGATAAATTTAGCATATTTTACCTCTCTGCTGTTCCAGATTGTGTGTGTGTGTGTGTGTGTTTGTCCTCCAGTTACTATTTCTTAGACAGTTGCTTTCAGTTTGTTACATTAACAATGAAAATATAGATATAAACTTCTTGGATTTCATTGCTCACTACCACTATTTAATCCCATGTCTTTCCCACTTTTGAGTTATTTACTTATAGGGATTTTCAAATCAACTGGACACATGATTAGCTAAGTTTTTTTGAGCAGTGGACTTGGAACCCTTACATGTCTATATGCAGCTTTATGTTCTCCTCCTCAACAACTCTCAGCGTGTTATTGATGGCCCAAGCCATGTTTTAAAATATGGCATTGTTTTTCATCAACAAAAAAATGTTTTATTGATTTAAAGTGCTGTCTTTTTATGACTGGCTAGTCTTGTCTGGTGAATAAAGATTTCCTTAACCTTCCTCCTTCTTTTCGCCATAACTCGGATTCAATGACATGCATGTTTTTACCATTTCTCAGTTGGGCTTCCGCTTTGACTTCCACTTTAAACCATCACCCCACTCTTTTTATCTATGCTTATTCCTGAATAAGTGAGCTCTCTGTCGGATTAAAGATGGTTCCCGTCAGAGATGTGTGGCTCCCTGTCCAAAGGTCCAAAGAAGAGAAAAGGAAAGATTCCTGTTTCTGGTGGTTACATTTTGTCAGCTTAGAGATCTAGTTATCCGTGTGGCTGCGGTGGAATCTGCAATATCTTGGCTCAGAGTTTCCTTTTTCTGGCTTACTAGGGGAGCCGCATTAGCTGGGGTCCCGGCGCTGTGGCCATTGTCAGGATCCCTGGGCTGAGGCAGGCCCTCTCCCCCCTTGTTATTTTGATCTTGCAAACTGGGTCCCAGCTATGTGAACCCTGCACCTGGCAGCCAGGATCGCCCCCCAAGTGACGTGTCCCCAGTTCCTCGGCGTCCCTCACTGCTATCAACTAGCTCCAGTCAGGGTACAAGCTGGCTTCCACTGCAGTCCTTCCTCCTTCCTCTCCAGGCAGGCCGTCCTTTCCCACTAGTTGGCCCTAAACCTTCTCTCCTGCTCTACATACACTGAAGGAGTTCTTCAGCGTTTATAGCAGGTAGATGGCTCTCTTCTATATTTGGAACCCTTCAGTGCTTGCAGTGGAAATTTAGGTGGAAAGGAAGAGCTTGGGGGTTCTCCATATCTAGGGGCTCCCTATCCAGCAGATTCAACTAACTGTGGATTGAAAATGTTACGGAAAAAACAGAAAGTTTCAAAAAGCAACACTTGAATTTGCCATACACTGGCAACTACTTACATAGCATTCATGTTGTATTAGATACCATGAATAATCTACAGATGATTTAAAGTACACAGGAGGACACAGCAAAAGAGAATATGACAACGAATGTACGTGAATATTCATGTATAACTGAAAAACTGTGCTCTACTCTGGAATTTGATGCAACATTGTAAAATGACTATAACTCCATAAAACAAAAGTTTGTGTATATATATATAGAAAATGTACATGGGAGGGTTCACATAAGTTCCATGCAAGTCCTATGCCATTTTATACAAGAGGTGTCAGCATCCATGGATGTTGATGTCTGGGGGGAGTCCTGGAACCAGTGCCCCATGGTTACCAAGGGATGACTGGAAGTCCAGGCTCCTTATCCCAGCCTATCAGGTCCCCACATGGTCTGAATGCTGCCTGTACCACACTCTCCCTGTCACTCTCCTCCAGCCCTGCCAGACTGCCCTCTGATTCTTCAACAGGCCACACTCACTGCACTTCATGTCTGGCCCCTAGAAATACACGTTACTTTCTGAGCATGGCTCTGCTTTAATAAAACGGGCTGCATTGTCACTAGAGAAGACAGTGTGGAGGTTGCTTTAAAAACTGAAAATGGACTTAACTCATGATACAGCCTTCCCACTCCCAGGCATATGTCAAGAGAAAACTCTAATTCAAAAAGTCACATGCACCTCAATGCTCACAGCAGCACTATTTATAATAGCCAGGACATGGCAACAACCCAAGTGTCCATCGACAGCTGACTGGATAAAGAAGTAGTAGTATATTTATACAAAGGAATACTACTCAGCTATTAAAAAGAACAAAATAATGCCATTTGCAGCAACATGGATGGACGTAAAGATAGTCATTCTAAGTGAAGTAAGCCAGAAAAATTGAAAAATGCCATATAATATCACTTATATGTGGAATCTAAAAAAAGACATAAATGAACTTAACTACAAAAGAGAAACAGACCCACAGACATAGAGAAACAAACTTACGGTTACCAGGGAGAGAAGGGGATGGGAAGGGATAAATACGGGAATTCAAAAAGTGTCCCTCTTGGGGAGTGATGGGAATGATAGATATCTTGAATGTGGTGATGGTTTTCTGGGTGTAGACATCTATCAAATTCATCAAATAGTACATGTGAAATATGTGTAATTTACTGTAAAGGAATCATACCACAATAAATATGCCTGTAAAAAAAAAAAAAAAAAAAAAAAAAAGAAAAGATTGGTGGCATTGTGTCCTACGTTTTTATGTGTCTTCAGTGAGTGGGTCTTCAAGTTTCTGGTCTGCCATATTTTCTGAACCAGAAGTGCCCTCCTTCCCTTCTCTTTGATAAACTGTCAGTGGGTGGCATTTATTCCTGTGGCTTCAACTGCTCTCTGTCCACTGATTAACTGTCAAATGTTTTCCAGCATGGACATCTAATTTCAGTCCCAGAAATATACTTGTAATTGACAAGTAGACATTCCCACTTGATTAGCCCATAAAAATCTCAAGCTCTGTATGTTTGAATTTACACTTGCTCAGAACTAGGTTTACTTCTTCAAACAATGGCATCACTATCCCATCTGTTTTCCGTGCCATACATCTGGGAGTTTTCCTTTACTTTTCCACTCCCTCACCCCCGTCAGTATTACAACTCTATTCCTTAATGTCCCCCAGCTAAGTCCCTGCCCCTCGCTCCCCACTGCATTAACTCACACCCCTTGCTAGTCTCCCCAGTGCTGTTCTTTAGAGTGAAAAATCCACTTTGCTCACTTTTAATGACTAATCTGTGTCACTTTCCTCCTTAAAACCCCAAAGAATTCCCCGCTGCATATGTGAGGAAGTCCAAGCTCCCTGATTTAAAGTTACACCTTCTCATCACCTAGTTGCTGCTTTTTTTCAGCCTCAGCTTCCATTAGTTCCCACAGCCTTTAACCTCACTGACCTTCCTTCCCTAAGTGCAAAGTGCTCTTAGACACGACCAGACCTCTGCACTAGACAAGCAAGCTGCCAAGAATCCCGTCCCCACCACGCACTCTCCTGGTCTAGAGATTTGCTGGAATCCTTCAGATGTCAGTGCAGAAAGCATTTCCTCTCTGACACCTTCCCTACCTTCTAGAACCCTTCCCCAGGCAGTGCAATAGCCCCTCTGAACATACAGTATACATGATGCCAAGTGACTCTTACCACATTGTTTTGAAAACCTATTTAAATTTGTCTCTTCCACGACACACTGTTATCTCCTTGAGGGATAGGGGGCTGTGTGGTATTTGTCTAGACAGCTAATGTCTGGCGCAGACCCTGGGCCATCTGAAACAGTCTGATGACTCATCAAGGATTGTTGTCTTTGTGATGCAAGAAAGACTACATGATTTCTGATCTTACACCATCCGGCAAGGGTCAAAATAATTTCACATAGAATTACACAGGCAAAATATGTGTATTCCTTTCCTCTTTGTGAGCCTGAGATCATAGGCATCTTGGAACGAAGGTGTCACTCTAAGCTGTGTGTCCCCAAGGCTGTCACATCCAACTTCAACATATTTTTTAGAAGTTGTAGGGATACGCGTACATCACCCCATCTTAGAGCAAACGGCGCTTCAGCCTGACCCAGTTTAATGTTCATATAAATATCATAAGTCTTCCAAACTGAAGCCTGAGGAAACATTTCTCTTCTCTCCTTCCAGTCTGTCTGCCATCTGCACCCCACATCCCCACTGCTCACCTGTGTCAGACCACCTTCCATCTAGAAACATTTTCAGTGGGACAGTTGGATGAGAACTAATTACAGCAGTCATGAAAATGGTCCCATGAACGTAGGCTCTGCACAACAACGATGCTTTGACCGGAGGCCTCAGCCGTGGCCTGCAGGATCTGTTCACGTGTTCTGCCTGGCTTCCCTGAAGACGTTCTGCAGAAAATCAAGCCTGCAGTTAAAGTCATAGAAGGCCCAAAAAATCCAGAAAAATAGAGTGAGATTCATCTCCTTGGGAATATTTTTGAAAACCATCCACTAATAGGAAAAAGTTTTAAGATGTTCGTTTCAGAGCAGATTATGTCCAACTGCAGGTGGGTCAGTTTTGTCATTGCTGCTCGCTAGTTGGCTTTCTGCTGATTCTAACATGCCTCTGTTTAGAGAAGTGGCCTGAGTCAGCCCTCAGAGCAGGAAAGGTGAGCTGGGCCTGGTGACAGCCAAGCTCCTCTGCTGTGTAGTAACCCGCTGAGAAGGAAGGGATGGCCCAGGGCTTCCTCTGACTCTCTCCCTCAGTTATAAACTCTATGAAGGGAAAATGGAACAAAAAATCTTAATTCAATATGGTATTGTCAAAGTATAAAAATAATTGTCTTTGGAGGGGATGGTATAGTTCAAGGGGTAGAGTACATGCAGAGTTCAATTTGCAGTACCTCAATGTAAAAAAAAAATAAGAAAAAATCTTTAAAAAAAAGAAAAAGAACAAAGAAGAAAAGAGATCTCAAACAACCCAAGTTTAAAAAGAAAAAAAAAAGTCTTTTAATAATAGTAATCAGCTCGGTCTTTTGCTAGATTAGGAGTTTGGGATTAACAGATACAAACTACTATGTATTAAATAAATAACCAACTCCCAGGTCCTTAATAACCTAGTTCAACCTGAATCCTTTCTCTTTTTTTCCCTAAGCAACCTGTGGAAGCCACTGAAATTCTCATTTTATGAAAGAATTCATTTAAAGGCAGTTTGAAATTTACTGGTTAAAACAGTTATTTGTGCTTCCATGAATATAGGTATAGTAAGAAAAATAGACAATAAACAAGTAAGCAAATAAATATATGATGTACTTCCAGGTACTAATAATTGCCACAAAGAAAGATAAAGCATATTAGGAGAGAAAATGATTGAATAGGAAATATGTGCATGCCATTTTAAATAATGTGGTCAGATAAGTCCTCTTTGAGGGTAAAATAATTTGAACAATGTCCTGAATGAAGCAAAAGAATAAGCCACGTAGGTAACAGACAAGAAAAACCTCCCAGGCCAGGAGAAGTGTAAGTACAAGACTTGGAGTTACAAACACAGCTGTCCTGGTGGGGATCATCTGGGCGGTGAAGATGGGCTGGAGCAGAACGTTGAGAACTGAGGCTTCAGAGACGGGTGAGGAACCAGATCACACAGGGCCTTGGTAGGGACTCTGGATATCCTTCTGAATACAATGGAAGATCACGAGAGTATTTTGCAAAGCGGAACAACTTGATCTGATTCATACTTTAATAAGACAATTGTGGGTAACATATAGGGAATAAACAATGGAAGCAGGGCAAGGTAAGCTGATGGGAAGCCAATGGGAAGAGTGCTGCTGACCTGGAGAGAGATACCGAGGTTGGGCTGGGATGATGGCGGGAGACAGGCTGAAAGAGGGACACGATTTGACAGTAACGGACACAGGCATTAATGCTCAAGTTGCACACAGACATACAGTGTTTCAGGGTGATGGGTATGTGATATTTGGGGCTGAGTCACAGTTTTTGTGCAGAGACCTGACAGGAGAATAAAGTGGGGACGTTAACGTTGGTAAGAAGAGTTGGTGGATGTTGAATTCCCCCTAGAGCCGCGTCTCTGTTTCTCTGTAGATGAAGTCAGCAGAGCAGGGATGGGTGTTCCTATTTCTGCAGAGAATTGCGTGTCTTCCTCATCGACAATTTCGAGAGGCCGACGTGCCCATCCAATTGCAACATCTTCAATCTGCTTCTTTCTATCCAGGAGGAGATTTCAAAATAAGATGCCAATCAGAAATCCCCGTGTCCAGAGTTAGAGCTGTGTGCCTTTGGGATGATCTCAGAGATGCCTCCACAGAGGCTCAGTGTGCTCTCTCTCCCTCAGAGCACACAGTTCCCTTCAGTCCAGTGGGTCTCAGCAGAGAAGATTTCACAAACAGACCCTCTCAGGCCCTGGGGACCAACTTCCCTCTTGGCCGAGCTCTGAAAATGAGCACGAGTTCCAGGCAAAGGGCCTTCTCCAGGACGCCATCTGGCAGATTACATGAGGAAAGTGTCCAAAGATTGGAAGGGTTGATGTTATAAATGGATTTTAATTTTTGCTCTGAATCTGATTCTGTCCTTCTGTTTTGTTAAGGAAGTTTTCTTAGGACAGACATGATTCTTATTTCTTCTATTTGATCATCCAAGAGGTTTAGATAGGGTTTTTGTTTTAGGGTAAGAATCTTTAAAAAAAAAAAACCTTGCAAATAGCGTCTTGTTAGGCATTTGGGCAAGACAACCAGTAAATTCTCCCAGCAGTATTGAACCCCCTTGTTCCTCCACGGGGTTTCCAAAGGTATACATGTTCCAAATCTGACCCAAAACCAACGAGTCTTTTCTTTTTTTAAGAACTTCACCATGGACAAAAGATGTCACTAAAGAAGGTGAGAAAAGATCAGGTCCCCATCATTCAGAATCCCTCCCAAAGGGCACACAGAAGTAAAGAGGAGACGAACGAGAGAAAAGGTTTATTTATACACATGCAGGAGCCAACCAGAAAAGTAACTACCATGTTAAATGGTGAAAGTTAAAGGCTTTTTATCAACCTAACTTAATAGGGCAAAGGGAGAGGAGAGAATTGGCTTCCATGACAGGTTTTATTCTACATCTGTTGAATCTCAGGTATCTTCAGCTTAAAGAGCTTTTGTATTAACCGTGGGTTCCATCTGACTTTCCTTTCCTCGAACTTTGTTCTTTTTCAAAATTCACTCATGTATTCTGAGCCCCTGGATTTTCCACGTGAATTTTAGATTGATTGTCAGTTCCTGCAAAACAGAAATTGGGATTTGGGTAGGCATTCTTTGAATCCTTAGATCTATTTGTGGACTATTGTCATCTTAGTAGAATGAAGCCTTCTACTCCATGAATATGGGATTATTTTCTGTGAATGTAGGTCTTAATTTCTCTCAACAGAATCTCTCATCTATTGTAGTCTTCAGTGCCCAAGTTTGATACTTCTTCCTCACCTCTATTGGACGCTGATTCAGAAAAGACACGACCTCCTGGAGAACCTCTGCTGCCACGGAGCTGACATGGAACTGAGTCCTGAGGAGGCTTTAAATTCTTTTAAAAACAGGATTAGTGTACTTTAATTACTCCATAGATGAGTAATGAATGGGTCACATTAACATAGGATTTTAATCCTTTTAGAATTAGTAGAGTAATACAGACACATTACAAAAAATTGAAATATTGCCTAAAAGAGAAGAGATTTGTAATTCCCACCCACAGAGGTGACTGTCATGAATGATTTGTTGCTTATGTCTCAGTCTCTGTGTCTCTCAGTATGTCTCTTTCGATCTCTGCCTCTCACACACTCACAATCAGATCAATTTACATCTATATTGATTTCACACATATGTGGTAGTGCAGATGGGACCCTGGATGCAGAGAGTGGGTCTGCATACTTCCATCCTGAGGCCTCCCTTGACATTGGATTGAGACCAGGCACCCACTTTTACAACTGCACAGCATTCATTCATTCACATCAACCAGAACGAATGGACCCCATCCCCTCTCCATCAACATTAGTGTTGCCTTAATTCCGACTGTTTCAGCCAGTGCTGTGATGAACACCCTTGAAAAGGCATCTTTGAATAGGTGTGTAAGGATTTTAGTGGGATGAACTGTAAGGATCAGAATTTCTGGGGAAGTGATGCATCTGTGGCCCTTTGATGCGTCCTGCACCCTGTTCTCCTGAAGAGGAGCGTCCCTTCACTCTTCCCTCCAGGGGATCTGCTGGAGACTCTGCCTGCTTACATTGTCACCAGGGCTGGTTGTCACCTGACTAAAGACCCGCCAGTGTGATGGTGACCGGTGCTGTCTCTGCAGTGTTTCCGTCTGCCTGAGTTCTCACCTGAGAGGTCAAGCCTCTCTAACACACACTGGCCACCTGCATTGCCTCTCATTGGAACTGCCCATTTCTGTTCTATTTCTGTTTAGAACACTGGGTTTTGAAAGGTTTTTGGACTACAGGGGTGGGAAACCCTTCGCCAACCTTGGGTTATGAAGAATGCTTTTTCCAGGTTGTGGTTTGTCTTTCCAGCTGTTTTTCTGGGCTTTTGCAAATTTTTTTTATTGGTTTGGTTTTGTTTTTGCCACAGGAAGAGCTAAGCATCTCCCTTATGTCTTCTGGCTGTGGTGTCTCAGGGGGAACAGCAGTGTCTACCCTGAGATTATGCACAGAGTTACTAAAAGGGCTTCAATTTGTA
This sequence comes from Camelus dromedarius, assembly GCF_036321535.1. NCBI lineage: Eukaryota > Metazoa > Chordata > Mammalia > Artiodactyla > Camelidae > Camelus > Camelus dromedarius. The sequence continues at coordinate 89,710,183 of NC_087441.1, read as the reverse complement.
CATCACATCTTTAATCCCCCTGGATATCCCCTTTAAATAATAAAAATGCTGTTTCAAGTGAAAACAAAAAAAAATCACCAGCCCCAGCTTAAAACATGTGGGCAGGGACAAAAAAAAAAAAACACCTTTTTTAATGTTTCATTGACAGGGAACACCCAGGAGAGGTAAAGACACGCAGAGAGAAAGAGGACTTGGGGTTGTCAGGGGCTGGGTGAGGAGGGAGGGGAGTGCACACTCTGGATCCATGGTTTCACTTTGAGGAAAGAAATAGTGTGAAACTAGATGGTAGTGATGGTCGCACAACATTGTGAATGCCCCTAATGCTCCTGAATTGCACAATTTAAAAGAGGAAATGTCTATATTTTATTACATGAAACTCTAAAAATGAAAATAAAGGATGCCATAAATGATGAGAAACAAACAAAGAAAACTAAAGAAAACCAAACAAAAACATCTCCAGCGGAAGGGAAGTCGTTTGGGAGGGGGAGGGGACTGGCGGTGGGATTTTGGAGAACATTTTGGAGAAGAAGGTGTGGGTGGGTGCAGAGGGGGCTCTGCCCCAGGGGGTGGTGATGCCTGAACTGTTTCTACATTGTCCAGCAGTCCAGCTGCAGATGCAGGTTCAGGAGGAGCTGCAGGAGATGCAGGGGGGAGGTCGGGGTCTACTGCTGGATCCAGATCATCCTTTTTTGGTCTCTGACATCTTCCTCTGCCCCTGCCTCCTGTGTAACTATTGGATGTGGAGAGAGTTTTAAGTCTTGTGGAAGTGCTCATGCTGTGAGAGAGGAAAAATTGACCCACCTGCCTCCCTTTCCATGTGCCTCTTCAAGGACAGAAATCTTACCAGAACTTTCCAGACAGCTCCCACCCAGAAAGTGCCCACAGGATGTGTTCTGTGACAGAATTTTTCCAGACAGGTGGTCTGAGGCCATTCTTTGCTCTGGTCAAAACAGTAGCCTCTGGGGACACCTCCCTGTGTGGCCCAGCCCTTGCCCCTCCCTCACCTACACACATGCAACACACCTGCCTTTCTGACCTTCGGGCTCTGCTTCGGCGACCCCTGGTCCTCCACCTGACTTGCAGCGAGGTGGGCACGGTGCTCCATGTCAGAGCCGGGTGTGCTGAGCTACCCATCAGCCCCGGACAGGTCCCTGGGTAGAGCCCTGGGTGATGCATGGGTCGGAGGCCTGCCCCACTGATTTCTGGGCCATGGTGGTGGGTACCCCTCCATATCCAGACCCACCTGGAGCCTGCGCTGGCCCTCAGAATAGTGGCACACCAGCCCTTCAATTGGGGAGGGGGCGTTGGTGTTCTTATTCATCAGCTTCTGTTCAGTATGTGGTATCTGGCTCTGCAATGACAGTGACCAGCGGCTGACTCGGCCTGGAAGTCTCAGAGCCCTGCCCGGCCAGGAACACTCCTGATTCTGTCCACTCGACCCTCTGCTGCCAGGTCAGACTGGGACCTTGTTCAGCTCAGACACCCAGGAGGGAAAAGACATACCCAGAGAGCATGGGCTCCACTTCGGGCAGCAGGACCGTTCCCCGGCTCTCCACATCCCGGCCAGCCAGCTTTGACCTGGGCTGGGGATGTGACCGGCCCCCTAGGCCTCTGACCTGATCTTGCTTGAGGCAGAAACCCATCCCCAACATGACTGCTCCATCTCCACCAGCCAGGAAAGGGCCATGGTTCTACCTGGGTGGGATCTGAGTGGTGGCCCGGCCTGGGTGGGCCTGCCCTGGGCCTCCCTGTTTTACCTTTGGGTGTCTCTCACCAAAAGGCCAGAGGAGCCTTGAGTGAGACCTGACCCAGCGCCGGTAGTGTTGGTACAGCACCTCGCTGCGGGCTTTCCAGGAGCTGTGGCCTCGGGATAATGGGATGCAGCAGAACATGCCTCTGTCTCCAACCAGGTGAGCTGAGTAGGGACTTCTCTACAGAGTGGGTGCCTGGTGACTTCGGTTCCAAGTTCTATTGGGCTCTATTGCCAGGGAAGTGAGGTCACTTACTTGGGTCCACTTATCCAAGCTTCCTCCTGACACAAAGCTCCCCAAGGGCCTCTCTGGGCTGCCGATCTCTCATTTCTCACTTCTTGCCATGTTCACACACAGTGATACCAACTCACCCTCCCCCATAGCCCTGGGGAGTCCTGGATGCAGCCAGTGCCGCAGCTCTGAGGACACATTGGGTCAGACCTGGCTCCCCCCACTCAGCAGTGCTGTCACCCTGGACAAGCCACGTGCCTCTCAGGGTCTCCCCAAACCCCCATCGGCACAGTGGGGATCATTCTGGCCCCTGCTTCCTAGAGAAGCCATCCTGTCTCTAGACCTAGAAACACCTACTGCATCTGTCACCCCCACGGGCTGGCATCACAGGGAGCTCGTGCACAGACTCAGCAAAGGAAGGACCCCACAGAGGGCTGGCGGAGCACAGAGAACATGCCACACCGGCCGGGGTCTGCCCTGGGGTCTGGAGAAAGTCACTTTCCTTGCTACATGCTTCCCAGCTCCCAGTCGTGAGACTGAAATTAAATACAACTCTGACATCATCCGCTCTGGCATACAGCCACCTAGGTCATTCTGTCATGCTGACATACAGATCCAGTGTCTCATCTCGGCCTCTGTGGTGGGCTGCCCCACAATGGTTTCCTATTTTTTGCCTTCTGTTCCCACGCCATTGTGTGATCCCCACACCCTCCCCTGGAAGGTGGATGGACTTTGGGACCAGGTTCTGACATGTAGACTGACTTGTGAAAGTGTGCGTGAGTTCCACTCATTACCAGCTCCAGTGTTCCTTCTCTCTGTCTCTGCCTCTCAGTGCCTCTCTCTCTGTCTTGTCTCTCTCTCTGTTTCTCTGTCTCCCCCTGCATTTCTGTGTTTCAGTCTGTCTCTTTTCCTGTATGTATGTGTATATATATTTATGTGCATATGTGTGTATTTATGTATGTATTTTTCTGGCCCACGGCAGGTCACTTCTGAAAATCCTTTGATGACATATTGATTATTTTGAATTCATGTTACTGAAGAAAAATTATCTTTGAAAATTGTGCAAGAACTTTGGTGGGTTCTCCTCTAAGGACCAGCACTGCTGGGGAAGGGATGCACCTTTGGCGCCTTGATGTATCCTGCACCTTGTTCTGCCGGAGAGGACGTCCATTTGCTTTTCCCTCCAGGGGACCTCCTGGGGCCTCTGCCTGCTCACGTTGTCACCAGGGTTGGTTGTCACCGGGCTAAAGTCCTACCAGTATGATGGTGGCCAAAGCTGTCTCTGCAGTCTGTCCGTCTGCCTGTGTCCTCACCTGAGAGGTCGAACATCTCCAGCAGACACTGGCCACCTGCACTGCCTCTCGTTGGAAATGCCTGTGTGTGTTTTGTTTCTTTTCAGAACACTGGCTTCAAGAGGTTTTTGGACCACAGGGATGTGAAGCTTTTCTCCGACCTTGGGTCATGAGGAAAGGTTTTTCCAGGTTGTGGTTTGCCTTTCAATCTGTCTTTCTTGGCCTTTGTTTTCTCTTTTTGTATGATTTTATTTTGCCACAAGAAGAGCTAAGCATCTCCCTTCTGGCTCTGGTTTCACAGTTAGAACAGCAGTGCCTACCCGGAGATTATGCCAGTTACTAAAAGAGATTCATTTGGTACGTCTCATCTTTAATCCAGCTGGTTTTCCTCTCCAAATACAAAAATGCTAATTCACTTGAAAACAAACAAACAAAAATTCACCCTTCCCTACTTAAGATATGTGGGCAGACAAAAAAATATTTAAAAAGCCACCTTTTATATGATTTCATTGATAGGGAACCTCCAGATAGGTAAAGACATAGAGAGAGAAAGGGGATTAGGGCTTGTCAAGGGCTGGGGGAGGTAGGATGTGGGGTTCGCTTTGTATACAAGCTTTCACTTTGAGGAAGGAAATAGTCTGAAACCAGTGGTGTTGGTCTCACAGCATTGTGAATGCACTTCATGCTCCTGAAAACTGCACAATTTAAAATGGGAAAAGGCTAAACTTTATTCTTATAAACTTAAAACAAAAATAGAATATAGTATAATAGAAAAGAAAAAAATCTGACTACATAGACGATCTGTTCTTTTGGCTTTAACCCTGTGCCCTCTTTTCTAGGCTTAATCTTACTAGCTCTGCACATTTTGTAAAACAATGTTGCCTTTAGCCGGAAATATACAGGAGAGCTTATTTTCAAGGCTCTGATCTTTAATGATATTAATACTTTTGCACTTATATAAAGACAACAAGTTGCAGAAAATAAAATAACTTTTGTTTTGTTAGAGGATTTACAGAGGCACTATGACCTGGTCTACATAGACAGCTGCAGACCAAGATAATGGCAGACTTGGAGAACCATCTTCTCCAAGTCAGACTTCAGGCTCCTTTTCTACTAAAAAGGGGAGGGGCTGTGGTTGGTTGTTGCAAACTTGTTGGTGTAGGATTTCTTTGTTCTTGGAATCCTTTGCAGCTGTCCACGTGGGTCAGATCATGGTGTTCCTGTAAAACCTGCAACAAAACAAACTTTTTCTATTCTGCAAATTGTTATCTTTATAGGAGTGCAAAAGTGTTAATATCCTTAAAGTTCAGAGCCCTGAGAATAGGCTCTCCTCTTTATTTTAGGCTAAAGGCAACATTGTTTTACAAAAGAAGCAGAGCTAGCTAGACTAAGCCTAGAGAACACGGCAGAGGGTTAAAGGAAAATGAACAGATCCAATATGGAGTCAGATTTGTTCTCTATTACAGTGACTTTTGGTGAGAGCTAACATGATGATTCCTGGGTGGGTCCTCCACTGTCCCAGGCTGGAGGTCAGGCAGGATCACTGCCAGATTCCCCATGACTTTGGACCTGATCTCCCGCAGAGAAAGTGACAATTATTGGATTAAAATTACCTGTCAAAATCCCTTCAATTGCCTGCAAACTATACCACAGCAGGGGATGTCTCATTGGCCAGTCAACTGCCAGTCTCCCCTGATGCAAGGGACCAGCGTCGAGGGGGGCCCCAAAGTGGCCTGGCCAATGCACCTGCCTACATTGCTCTCCAGCCTTGGCTTCCTAACTTTGATGCTTTAAAATCTCCCGTCCCTCTTCCCTCTGGCCTGGTGTGAATGAACAAGATCCCTGCACCCACCTGGGCTGAGGCCAGGCCACACACACAGCCCCATGCACACAGCCCACCATCTGCTGTCTACCCCTGGGATCAAGTGCACCCTCTGAACTCCCCCACCCCAAAGGTCCGCGTGCCCAATGCCTCTGCCCTAGGGGTCCAGATCACCATCAGGACCATCAACCACCCAAGGCCCACAGGCCAGTGGCTGGCAGCCTGGGATCACCCTGATCCATCGGGTCAGATGAGACACAGGGTGCGGGGATCAGGGTGCCAGGGCGGGAATTGGAATCGCTTTCAGCCCAGCCTGCCTCGCCCTGTAGCCTCAGACATTAACTATGAACGTGCACACTAGGCTGGATCCCCCACTGGTGGCAGTAGTCATCATTACTGGAGCCCGGATTTCCCCACCCCAACCACAGGGTGAGGGGTGAGGGATTCAGCTCAGGGTAGGGTTGCAGTCAGAGTGAAAGGGATCCCATGGTGAGGGAGTATAGGTTGAGGAGCGTGGGGCCCGCTCAGAGTGGAACTGACCTGGCTGAGAGGTGAGGGGGATTGTTTCAGGATGTTGGGGGTCCTGTGGTTAGGCATGAGGGTGTAGGGGCCTTAGGTTAGGACCTAGAAGGACGGAGTGTCAGAGCATGGACCTCAGTGTGAGGAGAAGAAGCCCTGTCTTCAAGGTCTTGTGGGAGACTAGGCCTGGCCAGGGGTGGGAGGGTAGTAATAGGGAGGGGAGGGTGAGCAGGGGAAGTGGGGCTGGCGGGGTGTGGCCTGGCCCAGGACAGTCGTGGTTCTAGTTCAGTGCCAGGACCCAGTCAGTGGCGGGGTGAAGGCTCTGGGGATGGAGACCCGGCGGGAAGAGCAGGAGGGGCCCCACCTGGCCCCTCCCGGCCCCAGTGGCCAGGTCCGGTAAAGCAGGAGACCCACCCGGGCGGTTTGCGCTGCAGGCGGGAGGAGGAGGGGGGCGCACGCGCTGACGGACAGACTCGCAGACGCCAGAAGCCGCCCAGAACACGTGGAAGCTGGCGGGAGTCGGGTGCTCCTGGACCAGCTCCTGGAAGAGGAACACGGCCTGGGTTCTGGGCCGCTGCTTGCCCGTGGCTCGGCTGCCGCTGCCGGGCAGTTAAGGGGGCGCTGGTGGGGGCACGCTGCTCGGGGAGCCGGTGGGTGAGGCGTGCGCTGTGTAGCTGAGGAGGCGCCCAGGGAGGGGTGCGGAGGTGAGGTCCCGGCCGTGCTTCCCGTTAGAACTCTTAGGCGGGACCCAGCCGCCGCTGTGGTTTGTGGTAACCCCGCTATTAGTAGTTCCTGAACCCCGCGTTTTTGCCGCCGCATATACCCGGGTTTAGGAGAGCAGGTATAACCCCGGGAGGTGGGAGGGCGCCGGACGGCTCCGGAGCATCTCTGACTGGTCCTCAGACCATGGCCTGCTCCTGGGAGGCGGGTGCGGTGCGGTCGCGGGGCCTCAGATGGAATGGAGGCTGCCCCATGAGAGCCCCTGGATTTGCTCCCATCTTTCCCACGGCCTGACCTTGGAGGTGGCCTGTAAAGCCCCAGGTTTGTGGGACTCATGTTACAAGTCAGTCTGCTCCTGGGAGGTGGGCTCGGTGCGATCAGTGTGCTGGGATGGCTGCAGAAGCAGTGGGAAATGGTCGCAACCCCCGCGCTCCATCAGGGCAGCCCCAATCCTGCCATTGCAGCCGCCGCCTTTCCCTGACAGCACAGCACCTGCCTTCCAGGAGCAGGCTGACCTGTAACCTGAGTTCCACAAAACTGGGGCAGCAGAGGCCAAGCTCAGGCCATGCGCTGGGGAGTTTGTAGCAAATCCACGGGCTCCCAATGGCAGACCCCAAACCTCGCCAATACCTTCGACCACACCGTGCCCTCCTACCAGAAGCAGGCTGACCTGCAGACCGTGCCTGGAGTAGCTGAGGACGAGCCCTGGACAGGCCGTGGGGGAGATGGGGACAAGTCGACCAGCTTGCCAGCTCTCTGCCCATCTCCCTGCCGCTGCCCCAGGTTCGTGGATCACTTGTTTTCAAGTCAGTCGGTTCCTGAGAGGCAGGCGCGGTGCAGTCAGGTGGCGGGGGCTGTGGGTAGGGGTGCTGCCCCAAGGGGAGCAGGTGGACTTGCTCCCATCTATCTCAGGGCCAGACCTGGGGACAGCCTCTGCTGCCCCAGGTTTGCAGGACACATGTCATGTCAGCCTGTCCCTGGGAGGAGGGCTCAGTGTACTCGAGGCAGCCTCAGTGGCTGACAAGGATTTTAGAAGTGGGCTCTAGCCCAGCATAACTAAATCCTTTCTTCTTTTGCTTCCTCAGTTGGTGGCTGTATCGGCTTTTCCATTATAGGTTATTGCTGGATAATGAACATAGGTTTCTGGGCTATACAGAAGAAACTTTATTTAAAATCTACTTTTCTATATAGTGGCTAACATTTGTAAATCTCAAACTCCCAAATTTATCCCTTCCGATCGCCTTTCCCTGGTAACCTTAAGATTGTTTACTAAGTCTGCAAGTCTGTTTCTGTTTTGTAGATGAGTTCACTGTCTTTTTCTTTCTTTTTTTAGATTGCACGTATGAGTGGTAGCACTTGGTATTTTTCTGTTTCTGGCTGCTTTCACTTAGAATGACGATCTCTAGCTCCATCCATGTTGCTGCAAATGGTTTTATTTTGTCCTATTCATGGTACAGTAGTATTCCACTGTATAAATATGCCACAACTTCTTTATCCAGTCATCTGTTGCTACATTTAGCTTGCCTCCATGTCTCGGCTATTGTATACAGTGGTGCTATGAATACTGGGGTGCAGGTATCTTTTCACATTGGAGTTCTTTCCAATTATATACCCAGATGTGATATTGCTGGGTCATAGGGTAAGTCTACTTCTAGTTTTTTGAGGGATTTCCATGCTTTCCATAATAACTACACCAAATTGGATTCCCACCAGCAGTGTAAAAGGGTTCCCTTCCCTCTACAGCCTCTCTAGCATTTATCATTCATGAACTTCTGAGCGATGGCCATTCTGACTGGTGTGAGCTGATACCTCATTGTAGTTTTGATTTGAATTTCTCTGTTTATTAGTGATATCGAGCATTTTTTCATGTGCCTATTGGCCATTTGTGTCTTCATTGGAGAAATGTTTGTTTAGGTCTTCTACCTATTTTTGGATTGAGTTGTTTGTTTTTTTGTTATTAAGTTGTATGAGCTGTTTATATATTCTGAAAATTAAGGCTTTTTTAGTCGTATCATTTGCAAATATTTTCTCCCATTCGTAGGTTGTTGTTTCCTTTTGTTTTACTTATGGTTGCCTTTGCTGTGATGAAATTTATGAGTTTAATTACGTCCCATTTGTTTATTTTTTTCTCTTATTTCCATTGCCTGGGTAGATTGCCCTAGGAGATCGTTGATAAGTTTTATGTCAGATAATGTTTTGCCTATGTTTTCTTTTAGGAGATTTATCATGTCTTGTCCATCTGCATCTTAAGCCTGTACTCTAGATCTGTGCTTCAATTTTGAATTTGAGCTTCTTAGAGAACACCTACTCTTAGCTTATATGTCAGATTCAACATGTTTAAAGCTGATTTCATAATCTTTTTTCTTGCAGCGTCTCCACTTATTCAGTGGGATAATCATTTTTCCGGTCTTGAATACCCAAAGGCTTGGAATGATCTTTGATTTATATTTCTCCCACCACTCTCCACATATTTTCGGCTTCTGGAACTGTATGATTTTGGTTTCAAGTGCCTATTCTGATTGCTGATACTCTGATGAAGAGCTTTCATCCCTGATACATGAATTTTTCCTTCTGCTGAATTCTTGGATATTCTCTCCCCCCCTTTCAGTCAACCTACAGTTTTGAAACTCCAACATCTAGAGTCAAGTCAAAGACTTACCACAACCAAATGTCAGCCAGGTAGTCTCGACCCTCCATCATTTTAGACTTACCTTATGTGTTCCAATCATTATGTGACTTAGCCTCCTAGGGTAACCTGTGCCTTATTAAAAACCAGGAGTCACCAGCATTTTCCTATCCAGTCCTCAGTTAAAACAGCTTAGAATTGCCCTGAGAACTAGTTGGAGCCCCACCCACTTCATAGAGTCTTCCCTATTTACTCCAAATACTTCTAGCTCCTCTCTGTATTCCTGCAGTGTTTATGATCGGTAGCCTGTAATCTTGGCTTTGAGTACTGACTTGGTACCATTCCCGGGTGGTTTCCAATGTATCTCCTCACTTAGCTGGTAACTGGAGAAGACTCCCTTGTTCAGCCTCCTTTATACCCCTCACCCTGCTTAGCATCGGGCAATAGCAGGCATCCAGGCAGTGCTTACCAACTTTACTTATTTGCAGGGGTGGTGGTGTGGATTATAGCTAATAACTATTAATTCAGTGTTGCAATTAAAAAAGAAAGCCAAGAAAATCCATAAAACTTTATCTCCATGTTCAGTTTAGTGCTTTACCTCAACAGTTTCCTTAACTCTGTGTTTACATTCACATAGTGTTCAGTGCTTGTACGGTTCCCTGAGGCAAGCAGGTGAGATATCATTATGTTTGACTTTTGCATTACATTTCATATTGGATATATTTGTGCAATGACAAAACCTTCTTTTATAAGTAAACAGCCGGAAGCCCAGAGAGACTAACAGCCTAACCAGGGTCACCTGGTTAGTGTTTGGCACAGACCAGGACCACGGTTCACATCTTCCAGCTTCTCCTCTTCCAGTGCCTTTTCATTCCAGTGCTGGGAAATGTAGCCCCATCAGCCAAACGTTCAAGTCACATTGCTGTCCCTTTACCTGCCAGTGATGGCAGTGCTACAAAAAGTGGTAAAGGAAAGGTCAGAAATAGGAGTGATAAAAGACATGGAAGTGCTGGAAATGGATCCTCAACCTCCTCCTCCCTATTTGAGTGCCTCACAAGTGTCCTACTCTGACAGTGCTGTTCATTGTTTATGACATAGTCTTTAAAATCAGAATGATTTTTTATAGGACATGCTTTTATCCTGGTCCCTTTCCTGCTAGTAGTCACTGTCATGGGTAGAAAGTGCCTGACTGTGCTGTTTGTCACGTAGGTGGGAGGGAAAGTGGGAGAGGGAGCAGGTTGAACTGAAGCCGAGCTTTTTACAGCTCTGTTGTTCTAGGACCAGAGCAGTTCCACTCTTCCTTTCATCACCTTTCCACCTCCGAGTCCCAGCCACCCACTCCTGCCTGCTTCCTCACATGCCACATCCTGGGGGAGGACAGGGTGGTGGGCAATGCCCTCTCTGCCCTCCGCTTTGGGAGGTGAAGGAGTCTGCTTTAACTTTTGAGCTGTTTTGGTAATTGGGCTTTTCCAGCTTTTCTAGACATCTCCTATCTAGCTCTGAGAAATTGGAGATGTAACTTAACCATACATGGACTCTACTAATGTATTCAGTGACATTAATGTGATGTTGTCTGTAAGGTGTTCTGTGACTGGATAGGAGGTTTTTTATCTCACAGGATGCTTCACATCCAATTCTAAAGACCAAAAGGGTGCAGGTGTAATTCAAGTTCTTACATGTCTGTAAGGCAGACATGAACATTATTTGGTAATATGACCATATGTTCATTGATTACGGTTAGTCCGCCGGCTCTGTATCTAATAAAAGTTTAAATTCCAAACGCTTGAAGAAAATTTGCGGAACATGTCTTTTTGCCTATAAGTAGTTGCAAAAACTGAAATCACATCTCTACCACAGGCCACAGTGTTTTCCAGTAGAGAAAGCCCTCTATTTTTACAATCTGTAAGTAATGCAGTGGTTCTTTGGGTGAGCTGAGGGATACCAGAGTATTTTGTTGGAAAACTAGAGTGGCATGACAAGTGTTCTCGGACTGGTTACAGTTGAACCTCTACTTCCTATATCCTGGACTGATTACAGAGGCAATGTTAGTGCAGTAACCAGCTCCTGAATGCAAGTGTAGCTAGGAAGACAACAGAGAAAATACAAGGGATATAAAGTAATGGAGGGACTTCATAGCAGTACAAATGGTGACTTTGACACCACCAGCTGCTGACGTGGACTTGGCAGGAATTTGTGAGAAGTGGTGAGTGTCTTTTCAAGCAGGAATGTCCTGCATGTCCTGCAGCTTTTGGGGTGAACAGGCAAAGGGGAGAGCAGATATGGTGGCCACCCTGGGGCTATTTGTGTCTTGAATGTGAAAATATCTGGTCCCTTGTTCAATTTTGCAGCCACAACTTCACATGACTCAGGGCATAATTTCCACCAGAAAACCATAAAAACATAAAGAACCTCTGTTTCCCAAAGTGTTTGTCCTCGATCTGAGATGATTGTCCTGTGGTGGGAAGTAAGTGGGCGGTGGGGCCTGTTACATCACCCCCTTTCACTAAAAGTCTACCTCACTGTTTTTCACCCCACTCCTAGGGTTGCTGTCATTCTATTACACCTAGACCTGTGAGACGGGCTTGCTTGAATCCTCACGTGAAGAGGGACGGTTATGTGCAGTTTTAAAAAAATGCTTGGGTCATGGGGTCCTATGTTCCCTCCATTGGAAATCACTCTTCCAGAGCAAATAGTATGCATCTATAGAAACTACATTTTTTGTAAGATGTCTTCAGAAGTTTTGCAGTAGGTTTAAATATTTGCTTGGTGATGGCGTCTTGATTGTTTGAAGGTGCAACCCTCACTAGGGGCTTTGTTTGCTTCCTGTCTGAGATTTCCTTTACTGACAGTAGAGTGTTCGTAGGCAGAGTTAGAAAGTTACCTGGTCTGAGAAGCCGAATTTGCCCACAGCTGGGAATTGGCAGAAGAGTCAGTTATGGAAGGAAGGCTTTAGGATTATCTGGTAGCAGAGTTCTGGGATCCAAACCCTGGGAAACCTCAGCTTTTGTAGAGTATGTTCTGTAACAAAAGGCTATTGGATAATTTTAACACTTGTTATGGGATGTAGAGTTGGGGAAAGACTTAAAAGTGAAATAACCTTAAAAGAGAATCTCCAAATATTTTAAAGAAGACAGTTCTCAGAATGAGAGCTTTTCTGGAAAAGACTAGTTCTTCACTTCACAGGGGAAGCAGGGAGCAGGTGTAACTGCACTTACGGTAACTTAGAAGGTAAACTTCACCCTCCCACTTAGCTGTGTCCTGGTGTCTGTTCATCTTCCACATCTGTAGTTTTAGACATGACGTGACATTTTCTGGTACTGCATTCTGCTTCTGAGTGAGAGACTGACACAAAGTCACATAGCAACTGAAAAATTGCGCTAAGGGCTTTATTGTTAAAAATGTGGACCTGTGGCAGGGTGCTGCATTTGCAGGTGACTTTCGGTACAGAGAACACTTAAAATAATGCAGTGTTATTTCTTTTTTTATTCCTTTAAGCCTTTGAATAGAAGGTTTTCTTTGCAGAATTTCTGGAGTACATCAGAACAAGCAGGAACTAAAAATAGCTTTAAGAATGTACCAGTATAGACGTTGCTTATAGTATGGCATCTGTCTTAAAGTTAATTCTTTAAAGCAGGAAGTTGTAACTCTGAATTTCTTAAGCAAATATAAACATTCTTGACTCTTAATGACATTCTTTGTGCGGTGAAGCTGCTTTTGCTTCCATTCTGAACATTGAAAGGCCTTCTATGATACTTCTACCAGTCCTCAATATTTTATTTTCCCTCTGTTGTGAACTTGTTATTAAACTTGAAGCAGATATAAATACCATTAACTTGCTACATATGTAGATATTCAGTGTTACATAGTCAGAAAGTTTGTGTACATCACACGTATCTACATAATTCCCCCCTTTCCAACTGTGTTCCTTATGAAAGGATGGTGGGAAATGGCATTATGGGGATATGTCTTACACTACACAGTGTTTCCCCTGTTCCCTTTATCAGATCTGGATGTTCTTTCATCTTTCGGTTTCTAGACGTAATAGCTCTTTTTCTTAAGCGAGGTGTAACTCATCCCCCTGCACACACACACATGCGTGTACACACACACACACACACACATATTCTGCCGTAGGGAGTAGCGTGCACCATCCCATTCTCCCACTCCAGCTCTGATCCCACCCACTGGAGGCAGTGTCTTGCACGAATTCATTTGTAAGTTCCATTTTAAAACTCGAGTGGTCGGGAAATAGGACTGATATCCACACCTAGTTGGCAGGCCCTCAAGGATAACTTCTATGGTTAATGCCAGGTTATCTTAATGTTTGAGTACCTGGGTTTCATGTCTTCCTGTACCACCTGTTGACCCATGATTCCCACATTTCTGTCTCCCGCTAGACTTTTTCTCTCCAACTCTGGACTCTTGCAATCTTCTGTTGATTTGACATCTTCACTTGGAACTCTAATATGTTAAGACCAACATGTGTTAAAACAGCTCTTGGTCCTCCTACCCCCCAAACTGGTTCTTTCTGCAGCCTCCCCTATTCAGTTAGTGGGAACTTAATCCTTCCAGATGCTTGGGTCAAAAATCTTGGAGTTATTCTGACTTTCACTGACATACCACTAGAATTCTGTCTATAGATCTGGTTTAACACTGCCTTTAAAACATACCCAGAGCCCAGCCACTTCTCACCATGGCTCCTGCCTCCACTGCTGCTTCCCTGCCCTGAGCCACTATCCTCTTCTCCTGCACAGCCCTTCTCAATGGCTTCCCTCTTTTAATCTCTGAACCATTTCGACTATTCTCACCTGGCACTCAAGTGAGCCTTGAATACCTAAGTTAGATTGTGTCGTCCTTCTGCAGTGCCTCCCCATTTCACTCCAGGTAAAAGCCACAGTCCTTACAACGTCCTCCAAGGCCGTACAGGATCTGCACTGACCCTTCTCCGCAGCTCCAGCTGTGCCCCCATTCTGGAACATGCAAGGTGCGTGCTGGCCTTGGTGATGGTTATTAAGTCCACCTGGGACTTCTCACCTCCTAGTCCTAGTCCTAACCTCAGTCCTCTGTGTGGCCTGCTCTGGTATTTAATACAGCATCACCCTTATCCCATACTCTCAACCCTATTTACCTTGCCCTTTTTTCTTTTTTCCATGGTTCCTCTTTCCTAACATGCCACTTCCTCTGCTGCTCTGTTGTGTGAATTGTCATCTCCAACCCCCACCCCAGCTAAACCCCAACCAAGCTCCATGAGGACAGGACTTTTGTTTTGTTTATTGATCTATTCCAAGTGCCTAGACTAGTCCTGGGTACATAGTAGGCAGTCAAAAATTATTTGCTGAATAAATTAAAAGACTATTTTAAAACTGAATCATCCTTTCAGGAAAGGGTGAGGAAAGGAAGCTGCATGAAGGAAAATGGCGCAGTAAATAATGATATTTGCCTCTTGTTCTTTGTGTGATATATATGTGTTTTAGTCTTAATTTGGTATCCCAGTTTCTTAATTTAATAGCTGTATTAAGGTGCAATTTACAGGCCATAAAATTCACACATTATAATTGTTCAAGTCAGCCATTTTAGCTATTTCTAGAGTTGTGCAAATGTGTCCCCAAAATGTCCCCTTGTGTCCATCCATATGCAGTTCGCCCTCCACTCAGTGGTACCCTGATATTATATCTTTTTGTTTTTTTGGCAATCACATCTCAAAAGAATAATTTACACAGGAGTACTAATATAGCTTTGCACTTTTAGAAATGACACACTTAAATATGAAATCAGCAGTCATTGCTGAATGTAGGTAGCAGTATCAGACATTGGTGAGAAGAATGGACTTGAGTGTCACACTGGCTGCAGTCTTACCCAGCTCCACCATTTACCAAGTTACCCAAATTATTTTCTGCCCCAAGCTTTTTATCTGTTATATGGGGGTATTAATAGCAGCTTACAGAGTTGTGAGGATTAAGAAAACAGGGAAACAAAATTTAGTATAGTGGCCAGCTTATGTTATTACCTAAAAAATAGCCTTGCAGGTAGACAGCAAAATTCAAATCAGTTTCTAAAGTATGTGTAAAATATGATCTAGTTCCTACCTGGTTTGTAAACACGTATGCTTACTGCAGAATGTAAAAGCAGGCTAATATCCAACAGAAAAGATCATTTCTCAGCATTTCTTTCAAAGGTAGTTGCAAAATCATTTTTACTAAATTTTCTGTGCCCATCTCTGACAGAGCTTTGACAGCAGGGAGGTAATTATCTACTTTTCTGTTAAAATCATGCTGACCATCAGAAAGTGTTCTGAATTATATTTTAGCCTTTATGTTGGGAAACACTGTGAGACTTCTTCAAAATTAATGGGGGGACGGGCATTCATTGTAGCTCTTGTAGTCTGATAAGCCTGCACTAAATTATCATTTTTAAACTTTTAATTAAAATTAGTTAATTAATTTTTTGCAGGGGGGTTGTAATTAGATTTTTATTTATTCATTTTATTTTTAGAAGAAGTACTGGGGATTGAACCCAGGCCCTTGTGCACGCTAAGAATATGATCTTTCACTTGAGCTATACCCTCCCCCCTAAATTATCTTTAATAAGGTCTTTTTCTCTGTTTTGTTATTTTCTTTTATGTACAGATGCACAAAGCAGGGTCATCAGAATCCTCTCAATTCCAAAGATGATAATAGTGAAAAATATTGCACAGTGACAGTGAATCCTTGGCATATGAAGAAAGATTGTAAAGTCCTGAATGAATTAAGAAGTTATTGTTAAATTAACATACATGTAACCATGGCTCTCTTACCTTTATTTTTCACCTTATAATGAAGATACTCCACACCCGTCAAGGTTGCTTTGTTTGATACAGGGAATATCTAAAGCCTTTTCTGCAAGTTTTTTAAATAAGTAAGAGCAGGTAATTTATCAGAAGTGGAAATGGTGTAATCTGCTCTGTCTAGTACGGTAGCCACCGACCACATGTGGCTATTGTGAATTGAGATGTTTTATAAGTGCAAAATATGTAATAGATTTTCAAGACTTCATACAACAAAAATAATGTAAAATATTTTTTAATAAGTTTTAAAAGTGTTTATCACACTTTTTAAATGATAGTATATTGGATATTTTGAGATAAATATAATTATTACTGGAATTAATTTCACTTGTTCCTTTTTATTTTCCAAATGGGATTATTGGAAATTGTGATTTGCACTATGTTTCTATTGACAGTGCTGGCTTGTAAATTATTGCAAATAATATGAAAAGAAAACTTTGATTAAAAATTTTGTAATTGAGTAGTTGATTTACATCCTAGTATTTTCAGGTGTACAACACAGAGGCTCAACATTTTTATAGATTATATTCCATTTAAAGTCACCATAAAATAATGGCTATATTTCCCTGTGCTGTATGATGCAGCCCTGTAACCTATCCATTATATACGTAGTAATTTTTACCTCTCAATCCCCTACTCCCTTCCTGCCTCCCCTCTCCTCCTTCTCCCCATTGGTAACCACCAGTCTGTTCTGTGTACCTGTGAGTCTATTTCTGTTTTATTATAGTCATTAATTTGTTTTATTTTTTAGATATACATATAAGTTAATACATAGAATAATTGTTTTTCTTTCTCTGACTTATTTCACTTAGCATAATACCCTGTAGGTCCATCCATGTTATTGCAAATGGCATTATTTTATCTTTTATGGGTGAGCAGTATTCCATTGTGTGTGTGTGTGTGCGTGTGTATATATGTGTGTTTATATATATGTATATATACATATTTATATAATATACCACACCTTCATTATCCAGTCATCTGTCAGTGAACATTTGGGTTGTTTCAGTGTCTTGGCTATTGTAAATAGTGCTGCTGTGAACATTGGGGTGCATGTGTCTTTTTGAATTATATTCTTCTCCAGACATATACCCATGAATGGGATTGCTGGATGACATGGAAATCTATTTTTAGTTTCTTAAGGAACCTCTATACTGTCCTCCATAGTGGCTGCACCAATTTACATTCCCACCAACTGAGTAGGAGGGTTCCTTTTTCTCTTAAAAGGTCAAAAATTCTCTACATTTATATACTTTCCTTACAGTTTAGGACACAATTTGGCAAAAGCCAGATAGAATTTAATAGCAGTTAATACAGTATTTTTTTTAAATGGCCATGCATTATGGATAGATATGTTACTGATGAGTTGGTTCTCTATTTTTGTAGATGCAGAAGTTTTTATAGCTTCACAGACATTTCAGACTTGCAGAGAGAAAAATTTCTTTACATTTTGCTGAACTTGTCCGGGTGGCTTTATCGAATTTGGTCCAGGCCTGCAGAGGTAAATACATCCAAACCTGAACCATTTGAATGTCTGCAAGATTTTAAGAGTCTAGAATGTCAGATCTGGTCTATAACTCTGGTGAATGACATCAGTGAGTGGACTCAAGAAAACTCCATTTGAGTCCAAAACTTTTCAAAAGCCAAAAAAGGCTTTGAAATTGTGGCAAAGCCAGAGAGTTTTGTGCTCCACATATGGCCACAAACACATGGGGACAACCACAGGCCTTCTGGAGTGCCAAGGGAATTCCATGTGGGAGTCCAGCACTCACAGGAATCCAACAAATCTCTGCCTGCCAGAGCACCTTCATTGCTACTGTGCTGTTTTGAGCAAATGTCTTTTCATCAGGTTCAAATTGGTTTGTTGTTATTTTTGCATAAAAAAATCAAACAACTTCTTGTTCCCTTGGTGAAAGTAAAAGCCTAACATTTTCTGGTTTCTTTTGACAGAGAAAACATGAGCCTATGAATCCAACATCATCTATGATGGTCTGCAGCTGGGAACAACCAGATCAGTGTCAGTCCCTTTGCAGCCATTGGTTGGGAGCATGCATATTACCTGGAATGGTATTTGAAACATGTCACACTAGCCGTGCCTTTGCTGTGGGCTGGGAGGCGAGTAAGTCAGAATCTGCATTATGGAATGTATGTTTCAGATCCAAAGCTAGGAGATCTTTTCTAATAGCCAGAGAATGTAGTCATAAATATATCTATTAATTATGCAAGAACCTTTTTAAAGATTTTTTTATTATAAAAATTTACCCCCAGAAATTGAAAATGAAAGAACAGTGGAATTAAAAATCATCTGTACCTTAATTATACATTAAGAATCTTAAAATCCTTCTAAACTTTTTTTATTCAAATGTAGGTATTTTTCCCTTCCAAGAAGGAAAATTATTATTTCATATTTTTTTTGCTTTTTCCTTTTATTATATATTCCATATCAATAAATATAATTCTTTTAAATCCCTTTTAATGGCCGTTTAACACTATATTGAACAGATATGTATTTAGTCCTAGGTCTCAGAAATTTAAATATTTGTCATTACAATACCACTGCAAAGAATATTTTGGTGTTTCTATTTTTAGTTACTAATTTGGACTAAAAATTAAGAAGTTTGCTTTTCTTCATCTAAAACATTGGTTATTTTATGAATGAACTGGAAGGATTTTAAATAACTTTTCAGTAATTTCAACAAAGAAATTATCTTTAAGGCAAATATGTATGATTGTTTGCAAATCTACTTTTATTATATCTTCACTTTTACCATTGTCATATGTGTGTGTGCTTGCACAAGTGCTTTAACTACCAGCAACGTAAGAAAAACCTGTGTACTAAAAATGTGAAAATAGTTTCCTGCTTTGTGTTTTCATTCTCCCAATATAGGTTTTGGATGACAAGCTTGTATTTGCAAAAGTACACACCCTGTGGGAGGTGCTCTGCACATACGTTGAGATACTGCACATAAAATTGCCTCTGAAGCCCAATGATCTGAAAACCCGGTCCTCAGCCTTTGATAATTTCAGCTGTTATCTGAAAGTCCCCCAAGTGGATGAAAGTATCATCAAGCTGGAGCAAGAGTTTTTCATTTCCCTATTTGAGAAGAGCTGCGTGAATGACTTTTATATTCAGGATAGAGATACATTCTTCAATCCAGCCACCAGAAGCTGCATTGTAAGTCTAAACCGAGTTTAGCACCTGTCTTGGGGGTGATTTAGAGCCTGCTGTTGAATTATCAGTGATTTGGTTTGGTTGGTTTGGTTTGGTTTTTAAAAGCTGCCCATAAAAAGAAAAAAAGAGAAAGAAAAGAAATATGCCTAGAGATTCCTGTTAGGATAATAAACAGTGGCTGGTTAGTTACCCTGTATAAACCACACACTCTCTTAGAATCTTTTTAGGTTTACTTCATCCTTTCTCAGATCAAGTACCAACTAAGGGATAGTGTTAAAAAAAATTCGGGATTAACAGGCTTGTGAGCTCTGGGATCTGCAAGGCAGCTTTCCCTCCCCATGGTGTAAGTCAAATGGCAGAAATGAAATAAAGCACGTCATGTATCCTCCGGTGTTAACAGGAATAGGCTAATATTCTTGACCTTGTTTCTTCCTGGGTAAAATGAAGACAATATGTCAGGAGGCGAGACGCTCACTTAGGGCAAGAACCATGTTGTTTTGTTCATTGCTAAATCCCAGGCACCGGGAAGGCTGAGTTTAATAAGTGAATGGATGAAGTGTAGTTCCCCCAGAGTTACCTTGTGGGGCAGTGCGGATTAGCAGCTAAGAGCATAGACTCTAGAGGGGAGGGTACAGCTCAAGTGATGGTGTGCATGCTTAGCACGCATAAGGTCCTGGGTTCAGCCCCCAACACCTCCTCTAAAATAAACCAATAACCCTAATTACCTCCCCACCCCCCACTATAATTACCTTATTATCTCCCCGCCACAAAAAAAAAAAAAAAAGAGAAGTGGCCAAGAGCGCAGAGTCAGGCTGGAACACCTGTGCTGGTTTCTCGCTGTCGACCTTGTAAAAGTCATTTAGCCACTGTGTTTATCAAGTTCCTCATCAATAAAATGGGGCTAATAATAGTGCCCACCTCGTAGAGTTGCTATGGTGATTAATGAATCTGTGTCAATGTTAGAACAGCCCTGGCTAATATTAAATACTATGCATCTGTCAGCTCTTTTCATAATTATTGACAGATGTTATTATCAACCAAATAAGTATTAGTTCTTTGTAAGGGAAATGCATTTTAGACCATTTCATTTATCATTTTCTGTAATTCAGGCTTTTCCCTCTGAAATACAATTTTCTGTCTGTGCACTAGGAAGCCACAGGGCTTTCCAAATTTCATCTGTCTGGGTTCTTGTCATGATGGCAATACTGCAGAGTGTTGACATTTTTTAGGGACTCCGTCTGAGATGACAGCAACCCCTCAAATTCAGGAGCACTTCTCTAATGGATAACATCTCGCATGAAATGAAGTTTTTAAAATGTAACAGCTTCAGACGCTTAATGATGCCATAAATGCAAGGATGTTATATCTAAGCTCTTTAAATAAATCCTGTCATTGAAATAATGGAAATACTGTATTATAGTGCTCTATGACTTTGTTATCTTTGCTATCCATTTATCTGACTCTCTAAGACCAAAGAAAGCAAAGACTGAGATTGATCGTTACTACTGTGTGGTACACGTATTTGTGGATGAAGACAATACTGAAATGCACTGTTTAAGATATTAAAATGGACACTAAACAGCTGCTGATGCATATGCATGAACAGAACAGGGAGTTGGGTACAGGGAGCAGACACTGAGCTTCCTGGATCAGAGACCCAGCATAGCAGTCCAGCCCAGCCGTCCACATGTTTTATATTTATGTCCCAGCAAAATTAGCAGTGAGAGTCTTAAATGAACTTTGGGGACACTTGCAAACAGCTGTCATGATTACTAATGTGGGACACCAGGATCCTACAGTGTTTAGTTGGCGTCTGCGCACAGCCAGTTCTTTTCCACTAAAGCCTCTTGTACTTGCTGGTCCCACATCCAGGCTGAGGAATCATCTCATGTGGTGTTTGGGAGGGAGGTAAGTGGAGTCAGGACTCATGCTAAGGCTGGGTGGGTAATAATCTGGTTCTAGTACAGGAGAAAGGAACGTAGGTCAGGTGGGAAGGAGAATGACTGGATTTAAATTTTGTTTATTGAGTAAGCTAAATATATAACATCATGTCAAGTTTCTTTGTTGTTTATATTCCATGTACTGTCACCGAATATCTACTGAATTGTGGGGACAAAAAAGCCTGGGTTTTAGAATTGACCCTGCCCCTAACCAGCCAGAGTCCAGGTTCCTCTGGGGGTCCAAGGAGGGGGCTGAACCATCAGGTGTCCCTCCACTGCAGCAGTTTGGGCACTTGGGTGGACTAGTTTTTTGGCTTTTGAAGACTGGCCCGCTTGTAGGACATTAAGCATCTGCAAGGCTCTCACCAGGTATCCACGGTGGTCCCAGGACTGTAACATCCAAGCGTTCCTTTCCACCCACCATTGCAAATGACCCTCAAGGGGTTAGTATTAATACTGGGTGAGAATTATGAAAAAGTATATGGTGCCTCCATCCCTCCTGGCAAGTGAGGGCCACTTATTTACAAATGACCACGAAGTGTTAGCACCACATTTTAACAACAGAACATGTGAAAACGTGGTGACAGTGATGCTCACCTGTTTGCTTCTGCTTCCCAGTGCAACTTCAGCCTCCATCAGAGGACCTCAGCTGCCCCAGCAAACCGGGCCTTCTCTACAGGGAATGGGCTCCTCCTCAAAGCATAGACAAGAAGCAGCCCTTAGATCTCATCAGGTGAGCTGTTGTAGAGAGCACTCCAGTGGGAAGGGCTCAGGGTTGCCCTCATGGCATCTGAGTGTGACAGTCCTCCAAGAGTGTTACCAACCAGGAAGCTCACAGGAGCTCTGAGCTTTATTGCCCCAAGTCTTTTCTGGAGGCTTTATTACAAAGACATGATTTATTGGGTCACTACTGACATGGCTAACCCAAACCCTAACTGTAACTCAAACCTTTCCTTAGCCCTAACCATTGAGCCCATTCCTCTCCTGGTGGTCACTCATTTGTCACAAAGCTCAAAGCGCCACTCCTCTAATTACATGGTTGGTCTCTCTGGCTGGCCAGTCCCAATCCTGAGTCATCTCATGAACACAAGCCATCCAAGGGTCCACCATGAATAGAAAAGACACTCCTATCTTGGGAAATTTCAAGGCTTTAGGTGTTGCCATCCAGGAACTGGAACCAAAGACCTACCAAATTCTTCATTAAACAGGAGTAAATGTTAGATTTCACTTAAATTATAAAATAAGAGACGGAGGACGGAGAAGATGGCGGAGTACAGGGACGCTCGTGGCTCACCCTCTCCCACAGATACAACAAGACCTACATCTATGGACCCACTCAGCCAACCAGAGAACCTGCGGAACTCCGACAGAACATTGCCCTCTTCAAAAGATAAAGACGCCAAAAATCTGGTAGGAGAAAAGGAAAAAAGAAAGAACAAAAGGCAAAGCAGCTTGGGACGGGTCCTGTGGGGAGGGAGCAGCAAAGGAGGACTGGCGCTCGCTCACTGGGTCTCCCCTCTCCAACTGAAAGGCCAGCTGGATGGAGGGGGAGCCTCCGAGGCTCTGATCTGTACAGAGCAGCCCTTGACTGACAGAACTAAGTTAAACGGGCACAGAGCGTCCCCCCGACACCCAGCCAGAGATGGGCTGGCAGCGGCAGGCAGGGCCAGGCTGCACAAGCCGGGTGGAGGACGGGGGCGACTGCACGGAGGCAGCCCCGGTGGAACGCAAGGGGCTGCGCGCCGTGGCTGTGGGTGCACAGGGCAGAACAACCTGGGCCCTCCATAAAACAGCAAGGTTGATGTGCTCTCGGGGGAAGGGTGCATACCCCCATCTCTGAAAACCTGCGGAAAGTTTTCGGGGGAAGAGAGGCGAGGCTCAGGCACAGCCGCCATATCGCCATATCCTCCGGCACTTAGCACCCAGGTGGGGGCGGGGGGGAACCTGCATCCACACCGAAGGGCTTAGCAGCCTCAAAGGCCAGACTGAGTCTGGCCTACATACAGCCTGGGGCAGATAGGATCCTTTTATCCTGGTCCCTCAGAGAACTTGCTCCACAAAGACAAACAAGGAGCTGGGTTCTGGCTCGGAGCAGGGACAGGGCTGTCCCTCGGTCCTCCCCGAGCCCACCTGTGGAGTGCCGACCAGGGCGGAGCGTGCAGCCGCACAGAGCAGCAGAGCTACCAGCGGAGGCGCAGGTAGAGTGAGAGCGGCCCCCCGCCATTCGGGCAGGAACACAGCCCATGACCAAGGTCCTGGGAGTGGGCATGACCCACCCTCCTACCCGGCCATTCTGCAACATCTGACTGCGGCATCCAGAGGGGCAGCGACCCGCCCGCCCACAGCAGAGAGCTGCACCTTACCCAGTGTTAGGAGGAGGAGTGATCTGCTTGCCGACAGGTGCTGGGAGCAGCACAGAAGAGGGCGCCAATGGAGGGCCTCTGAAAACAGCAAGCTGAGCTTCCAAAACAGGACGAAGACAGAAAGACTTCATATTAAAAGCACACAGACTCCAGGAGAACACCGACAACCCCCCTTTTTTTCTTCTTTTTTTAAATCTGTTTTTACCTGTTCTATTTTCTATTACTCTCTTAATTTTTACCTCTTAATACATTTCTATTTCTCTTGGGTTTTGATGTCCTGTTATTAATTAGACAGAGGTTTCAAATACATCTATTCATCTCCCCCCCTTTTTTTTAAGGTTTTAAAAGGACGTCTCAACCCGATTAATACTCTGCTTCAACTCGCTCTTCTATTATTCATTATACAATGTTTTCAAACCCTCTTTCTCCCTTCTTTTAAAATTCTTTCTCTCTCTCTCTTATTTTTTTTTCTTTTTTTCCTAAGATCTATTCCTAAATAGGCATTAGATAGATTAAACCTTAAGGACCATAATAGACAACTGATACTCCATAAACCACAGTGCCAGAGAGGTATGAGCAAGATGAAGCAGAGAAACGTTTCCCAATTAAAAGAACAAGAGAAATCCCCTGAAAGAAATATCAATGAAATAGACATCGATAGCCTACTAGATCAAAATTTCAAAAAAGGAGTGATCAAATTGCTGAAGGAATTAAAGAGATAGTGTTTAGAGATATAAAATGTGTCAAAAATGAAATTGAAGCTATAAAGAAGAGCCAAGTAGAATGGGTAAACTCATTGACAGAGATGAGGAATGATGTAATAGCTGTGCAAAGTCAACTAGATAATGCAGAGGAATGAATTAGTGGTCTAGAAGACAGGGTGATAGAAAGCACCCATTCAGAAGAACTACAAGATAAGCAAATAAAAAATACTGAAAATAGCATAAGGGACCAATGGGATAATATAAAGCATCCCAATCTTCGCATAATAGGGGTCCCAGAAGGGGAAGAAAGATCAAAGGGGATTGAAAAGGTTTTTGAAGAAATCATGACTGAAAACTTCCCAAACTTAAAGAAGGAATCAGATATCCAAGTATAGAAAGCTCAGAGGGTCCCAAACAGGAAGAACCCAAATAGACTCACACCAAGACATGTCATAATCAAGATGGCCAGAGTCAAGGATAAAGAAAGGATTCTAAAGGCAGCAAGAGGAAAGTAAAGAGTAAGTTACATGGGAACCCCCATAAGGCTCTCAGCTGATTTCTCTACACAAACACTACAGGCCAGAAGGAAGTGGCAAGATATATTCAAAGCCCTGAATGAAAAAAAAAAGAAGATGCAGCCTAGGATATTTTGTCCAGCAAGGCTATCCTTTAGGATAGAAGGAGAAATAAATAGTTTCACAGACAAAAAAACTGCAGGAGTTTAGCAACATTAAACCCATGCTAAAAGAAATATTGAAAGGGCTATTCTAAATAGAAAAGCAGCAGGATGCTGCAGAAAAGAGAAACTCACAACTGGAAAGGTGATAACTCATGAATTACAAATAAAGTAAACACGAAATTATAAAAGAAGACATACAAATCACTGAGAGTGGGAGAGGGAGGCAGGGAATTATAGAATATTTTTTTTCTTTTTTCTTTTTTTTTAACAGTAGGATGGGTTTGAGATCATGTTACTATCAGTTTAATAAATACAGTTATAGTAATGGGTTAATAGATTTACAAAAAAGGGTAACCACAAGCCAAAAATTTACAAGGGAGTCACAAAAATTAAATAAAATCCATGATAATACAAAGGAAATTTACCAAACCACAAAAGGAAGAAGAAAGGAACAAAGAGGATATACCAATTCAACTGCAAAGATAAGTTCAAAATGGCAATAAACACACATCTATCAATAATTACTATAAATGTTAATGGACTAAATTCTACAGTCAAAAGACACAGAGTGGCAGACTGGATAATAAAGCAAGAACCTTCAACATGCTGCATACAAGAGACCCACTTTAGGGAGAAGGACACATATAGATTGAGAGTGAAAGGAAGGAAAAGATATTCCATGCAAATGGAAAAGCCAAAAAAGCAGGTGTTGCAGTACTGATTTCAGACAAAATAGATTTTAAAACAATGGCCATAAAGATAAAGAAGGACATTTTATAATGATTAAAGGAATGATACAAGATGAGGATATTACACTTGTTAATATATATGCACCCAATATAGGAGCACCTAAGTACATACAAGAACTACAAATAGAGATAAAGGGGGATATTGATGGGAATACAATCATAGTTGGAGATTTTAACACTGCATTAACATCACTAGACAGATCTTCCAGACAGAAAATAAACAAGGCAACAGAGAAATTAAATACTACAATAGAAAAACTAGATTTGGTGGATATTTTCAGAGCATTAGACCCCCCCAAAATAGGATATACATTCTTTTCAAGTGCACATGGAACATTTTCCAGGATTCATCATATACTTGGGCACAAAAGAAACATCAACAATTTTAAGAAGATAGAAATTATCTCAAGCATCTTTACTGACCACAATGCCATGAAACTGGAAATCAACAACAGAGAAACAAAGGAGAAAAAAAGGAAAGCATGGAGATTAAACAATATGTTATTGAAAAAACAATGGATCAATGAGGAAATCAAAGCTGAAATTAAAAAATACCTTGAGACAAATGATAATGAAAGCACAACCACTCAAAACCTATGGGACACAGCAAAGGCAGTGCTAAGAGGGAAGTTTATAGCGATACAGGCCTTCCTCAAAAAAGAAGAACAGTCTCAAATAAACAATTTAACCCACCACCAGAATGAATTAGAAAAAGAAGAACAAAAAGCCCCAAAAAGCAGCAGAAGGAAGGAAATAATATAGATCAGAGGGGAATTAAATACAATAGAGATTAACAAGACCATAGAAAAAATCAACCAAACCAAAAGCTGGTATTTTGAAAAAGTAAATAAAATCGACAAACCTCTGGCCAAACTCACAAAGAAGAAAAAAGAGAGAGCACAAATTAGCAAAATAAGAAAGGAAAATGGAGAAATTACAACAAACAAAATAGAAATACAGAATATCAAACAAGAATATTATGAAAAACTATATGGAACCAAACTGGATAACCTAGAGGAGATGGACAAGTTTCTGGAAACATACTGTCCACCAAAGCTGAATCAAGAAGAATCTGAACACTTGAACAATCCGATCACTAGAAAGGAAATAGAAATAGCAATTAAAAACCTCCCTACAAATAAAAGTCCAGGACCGGACGGCTTCACCGGGGAATTCTACCAAACATACAAAGAAGAACTCATACCAGTCCTTCTCAAACTCTTCCAGACGATAGAAAAGGAGGGAATACTCCCAAACTCATTCTATGAAGCCACCATCACCCTGATACCAAAACCAGGCAAAGACACTAAAAAATAAAGAGAATTATAGGCCAATATCACTGATGATGATGAACATAGACGCCAAAATCCTCACCAAAATTCTAGCAAATAGAATCCAACAACACATAAAAAAGATTATAGATCATGACCAAGTGGGGTTCATCCCAGGGACACAAGGCTGGTTCAACATATGCAAATCAATCAGTGTAATACATCACATCAACAAGAGAAAGGACAAAAACCACATGATCATCTCAATCGATGCAGAAAAAGCATTTGATAAAATTCAACACCTATTTATGATAAAAAATCTCACCAAAGTGGGTATAGAGGGAACATATCTCAACATAATAAAAGCTATATATGACAAACAGACAGCCAGCATAGTACTCAACGGTGAAAAGCTCAAAAGCTTCCCACTAAAATCTGGGACAAGGATGCCCACTATCACCACTCCTATTCAACATAGTCCTGGAAGTCCTAGCCACAGCAGTCAGGCAAGAGAAAGAAATAAAAGGGATCCAAATTGGAAAAGAAGAGGTAAAAGTGTCATTATATGCTGATGACATGTTACTCTATATAGAAAACCCTAAAAGGTCCACACAAAAGCTACTAGAGCTGATTGAAGAATTCAGCAAGGTAGCAGGTTACAAAATTAAAGTTCAAAAATCAGTTGCATTTCTTTACACTGACAATAAATCAACAGAAGAAGAAAGTAAAGAAACAATCCCCTTTCAAATATCACCCAAAGTAATAAAATATCTGGGAATAAATCTATCCAAGGAGGTGAAAGAATTATACACAGAAAACTATAAAGCATTGATGAAGGAAATTAAAGAAGACTTTAAAAAATGGAAAGATATTCCATGCTCTTGGATTGGAAGAATCAATATTGTTAAAATGGTCAAACTGCCCAAGGTAATCTACAGATTTAATGCAATCCCTATCCAATAACCCAGGACATATTTCACAGAACTAGAACAAATCATAATAAAATTTATATGGAACCATCAAAGACCTAGAATTGCCAAAGCAATACTGAAGAGAAAGAAAGAGGCTGGAGGAATAACTCTCCCAGACTTCAGACAGTACTATAGAGCTACAGTCAAGACAGCATGGTATTGGTACCAAAACAGACATATAGCCCAGAAATGAACACACAAACTTTTGGTCAACTCATCTTTGAGAAAGGAGGCAAGAATATACAATGGAATAAAGACAGTCTCTTCAGCAAATGGTGTTGGGAAAACTGGACAGCAGCATGTAAATCAATGAAGCTAGAACACTCCCTTACACCATATACAAAAATCAACTCAAAATGGATTAAAGACTTAAACATAAGACAAGATACAATAAACCTCCTAGAGGAAAACATAGGCAAAACATTATCTGACATGCATTTCAAAAATTTTCTCCTAGAAGTAATAAAAGCAAGAATAAACAAATGGGACCTAATGAAACTTACAAGCTTCTGCACAGCAAAGGAAACCAGAAGTAAAACAAGAAGAAAACCTACGGAATGGGAGAAAATTTTTGCAAGTGAAACCGACAAAGGCTTGATCTCCAGAATATATAAGCAGCTCATATGACTCAATAAGAAAAAAATAAACAACCCAATCCAAAAATAGGCAGAAGACCTAAACAAGCAATTCCCCAAGGAAGACATACAAATGATCAAAAAGCACATGAAAAAATGCTCAATATCACTAATTATCAGAGAAATGCAAATCAAAACTACAATGAGGTATCACCTCACACCAGTCAGAATGGCCGTCATTCAAAAATCCACAAATGACAAATGCTGGAGAGGCTGTAGAGAAAGGGGAACCCTCCTACACTGCTGGTGGGAATGCAGTTTGGAGCAGCCACTATGGAAAACAGTGTGGAGATTCATCAAAAGACTAGGAATAGACTTACCATATGACCCAGGAATCCCACTCCTGGGCTTTTATCCAGAAGGAAATCTACTTCAGGATGACACCTGCACCCCAATGTTCATAGCAGCACTATTTACAATAGCCAAAACATGGAAACAGCCTAAATGTCCATCAACAGGTGACTGGATAAAGAAGAGGTGGTATATTTATACAATGGAATACTACTCAGCCATAAAAACTGACAACATAATGCCATTTGCAGCAACATGGATGCTCCTGGAGAATGTCATTCTAAGTGAAGTAAGCCAGAAAGGGAAAGAAAAATACCATATGAGATCGCTCATATGTGGAATCTAAAAAACAAAAACAAAAACAAACAAACAAAAACAAAGAGTAAATAAAGGACAGAAATAGACTCAGAGACAGAGAATACAGATTTGTGGTTAACGGGGGGTGGAAGGTGGGAAGGGATAGCCTGGGATTTCAAAATTGTAGAATAGATAAACAAGATTACACTGTATAGCACAGGGAAATATACACAAAATGTTATGATAACTCACAGAGAAAAAAATGTGACAATGAGTGTGTATATGTCGATGAATGACCGAAAAATTGTGCTGAACACTGGAATTTGACACATTGTAAAATGATTATAAATCAATTAAAAAAGCTAAAAAAAAAAAAAGAAAAAGAAAAATGCCATGAGTGTTGACAGGGGTTACATTGTATCTGTAGATTCCTTTGGGTAGATGGCCATTTTGATAATGTTGTTGCTTCCAACCCAAGAGCATAATATATATTTCCATTTCTTTGTATCATCCTCAATTTCCTTCATCAGTGTTTTACAGTTTTCAGAATACACATAACCTCCTTGGTTAAGTTTATTTCTAGGTATTTTGTTGGTTTTGATGCAATGGAAATGTTTATGCCAGTTCTAAAATTCTGGGTTTTGAAGTTAAAAATGAATGAAGGCCAAAAAAGGAAAAATACACTTCTCTCTTATGGGTGAATTGTATTCCATTACCTACATATGGTGAATCTCCTTTATCCATTCATCTGTTGATATGTACTTGGGATGCTTTCATGTCTTGGCAATTGTAAATAGTGTTGCTGTTAATAGTGGGATGCGTGTATCTTTTTGAATTTTTATTGTGTTTGGTTTTATTCCTTTAATAACTACATAAGTTTAAAAAGCTAAAGCTCTAAACAGTCTTAGAGACAATGAACAGTACATACATGTAAATTTAAAAAATATGTGCAGTAAAGACAGCTGATAGACTCATGAGGGATTTCCTTTTCTGTGACACTTTCCTTTTTCCTTGCTGCCTTTAGAATTCTATCATTGTCTTTAAATTTTGCTTTTTGAATGATGGTATGTCTTGATGTGAGTCTGTCTCAGCTGATCCTGTTTGAGACTCTCTGATTCCTATGCCTTGATACTCGTTTCTTTCTTCAGATTAGGGAAGTTTTCAGCCTTAATTTTATCCAATGTTTTCTCAGCCTTTTTCTCTCTCCCTGCAGGGACTCCTGTAATGTGAGTGTTACTATGCTTGCTGCTGTCTCGGAAGTGCTTTAAACTCATGTAGCAGGCCTTTTCTTCTTGCTTTTTTGATTGGGTGTTTTTCATTCTGTCTTCCGGATTGCTAATGGATCATCTGCATTGCCTAATCTTCTGTACAACTTGCAGTTCTGCTCTGATTGGTCTTTTTTATATTTTCTAGTTCTTTTGACAGTTCTCCCGGTGCTCATCTCTTCTTTTTCCCAGTTCAGTTATCATTCTTGTTGCTATTGCTTTGAACTCTTTTTCAGGTAAAGTATTTATTTCTTTTCATTATGGTTATTTTGTTATTCTTTCATTTAAAATGTGTTCTTGTGTCTTCTCATTTTAACTTTCTGTATTTCTGTGAAATTAGGTGAAACAGTTGCCTGCCCCAGAATGAAAGGTGTCCTTGTGTGAGAGCATACCTGTGCAGTCTTCTGTGCCCAGTGGGTTTGTTGGGAACAGCTGGACCTGAAGTGATCCTGGGCTGACCTCTTCCCCCGGGACGTGCTGGCAGCCACTGCAATGGGGGCGGCAGGGCTGGAGTCAGAGGGGCTGGAGCCAGTTCCAGGTTGAAGCAGAGGCTTCTCCTCTGCTCAGTGACTGTTCCAGCCCTATCAGGGTTGGCACGGGGTCCTGTGGGGCTGGAGCAGGATCTCTGTGGGAGTGGGGTTCTCCTGGGTGTGGTGGCAGTCTCTCGTTTGGGATGTGGCTGAGGCCTGAGGGTTTGCAGCAGCACTTCTGTACTGGTTTTACTTTTTCCCCAGTGTGCACACCTTGGCTAGAGGGTGGATTGGGGCCAGAGAAATTGGGGCTGCACCACTGAGTTGGCCCCACCCCGTCAGGCGTGCACAGGAAAGTGAGTTCTGGTGATGGCAGGCCCTGCCCTGGTGCTGGTGCTGTTCCCTGCAGAGTGTGTGCGGGGACACTAGCTGGCCGTGACTGCCGGCCGTCTTTTCAGAGACAGGGCCACACCCACTCCAGCACCACTTTCTCCCACGGTGTGCACTCTCACTGGCAGTGGAGGCCTCCACCTGAGTGGGGAGCAGCACCAGAACACGGAGGGAGGGAGCAGGAGCCTGGGGGAGTCCGGGGGTCCCCCTGAGCCACCCCTGCCAGCCGGCCGGAGCCCCAGGCAGTGTTCAGCCTGCTTTGTCCCTGCCGTGACGGGGAGTCAGCGGATCTCTGCACAGGCTGTTCAAGAGCAGTAGCTCTGCATCTTACAGTGCCCCAGCAAGCTCGCTGGTTTTCACTCCAGCTGAGGGGACTGCTCGTCCTGGTGCTGAACCCCGTGCCTGGGTGCCTGACACGTGCTTCAGACCAGGACATAAGGCGTGGGTTGTTGTCAGGGCTGGAGCACCTCTGTGACATCATGCTGTCTGAGCACGGATGCCCACAGCTCCTACTGTCTGTGGCTGGTGGGGAGCCCTGTGGGAGTGGCTGTACATCTGTCTGGCACAGACAGATGGGGCTCGTTATGATCATTCTTTGTAAAGGTAATATAAGGACAGGATATGCCATCTGGTTTTCCAAGGGATTGAATATTATAATGTGTGATGTGCCCCAGCTGCCTCGTGTGACCAGCATGACTGCAGGTGCTCTGGGTCCAGGAATGCAAACTCCAGTTAAGCCCTTGGGAACCAATGGAGCAGGTCCTAAAGGAGTCTGCTTACTCTAAATGCTCTTACTCATGCCAGTCATAGGGAAACACCAGATTAAGAAATGGATGCTGCCTGAGTTTAGTGTTGAATTATTATAAAATGTAAGTAACCTACAAGATTCTGGGTAAAAATTAATGCAGTGACAAGTGAAAATGATCCAAGGAGTACATACAGTAAGAAACAGAGTCCTGAATTTAATCATCTTGTCTGATTTTCTCAGTGGGTAGTAAATAATTAGGGTTTTGACTAATTTTGTTTTGATTAAACTATAGAATGTGGTCAGTTGTGAAGTGTGAAAGTCTAAGGATGTTTGTAGTAAGGGTACTTGTGATGACACAATTTTGGGGGTTAGTGATTGCTGGGATGGATGAAATCGGCTGGCTGTGTATGCTGGTGGAAGAAGAGACATTGTTGATGCAAGTGGAGGCACTAACAGAAAGGAGACTAGTGAAAAGTGGAGGCTGTGTCAGTTGATTCAGGAGCAAAAAGCTGATAAGTCTGGTTACTAGGCCATAAGGTTTAGTGTTAATTCAGAGGATATAATTTTGGTAATCGTGTTAATTATATTACTATAATGTTTGGAATAATGAGTTTTAGCCTTGAAGAAGGTTAAGATTTTGGACACAATCAGTACCGCAGGCGCTGGGTCCCACAGCTGTTATTGACGGTCCCGGTGCGGCCACACAGGCGGGGAGCACTGATGGCAGGTGTTATGCCAGCTCACGTAGAATGGGTGCTGAGCATGGTGACAGCGGCTGTAATGAAAAATGATGATATTGTGCCATCTAAGCATAGTAATTGGGGATGTTAAGTGTGATTTATATATTAGTATCCATATAGGGTACTGTAAATGCAAAAAGGATAGTAAAATAGACTAATGCCATTTGATAATTATGAAGTTAACTACAGTTTTATTAGTCAAAATGTTTTTGTTTAAAGTAATTATCATACATTCATTCTAATCCTTTTAAATTCATTCATAGGCTAACTTTATGGCTACTAGTAATGTGATTACAGTTTGTGCCATGAAGAGTTTAGTTTTAAGGTTACTCTTCTGAAATGCTCAGGGTAGGGGTAGGAGGAGGGCAACTTCTAGGTCAAATATAGGAAAGTAGTGACGACTGAGAGTAAGTAAATGAAAAAGGTGGGCGTGCTGGCCCTATAGAGTCACATCCACACGTGTGTGGGCTTGATTTTTCTGGACACTGACTAGAGGAGGTCAGAGTACGGTCAGGACAAGCTGTGAGTCTGGTAGTGTAGTGGTGAGTGATGTCGGTATAAGCTTTATTGTTTCTCCAGTTACAGGAAAAGCTGTAGACTGGAAGTCATTTGTTCTATTTAATACTAAAAGAATAAAATGCTCATCAATAGATAGCGATCTGTAGGAACAATCAAACTATCTACAAAATGCACTATCAGACCACTGACTGAAATCCAAAATAACGAGATGTATAGGGAAATTTTAGTTGGGACAGGAAGCACAGAACGAGAAAAGTAGAGCCAATAATTTTGTGTAGTCAGTGGAAACTTTTAACCATGAAAACTACTGAGCCAAAAACTCCATCTGAAATTGAATTTTATATTCTTCTGACACTTGCAATAATATAAGTTCTTAGAGGAACTGTAATGAATCAAACTTGAAGAATTGTTTATGACTTCTTTCTGTTAGATGATGGTGAGCGCAAGTGAGGGGAACTTCAGAGGCTCATAGAACTGAAGTATTAAGAAGTTATTATGGGAACTGTGTGTGTGGTCAGTGTGTTGTTAGGTGATGTGAGCACATATCTTTATCTTTTTTCTGATCAGAAGGTAGATGGTCATTTTAGGATCTATGTACATTTGCTGTGTGTGTGTGTGTGTGTGTGTGTGTGGTGAGAGTTTGGTCGTGGGGAGAAGCACTGTGAACTTACCCACCCTGTACTGAGAGCTGTAGGACATCCTTCCCTGCTAAAAATGACCCTGCTCTTGTCACCACATCCCCACCCATGACAGCACTTCTTTGTAATGAATGTACGTAATGTCCTGTTTGTCATGGACCAATGCAATGCATCCATTTATAGTTCATAAAGTTATTTATATTTTAAATTAAAAGTACTTATATGTATGATGGATTTTATGTTGTTACTCTTATTTACCTTGGTGCCCGAATTAATGGTAATAGAAGACCCATTTCCTGAGACAAAGTTGACTTGCCGTTAAGAGTCAGGATCCCTCATGAACACATCCTCACCGTTTGTCCTGACTGATGCATGACTTAATGTCATTGCAAGAGGAATTTCCCAAGGAAAAGCCAACGGTCTTCCTCAGAACCTCAGGGAGCAGGTCACAGGATGGGCTCCAGGTGGAATCGCTTTCCAAGGTAGATCTTAGTTCAGGGTAAAGTTACAGCACTCGCCGCCCCGAGACCCTTAGGTGATTCACACCCCCTCTGTCTTGTCATCCATAAAATGGGTTATTGTGAATGTTGTGTAGTTGGAACACTGCACTTTGAATTTGGTCAGTTGGCACAGTTTATTGCTTAGTGTGAGACCTCAATACCTTTGTCCTGATGCTAATTGGTTATTTACAGGGTGTCCCGATTCCTGAGGTTTGGAAGGAATTCTGATTGACAGTAGGAGGAGACCCAGGATCCCTGAAGCCTGCTCACCCTGGATGGGACTCAGTCCCTCCAGGCCAGGGGATCCTGGAGCCAGCACAGCGCCTGAAGCCCGGCTGTGGGACCAGGAAGGCCCAGCAGTGTGGTTGGAAACGCAGCCCCACTGGGCCTGTGAGCAGTCGGGGTCAACTCCCCACAGGGCAGGAGTGTCTCTCTGACTCCTGAGACTGGCAGGCCCCATGTGCTCAGTATTTCTTGATTGAGTGAACACAACCACCCCCCATATCTAGACACCAAGTCTTCCCACCACCCCAAAAGGGTTTCTCAGGCCCCCTCACAGCCAGTACTGCCCCAAAGCACAACTTTGCTTCTGTCCCACCCAGGTAGTTTCTGCCTCCTTGAACCTGGGTGTAAGTGAATCACCCAAGGGCAGTGTAGGGGGTGTGACAATATATAATTATTTTTTATAATTTTATATATTTTTGGCAAAAACCATAGGGCTTATTTTTATGCATGTGACATACGTACTTAAAATTAATGTGTCACCTACAGGTGTACTACAGATAAGCACAGCCACATGGGTGTGGCGACGTGATTAAGATGGTGTGCTGTTAAGATCTCCGTCTTGTGGACGTTCTCTCTGCATTTTGTGTGCAGTGCTGAGCGAAGGGGAGAGAGGACCTCCCACCCTGCCGGTATATTTGATTCCTCCTGGTTCTGTCATTGTCTACCTAATATGATTTTCAGCCACTGCCCAAGGGAAATCCTGGGAATTTGGAAAAGGAGGAGGGAGCACCCAAGAAGTAGGGGGCAGGGGACATCAGTTGGGCAGGACCAGAAAGCATAAGGTCAGAAAAGTTTGCAGAGAGGACCCAGTGTTAGATGGCAGTTGGTGGTGGGGGATCAGTTAGGCGGGGCACATTGTAAAAGTGACGTCACCCTGAATGTCCACTGTGAGGTGCCAGGGGCAAAGGCAGGTGATTGGTCGAGAGAGGTCATAAAGCATGGGGCGTTGCTAAGCAGCGTTCAGACAGGAGAAGGCTTGGAGGGAGGTGTCTGGTCCCCTCCAGCTGCTCCTGAGAGTCCGCTTGCCTGCTGTTTGTTTTCCTGACCTGCTGACCTCCTGACCTTACTGAACCCTCCTTCCTCCCCTCAAGAGCTTGATTGGCCCTCATCCTTTCTGTGACCCCCTTCTCCTCCCAAGTGCCCAAACCCTCTTCCTGTCACACTCTCTCCCCACCCCATCCCCCACCCCTCCCCTCCCCTCCCCTCCCCTCCCCTCCCCTGTCCCCTCCCCTGTCCCTTCCCCACCTGAGAGGACCAGGACATGTAGGTGATGGGGATGTTCTGGTCCCACGTGCTGGGATGTACTGGATATGAATATACAACTGTGAGTAAATATCGGGCATCAGGTGTCCTCCTTTTTCCTGGGCTCTTTCACACTGTGGTTAAATAGATACTTTCTCATAGGGTCCTTGATGGGAACGCATCATTGGTGAAGCCCTAGGCTCTCAGGACAGGTTTCTTGACCAGCCTAGAGTGGCTCTGGCCACCGGCGTCCTCAAGATCTGAGTCCTATCAGGACCTCTTGGACCAAACAGCAGGTTGACAGGATGAAACCTGAATTAGTTACTTTATTGCATCAAAGAAGGAAGTGTGAACATCCTAAAAGCCATTGAGTTGTATGCCTAAAATGGGGGAGTGGGTGAATTATATCTCAGTAAAGCAGTTTTTTAAAAAGCGAGAAACTCCTATTTACTAGAAGTCATAGTGAGACTGGCTCCCGGAAAGCTTGTCAGGATCCTGCTTCAAGTTGTGCGTGTTCCGGTTCTGTCCCTGTGCGGTGTGCTCTCCTGTGTTTGCACCCTTCCTGGTGGTGACGTCTGGCAGTCCTGGGAGCAGTGGGGTCTCAGCACTGGGTTGGTGCTGGTCTGTCAAACAGGGAAATGTCATCTCTGCTCTGTGCTTTCTGGTTTGTTAACTTACAGCAACTTTGTTTTTTCTTTGAAGTGTATTCTTTTCAGAAATTTTAATGTAACAAAAATATTAAATAGCCCTATAAATTTTAAAATATTTTTATTGAAGTATAGTCAGTTTACCATGTTGTCCATTTCTCATGTACAACAGAATGCTTCAGTCATATAGGAAAATACATATATTCATTTTCATATTCTTTTTTTTACCATAAATTACTACAAGATATTAAATAGAGTTCCCTGTGCTGTACAGTGTAAACTAGTTGTTGTCTACTTTATAGAGATTAGTATTCATGAATCTCAAACTTCCAATTTTTCCCTTCCCACTCCCTTTCCCTCTGGTAAACATAGTTTGTTTTCTATGCTCTAAGTCTGTTTCTGTTTTGTAAATAAGTACAGTCGAGCGCTGCGTGATTCCAAATATAAGTGATATCATATGGTATTTTTCTTTTCCTTTATGACTACTTCACTTAGAATGACATTCTCCAGGTCCATCCATTCCCTGTTGCTGCAAATGGCATCATTTTATCATTTTTATGGCTGAGTAGTAGTCTATTCTGTAAAATATACCACAGCTTCTTTTTTTTTTTTTACATTTTTATTGAGTTATAGTCATTTTACAATAGTGTGTCAAATTCTAGTGTAGAGCACAGTTTTTCAGTTATATATGAACATACATATTTTCATTGTCAGAATTATTTCTCTGTGAACTAGCATAAGATCTTGTATATATTTCCCTGTGATATACAGTATAATCTTGATTATCTATTCTGCATATGCCTGTCAGTATCTACAAATTTCAAACTACCAATCTGTCCCTTCCCACCCCTCAGCACCTTGGCAACCGCAAGTTTGTATTCTATGTCTGTGAGTCTGTTTCTGTTTTGTATTTATGCTCTTTTTTATTTATTTTCTTTTGGATTCCACATGTGAGCAAACTCATATGGTATTTTTCTTTCTCTTTTTGGCTTACTTCACTTTGAATGACATTCTCTAGGGACATCCATGTTGCTGCAAATGGCATATTGGTTTTTTATGGCCAAATAGTATTTCATTGTATAAATATACCACCTCTTCTTTATCCAGTCATCTGTTGATGGACATTTAGGCTGTTTCCATGTCTTGGCTATTGTAAATAGTGCTGCTATGAACATTGGGGTGCAGGTGTCTTTTTGAATTAGGGTTCCTTCTGGACATATGCCCAGGAGTGGGATTATTAGGTCATATGGTAAGTCTATTCTTAGTCTTTTGAGGAATCTACAAACTTTTGCACAGTGGCTGCACCAACCTGCATTCCCACCAGCAGTGTAGGAGAGTTCCCTTTTCTCCACAGCCTCTCCAACATTTGTCATTTGTGGACTTTTGTATGATGGCCATTCTGACTTGTGTGAGGTGATACCTCATTGTAGTTTTGATTTGCAATTCTCTGATAATCAGTGATAATGAGCACTTTTTCATGTGCCTGTTAGCCATTTGTATGTCTTCACTGGACAATTGCTTGTTTAGGTCTTCTGCCCATTTTTGGATTGAGTTTTTTTTTTTTTTCTTATTTAGTTGTATGATTTGTTTCTATATTCTGGCGATTAAGCCCTTGTCAGTTTCATGTTTTGCAAAAATTTTCTCCCATTCTGTAGGTTGTATTTTTGTTTTGCTTATGGTTTCCATTGCTATGCAAAAGCTTCCAAGTTTAATTAGGTCCCATTTGTTTATTTTTGCTTTTATTTTTATTGGACTTCTAGCAAATTCTTAGTTATCCCTTTCCTTTTTATCTTGGAGGCTGCCCCCAGGGACTCTGTGTCCAGCTAGGTTGGTGGGGGAGCCCTGAGAGCCGAGCTGATGTGAAAATCAGTGGCTGCAAACTGCTGTGATGTTTACAGTGAGGAAATGCTCAGGAGGGATGTGACCAGGAGGTGGACGAGTTGTCTTTTTTTTTAGTGACGTGTCCTTGTGAAGAATGTTGATTTCCCCAAAGCAGAAAGTGTCCTTCATGTCTTTAGAATTGTCTAAATATAAAGAAAATTCAGATACATGCTGTGAAATTTTTACTGTGTCAGGATAAATCACCTCCACACCCTAAAAAAGAAAGACTGAGAACACCTCATGGATTTAAGTGGTTTGTTCTGATAGGCTTCCACCAGATTCTTACGGACCTGGAAAAACCGAGTGTCAGGAACAATCTTTGCACTGAAGCAGAATCAATGCCACATGAACACTCCACCCAAAGAAGAGTCTGTTCTGTTTCTTTTGAGTCTACTAAGGAGGGCGTTTCTAGGTCATCTTTGTTGGGATTTTTTCCCTCAAAGGGAATGAGGCTGAGTTCTCACAGGTTAGTCAGCCCTCTTTCCCTACCACATCTTTGAGCATTTGGATAAACTAACTTGTCCTTCTCCACCGTTGTTCATGGCTGCTGACAGAACCTGAGTCCATCGGCCCTGATGGATAGACTTTAGGTAGGAGGCAGCTGCTGACATCAGCACTCAGACAGTGCCCTGTGTAACAAGCATGCCCATGGTGGAGGGGGTTTTACCAGTTAGCGACTAGATGGTGTTTGTTTTTGTGCCATTTATCTGCATGTCTCTCCTTTGTGCTGAGATCCACTGCTCTCTCAGATGGCAGCTATGCAAAGACAGTGCATGTTTTCCACCAGCACACATTTTACTGACCCCAACTGTGAGAGCTGACAATGACAGTGTTACTGATTTCAGAGGCTGCTTTCTAGAGGGG
The DNA here is from genome assembly GCF_036321535.1 of Camelus dromedarius. Taxonomy (NCBI): domain Eukaryota; kingdom Metazoa; phylum Chordata; class Mammalia; order Artiodactyla; family Camelidae; genus Camelus; species Camelus dromedarius. The sequence goes on along the minus strand of NC_087441.1, from coordinate 89,671,138 downwards.
TTTTATTTGCACAAGACTGAAACTTGGTGTCTAGATAAAGTACAAATTACATTGTTCATTTATTCCCTCCTATAATACTTATAAATCTAGTTTTTACAAAACTATGTGTTTGGCTTTTGTTTTGTTGACTGTACATTCCAGAAATACAAATTAATTTTCTTGGTGGCTGTTAATGGACGTAGGTGCAGTACTGTGAAATATGCATGTAAATTATTTGTATTGATTATTTTGAGTTCTCTTTTTATGTAAATTCATTCTTTGAGTAATCTTGTATAATATGATTAAAACTCTATTAAACAAATCCCTATTTATTTCAGAAGTCTGACATTACATGCTCTGGTTCAGAACCAAAGTGAATATTGAAGAAAACCTCCATGGTTTTTAGATAGTTGGGCTAAAATATATCATTAATTTTTGCTGGAATAGTAATTTTGACATTATTCTAAGAGCTGGTCTGCTTTCTTACTCATGTCCAGTCTATAAATGTAGAAATACATCTCTGTACATCTCTCTGTATTTTAACACATACCTTCTTTGCTCTTTCCCCATACATGTTGGGTGTATTTTTGGAGACATTTCATAGGGGTTTGTCCAGGTACTTCATGAACATACAATAGAAGATGGAGGCATCCCATGCCCTGTAGGTTTGTGTTTGCTTATTTTCAATTTCAAGTTGGCTTCTACATTCATAAGTTAAGTTCTGTTAACTTTTTTAAAAATATTTGCAATGTGCCTGTCAGCAAAGTCAAATCTCTAACATTTTGTGTATCAGGTATTTGACGTATGTGTGCAGCAGTGAAACTATTACCAAATCAAGGCAGAAAACATGCCCACACTCCCAAGGGCTCCTTTGAACTCAAGTGTCCCTTCTCGCCTCTCTGTGGAGCTATCTGAGGATGTGGTTGACGGTTTCTAAAGATGATTCTCTGTGACATATACACTGGGAATGTCTTTGAGGTTCCTCATTATATCTAATATCTTTTCAGATCCTTGACACTCTGATTCTCCTTTTCCATCTTGCGTCTGATGTTTATGAACTTCTGTGGAAGCTTATTCTTCTTGCTGCCTCCTGGGGAGTTTCTATTTTTCTCTTGTTCGTCTGGAGGACCGTCCTTGCTGTGAGTATTACTAAAGTACCTGACAGTGTCCTTTTAATCACACCTAATAGGAATTTTTATAGTCACTGGACATTTTATTTGCCTGCCTGGGCCAGAATCCAGGAGTCTTTTCTTTGTTTCCTTTTAGATTATTAACTTGAACACAAATTAGTTTTGAAATGGAAATTTGTTGCAAAATCTTTATAGTAAGAACCCATTGAGCAAGACAACAGTATATTCTCAATGAGACAATGGCAATTTATAAACTCTTCTCTTCAATAACAAAACAGGAAGGTTAAGTATTTGGCGAGTCCATCTATCTCTCCACCTGCCCCTGCCTGTGTGTTGGGTGACAGGGGACAGGGAAGCTCAGTGTTCCTGAGCAAGTGTGAAGTTAAGGGAACATCTGTGGTTTTCTGTTTGCCCTCCGTGGATGCATTCTTCTATTGCCACATTATTGCCACTGGATCTTCGACACTGTGATGATTCTCCAATATCTTGGCAAGGTTAGGGGCTGGCCTCAGTCTCTGATCATCACTTAAAGTTTTGAATGAAGAAATATGTGTTAAGGGTCAGGGAAATGTGTCTTTACATGGTATTACAGTGGAGTCCTGCCTGGGTTTTTCTGGACTATTACTCTTCATACGATGACTTGTATCTGAGTCAAGAAGCACGTTCGCTTCTTGAAAATGGTCGCTGTCCGTCCTGCTGCTGTGTGTGCTTTTACTACAGCCATTACTCACTTTCATTCTCGTCTGATGTCTCATTTGATGTCCGTTTGTTTTTAGTGGTCTTGACAAATCTTACGACCTCATATGTTACAATTGCTTATCAATTCAACAGTCAACTCTGTATAAGATTTCAGAAAACCTTTCATTGAATGAAAGGGGTGCATCTTAATCTTAGTATAAAGATTTTGCCTTTATTTTTCTTTTAGTTTTCTCCTCTCTGTCTCTCTCTCTCTTTTGAAGGTTACACAACTATCCAGGTTCTGGACTTAAGTGTGGATGTTTGGTTTGACAAAAAAATTAGATAAATGATGCATTGCAACAACATATCATGAAAATAATATAGTTCAGTGTTGTTAAATATGAATATGCGTTATGAAAATTGAATAGAGTGATGTTTATTTAATAGAATGTAAGCAGATCTTTTGTTCTAAAATAAGTTATTTACCATTGTGCTATCAGAAATGGTGAGTGAAAGATCATGCCTTAAGTAGGAAATTCTGATTTTTCCTGATTTTTAATCATATTAATTGTTATGCTGAACCAAAGTGATAATTGTGATTTCAATGGATTACTGTTTTGATAGTTTATTAGAAATTATAGATTTACTAATTATATGTTTTGACTTCAAATTTAATGTTTCTTCCTCTCCTAGGTAAAGCCTCCAGTGTGTCAAGGTAAGGTATTAGGGTTTAGTTTCCTTTGTAATATTTTCTCAATACCAGGATTTGATGTGGATTTTAATTCAACTAAGAGTAAACACAATGACTTCTGATGTCTAACTGACTTCTCAACTCTTGAAAATTTTACTCCTGCAATGGTGTCTAAATGACATCGTAGAGGAAGTTGACATCTATTGAGCTAAGAGGCCAGGAGGGTCACAGGAGTAGGGAGACTAGGATGAGTTTAATTATGCATAGCAACCTTGAGGAAGCAGGTGATGAGAAGAGTCTAATGTTCGGAGTGTGTCCCTAATATGAGCTGGCTCTTGGTGAAAATTAAAGATGCTGAAACACTACTTGAGCCTGTCAGGACTCTCCAGGCTGAGGGAGGGATGCAGATGTAGCCAGGCAGTGTGTGTCACAGCAGAGGGGAATCCATGGGCTGTGACTCATAAGTGAAAGGAGCCATTCATGGCAGTGTGGACTTAATGGAAGTGATTCAGCTTGAGGATGATGCTTTCTATGCAGGCTTCACACTCTGCTGACCGAGTGGGGCTGTGCGTGATGGGCAGGGTGGCTGCCCAGCGCTCAGTAGGCCCTCAAGGGCTGCTGTTGGTGATAGTTGATGCAGAAGGGCTGGTGCTGAGAAGAGGGATCTCAGCATCAGAGCATCCCCACTGGGCAGACAGAAGACGCGTGTGCACTGTGTGGTCAGATGAGGGACTTAGATGCCTGAGAGAGGAGTCTGGTTCTGAGGGCTGCGTTCTAGAGCTTCACACGTGGAGTTGCCTGTGACTGGCTGTTTTACATGTGCTGCTATCCTGAAGCAGTGATGGTAACATTCTCATCCTGGCGATAGAAAAGCTTGTCATTTAGGGCCTGTGTGTTATCCAGGTCCTCCAGTGACTAGGTGGGGAAGCCCACATGGTACCAAAGTGTTTAATTCCAGCGACCTTGTCCTTCAGGGCCCCCAACATGGTTTTCATGAAAGACGATCTTCCAGGCAGCAGGAAGACACTGGAGGCCTGTGCAGGCCCAGTCAGGCAACGTTTTGAACTTGCCTTCTGTGGTGTTGCATATAGGGCCTGGCTGTGGGGTGAACCTGCATGGAATAAGGGTTCTATTTTTTTAAGCAGGGGCATGTTTACTTACCTTAGTAATTGAAGGAGAGAATGTTAAGGGGACAGGATGCTTGGTTTTTCTTTTTCATCTCTGGTGATGTCAGAAGTATTTGAATGATTGAATTTTCTAAGAATGGTGCTTATAGCTGGGAGAGAATTTAGGGGAAGACTTTTTATTGTGTTTCTGCATCTTTGAAAAAAATTAAACTAGGAATCTCAATGATCTCACATTTAGAATGCCACTAAGATTTTCTTCCTTTAGGCACAGTAGAAAAGCTAAAAGGCTAATTATACTCGTAGTGCCAGCCAGATATGTCTCTACTGCTAATAAATCATGATAATTCTATTCTACTGGGTTTTCTTGTCAATATGAGAAACTGCTTCATCTCCTTTTAGTTACTTTAAAGCAGATGACTGAGCAGAGCAAGAATTTGGAGAATGAAAACAGAGAACTTGCAGAAAATATATCTGCTTGGGTGCAGAAGGTATCCTTGTCCTATTGCTTTTTTTTTTTTGTGATTTTACCTTCAGTTCCTCCCCACTCTGGCAGTTCAGTTATTTGGCTCTCTTTTCCTTCATCCTACTGTCCTGTTCCATGTGTTCCATAAGAGGTCTAGGTTCAAAGCAAGTGTCCTAGATAAAAAAAAAAAAAACAAAAAAACCCAAAAAACAAATTTCTTCTGTAGAGCACAGGGAACACTACTTGATATCTTGTAATCTATAATGAAAAAGAATGTGAAGACAAACATAGGTGTATATATGTATGTGACTGAAACATGCTGTACACCAGAAAATTGACACATTGTAACTGACTATATATCAGTAAAAAAATAAACAAAACAAGTGTTGTAGATGTAAAGCACCACTTTCTGTATTAGTGGAAGGGGTCACACACAAGATAGGTTCAGCTAGCAGTGTAATTAGTATTTATAATTCTGTTTCCTTCATTATATTTTTGCATAGACCAACAACACAAAGAAATGCTTAGAGGAGGCCATCAGGCAAAAGAAGCTGCCCTCTGAGAAAGCACTGAAGTTTAAGGTACGAACCTCTTGTTAGATTACATTCTGAAAATAGAAATGAAAGTAATGAGTAATTGTTACTAATTCAATGTTTCATTGAATGAGAGCTTGAAAGCCATTGAGAAGGTGAATGAAAATTTGAATGACATCATTCAGATTGTTCGAGCTAAGCTGCAGGCAGTGAGGGACCAGAACGCCAAGAGCCCACACCTGGTAAGAGCTGCCACGTTGACCATAGCTGGGCTTCTGAGGCTTTTTGTGCCCTGGGCGAGCTGCGTGCACCTGCTCCTCCTGCCTTTGACCACAGCAGAGTGTGAGAGCCCAGGAGCGGAAACTCCCTGTGAACAATGACCCAGAATTTCATGGACTAAAACCTCTGTGACTTTTTCTATTTCAGAGACTAGGAAATATGTATTATTTTCACAACCTAGAGAGTTTTCTCACCACTCACACTGCCCTCCAAGATACACAGAAGATGCCAGGAAATACCTGAGAGGTTAAGGAAATTACTAGACTAGGTGCACAGTTCCTTGCCCTGTTGATGTTAAACAGAGAATTTTCCATGTGAATTTGGGTAAACTTTGTTTATATTTCACCAGCAACACTCATTTGTGAGCTCTTTGACATGAGCAGTTTCCCACCCTTTCTTCCTCTTGTCGTCCAGTCGTGCCCTCCATTGTCCAGGGAGGAGGAAGCCTGTGGAGGTGAGGAAAAATCTGTGCCTGGAGGTCTTTTTTCCACATTTCTTTATGGGCTTGACATTTGTCCTGGGCCCAGCCTGGATCAGCTGCCATCACAGGAAACTTAGGGGTAGTTGTGGGTACTGGCTGAGAAGGGACAGGATTCCAAAAGGGTTGAAGAGAAGCAACTGCCCATCAGAACAAACCAAGACTTTCTGGAAGAGATTGGCCGGCTGGCAGTGGAAGAGGACCAGCTGAAGAAGGAAATGCAAGATGCAAAGTGTCAGAATGAGCTGCTAGGATGCCCGGAGCTAGAACTTGAAGGAAGAGGCCCTGTCTGCTGTAAACTCTCAAATGGAGCACTGTCTTCAGCCCCAAACCGAAATTCAGGGAAAGTCTCAGATGCTTTCAAGCATAAGTAAGGGAACATATAACACTTGCTTTCCTTTCTTTATAAAATTTGTATGTTCAGAATCATTTCACTGCCTTAATATCTTCTGGAGAGAATGCTCACCAAAGTCTTTGGACATGTACCAGGGCTAATATATTTATTTTCTATGGTTTGTTTTGCAGTTAACAAAATACTTTGTTTCTGGGAAAAAAAATTACACTTTTTAAACATATCACCCTGAGTTTTCATTGAAATCTTAGTACATACTTTATTTCTGTCCTGTGTGAAGATACTGGAAAAAGGAACATCTCCAGAGAACTTGAAAGGTGCTGTTTCAATGAACACTTCAGGAATTTGAGGTAAATGCCACCAGTTGCAGCAGGATTTCCACTGTACACATTAGCTTTCACAAGGAACAACAATCTCATGTCTTAGAAGATTAAATGTTGATATCTACTCAAATTATTTTTCTTGGGAATTTAGTCACCAATGAGAATGTTTTAAGTTGAAATTGCTCTTAATAAATCTCATGTCTGTGAAGCCACAGTGAAATCTGAAGAAATGCATGTGCAGGAGGACGTTCAGCTCAGCAGCAAGAAGAGAGTAAGGATTGTTACTCACCCCCAGAGATGCTTACCTCAGAGAACCGAGCATCACTGTGTCAGTGTTTAATTGTGCTGTAACACACGGAAAGCAGATGGCCCATCTTAGCTGATTCCAAGCGTATGATTCCTCTCATGTTAAGTATGTGCACATTGCTGTGGATCAGTATTTCTTGAATGTCTTCTCATATCTATGTTACAGCCAGGTGTTTCAAAGACCAGATCTGAGGTTTCGATGCAGCGAGCTGTGACAACAGGGGACTGCAGCCTGCAAGGTATGTTGCTTGTTGGGAAGAACACCTTACATACAGGATTCCTGGGAGATGTTGTGGCTTCAGGTCTAGACCCCTAGAATAAAATAAATATAATAAAGAGAGTCAAATAACTTATTTTTGGGGTTTTTTTTTTTTTGGTTTTCCAGTGCAAAGAACTGTTAAGTTTACACTATACTGTAGTCTATTAAGTGAGCAATACCACTGTGTCTAAAAACCCCAATGTTCATAACTTAATGAAAATACTCTTTATTACTAAAAACTGCTAGCCATCATTGGAGCCTTTAGTGAGGTTTAATCTTTTTGTTGGTGGATGGTCTTTTTTTTTTAACTTTTTTTTTTATTGAGTTACAGTCATTTTGGTGGATGGTCTTGAATTAACATTGGTGGCTGCTGACTGGTCACTGTGGCAGTTGCTGAAGATCAGTGTGGCTTTTGCAATTTCTTAACATAAGACCACAATGAAGTTTGTGACAGGATTCTCTCTTCCTTTCAGGAACAAGTCCTCTTTCACAGGCAATTTGACACATTTTACACACAGTAGAAATTCTTTCCAAATTGGAGTCATTCCTCTCAAACCCTGTGGTAATTTATCAGCTAAGTTCATACGCTCCTCTAAGTCCTTTGTTATTTCAACCTTCTTCACAGCATCTTCACCAGTAGACTCCATCTCAAGAAACCAATTTCTTTGCTTGTCCATAAGAAGCAGCTCCTCATTCATGCACATTTTATCATGAGGTTGCAGCCAATCAATCATATCTTCAGGCTCCACTTGTAACTCTAGTTCTCCTGCTATTTTCAGCACATCTGCAGCTCCTTCCTGCACTGAATTCTTGAGCCCCTCAAAGTCACACATCAGGATTGGAATCAATTCCTTCCAAACCCCAGTTCATGTTGATATTTTGACTTCTTCCCATGAATCACGAATGTTCTTAATGGCATGTAAAATGGTGAATCCTTTCCAGAAAATTTTCCATTCATTTGCCCAGACCCATCATTGGTGTCACTGTCTATGGCAGCTAAAGACTTCCAAAATGTATTTCTTAAATAATAAGACTTGAAAGTCATAATTACTCCTGATTCATGGGCTGCAGAATAGATGTCATGTTAAGCATGGAAACAGCATTCATCTCATGCATCTCCATCAGAGCTCCTGGATGACTTGTGCATTGTCCATGAGCAGTAATATTTTGAAAGAATTTTTTTTGTGTGTTTTGTTTTGTTTTCTGAGCAGTAGGTCTCAACAATGGGCTAAAATATTCATGTTGTAAATAGATGTGCTGTCATTCAGGCTTTGTTCTATTTATAGAGCACAGAGTAGATTTCACTTGATTCTCATGGGACATAGGATTTTCATAATGTTAAATGAATATTGGCTTCGTTAGCCGCTAATGGGAAAATCAGCCTGTCCATTGAAGCCTTGATGCCAGGCACTGAATTCTCTCCAGCTGTGATGGTGCTGGGTGGCCTCCCCTTGCAGTTCTCTGCATTGAAAACCTGTTGTTTAGTGCAGCCACCTTCATTAGCTGCCTTAGCTTCATCTCCTGGAGCACTTGCAGCAGCCTCTGGGTCAGCTCTTCCCGCCTTACCTTGCACAGGTATGCAGTGGAGATGGAATCTTGCCTTAAACTTCATGGGCCAACCCCTGCTGGCTTCACACTTTTCTTCTGAAGCCTCTTCACCTCTCTCAGGGTTTATAGAATTGCTGAGAACTAGGGACTTCCGCTGGATTAGGCTTTGCCTTAAAGGAATGTCATGCCTGTTTTAATTAAAATGATAAAGAACCAAATATTTCAGAAACTACAAAAATGTGACACAGAGATAAGAAATGAGCAAATGCTGCCAGAAAAAAATGTCACCAATGGAATTGCTGTACTCAGGGTTGTTACAAATCTTCAATTGTTTAAAAATATGCATTACCAGGGAGGGCAATAAAATGAAACATGCCTGTAATAACAATGAATTTGCACTGGGAAGGTAAAAAGGGGATTCCTGCCTTCAGAATTCTCTCCTTTCTCCACTCCCCAGCACAGCCAAGCTCTTGAGTGCACATGTGCACACACAAAGCCAGTTGTTTTATGTTTATAGAGGGTAAAAAGAAAATGCAAGACCACCATGCTGCATCGGGATCTCTGAAAGAACGTGAGGAAGACGGTTTCCAAAGGCAGGTGAAGAAAGTACGCGTCCTTGATGAAATCAGTGGACAGAGATCTATGGACACTGAAGGGTAAGACATTCCCGTGTTAATTATGACAATGTGTGAATGAATGTGTGGAGTTATGTGGATATTGTAATACGTTTCAGAATACTTACCACCATATTTTCTTTACCATATTCAATCAGTACAGATGTGCATTTATTTTTCGACCTTGATTTCTGTAATCTGCTGCTTCTGTTCATTCTAACTGGTTACCAGAGTCTTGTTTGTATTTAGTTTGAGATTTTAGCGGGTTCTTGGACCAGATTTAGTCACTTCATTATCTGGATCCCCCTAGGTCCATTTTTATTGTCCTTAGGTTTCAACCACATCAAAGTGTCATGACCTGCCATGTGTCTATCATTTTTAATAAACTCTAGACATTGGGTAGAAAATAGAGAAAATTTGAGGCCTCGTGTGAGGTTAACTTGCTGCAGAGAAGGTGGGCATTACAGCTGGCAGGTGGTCAGGGCGCCAGCAGCGCTACATCCTGTTAACCCGGTTAGCAGCTGAGATCAGTCAGTGCAGCCAGCTTTCGTGAGGCCCGTGTGTCTCCTGTCCACCTTTGTTTCTGGCATGTAGCTCTCATGGATCCCAGCTAAGTCCTGTGGGTCTCTCTAGGGATCACCTTCGCTGACGGACAGTGAGCTCCAGCTGCCTGACTGCGGTGCCTGTGCATAGGGGGCACCGGCTGCCGGGCTGCTCTGCATCTCAGTGGTTTCCTCTGCAGTTACTGGATGACCCCCGGGGAAGGTGGGCCCAGTCCTGGGCTTTCTTCTTCTCCATCTTGGCCTCATGTCCCTTTCTGGCTTGTTAGCAATTTGGTACATTTGATCATGGATTTCATAATTTGTCCAGAGTTTCCTGTCATTCTCAGGGAGAGGTCATGGACATCACACCCATTAACCCGCTTTCAAAAACATTTCCTTATATTTCCTAAAGGATCAGGTTTTGCTCCAGGTTTTGACTGAAATCTGGGCTCTCTGTGGGAGAAATCAAACAAGTCATGAACGCTTGCTTTACCCTAATGTGTTTGGTTGTGATGACTTGGTCAGACCCTGATTCCCACGTTGAAACACAGTGAGCTCGCGCTGTCCCAGGCACAGGAGCCTAAGCCTGGTGGGGGGGGCGCAGAGCACACATCACGTGGGCTTTTCCTGTGTGTTTATGCATAAATGATTAGGGGTGGGGACGCTGAAGGGAAGCCCAGATACCAAACACTTGCCAGAGGCCTGAGTGTAGCTTTTTCATATTTATTAGTGGGGGTACTTTAATTCTTTCCTGTGTATTTATCAGCCTGAGCATTTATGGGGCAGGGCGAAAGGAACATGGAATTCTTCCCTTCCAGTTTCTGGGAGGGAAACTGGCAGAATTTCAGAGTTTCTTTCCCCTCTCAGGAAGGTGGACATGAATGGATGTGAGCTGGTGGGAAAGCAGCAGCTGTTGGCAGCAAAGGAGGAGGCAAAATTGGCTGAAGAGGAGACAAGATGGTACAAGTGAGTTCAGCTCCACTGCACCTGCGGCTCTGAAAACACCTGTTGGATTTTTTGAAAACTTTTCTAAAATGTTTAGACACAATATCATAAACTGACCCAAACAAAAGACATTTGTATACATGGCTTCACACAGGAGGAAAAGTGTTAAGTTTTACATATGTTAAGTTAAACGTTTAACTTTAAAAAGTATTAAGTTACTAAGAATTTCCTGGTCCCAGTGCTGGCCAGACTGAGAGGAGAGACGGTTCACAGAGATGTTTCTGAAGGTGCTATAAACCGTTCTCACCCTGAGGATAGCAGTTTAGTGTAGCGTCAGTCGGACCAATACACATTCCCGTGCTGCTGGGGAGACCCAGGTGTAAGAAGTAGGGTCAGGATGTAAGGAAAGGAAGAATCAAGCTTTGAGATGAAAGATGCTCAGCACAGGACACGTGAGGGAAATGCTGAGAACGGGAGGGGGAAATGTGTCAGCGCAGAACCGGGCAGGCGTTCAGTAACAGTGACGGAAGGAGTGGCTGCAGCGACAGCTTTGCAACTGCTGTGCTTCTGCAGCCGTGTGCAGTGTGTCTTGAGTGGTGAGATGATGTGTGTGAGTGTGCAATGCAGATAACATGGACTGGGGCAGATTATTTAACAGCATACCCAGCATTGTGTCTTCTCTGATGGAACAATTTGTAACTCATAGGATAAGACTTGAAGAATGTCACGGGCAAATGCGGGAAGCAGAGATCATTTGGAGACACCAGGTAACCTGCCTTCCTCCTGACACACCGAGTCCTCAGCACCTGATGCAGACAGTTATTGTGGCCCTGAGAACCCCTAGCCATGGGGTGTTTCTTGATGTGTTGACTTTTTCAGGTCACTCTTGCCGAGAAGAAGGCCCAAGACAGCTCGGTAAGAATTTGTTTCCTTCCTTCCCTTTGTGCACAGTCGGCCACAACTGAAAGTGGATGTGTTTTTCTCACACAGCTCAGGGCTCAGGAGCTGGAGAGGGAAATCTCTGAATTGAGAAGGGAAAACTCTGACCTGAGAAGGGAAAACTCTGACCTGAGAAGGGAAAAATCCTCTGAGCTGAGAAGGGAAGTTGCCCACCTGAAACAGAGGTACAGAATTTTGACACATTTTTACGGGTGTTCTGAGATTTTTAAGGACTGGTTGTTTTGTGCCTAGTAGAGGAATTGGTGGTGTAATTTGTATTGAAGCCATTCTTTATCTTTAAGATTGGATGCAATCTGCAGATGGAGGCAGGCAGAGGAATACATGAGGCAGGAGCCCACCCCAGGAGGACCGTACAGGCTGCAACCTCCCCTGAGAGGTAAGGAGCGCACTGTGAAGTGCGGCAGCTCCATTTCTGCAGCAGGAGCTGCCCAGTGGGCTGCTTTTCCCCATGGGTAGTTGTCGGGTTTCCTGGACACCACACCACACACTCACTGTGGGGAACAGTTTCACAGCTGGGTGACAAGATGCTGTTTTCTTTACATGCCATCAGCCCGCAGGGCTCTGTCCCCTGTGAGCGGCGGAGCTCATGCCCCTCCAGGGACTGCAGGCCGCCCCCCAGTCTCTTGGTTGCCTGGCGTGGCTGGCATGGCTGGTTTCTATGCACTAGAATACATGAGCATCAGCCCTCTCTTCCCGCCTGGACACGGTTTTGAAGGCTGAATTTTCTTCTTATTTCAGGAAAATAACATGGATGACATTTTAGAATGAAGGCAGTATGTCATAACGAGAAAAATATTTTTCTTCATTTGCCTTGGTGGATAAATATTCTATTCAAGATCTGCTTTAAGGCAGCAGGCATTTCTTCACTAATTTTGCAGGTCCCTTCGTTCTTATAAAAAAGCTTGCACAGTGACCTAGAGTAGCCAGTTAGAAAGTGACATGACTACATATCCTCCTTCTCCCAGAGTTAAAGTGTAACTCTAAAGTCTCCCACCAGCTACTCCATGTAACTCACCATTCTTTTGCCGATTATTACAACATGAGTCATTGAGGCTTCTTTCATAAATGTTTACGTGACATCTGGTCAATTATACAAGACATGCGCTGTCAGAGAGAAGTCTTTTAACAGTTTACCAACAGGCTGAGGAGGAAGAGGTGGAGCTCACAGTCAGGGGTTGTTGATACTCTTCCTATGAAAGACCCTTCTTACTTTAATGTATAATCTGTATACAGAATGATTTGCCCTGAAGTGTGATGTGAGTCCACTGTGTAAGTGTTGGTTGACAAGGATCTGGGCCCTGAGACCACATCCAGGGTGATTAGCTATGAAAACACCTGAAACAAGGCCCTGTGGTGTCCTCGTCATGGGACAGGGGTCCAGTCTCCCCTCGTCCTCGTGGACAACTGAGGTGAGAAGGAGACCTGCGGCCTCTGTGAAGAGACAAGGGCGTGGGCGGAAGAGAGAGCTCTTGGAGGAGGGCACGGAGGGCTCGGCTCGTGCTTCCCCCACACGGCATCTGTCAGATAGAATACGCCTTCAGTGCTGTTCTCCCTTTACAGCTTCACAGAGGGATGGCAACCCTGTTAGGAATGGAACCGCCTTTCAGGCTTAGGAGGCAGAGGAAACCAAAGTAAGTAATTTTACTCAGTTGTGTTGTGGTGGTCATTTTGTATTGAATAATCTCTGGAACTAGCATTTTCTTTTTGAACAAACAATTCCTGGCTTTGCCTGTGGATTGGGAATTAGGGGAAATGTATGCCCAGTCATCACAGTGAGGTTTGGTAAAACTATTTTATCGCCAAATTTTACTGAGCAGCCCAGGATGCAGGGAGGCCCAGGGCTGAAGGAGAGTATGCAGCGTAGCTGCCAATTGGGCACAAAGTGCAGGGGAGGGTGCAAGGTGCCGACGAATGCTGCGTTGGGTTTCGGCTATTGTCGGTGTTGGCGCTTTTGTCTGTCATTCAACCAAGCCATCCCTTCTGTCCTGCAGGTAACCCCATGGGCCGGAGGGCCCCAAATTTCCGAGGACCAGCCTGCGTGGCCTGCCCCGGGTGCGGCCCATCGTCACCAAACAGGGCACCTGCACCTGGTCCCCCTTGGTGCCCTGTGCAAACTTGCCCCCCACAGCCAGCTGCTCCGCTCGGTAAGAGGAAAGCATAGTCCTCTGTTTCTTCCTTGAGTCACTGCAGAAGAAGGGCAGATCGCTCTCCGGGGATTCCCCGTGCACGGGCGGCCGTGACTGGGCTCACGGCCGTGTCCCTCTGGTCCCTTAGCAGACGCAATTTATGGACCGCGTCTTCCCCGTCCTGACCTGGAGAGGGAGGTGTCTGTTGTAGAGGGAAAGAGGGTCCTCTGACACAGGGCAGAAGTGTCGGTTCTGCACACGGGCCTTCAACAGACACCACGTTCCGGGCTCCCTGGAGGACAAGCCCGCCCCTGTCACTGTCTGAAGCGAGTGGAGCCCTGGCCTTCCAAAGCCGATGATCGGTTATGGAAGAAACACCCGAACACGGGGCCTGTGGTCTCTCCAGTCAAGGGTCCTGAGACCTGTCTCCCACTCGGTCTGATGTGAGACTTAGTGTGATACGGGGAAGAAGGCCTCAAAGATCTTTTGCGCTTCAGCAAACTAAAATGTTTTGTAAGGCAGTGAACCGTGAAAGAGTGTTTTGTATTTTATTTTATCTATGCCGAAAAGCTAGTTTACTCGGGGAAGGACATAGGTTAGTGGTAAATAGAATGCTTGCTTAGCATGCCGAATTCCGTGTGCTCATTCCTGGTACCTCCATTTAAAATCAGAAGAAAAGAAAAAACAAAAACAAGAGCAAACTTCAAATGTTAGAAATTCATAGTGCGCAAACACAACTTCCATATCCATTCTTTTTACGTGTTTTCCTCTTACTACTTGGTTTGAAATATATCCCAACCGTGACTTAAGCTTTTTTTTCAGAAAATGCTCTAACTCTTTGAAAGTCTTTTCTGCCACTTTTGTTTTGACACACCCACGAACGGAGATAGACGCACATGGTGGTTTTAATATACATTCATGAATATTCTCATTAATGTACATGTAACTACATTTTCAGATGGTGTGTCAGTGCGCCACTTTACAGAAGAGAGAGGAAGAAAATCTTCCTGGGATGAGGTACAGTCTCTTGATGTTAATGTCCTTGTGTGACTATATAAGTCCCAGGGGATTCTGAGACATAAACCGGTGGTTGGTGTGAGTGTGCATTTTCACGTTTGCATCTGCTGATGAGAATTTTTGACTTATGCTTTTAACTTACAGTTTAGGATGTGATTCTGTGCTTAATGCCGTAGGACTGGATAATGCACTTGTGTTCATTTTCCAGACTCAACTAGTGAAATCAGTGTCTGTGTGGGCATTCTTTTTTCAGGGTCTTTCCCTTACAGTTTATTAGAGGATATTGAAAAGAAATACATCGTTGGGAAAGTTAGGTGTATCTTGGAGTTGGTTCTTGTTTTAGCCGTCCTCAATTGAAATTAATTAAGTGATGTTTCATTTTCAAGCCAGCATGTTTTGTCTTCCCATTCCACCGCCAGAAACAGTGGTCTAGTTTCCTTAATGCCTTACGCTGTTTCCCACCTGCTCTTTTACTCAGGCTGCCCTTCCCCAAAGCCCCTCCAAATCCCCCCTCTGCGCTGGAACTCTCTTTTATGAAACAGTGTGGTCTTCCCAGCATTTCCTGAGCTATCCACGTGCAGCGGACTCTCGTGTCCTTTGTGGCGTTATTGTACCCGTTCACCTCAGTTGTAGAGCTGTTGAAACTTTTCTGTGCTGATTTGTTTTCATGGATCCTGTGCCTCTGGCAGAACAGAGAGGAGAATCTGACTTTTACTTGTACCGCCAGCTTCTCCCAGGATAGGGCTTATGTTCTGATAGCTTCGGTAAATTACTGTTATCTACCTGACTGACTAAGCGTATGCACATGATCTGAAGTTCGGTTCTTGATTTATCTTGTTTTGTGTTCCTAGGAAGGGGCGACTAAGCCCGAAATTACAAAACCGGAGTATGCTACTGGGACTGTAGAAGTGGCTCCGCAGGAGCTGACGGATCATAAAACACTGAGCTCTGTTGGTGGAGCACACGGAGCTTATTATACACTGGGTAAGTTAGTGAACGTGGCTGGCATTTTTTTCCTATGTGCCTTGAAACTAGTGTGCTCTTGGGGGAAGGGTATATGTAGCTCAGCTGTAGAGAGAATGCGGGCTTAGCATGCAGGAATTCTGGGGTCAGTATCCAGTTCCTCCAAGAAACGAGTGTGATACGGGGAAGGAAGGAAGGAAGGAAGGCACAAAGGTTTTGTTTCGCTTTAGCAGTGTCTTCGCAGGAAAGCCTAATGCTCCATCCTTTTCTGTGGTTTTTAGCCGACGCGGGACGTGGCGCGGCTCCGGTGTGGCCCGGCAGCGCCCGCCCACATGCGGCGGCCCCGGAGGCCCAGGTAAGTGGGGTGTCAGGCTCTGTTGGACCTCGTCCTGGGAAAGGTGATCTTCCCGTTCTCCCGGCAGCCGTTCCTAGCCTCGTCTGCAGAATGTGTGTCCTGTGATGAGTCTGGCGTGGCGTGTCACTGCCATTTTCAGACTCAAACTCTTGCCCAGGAGCCAGTGGGCTGCTTCTCCCGGGAGGCCGTCGCCTTGGCTGGTGCCTGCAGGAGCCATGAGGGAGTGCTTTGGAGATGGGGCCCGCAGACTTTGACTGTGTGTTTCTCGAAACAGCGTGAGGAGGGTGAGCCCTCGCTCCACACTGACATCTCCTGGCTCGGCTGAATCCTTCCTGACCTCCTGCACCTGGGGTTGCTCCTGGGTCACTGAGACGGATTTCTGTGTCGTCGTTCTTTTGACGGGTTTCCCGGCTCAGGCCAGGTGATTCTCCTGTTTAGAATGTCCATTCAGATCCTGGTAACTGGAAAAGGGGCAAAGCCCTCCTTCCAGCTGTGTACGGTGTGCTTTGTGCAACTTTGAGTCTACCTGGGTGTGGTAAACTTCACAGCCGGTCACTGTCTTTTCTCAGGAGGTAATTGTGTCTTGGCCGCTGCCTCCAGTTGTACTCTGGGCAGAAAAGCCTGGCTCTCAGAGATGGTGCGTTTGTAGTAGGGAATAGAGGCTGGAAGGGTAAGAGCCCTCCGTGAAAATGCCTGCTTCCCTGTGGGGGAATTCCGATGCGCACCAGAGTGCGTACGTTGTGTTTGTCCCCCACCCTGCGCCGGGTCGGGCCTGCCCTGGAAGCTGTCAGAGCTGCTCGTCGGTCTCATGGCACACCGTGGGGTTTTGCACACGAGCTGGTACATTGCCTTTGGTGTCAGGTGTGGGGTTGAGACTCCCCACGTCACTCTCCCGTAGCACGCAGGTAGGGTGCATTCCGTAACGAATATAAAATCCAGACGTCCCTGAGGATAGGGATGATTGTAGCGGAGTCTGAGTCCCATCTGAGGACAGCTTTGTCCGCTCAGGAGACCTTGGCCAGCTCCGCCACTGGACTCCGGGATGCCCAGATCCCCAGGGCTCTTTGCACCCAAGGGCAGCCCCTCCGGGTCGGAGGAAGGCCCTTTGTGAGGAGGGGGCAGAGAGGGCCTGGCAGGGTCCTGCAGGCAGAGCCCTGCAGGCAGAGCGGTGACCCTAGTGCGGCTCTGCTTGCTCGTGTGGAGAATGAGCTCTTCACGTCCGTCCTGTCTCCGTGTTCCTGGTCAGCGCCGGGCAAGCTTGCGTGGAGCTGGGGAAGGTGGCGGGGAGGGCCGTCCCGCCCAGAGCGGCTGGCTTTTGGGAAGGCGCTAGTTTGCCCGTGTGCTGGAAGCTCTGTGTGCAGCCTCTCGGGCAGGACGACCCTTGGATTCCTCCAATTGGAGACAGCGGCTGCGGCGACGTGCGGCATCAGGGTCGTATCCCCGTGTCCCCCTGTGCGGCCCAGGCTGCAGGCAGGCCCCAGAGGGCTGGGCGGAGCCTGTGGCACCGTGCTGCTCTCTCAGCGCCCGGTTGAGGGGAGGGTGCCGGGTGCCGACGGCTGCTGCGCTGGGTTTCGGCTCTTGTCGGTGTTGGCGCTTTTGTCTGTCATCCAACCCAGCCCTCCCTTATGTCCTGCAGGTCACCCCATGGGCCGGAGGGCCCCAAACTTTCTGAGGACCAGCCTGCGTGGCCGGCCCCGGGTGCGGCCCGTCGTCGCCCAGCTGGGCACCTGCACCTGGTCCAACTTGGTGCCCTGTGCAACCTCGCCCCCCACCGCCAGCTGCTCCGCTCGGTAAGAGGAAAGCATAGTCCTCTGTTTCTTCCTTGAGTCACTGCAGAAGAAGGGCAGATCGCTCTTCGGGGCTTCCCCGTACACGGGCGGCCGTGACTGGTCTCACAGCCGTGTCCCTATGGTCCCTTAGCAGACGCACTTGATGGACCGCGTCTTCCCTGTCCTGCACTGGGAAGGGAGGTGTCTGTTGTAGATGGAAAGATGGTCCTCTTACGGAGGGCAGATGTGACGTTTCTGCACACGGGCCTTCAACAGACACCACGGTCCGGGCTCCCTGGAGGACAAGCCCGCCCCTGTCACTGTCTGCAGCGAGTGGAGCCCTGACCTTCCACAGCCGATGTTCGGTTATGGAAGAAACACCCGAACCCGGGGCCTGTGGTCTCTTCAGTCAAGGGTCCTGAGACCTGTCTCCCACTCGGTCTGATGTGAGACTTAGTGTGATACGGGGAAGAAGGCCTCAAAGATCTTTTGCGCTTCAGCAAACTAACATGTTTTGTAAGGCAGTGAACCGTGAAAGAGTGATTTGTATTTTATTTTATCTATGCCGAGAAGCAAGTTGACTCGGGGAAGGACATAGGTTAGTGGTAAATAGAATGCTTGCTTAGCATGCCGAATTCCGTGTGCTCATTCCCGGTACCTTCATTTAAAAACAGAAGAAAAGAAAAAATAAAAACAATAGCAAACTTCAAATGTTAGAAATACATAGTGCGCAAACCCAACTTCCATATCCATTCTTTTTACGTGTTTTCCTCTTACTACTTGGTTTGAAATATATCCCAACCTTGACTTAAGCTTTTTTTTCAGAAAATGGTCTAACTCTTTGAAAGTCTTTTCTGCCACTTTTGTTTTGACACATCCACGAACGGAGATAGACGCACATGGTTGTTTTAATATACATTCGTGAATATTCTCATTAATGTACCAGTAACTACATTTTACAGATGGTGTGTCACTGCGCCACTTTACAGAAGAGAGAGGAAGAGAATCTTCCTGGGATGAGGTACAGTGTCTTGTTTTTAATGACCTTGTGTGACTATATAAGTACCAGGGGATTCTGTGACATAAACCGGGGGTTGGTGTGAGTGTGCATTTTCACGTTTGCATCTGCTGATGAGAATTTTTGACTTATGCTTTTAACTTACAGTTTAGGATATGATTCTGTGCTTAATGCCGTAGGACTGGATAATGCACTTGTGTTCATTTTCCAGACTCACCAAGTGAAACCAGTGTCTGTGTGGGCATTCTTTTTTTCAGGGTCTTTTCCTTAGAGTTTATTAGAGGATATTGAAAAGAATTTCATCCCTAGGAAAGTTAGGTGTATCTTGTTGTTGGTTCTTGTTTTAGCTGTCCTCACTTGAAATTAATTAAGTGATGTTTCATTTCCAAGGCAGCATGTTTTGTTTTCCCATTCCACCGCCAGTAACAGTGGTCTAGTTACCTTAATGCCTTACGCTGTTTCCCACCTGCTCCTTTTACTCAGGCTGCCCTTCCCCAAAGCCCCTCCACATCCCCCCTCTGCGCTGGAACTCTCTTTTATGAAACAGTGTGGTCTTCCCAGCATTCCCTGAGCTATCCACGTGCAGCGGACTCTCCTGTCCTTTGTGGTGTTACTGTACCCGTTCACCTCAGTTGTAGAGCTGTTGAAACTTTTCTGTGCTGATTTGTTTTCATGGATCCTGTGCCTCTGGCAGAACAGAGAGGAGAATCTGCCTGTTATTGTACCGCCAGCTTCTCCCAGGATAGGGCTTATGTTCTGATAGCTTCGGTAAATAACTGTTGTCTACCTGACTGACTAAGCGTATGCACATTATCTGAAGTTCGGTTCCTGATTTGTCTTGTTTTGTGTTCCTAGGAAGGGGCGACTAAGCCCGAAATTGCAAAACCGGAGTATGCTACGGATACTGTAGAAGTGGCTCCGCAGGAGCTGACGGATCATAAAACACTGAGCTCTATTGGTGGAGCACACGGAGCTTATTATACACTGGGTAAGTTAGTGAACGTGGCTGGCATTTCTTGTCCTCTGTGCCTAGAAAAGAGTGTGCTCTGGGGGGAAGGGTATATGTAGCTCAGCAGTAGAGAGAATGCGGGCTTAGCATGCAGGAGTTCCTGGGGTCAGTATCCTGTTCCTCCAAGAAACGAGTGTGATACGTTGAAGGGAGGAAGGAAGGAAGGCGCAAAGGTTTTGTTTCGCTTCAGCAGTGTCTTCGCAGGAAAGCCTAATCCTCCATTCTTTTCTGTGGTTTTTAGCCGACGCGGGACCTGGTGTGGCACCCGTGTGGCCCGGCAGCGACCGCCCACCTGCGGCGGCCCCGGAGGCACAGGTAAGTGGGGTGGTCATGCTCTGTTTTACCTCGACCACGGAAAGGTGATATTCCCGTTCTCCCGGCAGCCGTTCCTGGCCTCGTCTGCAAATTGTGTGTCCTGTGATGAGTCTGGCGTGGCGTGTTGCTGCCTTTTTCAGACTCAAAACTCTTGCCCATGAGCCAGTGGGCTGCTTCTCCCGGGAGGCCGTCGCCTTGGCTGGTGCCTGCAGGAGCCATGAGGGAGTGCTTAGGAGCCGGGGCCCGCAGACTTTGACTGTGGTTTTCTCAAAACAGCATGAGGAGGGTGAGCCCTCGCTCCACACTGACTTCTCCTGGCTCGGCTGACTCCTTCCTGACCTCCTGCACCTGGGGTTGCTCCTGGGTCACTGAGACGGTTTTCTGTGTCGCCTACCTTTTGACGGGTTTCCCGGCTCAGGCCAGGTGATTCTCCTGTTTAGAATGTCCATTGAGATCCTGGTAACAGGAAAAGGGGCAAAGCCCTCCCTCCAGCTTTATACGGTCAGATTTGTGCAACTTTGAGTCTTCCTGGGTATGGTAAACGTCACAGCCGTTCACTGTCTTTTCTCGGGAGTTAATTGTGTCTTGGCCGCTGCCTCCAGTTGTACTCTGGGCAGAAAAGCCTGGCTCTCGGAGATGGTGCGTTTGTAGTAGGGAATAGAGGCTGGAAGGGAAAGAGCCCGCCGTGAAAATGCCTCCTTCACTGCGGGGGAATTCCGATGCTCACCAGAGTGCGTACGTTGTGTTTGTCCCCCACCCTGCGCCGGGTCGGGCCTGCCCTGGAAGCTGTCAGAGCTGCTCGTCGGTCTCATGGCACACCGTGGGGTTTTGCGCACGAGCTGGTACAGTCCCATTGTTGTCAGGTGTGAGGTTGAGATCCGCACGTCACTCTCCCGTAGCACGCAGGTAGGGTGCGTCCCGTAGCGAACGTAAACTCCAGACGTCCCTGAGGATAGGGATGATTGTAGCGGAGCCTGAGTCCCTTCTGAGGACAGCCTTGTCCCCTCAGGAGCCCTTGGCCAGATCCGCCTCTGGACTCCGTGATGCCCAGCTCCCCAGGGCTCTTTGCGCCCAGGGGCAGCCCCTGCGAGGTGGAGGAGGGCCCTTTGTGTGGAGGGGGCAGAGAGGGCCTGGCAGGTTCCTGCAGGCAGAGCCCTGCAGGCAGAGCGGTGACCCTGGTGCGGCTCTGCTTGATCGTGTGGAGAATGAGCTCTTCACGTCCGTCCCGTCTCAGTGTTCTTGGTCCGCGCCGGGCAAGCTTGCGTGGAGCTGGGGAAGGTGGCGGGGAGGGCCGTCCCGCCCAGAGCGGCTGGCTGTTGGGAAGGCGCTAGTTTCCCCGTGTGCTGGAAGCTCTGTGTGCAGCCTCTCGGGCAGGAGGACCCTTGGCTTCCTCCACTTGGAGACAGCGGCTGCGGCGACGTGCGGCATCAGGGTCGTATCCCCGTGTCCCCCTGTGCGGTCCAGGCTGCAGGCAGGCCCCAGAGGCCTGGGCGGAACGTGTTGCACCGTGCTGCTCTCTCTCGGCGCCCGGTAGAGGGGAGGGTGCCCGGTGCCGACAGCTGCTGCGTTGGGTTTCGTCTCTTGTCGGTGTTGGCGTTTTTGTCTGTCATCCAACCCAGCCCTCCCTTCTGTCCTGAAGGACACCCCGTGGGCCGGAGGGCCCCAACCTTTCTGAGGACCAGCCTGCGTGGCCGGCCCCGGGTGCGGCCCGTCGTCGCCCAGCTGGGCCCCTGCACCTGATCCAACTTGGTGCCCTGTGCAACCTCGCCCCCCAACTCGAGCTGCTCCGATCGGTAATAGGAAAGCATAGTCCTCTGTTTCTTCCTTGAGTCACTGCAGAAGAAGGGCAGATCGCTCTCCGGGGCTTCCCCGTACACGGGCGGCCGTGACTGGGCTCACAGCCGTGTCCCTCTGGTCCCTTAGCAGACGCACTTGATGGACCGCGTCTTCCCCGTCCTGCCCTGGGAAGGGAGGTGTCTGTTATAGAGGGAAAGTTGGTCCTCTGACGGAGGGAAGACGTGTCGGTTCTGCACACGGGCCTTCAACAGACACCACGGTCCGGGCTCCCTGGAGGACAAGCCCGCCCCTGTCACTGTCTGCAGCGAGTGGAGCCCTGACATTCCACAGCCGATGTTCGGTTATGGAAGAAACACCAGAACCCGGGGCCTGTGGTCCCTTCAGTTAAGGGACCTGAGACCTGTCTCCCACTCGGTCTGATGTGAGACTTAGTGTGATACGGGGAAGAAGGCCTCAAAGATCTTTTGCGCTTCAGCAAACTAACATGTTTTGTAAGGCAGTGAACCGTGAAAGAGTGATTTGTATTTTATTTTATCTATGCCGAGAAGCAAGTTGACTCGGGGAAGGACATAGTTTAGTGGTAAATAGAATGCTTGCTAAGCATGCCGAATTCCGTGTGCTCATTCCCGGTACCTCCATTTAAAAACAGAAGAAAAGAAAAAATAAAAACAAGAGCAAACTTCAAATGTTAGAAATTCATAGTGCGCAAACCCAACTTCCATATCCATTCTTTTTACGTGTTTTCCTCTTACTACTTGGTTTGAAATATATCCCAACCTTGACTTAAGCTTTTTTTTCAGAAAATGCTCTAACTCTTTGAAAGTCTTTTCTGCCACTTTTGTTTTGACACATCCACGAACGGAGATAGACGCACATGTTAGTTTTAATATACATTCGTGAATATTCTCATTAATGTAAGTGTAACTACATTTTACAGATGGTGTGTCAGTGCGCCAATTTACAGAAAAGAGAGGAAGGGAATCTTCCTGGGATGAGGTACAGTCTCTTGCTGTTAATGTCCTTGTGTGACTATATAAGTACCAGGGGATTCTGAGACATAAACCGGGGGTTGGTGTTTGTGTGCATTTTCATGTTTGCATCTGCTGATGAGAATTTTTGACTTATGCTTTTAACTTACAGTTTAGGATGTGATTCTGTGCTTAATGCCGTAGGACTGGATAATGCACTTGTGTTCATTTTCCAGACTCACCTATTGAAACCAGTGTCTGTGTGGGCATTCTTTTTTCAGGGTCTTTCCCTTAAAGTTTATTAGAGGATATTGAAAAGAAATTCATCCCTAGGAAAGTTAGGTGTATCTTGTTGTTGGTTCTTGTTTTAGCCGTCCTCACTTGAAAATAATTAAGTGATGTTTCATTTCCAAGACAGCTAGTTTTGTCTTCCCATTCCACCGACAGTAACAGTGGTCTAGATCACTTAATGCCTTACGCTATTTCCCACCTGCTCCTTTTACTCAGGCTGCCCTTCCCCAAAGCCCCTCCACATCCCCCCTCTGCGCTGGATCTCTCTTTTACGAAACAGTGCGGTCTTCCCAGAATTCCCTGAGCTATCCAAGTGCAGCGGACTCTCCTGTCCTTTGTGGCATTACTGTACCCGTTCACCTCATTTGTAGAGCTGTTGAAACTTTCCTGTGCTGATTTATTTTCATGGATCCTGTTCCTCTGGCAGAACAGAGAGGAGAATCTGCCTTTTACTTGTACCGCCAGCTTCTCCCAGGATAGGGCTTATGTTCTGATAGCTTCGGTAAATAACTGTTGTCTACCTGACTGACTAAGCGTATGCACATGATCTGAAGTTCGGTTCCTGATTTATCTTGTTTTGTGTTCCTAGGAAGGGGCGACTAAGCCCGAAATTACAAAACCGGAGTATGCTACTGGGACTGTAGAAGTGGCTCCGCAGGAGCTGACGGATCATAAAACACTGAGCTCTTTTGGTGGAGCACTCGGAGCTTATTATACACTGGGTAAGTTAGTGAACGTGGCTGGCATTTCTTGTCCTCTGTTCCTAGAAACGAGTGTGCTCTGAGGGGAAGGGTATATGTAGCTCAGCAGTAGAGAGAATGCGGGCTTAGCATGCAGGAGTTCCTGGGGTCAGTATCCAGTTCCTCCAAGAAACGAGTGTGAAACGTGGAAGGTAGGAAGGAAGTAAGGCGCAAAGTTTTTGTTTCGCTTCAGCAGTGTCTTCGCAGGAAAGCCTAATCCTCCATTCTTTTCTGTGGTTTTTAGCCAACGCGGGACCTGGCGCTGCTCCGGTGTGGCCCGGCAGCGCCCGCCCACCTGCGGCGGCCCCGGAGGCCCAGGTAAGTGGGGTGGTCATGCTCTGTTGACCTCGTCCTGGGAAATGTGATACTCCTGTTCTCCCGGCAGCCGTTCCTGGCCTCGTCTGCAAACTGTGTGTCCTGTTATGAGTCTGGCGTGGCGTGTCGCTGCCTTTTTCAGACTCAAATCTCTTGCCCAGGAGCCAGTGGGCTGCTTCTCCCGGGAGCCCATCGCCTTGGCTGGTGCCTGCAGGAGCCATGAGGGAGTGCTTAGGAGCCGGGGCCCTCAGACTTTGACTGTGGGTTTCTCGAAACAGCGTGAGGAGGGTGAGCCCTCGCTCCACACTGACTTCTCCTGGCTCGGCTGACTCCTTCATGACCTCCTGAACCTGGGGTTGCTCCTGGGTCACAGAGACGGATTTCTGTGTCGTCGTTCTTTTGACGGGTTTCCCGGCTCAGGCCAGGTGATTCTCCAGTTTAGAATGGCCATTCAGATCCTGGTAACTAGAAAAGGGGCAAAGCCCTCCCTCCAGCTTTGTACTGTGTGCTTTGTGCAACTTTGAGTCTTCCTGGGTGTGGTAAACGTCACAGCCGGTCACTGTCTTTTCTCGGGAGGTAATTGTGCCTTGGCCGCTGCCTCCAGTTGTACTCTGGGCAGAAAAGCCTGGCTGTCGGAGATGGTGCGTTTGTAGTAGGGAATAGAGGCTGGAAGGGAAAGAGCCCGCCGTGAAAATGCCTCCTTCCCTGTGGGGGAATTCTGATGCGCACCAGAGTGCGTACGTTGTGTTTGTCCCCCAACCTGCGCCGGGTCGGGCCTGCCCTGGAAGCTGTCAGAGCTGCTCGTCGGTCTCATGGCACACCGTGGGGTTTTGCGCACGAGCTGGTACAGTCCCTTTGGTGTCAGGTGTGGGGTTGAGACTCCCCACGTCACTCTCCCGTAGCACGCAGGTAGGGTGCGTTACGTAGCGAAAGTAAACTCCAGAAGTCCCTGAGGATAGGGATGATTGTAGCGGAGCCTGAGTCCCTTCTGAGAACAGCCTTGTCCACTGAGGAGCCCTTGGCCAGCTCCGCCGCAGGACTCCGTGATGCCCAGCTCCCCAGGGCTCTTTGCGCCCAGGGGCAGCCCCTGCATGGCGGAGGAGGGCCCTTTGTGTGGAGGGGGCAGAGAGGGCCTGGCAGGGTTCTGCAGGCAGAGCCCTGCAGGCAGAGCGGTGACCCTGGTGTGGCTCTGATTGCTCGTGTGGAGCATGAGCTCTTCACGTCCGTCCCGTATCCGAGTTCCTGGTCCACGCCGGGCAAGCTTGCGTGGAGCTGGGGAAGGTGGCGTGGAGGGCCGTCCCACCCAGAGCTTCTGGCTGTTGGGAAGGTGCTAGTTTGCCCGGGTGCTGGAAGCTTTGTGTGCAGCCTATCGGACAGGAATATCCTTGGCTTCCTCCACTTGGAGACAGCGGCGGCGGCGACGTGCGGCTTCAGGGTCGTATCCCCGTGACCCCTGTGCGGCCCAGGCTTCAGGCAGGCCCCAGAGGGCTGGGCGTAGCGTGTGGCACCGTGCTGCTCTCTGGGCACCAGGTGGGGGGGGTGCCCGGTGCCGACGGCTGCTGCGTTGGGTTTCGGCTCTTGGTGTTGGCGCTTTTATCTGTCATCCAACCCAGCCCTCCCTTCTGTCCTGCAGGTCACCCCGTGGGCCAGAGGGCCCCAACCTTTCCGAGGACCAGCCTGCGTGGCCTGCCCCTGGTGCGGCCCGTCGTCGTCCAGCTGGGCACCTGCACCTGGTCCCCCTTGGTGCCCTGTGCAACCTCGCCCCCCAACGCCAGCTGCTCCTCTCGGTAAGAGGAAAGCATAGTCCTCTGTTTCTTCCTTGTGTCACTGCAGAAGATGAGCAGATCGCTCTCCGGGACTTCCCAGTGCACGGGCGGCCGTGACTGTGCTCACGGCCGTGTTCCTCTGGTCCCTTAGCAGACGCACTTGATGGACCGCGTCTTCCCCTTCCTGCCCTGGGGAGGGAGGTGTCTGTTGTAGAGGGAAAGAGGGCCCTCTGATGGAGGGCAGACGTGTCGGTTCTGCACACGGGCGTTCAACAAACACCACGTTCCGGGCTCCCTGGGAGACAAGCCCGCCCCTGTCACTGTCTGCAGCGAGTGGAGCCCTGAAATTCCACAGCCGATGTTCGGTTATGGAAGAAACACCTGAACCCGGGGCCTGTGGTCTCTTCAGTCAAGGGTCCTGAGACCTGTCTCCCACTCGGTCTGATGTGAGACTTAGTGTGGTACGGGGAAGAAGGCCTCAAAATTCTTTGGCTCTTGAGCAAACTAACATGTTTTGTAAGGCAGTGAACCGTGAAAGAGTGATTTGTATTTTATTTTATCTATGCCGAGAAGCTAGTTGACTCGGGGAAGGACATAGGTTAGTGGTAAATAGAATGCTTGCTTAGCATGCCGAATTCCGTGTGCTCATACCCGGTACCTCCATTTAAAAACAGAAGAAACGAAAAAAATAAAACAAGAGCAAACTTCAAATGTTAGAAATACATAGTGCGCAAACCCAAATTCCATATCCATTCTTTTTACGTGTTTTCCTCATACTACTTGGTTTGAAATTTATCCCAACCGTGACTTAAGCATTTTTTTTCAGAAAATGCTCTAACTCTTTGAAAGTCTTTTCTGCCACTTTTGTTTTGACACATCCACGAACGGAGATAGACGCACATGTTGGTTTTAATATACATTCGTGAATATTCTCATTAATGTACTTTAACTACATTTTACAGTTGGTGTGTCAGTGCGCCACTTTACAGAAGAGAGAGGAAGAGAATCTTCCTGGGATGAGGTACAGTCTCTTATTGTTAATGTCCTTGTGTGACTATATAAGTACCAGGGGATTCTGAGACATAAACCGGGGGTTGGTGTTTGTGTGCATTTTCACGTTTGCATCTGCTGATGAGAATTTTTGACTTATGCTTTTAACTTACAGTTTAGGATGTGATTCTGTGCTTAATGCCGTAGGACTGGATAATGCACTTTTGTTCATTTTCCAGACTCACTTAGTGAAACCAGTGTCTGTGTTGGCATTCTTTTTTTCAGGGTCTTTCCCTTACATTTTATTAGAGGATATTGAAAAGAAATTCATCCCTGGGAAAGTTAGGTGTTTCTTGGAGTTGGTTCTTGTTTTAGCCGTCCTCACTTGAAATTAATTAAGTGATGTTTCTTTAACAAGGCAGCATGTTTTGTCTTCCCTTTCCACCGCCAGTAACAGTGGTCTAGTTCCCTTAATGCCTTACGTTGTTTCCCACCTGCTCCTTTTACTCAGGCTGCCCTTCCCAAAAGCCCCTCCACATCCCCCCTCTGCACTGGATCTCTCTGTTACGAAACAGTGCGGTCTTCCCAGCATTCCCTGAGCTATCCACGTGCAGCGGACTCTCCTGTCCTTTGTGGCGTTACTGTACCCGTTCACCTCAGTTGTAGAGCTGTTGAAACTTTCCTGTGCTGATTTATTTTCATGGATCCTGTGCCTCTGGCAGAACAGAGAGGAGAATCTGACTTTTACTTGTACCGCCAGCTTCTCCCAGGATAGGGCTTATGTTCTGATAGCTTCGGTAAATAACTGTTGTCTACCTGACTGACTAAGCGTATGCACATGATCTGAAGTTCGGTTCCTGATTTATCTTGTTTTGTGTTCCTAGGAAGGGGCGACTAAGCCCGAAATTACAAAACCGGAGTATGCTACTGGGACTGTAGAAGTGGCTCCGCAGGAGCTGACGGATCATAAAACACTGAGCTCTGTTGGTGGAGCACACGGATCTTATTATACACTGGGTAAGTTAGTGAACGTGGCTGGCATTTCTTGTCCTCTGTTCCTAGAAACGAGTGTGCTCTGAGGGGAAGTGTATATGTAGCTCAGCAGTAGAGAGAATGCGGGCTTAGCATGCAGGAGTTCCTGGGGTCAGTATCCAGTTCCTCCAAGAAACGAGTGTGAAACGTGGAAGGTAGGAAGGAAGTAAGGCGCAAAGTTTTTGTTTCGCTTCAGCAGTGTCTTCGCAGGAAAGCCTAATCCTCCATTCTTTTCTGTGGTTTTTAGCCAACGCGGGACCTGGCGCTGCTCCGGTGTGGCCCGGCAGCGCCCGCCAACCTGCGGCGGCCCCGGAGGCCCAGGTAAGTGGGGTGGTCATGCTCTGTTGACCTCGTCCTGGGAAATGTGATACTCCTGTTCTCCCGGCAGCCGTTCCTGGCCTCGTCTGCAAACTTTGTGTCCTGTGATGAGTCTGGCGTGGCGTGTCGCTGCCTTTTTCAGACTCAAATCTCTTGCCCAGGAGCCAGTGGGCTGCTTCTCCCGGGAGCCCATCGCCTTGGCTGGTGCCTGCAGGAGCCATGAGGGAGTGCTTAGGAGCCGGGGCCCTCAGACTTTGACTGTGGGTTTCTCGAAACAGCGTGAGGAGGGTGAGCCCTCGCTCCACACTGACTTCTCCTGGCTCGGCTGACTCCTTCATGACCTCCTGAACCTGGGGTTGCTCCTGGGTCACAGAGACGGATTTCTGTGTCGTCGTTCTTTTGACGGGTTTCCCGGCTCAGGCCAGGTGATTCTCCAGTTTAGAATGGCCATTCAGATCCTGGTAACTAGAAAAGGGGCAAAGCCCTCCCTCCAGCTTTGTACTGTGTGCTTTGTGCAACTTTGAGTCTTCCTGGGTGTGGTAAACGTCACAGCCGGTCACTGTCTTTTCTCGGGAGGTAATTGTGCCTTGGCCGCTGCCTCCAGTTGTACTCTGGGCAGAAAAGCCTGGCTGTCGGAGATGGTGCGTTTGTAGTAGGGAATAGAGGCTGGAAGGGAAAGAGCCCGCCGTGAAAATGCCTCCTTCCCTGTGGGGGAATTCTGATGCGCACCAGAGTGCGTACGTTGTGTTTGTCCCCCAACCTGCGCCGGGTCGGGCCTGCCCTGGAAGCTGTCAGAGCTGCTCGTCGGTCTCATGGCACACCGTGGGGTTTTGCGCACGAGCTGGTACAGTCCCTTTGGTGTCAGGTGTGGGGTTGAGACTCCCCACGTCACTCTCCCGTAGCACGCAGGTAGGGTGCGTTACGTAGCGAAAGTAAACTCCAGAAGTCCCTGAGGATAGGGATGATTGTAGCGGAGCCTGAGTCCCTTCTGAGAACAGCCTTGTCCACTGAGGAGCCCTTGGCCAGCTCCGCCGCAGGACTCCGTGATGCCCAGCTCCCCAGGGCTCTTTGCGCCCAGGGGCAGCCCCTGCATGGCGGAGGAGGGCCCTTTGTGTGGAGGGGGCAGAGAGGGCCTGGCAGGGTTCTGCAGGCAGAGCCCTGCAGGCAGAGCGGTGACCCTGGTGTGGCTCTGATTGCTCGTGTGGAGCATGAGCTCTTCACGTCCGTCCCGTATCCGAGTTCCTGGTCCACGCCGGGCAAGCTTGCGTGGAGCTGGGGAAGGTGGCGTGGAGGGCCGTCCCACCCAGAGCTTCTGGCTGTTGGGAAGGTGCTAGTTTGCCCGGGTGCTGGAAGCTTTGTGTGCAGCCTATCGGACAGGAATATCCTTGGCTTCCTCCACTTGGAGACAGCGGCGGCGGCGACGTGCGGCTTCAGGGTCGTATCCCCGTGACCCCTGTGCGGCCCAGGCTTCAGGCAGGCCCCAGAGGGCTGGGCGTAGCGTGTGGCACCGTGCTGCTCTCTGGGCACCAGGTGGGGGGGGTGCCCGGTGCCGACGGCTGCTGCGTTGGGTTTCGGCTCTTGGTGTTGGCGCTTTTATCTGTCATCCAACCCAGCCCTCCCTTCTGTCCTGCAGGTCACCCCGTGGGCCAGAGGGCCCCAACCTTTCCGAGGACCAGCCTGCGTGGCCTGCCCCTGGTGCGGCCCGTCGTCGTCCAGCTGGGCACCTGCACCTGGTCCCCCTTGGTGCCCTGTGCAACCTCGCCCCCCAACGCCAGCTGCTCCTCTCGGTAAGAGGAAAGCATAGTCCTCTGTTTCTTCCTTGTGTCACTGCAGAAGATGAGCAGATCGCTCTCCGGGACTTCCCAGTGCACGGGCGGCCGTGACTGTGCTCACGGCCGTGTTCCTCTGGTCCCTTAGCAGACGCACTTGATGGACCGCGTCTTCCCCTTCCTGCCCTGGGGAGGGAGGTGTCTGTTGTAGAGGGAAAGAGGGCCCTCTGATGGAGGGCAGACGTGTCGGTTCTGCACACGGGCGTTCAACAAACACCACGTTCCGGGCTCCCTGGGAGACAAGCCCGCCCCTGTCACTGTCTGCAGCGAGTGGAGCCCTGAAATTCCACAGCCGATGTTCGGTTATGGAAGAAACACCTGAACCCGGGGCCTGTGGTCTCTTCAGTCAAGGGTCCTGAGACCTGTCTCCCACTCGGTCTGATGTGAGACTTAGTGTGGTACGGGGAAGAAGGCCTCAAAATTCTTTGGCTCTTGAGCAAACTAACATGTTTTGTAAGGCAGTGAACCGTGAAAGAGTGATTTGTATTTTATTTTATCTATGCCGAGAAGCTAGTTGACTCGGGGAAGGACATAGGTTAGTGGTAAATAGAATGCTTGCTTAGCATGCCGAATTCCGTGTGCTCATACCCGGTACCTCCATTTAAAAACAGAAGAAACGAAAAAAATAAAACAAGAGCAAACTTCAAATGTTAGAAATACATAGTGCGCAAACCCAAATTCCATATCCATTCTTTTTACGTGTTTTCCTCATACTACTTGGTTTGAAATTTATCCCAACCGTGACTTAAGCATTTTTTTTCAGAAAATGCTCTAACTCTTTGAAAGTCTTTTCTGCCACTTTTGTTTTGACACATCCACGAACGGAGATAGACGCACATGTTGGTTTTAATATACATTCGTGA
The DNA here is from genome assembly GCF_036321535.1 of Camelus dromedarius. NCBI lineage: Eukaryota > Metazoa > Chordata > Mammalia > Artiodactyla > Camelidae > Camelus > Camelus dromedarius. Next base: position 89,640,450 of record NC_087441.1, on the reverse strand, counting down.
ATATTCTCATTAATGTACTTTAACTACATTTTACAGTTGGTGTGTCAGTGCGCCACTTTACAGAAGAGAGAGGAAGAGAATCTTCCTGGGATGAGGTACAGTCTCTTATTGTTAATGTCCTTGTGTGACTATATAAGTACCAGGGGATTCTGAGACATAAACCGGGGGTTGGTGTTTGTGTGCATTTTCACGTTTGCATCTGCTGATGAGAATTTTTGACTTATGCTTTTAACTTACAGTTTAGGATGTGATTCTGTGCTTAATGCCGTAGGACTGGATAATGCACTTTTGTTCATTTTCCAGACTCACTTAGTGAAACCAGTGTCTGTGTTGGCATTCTTTTTTTCAGGGTCTTTCCCTTACATTTTATTAGAGGATATTGAAAAGAAATTCATCCCTGGGAAAGTTAGGTGTTTCTTGGAGTTGGTTCTTGTTTTAGCCGTCCTCACTTGAAATTAATTAAGTGATGTTTCTTTAACAAGGCAGCATGTTTTGTCTTCCCTTTCCACCGCCAGTAACAGTGGTCTAGTTCCCTTAATGCCTTACGTTGTTTCCCACCTGCTCCTTTTACTCAGGCTGCCCTTCCCAAAAGCCCCTCCACATCCCCCCTCTGCACTGGATCTCTCTGTTACGAAACAGTGCGGTCTTCCCAGCATTCCCTGAGCTATCCACGTGCAGCGGACTCTCCTGTCCTTTGTGGCGTTACTGTACCCGTTCACCTCAGTTGTAGAGCTGTTGAAACTTTCCTGTGCTGATTTATTTTCATGGATCCTGTGCCTCTGGCAGAACAGAGAGGAGAATCTGACTTTTACTTGTACCGCCAGCTTCTCCCAGGATAGGGCTTATGTTCTGATAGCTTCGGTAAATAACTGTTGTCTACCTGACTGACTAAGCGTATGCACATGATCTGAAGTTCGGTTCCTGATTTATCTTGTTTTGTGTTCCTAGGAAGGGGCGACTAAGCCCGAAATTACAAAACCGGAGTATGCTACTGGGACTGTAGAAGTGGCTCCGCAGGAGCTGACGGATCATAAAACACTGAGCTCTGTTGGTGGAGCACACGGATCTTATTATACACTGGGTAAGTTAGTGAACGTGGCTGGCATTTCTTGTCCTCTGTTCCTAGAAACGAGTGTGCTCTGAGGGGAAGTGTATATGTAGCTCAGCAGTAGAGAGAATGCGGGCTTAGCATGCAGGAGTTCCTGGGGTCAGTATCCAGTTCCTCCAAGAAACGAGTGTGATACGTGGAAGGAATGAAGGAAGGAAGGCGCAAAAGTTTTGTTTCGCTTCAGCAGTGTCTTCGCAGGAAAGCCTAATCCTCCATCCTTTTCTGTGGTTTTTAGCCGACGCGGGACCTGGCGCGGCTCCGGTGTTGCCCGGCAGCGCCCGCCCGCATGCGTCGGCCCCGGAGGCCCAGGTAAGTGGGGTGGTCATGCTCTGTTGGACCTCGTCCTTAGAATGGTGATATTCCCATTCTCCCGGCAGCCTTTCCTGGCCTCGTCTGCAGACTGTGTGTCCTGTGATGGGTCTGGCGTGGCCTGTCGCTGCCTTTTTCAGATTCAAAACTCTTGCCCAGGAGCCAGTGGGCTGCTTCTCCCGGGAGCCCGTCACCTTGGCTGGTGCCTGCAGGAGCCATGAGGGAGTGCTTAGGAGCCGGAGCCCGCAGATTTTGACTGTGGGTTTCTCGAAACAGCGTGAGAAGTGTGAGCCCTCGCTCCACACTGACTTCTCCTGGCTCGGCTGACTCATTCCTGACCTCATGCACCTGGGGTTGCTCCTGGGTCACTGAGACGGATTTCTGTGTCGTCTTTCTTTTGACGGGTTTCCCGGCTCAGGCCAGGTGATTCTCCTGTTTACAATGTCCATTCAGATCCTGGTAACCTGAAAAGGGGCAAAGACCTTCCTCCAGCTTTGTACGGTGTGCTTTGTGCAACTTTGAGTCTTCCTGGGTGTGGTAAACGTCACAGCCCGTCACTGTCTTTTCTCGGGAGGTAAGTGTGTCTTGGCCGCTGCCTCCAGTTGTACTCTGGGCAGAAAAGCCTGGCTCTTGGAGATGGTGCGATTGTAGTAGGGAATAGAGGCTGGAAGGGAAAGAGCCCGCCCTGAAAATGCCTCCTTCCCTGCGGGGGAATTCCGATGCGCACCAGATTGCGTACGTTGTGTATTTTCCCCAAACCTGTGCCGGGTCGGGCCTGCCCTGGAAGCTGTCAGAGCTGCTCGTCGGTCTCATGGCACACCGTGGGGTTTTGCGCACGTGGTTGTACAGTCCCTTTGGTGTCAGGTGTGGGGTTGAGACTCCCCACGTCACTCTCCCATTGCACGCAGGTAGGGTGCGTTCCATAGCGAACGTAAAATCCATACGTCCCTGAGGATAGGGATGATTGTAGTGGAGCCTGAGTCCCTTCTGAGGAGAGCCTTGTCCCCTCAGGAGCCCTTGGCCAGCTCCGCCACAGGACTCCGGGATGCCCAGCTCCCCAGTGCTCTTTGAGCCCAGGGGAGCCCCTGCGGGGCGGAGGAGGGCCCTTTGTGAGGAGGGGGCATAGAGGGCCTGGCAGGGTCCTGCAGGCAGAGTCCTGCAGGCACAGCGGTGACCCTGGTTCGGCTCTGCTTGCTCGTGTGGAGAATGAGCTCTTCACGTTCTTCCCATCTCCGTGTTCCTGGTCCACGCCGGGCAAGCTTGCGTGTAGCTGGGGAAGGTGGCAGGGAGGGCCGTCCCACCCAGAGAGGCTGGCTGTTGGGAAGGCGCTAGTTTGCCCGTGTGCTGGAAGCTCTGTGTGCAGCCTCTCGTGCAGGAGGACCCTTGGCTTCCTCCACTTGGAGACAGCGGCGGCGGCGACGTGCGGCGTCAGGGTCATATCCCCGTGTCCCCCTGTGCGGCCCAGGCTGCAGGCAGGCCCCAGAGGGCTGGGTTGAGCGTGTGTCACCGTGCTGCTTTCTGGGCACCCGGTGGAGGGGAGGGTGCCCGGTGCCGACGGCTGCTGCTTTGTCTTTCGGCTCTTGTCGGTGTTGTCGCTTTTGTCTGTCATCCAACCCAGCCCTCCCTTCTGTCCTGCAGGTCACCCCGTGGGCCGGAGTGCCCCAACCTTTCCAATGACCAGCCGTTATGTCCTGCCCCTGGTGCGGCCCGTCGTCGCCCAGCTGGGCACCTGCATCTGGTCCCCCTTGTTGCCCTGTGCAACCTCGCCCCCCAACACCAGCTGCTCCGCTGGGTAAGAGGAAAGCATAGTCCTTTTTCTTCCTTGAGTCACTGCAGAAGAAGGGCAGATCGCTCTCCAGGGCTTCCCCGTGCACGGGCGGCCGTGACTGGGCTCACGGCCTTGTCCCTCTGGTCCCTTAGCAGACGCACTTGATGGACCGCGTCTTCCCCATCCTGCCCTGGGGATGGAGGTGTCTGTTGTAGAGGGAAAGAGGGTCCTCTGACGGAGGGCAGACTTGTCGGTTCTGCACACGGGCCTTCAACAGACACCACGTTCTGGGCTCCCTGGAGGACAAGCCCGCCCCTGTCACTGTCTGCAGTGAGTGGAGCCCTGACCTTCCACAGCCGATGATCGGTTATGGAAGGAACACCTGAACCTGGGGCCTGTGGTCTCTTCAGTCAAGGGTCCTGAGTCCTGTCTCCCACTCGGTGTGATATGAGAGTGATTGTCATATGGGAAAGAAGGCTCAAATTTTTTTTCCTTGAATATAGTCTGCTCTGATTAGCCTAATCCTCCATCCTTTCTGTGTTTTTTTTTCCGATTCAGTACGTCGTGTGTCTCCTGTGTTCCCCGGTAACTCCCACCCTCCTTAGGTGACCACGGAGGCCTAGATTAATTGGGAGGTCTTTTTCGGTGGATGTGTTTCTGGGATATTTATTCTTTTTGTTTTTTCAGCAGCCTCTTGTGGCCTCGTCTGTAGACTGTGTGTTCTGTTATGAGTCTGTCATGTCTTTTTTTTTCAAATTCAAACTCTTGCCCAGTTTCCATTGGCTTTTCCTCTCCCCCTGTCACCTTGAGTGTTACTTGCAGAAGCCATCAGCGAGGGAGTGCATGAGGGCTGAAGACCTCAATTTTTGACTCTGTTTTTCTTAAAATAGCATAAGAATGGTGAGCCCTTTCTCCATACTGACTTCTCCTGGCTCGGCTAATTCCTTTTTTCCTCCTTCTCTTGGGATTGCTCCTGTTTCACTGAGACCGGTTCCTGTTGTCATTCTTTGAATGCTTTCCAGTCTCAAACTGTGGGATTCTCCTTTGTATAATGCCCATTCAATTCCTTGTAACTGAAAACTGATCTAAGCCACCCCTCCAGCCTTACACCGTGGTGTTTGTGCAACTTTGAGTCTTCCTGTGTGTGGTAATATCACAGGCCATCACTGTCTCTTCTGGGGAGGTAAAGGTGCCTTCCCCGCTGCCTCCAGTTGTACTCTTGGGCAGAAAAGCCTGACTCTCAGAGATGGTGCATTTGTAGTAGGGAATTGAGGCTAGAAGGGCAAGTGCCCGCCATGAAAATGCCTACTTCCCTGCAGGACCAATTTGCACTACAGTCCTGGCATCATGTTCTCCATCCCGCGGTGGGTCGGTTCTGCCCTGGAAGCTGTCAGAGCTTCTTCTCTGTCTCATCACACACCGTGGGATTTTCCACCTGAGCTAAAATCCTGTTGGTGTTATTTGCAGGATTGAGACTTCCCCCTTCCCTTTCCCATATGACAAACGTATTGTGCTTTTCCTAGCGAACTTAAAATCCAGACATCCCTTTGAATAAGGATGTTTGTAGTGGAGACTGACTCCCTTCTGAGGACAGCCTTGTCCCCTCAGAATCACTTTGCCAGCTCCCCCACAGGACTGCAGGATGCCCAGCTCCTCAGAGCTCATTGCACCCAGGGGAAGCTCCTGCTGGTGGAGGAGGGCCCTTTGTGATCAGGGAGTAGAGAGGGTCTGGCAGGGTCCTGCAGATAGAGCAAGTACCCAGGTGCGGCTCTGATTCTATGTGGAAAACCAGGCCTTCACTTCCTTTCTTTCTCTGTGTTTCTGGTTCATGCAGACCATGCTTCTGTGGAGCTGGGGAAGGTGTCAGGGTGGGTTGTCCTGCACAGAGAGGCTTCCAGTTTGGGAGGTCCTACTTTATCAATTTGCTGGAACCTCTGTACATCATCTCAGGCAGGACTATCACCTTCCTCCACTTACAGACACCGGTGGTGTCATGTGGCAACAGTGTTTTATCCCCAAGGTCGAGTGTGTGGCCCTGTGCTGCTGTCTGGGCACCCGGTGGAGGGGAGGGTGCCCGGTGCTGATAGCTGCTGCATTGGGTTTCAGGTTCTGTAGGTGTTGTTCCTTTTGTCTGTCATCCAACACAGCTCTCTCTTCTGTTCTGCAGGTCACTGTGGATTCCCGATGTCCTGGTAATTGTGCAGGACCACTTGGTGTGCCTCACCTGATGGGACACCCAGCATCACTTCTCAGAGGCTATTCATCACCACCACCCCCACCTCTGTTGTGGCCTATGCGGTCTCACCCACTGCCACCCCCACCACCACCGGTTACAGCACTCGGTAAGATGAGAGCATGTGCTTCTGCTCCCTTGTCGAGTCTTTGCAGAAGGGGAGATGGCACTCCAGGGCCTTGCGATGCCTGAGGAAATCTGACTTGGGACATTGTGACGTCTGTCTAGCTTCCCAGCACACACATCTGATGGACTGTGTCATTTCCCCATCCTGACCTGGGAAGCAGATGTCTCTTGTATAGAACAGAATAGACTTTTGACAGAATATCAAATGAATTTGAAGTCCCAGTTTGGCAGATGTGCCTCTTGCATGGACCATGTGATGTGCTCTGTGAGGGGTGAAGCACACCCCTAACTTCAGGGGCTCATGGGGTTGCCTTGAGGGGTAAGGGAGCGAGTGAGGGAGAGAGACATTCACAGCAGACAGCTTGTCACCATAGCAGATGTGCCCGTGCAGGGCCTCAGAATGCAGAAGAGGGACACGTGAGCCACACAGGAGTGAATAAGAGGGTGTGGAGGGGAAGAAAGAAATTGAAGGGCTGCCCAGTGGGCATTTGTTGGGTTCACTCAGATGGAGCTGGAAGGTCACTCCTGGCAGGGCGGGCAGCTCAGGCGGGCCGTGTGAATGCAGTGTGAGGTCCACTCAGAGCCACTTGTGTGTGCAGGGGACTCAGTGCAGCCATGCACGTATCCCCTTCAGAACCCAGTGCCTTCAGAAGGCCCTCAGTTCACAACCTCATATAAAGATGATTGTTCTCTTGGGTTTATGAAAGTTCTGGGTCTGGATGAAATCTCTGGATATCAGAGAAACTGAAATTTAGCTTGTTTTTTTCAGGGTAATTTGTGTGGCTGAAGTTTTCTTTTGCCCCAGTGATTTGAAAAGTGCAGGCAGGATTTAGATCAGCTGAGCAGGTGCCTTGCCCTTCAGCATGAGGCAGGTTCTTTGGGGGAAGTCAGGGGTGATCAGGAGACACCCTGTAGGACCCCTGTCCCTACACCCCTGCTCCCTCCTGTCACCATGCCCACTGTCAGCTTGGCATCTCCACATTTATATCACAAGATCCAATTTCTGATTCTTTGAGTTCTTGCAGTTCATCCCCTAACACCAAGACTCAGTGGGGCCCCCACAGGGTCTCATTGTTGTTCTCTGTGAGCCGGGGGGTAATGCTGGTCCCTGACATCATTGTGAGGAGGGTTGGGTCAAGCACACACATTGTTTTGCAAAATGACTGGGACATATTTCTCACTCAGCATTCTCATAGTTTAAAAGAAAGTGTCTGCACACAGAATTATCAAAAGAGACCTTAGGAAGTACATTAAATTAAACTGAAGATATAAGAGCTCAGGCCCAGAGCTTACCATTCTCTGCTTTAAACATATGCAAAAGGTCCCTTTCTTCTATTAAATATTAGGTCTTACTAGTTAAAGAAGGAAATATAATAATGAGAATGTGCACATTTTGAGATCTGTGTCTGAGATGTGAAAATAATTATTTTCATTCTGTATAGACACGGAGATGCACACACAGACTACAGTGTCTGTCAGAGGCCATACATACATTAGAGAAGACAAAATCAGGAAAAAATAAGATCCTATTAAAATAAATAACTCCTTTTGCCTTACAGCACAGTCCATTTGCCAACTGAAGGGGCCCCTCAGCTGTGGCAATTATGTGTTTAGAGAAGATGTCAGAGGTGCATTACGGCCCGAATGTTTCCCTGCTCCAACCTGCCCCCTCTGCTGTTCTCTCCTATTGTCACCCCTAATGAAATTGTCACAGTTCTCTCTGTGTCAGTGTCTGCTTCCTGGAGGACTAGTGGTCACACCCTCTTGAGGGCATGCAGTGATTCACGGGCACACAACTCACAAACCAGCAGGAACTAAGATGACAGGGCAGATGCAAGGTTACCCCTTCAGGGCAGCAGTGACCACAGGGGCCCCGGGGCTCCTCCTGGGTGGTGGGTACAGCCTGTGTCTAGATCTAGTGATGGCTGTGCTGCTTCAGTCGGTAAACACTCACTGGGCATGTGGGGCCTGTCAGTCACAGGGGTGTCCGGTCATGAGCTAGATGACCAGAATGAAGTGGCCGTGTCTCATGGTGAGGAACGGATGAGGTGCAGGGAGGCCATGGGCATCCAGCGAGAGGCCCTGCACTGACCAGGCCCGTGCCCCCGCCCTGCATCAGCTGCACAGCAGCCCCGGCTCCAGGCAGACCCTGAGGGGGGCTGAGGGCGGTAGTGCTCTCAGTGGGCCCCATGAGAGCCCTTCATCCTCCCACAGCCTCACGACTCTGAGGTGGGAGGGGCAGGGTCAGTGGTTGGGGTGCCACCACTGCCAGGGAGAAGGTGTTGGGCATAAAAAGAGTCCACTCCACTCTGCACCAGCTGTCCCTGGAGCCCACGGGGCCCTCCCTCCTTCCAGGTGGGGGAGGCAGCCAGCCCTGCAGCAGCTCTGGGGTCCAGGCTGGGCCACAAACAGGTCAAGGTGAGACTGCTGCGCTGCCCGGGAAGTGGGGGGGATCAGCGATGCAGCAGCAAATGCCAGCAGGAGCAGCTCTGTAACCGGGCTCCTCCACTGTGAGCAGAGCTGGGGCTGGAACATCGCTGTGAGGGTGGGAGTGCTGGGAGAGATGTGGCCCTGTGGCTCTGTGGCCCTGGACAGGGCTAGACCTGAGCTCAGGGCCTGAGGGCCTGGGGGAGAGGCAGAGAAAGACACACGCAGGGAGAGACAGTGTGTGAGTGAGAGAGAGAAAGGTGGGGGTCAAGTCCTAGAGAGGGACAGGAGGTGACAAGAGAGGGACACCAGGTGGGGGGAAGCAGAGACAAGAGGAGGCAGGAAGGAAAGAGGGAGCCACCCCAGGGTGCATGGTGGGGGACGATGGGCCAGGGTGCCTGGGAAGGGGAGTTGGCCCATCCTTCACTAAGCCGTGTAGCTGCCACTGTCAGGGCCGCAGGGACCAGCAGCCTGCCCAGCTAGACAGGCACCATCGGCCCTCAGGAAGGGCCCTCCGGCCACTTCCAAGGTAAGGAGGACCAGGAGGGCTCTCCCCAGCACCACAGCAGCACCATCTCTAGCTTCACAGAGACCCTGTGAGCAGGCGCCGTCCCGTCCCCTGTTCCACAGAGGGGAAACTGAGGCTCGGCCAGCCAGCCAACTTGGCCCTGTCTGCAGGGTTATTCACTTACCCGATGCTTCTTTCCCAGGCAGGCCTGTGCCCCTTTCCTAAGAAGGGGGCCTGTGACAAGCCCGAAGTCCTGGGTCCCACCCGACTGCCCTCCTGTGCTGGGTGACCTGGGCAGGTCTCTTCCCCTCCTTGGGCCTCGACTGTATGACCAGCGGCCCTTCTCCCCATCTTCCTGGGTAGTGGGACCCCAGCAGGGCCATCACTCCAGTACTCCCAGGCCCCTGGGTGGGTGTGGGGTGAGCTCTGGCTCTCGGGGGAATTCCTTTCTGGGCGAGGCGATGGCTCATGTGCGCTCACCACTTTTTACGGGGTCACATCCTGCTATTTCAGTCTGGAATGGGACTTATCTACCATGGAGCCTGAAACTTGGTTTTCCACATTTTTTAAAAATTGGCCCTTGTGCAGAAGAGTGGCTCCCTTGGCCGGGGTGACAAACTCAGTCCTGGTGAGGAGGCCCTTCTTACTCCCCTCACCTCACTGCTGATGGTCACCCACAAACTCCAGAGCCATGCTCAACCCTTTGGATTCCCTGCTCCCCCCTCCCCATGCCAAGCCCAGCCACCTCCTCCTGCCCCAGAGACCCCTCCTCCTGAGGGAAGTTGTGGGGCCCTTAGGGTCAGGACTCCAAGCCCTGTGTCATGGCAAGGGACACCCCAGCTGATTGGTGACAGGCCTGGAAGCAAGGGTGGGGCCCTGGGCCCCAAGATGGGCTGTGTGGCCTTTGTCAGTTCACAGCCTCTCAGCCCAGCATCACAGCCTCGCACACCCCTCCAGGCCCACGTGCCTGAGATGTCAGTCACACACACAGGCTCCAGCCCCACTCCCCACCCCCATGCAGGCACATGGAGGGCACACATGTACACACAGGGACATGTACACACATACAGGAACATACACACATGCACAGGGACACACACACAGGCTCATCCCCCAGCCACCAGGATGCCACTTTTTCATTCTTACATGTTGCTGCTGCAATAAAATAATTAAAGCATGAATATTCAAATGGTAAATGCTAGAGAGGGTGTGGAAAACAGTGAACCCTTGTACACTGTCGGTGGGAATGTAGTTTGGTACAGCAGTTATGGAAAATGGTATGGAGAGTCCTCAAAAAACTAAAAATACACTTACTATAAGATACAATAATCCCAATCCTGGGCATATATCCAAAGGAAGCATTAATACAGAAAGATACCAGCACCCTAATGTTCATAGCACTATTTACAATAGCCAAGACATGGAGACAGCTTAAATGTCCAGCAACAGATGACTGGATACAGAAGCCGTGTCATGTATACAATGGAATACTACTCAGCCATAAAAAATAATATCATGCCATTTGGAGCAACATGGATGGCCCTGGAAAACATCATTCTAAGTGAAGTAAGCCAGAAAGAAAGAAAAACACCATATGACAACACTCATGTGGAATCTAAAATTAAACAGGCTTAGAAAACAAACTCATGGTTATCAGAGGGGAACAGGGTGGGAAAGGGTAGACTGGGAGTTCAAGATTTGCAGACAGTGAGTGGTAAATATAAAATAAAGCAACAAGTTTATACCACACAGCACAGGGAACCATAGTCAAAATCTTGTAGTAGCTCATGGTGAGAAAGGACATGAAAATGAATATACGAATGTTATTGTATGACTGAAGCATTGAGCTGTACACCAGAAATTGACACAAAATTGTAAACTGACTATAATTCCATAAAATAAAAATTTAAAAATCTGAATATTTAAAACGACCCTTGAGAGAAATGGCCCCATCTCACCAAAGGAAGGAAAACGCTGAGACACTATGGGGAGGAGGAGGGGAGATGGCGCTGAGAGGCCGGGAGAGCGGGAGGGCAGATATAGAGGGGCACCAGGCAGGGGGCAAACGCGGAGAAGAGGGGATAGATGTTCTACCCCAAGGAACGCTTGCCAGCCAGATGTATGACAGGGCCATATGGCATTTGGACAGGCCAGGGTGGAGCAGGGCTGAAAATGGGCCACAGGCTGACCTGGGCATCTTTCAGGCTTCCAGCTGAGCTGGGAAAGCAGGGAAAAGTGTGACCCAGCCTCCCCTAGCCTCAAAGCAGGAGTCTTCGGACAAAACCTCGGACCATGGCTGTATAGAAAACGGAGCAAAACAAACATCCAATTTCTGTGAATTATATGTGGAAAGTGTTGATTTACCGATGCCCAGTAGGCAGAGAACCAGTGCAAACTGCTCTCACTCGCTCCCATACACAGAGCATTGTAAACATCCACTCACCCAGCCCTTGGCACAGGACACTTGACGAAGAGTGGTCTGTTATTCCAAAGACAGGATGAGGCCTCAGAAAACCTGGAAGAAGGAGAAGGCAAAGTAGAGAATGGAAACCAGTGCAAGATCTGTCCTCTGGTAATGGAGCATCAAAGGTGAAACACTGTTTATCTTGGAAGCACACTCTCAAGAAGGCAGCAAGCATGGGAATGAAGGTGATGTGCTGAGTGTTAGAAGAGTGCACCGCAGATGCTTGGCTGACAGAAATCAAAAAATTAGCACAAAATATCCCCACAATTGAATCTGAGACCAAGATCCGAGCTGCAAAATCTGAGCTAGCAGAGGTAGCGGAAAAAAAGGGATAGGGCTACGGATGATGGCCCACGCAGAACTCAGGGATCTAGAGTGTGTTGTGGGTATTGGTGGGTACATTCAAGAGAGCAAATAGAACTGTGACCTCAGTGAGACAGCAACCACACTGGCGCGTGAGGTTGAGTTTATCGATATGTCCTATGGCCACATCCACTGCATCTGCAGGACCAGGGACCAATTTGATATTTTGCCAATACAGAACGTGTGGGAATCAATTAGAGATATCATGCATCTGGTCTTGGGGTTCCAGGGGGCGTTGGGTTTGAAATCAGTATTAAAAGATTTAGGATCTGCTATATTCGTAACCTAGACTTGGATAACGATCTGGTTTGAGGCAGAGGATACGGAACAGCTCTGTGTTTGCTTTCGTGAACCCATGACTCAAGGATGAGAGAACAAGGAAGAGTGGTCAAAGTCCACAGCATGAGAAGATGAAGCATTTCTTACAGCATTATCTCCCAAATGCAGATGCTAAATTTTGGACGACACTGACAGGGTACTGCACCGAGGACACATAGGTCGGTCTGCGGGATCATCCCAGCAGGCCCTGAAGTATGACATCCATACATATGCTTCCACTGGTGTTTCTGTAGACAGAGAAGCTCTGGGAAGAACTGGTAACATTGGGACATTCCCATGGCAGTAGAAAGTACAAGCGCACTCTCTGTAGGCACTTTTGGAGACACTCCAAAATGACATACAGAGGAATGCAGACCAGAAAACATATAGAAGCTTCATTTCCAGTAGAGGAAGTGCCTTGTGCCCTTTCAGAACTGTGAGATTAGCGTAATAAAAATGAGGTTCTACTAACTGAAATAGTATGGTGTGTTCATCACAACAAAGGGAACACCAGCAATTTGAGATATACCAGACAACACACACAGGAACAGGGCATGGCATCAAGGTCTAGGGAAAATTGTCCTCTCAGAAATGCCATGGAATTGCTTACACCAAATACACTAAAGTTTTCATAAATCCTATCCCTATAATTCTATACTACATACCTGCTAGTACTTGAAGTGTAGAGAAAAAGAAGTATAGAAAAAAACAACAGGAAGTGCCATTTTCTGTTCCAAAGTGATTGAAGGCCCAAAAAATAAGCTTTCAAACAACTAGACGGCAAAACGCTACCAGAGAAAGCACTGAAAATGGAAGTGAGGAAAACACTGATGAACAGCAGGGCCTCTGAATAACAAAAGGCAGAATACCAGAAAAGGGGAAGAGAAAGTCTAAAGAAGAACCCAATAATGACAGAAAACTCAATGGGTGAGATAATAACTTGGTTAAAGTCAGTCCTAAGCAGACTACAAAATGCAGAGGGACTCGTGAATGACTGTGATGACAGGGGAACAGAAATCAATCTATCAGAAGAAGACACAGAAAAGCAAGTGCAAACCAATGCAAACATCGCTGTTGAATCATGGGTTAAGACAAAGCAGGAAAGAATAGGACTCATAGAATTCCCAAATGGAAAAGCAAGAGAAAAAATAAAAATTCTGAAAAGGAATTTGTACAAAAATCAGAATGAAACTTGCTGAAAGCCAAGAAAGGATCATCTATACGAATTCAGGAAGTACACAGCGTCCAAATGATGTGGAATACATATAGACCAACAAGGAGCTGTAGAATTCAAATAAACAAATTTCATGATCATCCCAGTGATGTAAAATGCACCTCGAGGAAAGCAAATTAGTCACAACAGAACCTCCAGAGGGGTTTAAGCTGATATCTCGGCAGAAATTTTGCTGCACGGGGAGAAGTGCGAGGACATAGACCATATCCTGAATGAGAAAAAGCTGCAATCTAGGGTAGCCTATGCCAAATGACCGCCGTTTATAACAACGGCAGAGCTAGGGAATTTCACTGACCGTCAAACCTTAAAATAATTCAGCAGTTTGAGACTGATCCTAAAACAAAAATTGAGAATCCTTCCCCGAGTAGAAAAGTAGCATGATGAAATGGAAATAACAAAACCATTATTGCAAATGAAAGAAGAGCCTGAGTTGCAAAGAAGTAAGAAGAAGAAGGCAAGGAGGACATCAAAATCCTAAAGATGGGAGAGGGTAGCAGGAAATCATAGGTGATTTTAAGCACTATCTTAAGTGAATCAGCTTACATGACTGTCTGTCTGAAGCAAAAGGAGAGATGCATGGCCTAATGTGTTTGCAAAATAAACAAACAATCAGACAAACAAACAAACACCAAAACGTTACAGTTGGCTGACATATACCAAACAACCATGATTATTAAAAACAAAATACTCAAAGTGATGTCAAGGATCATTCAGCACGCAATGACCCAGTATCGCGGCTAGCATGTACTCAAAACACTTGTATTCAGAACACAGACGCATGCATTAGTATTCATAGATACTGATCCAGAAGTGCATATCTTGACCCAAACCAAATGACGGTTTTCAACAACAGTGGGTCATAGAAAGGGATATAGACTTTCAAGAATTCCAACAGGATGAATGAATGACATATTCTACGCTTCGTAGGGATGAAATGGCATAAGCCTTTAACAAAGATAAGTAGCTTTGCGAAATTGTACTAAGTGCAAAAGAGACAGACAGGAAAGTGCACGTTGGGATTGGTTAAAATTCTAGGAATTTCAGCCCCCATGAAACAAATGGATCCATGTTCTGAGAGTGTGGGTGTTTCAGCAGAAAGCAACAGACGGATATGTAATCTGGGTGAATGGATATTACACAAACATGAGTTTCCTTGAGTGAGTCTCTGTGTACTGTGAACTGTTAGAAAGTTTAAAGAGGTGTGAATCCATAAACTGAACATGGACACACTTCCCTCCATTTGTAATGTGTATACAGATCTGAACAAAAGGAAACAGGGAAGAGAAAAGGACCATGGGACCCTTCTGGATAGAATCACATTTCCCTTAGGAAACTCTCGTCTAATGCAGCATCACCCCCAACACGGACTTGATGCATCAAACCCTGGGGATGGCAGTTACCTGTTGGATTCCAGGTGGAATGTTGGTGTGAACCACAAGGCTTATTGCGGCTGGTGGATCCAAGGAAACTGGGCAGAATTCTGTGGGTGGATCAGTTTGATGGTGGGTCTGCTGCCCTATGTGGAGACTGGCTTAGCTCTTTTGTTCGGGTAGCTGAGTAAGTTCGAGATACTGCTGCTGCCCAAATACCTGAGTTCACGGGTCAGTTTCCAGAATCTGAAAGGGCAGACAGTGGAAGAACTGCCTGTCATCAGCTTACTGTTGAGGCTCCGAGGTGTTTTCAGAATTGCCCAGTCCTGTTGACGTCGACTTTATGGGAGACACGAAGAGAAGCTGGCAGAAAAAATGGCTGCATGGATTGAGGAGATGTGCGAACACATTGATGAGAGTTCTTCTGCTACAGTGGAGAATATCGGCATGCAGACATCTCTAGAGCATACCAGGCTCGAAAGACCTTCATGAGAGCTACTGAACCTCTGTGATACTGGCAGAACCATTCGGAGTGTCAACGTGCACTTTAGAAAGTCACTCAATTCTCTGCTCCAAGAACGGGTCCAAGATTCCTGACGTCTAAAAAAGAAGAGATGGCAGAGATGATAAAAGCGCTCATGTTCTTGGAAGAGGTCGTGAGAATCCACACATCCCAAGGGGCATTTACGAATCATTCAGACCGAAATGCACCTAGCCCAGGTAAGCATATTCCCACGTTTGTACCTAGCTATCAATCACATGCTCTTCCCTCCACTGCACTCAGGCATCCATTTCAAAGTATCAGAACCTGAGCTGCAATGAATCCAGTAGGAGGAGAGCAAGCCCCTACTAGAATCAGAGTTCCTCCTCCTTCACACTCGGTGAACAACAGGGAACTCATTAAAGGTCAAATACTCTCGACTAAAATAGATAGGAATTGAATACTTAGCTCACACAATGAAATGATTACCTTCCCCTAGATTCAGCCAATTCTGGTTTTATGTATTCTTAGGGCTGAAAGGAGTGTGGGAAGTTTGAGGAATCTTTGACTGAACTTGTATATGTATTAGGCCTCAGTTTCTCAAGACAGTACATGAAAATATTAGAAGTCAGATAGTGAACTGAACTGTAAAAGTCGCCAAACACATTAAAGACACAAGTTTTGTGGACCGTCTTTCCCTTCCTTCTAGCCCCGTGTTCAATATAACTTGGAGGTGCAGACATGGTTGTGTTAAATTGCTTTACCCAACATGATCGGATGATTAAGTCTTCTCAGCACTGATAGAAGAACACCTGGTTCTCAATAGCCTAGCATAGCTGCAGCAGGTTTCTCATAGTTAAATGCCTCTAGGTGCTTTTGGAATCAAGCCTAAATTTGTATATTCTATTTAGATATTCTTGTATAATCCTAGAGAATAATGTTACCCCTTGAAATGCCAACATTGCCTAGTATGTGTCATTGGGAATAAAGGGAACCACATGCACAAGGGAAACCCAGGTTGGGGGTTATTTCATGGTTCCAATAGTTATTTCATTGTTCCTTTTGTTGTTGGAGGCTTCAAGAGAAAAGTGTTGGCATGTCCCCTTCAAACTTTTGGACTGCTATTTTACATTGAATCTGTCTGTTTTCCCCTTAGAGCTGACAAAATGTAACAGATATTGTCAAGTCTGGCTTCTACATTGATTTGGTAATTTTCAAAAACTAACTTCAATTTCATATAAATCCCAAAACACATAAATCGATACTATTAATCTTCTTAAAGACTGCAACTGCCTTATCAACATAATGTCAATGCTGGTGTCTTCGGACAAACTTTCCGACCATGGCTGTAAAGAAAACGAAGCAATACAAATATCCAATTTCTGTGAATTATTTGTGAAAAGTGTTGATTTATCGGTGCCCATTAGGCAGAGAACCATTGCAAACAGTTCTCACTAGCTACCATATACAAACCATTGTAAACATTCAATCATCCTTCCCTTGGCACAGGACACTTTCCTAAGAGTGGTCTGTTACTTCCAAAGACAGGATGAGGCCTCAGAAAAACCGGAAGCAGGAAAAGGCAAAGTAGAGAATGGAAACCAGTGCAGGATCAGACCTCTGGTAATGGAGCATCAAAGGTGAAACTCTGTTTTACTTGGAAGCACACTCTCAAGCGGGCAGCAGGCATGGGATTGAAGGTGATGCGCTGAGTGTTAGAAGAGTGCACAGCAGATGCTAGGCTGACAGAACTCAAAGAAATCAGCTCAAAATATCCCCACAATTGAATCTGAGACCAAGATCCGAGCTGCCAAATCTGATCTAGCAAAGACAGCGGAAAAAGTGGGATAGGGCTACGGATGATGGCCCTCGCAGAACTTAGGGATCTAGAGTGTATTGTGGGTTTTGGTGGGTACTTTCAAGAGAGCAAAGAGAACTGTGACCTCAGGGAGACAGCAAAAGCACTGGCGCGTTAGGATGAGTTTATCGATATGTCCTATGGCCACATCCACTGCATCTGCAGGACCAGAGTCCAATTTGATATTTTGCCAATAGAGCACCTGTGGGGCTCAATCAGAGGTATCATTCATCTAGACTGAGTGTTCCAGGGGGTATTGGGTTTGAAATCTGTATTAGAAGATTTATAATCGGATATATTCAAAACCTGGATTGGGATTACAGTCTGGATTGAGGCAGAGGATGTGGAACAGTTCTGCGTTTGCCTTCGTGAACCCATTAATCAAGAATGAGAGAACCAAGAAGAGTGGTCAAAGTCCACAGCATGAGAAGATGAAGCATTTCTTACAGCATTATCACCCAAATGCAGATGCTAAATTTTGGACGGCACTGACAGGGTACTGCACCGACGACACATAGGTCGGTTTTCGGGATCATCCCAGCAGGCCCTGAAGTATGACATTAATACATATACTTCAACTGGTGTTTCTGTAGACAGAGAAGCTCTGGGAAGAACTGGTAACTTTGGGACATTCCCATGGCAGTAGAAAGTAAAAGCGCACTCTATGTTGGCTGTTTTGGAGACATTTCAAAATGTCATACAGAAGAATGCAGAGCTGAAAACCTATAGAAGCTTCATTTCCACTAGAGGAAGTGCCCTGTGCCCTTTCAGAATTGTGAGATTAGTGTAATAAAAATGAGGTTCTACTAACTGAAACAGTATGGTGTGTTCATCACAACAAAGGCAACACCAGGATTTAGAGATATACCAGACAACACACATAGGAACAGGGCATGGCATCAAGGTCTAGGGAAAATTGTCTTCACAAAAATAACTTGGAATTGCGTACACCAAAGAGTCTAAAGTTTGCACTTAACCAAGCCCTATAAGTCTATATTAGATACATGATAGTACCTGAACTGTAGAGTAAAAGAAGTACAGTAAAAGAAACAGGAAGTACCATTTTCAGTTCCAAAGAGATTGAAGGCCCAAAAAATAAGCTTTCAAACAACTCGACGGCAAAATGTTACCACAGCAAGCTCTGAAAATGGAGATGAGGAAAACAATGATGAACCAGAGTGCCTCAGAATCACATAAGGCAGAATACCAGGAAAGGGGAAGAGAAACTCTAAAGAAGAACGCAATAGTATCAGAAAACTCAATGCATGAGATAATAACTGGGCTAAAGTCAATCCTAAGCAGACTACATAATGCAGAGGGACTCGTGAATGACTGTGAGGACAGGGGAACAGAAATCCCTCCATCAGAAGAAGACACAGAAAAGCAAGTGCAAACCAATGCAAACATCGCTGTTGAATCCTTTGTTAAGAAATAGCAGGTAAGAATAGGAATCATAGGATTCCCAAATGGAAAAGCAAGAGATAAAATAATAAATTCTGAAAAGGAATTTGTAGAAAAATCAGAATAAAACTTGCTGAGAGCCAAGAAAGTATCATCTATACGAATTCAGGAAGTACACAGCGTCCAAAAGGGGTGGAATACCAATAGACCAACAAGCAGCTGTAGAATTCAAATAAACAAATTTCATGAACATCCCAGTGATGTAAAATGCACCTTGAGGAAAGAAATTTAGTCACAACAGTACCTCCAGAGGTGTTTCAGCAGATATCTCGGCAGAAATTTTGCAGCACGAGGAGGAGTACCAGGACATAGACCATAACCTGAACGAGAAAAAGCTGCAATCTAGGGTAGCCTATGCCAAATGACCGCCGTTTATAACAACGGCAGAGACAGGGAAATTCACTGACTGGCAAACCTGAAAAGAATTCAGCAGTTTGAGACTGATCCTAAAACAAAAATTGAGAATCCTACCCTGAGTAGAAAAGTAGCAAGATGAAATGGAAATAACAAAACCATTATTGCAAATGCAAGAAGAGCCTGATTTGCAAAGAAGTAAGAAGGAGAAGGTAAGGAGGACATCAAAATCCTAATGAAGGGAGAGGGTAGCAGGAAATCATAGGTGATTTTAAGCACTATCTTATGTGAATCAGCTTACATGACTGTCTGCTTGAAGCAAAAGTATTGATGCATGGCCTAATGTGTTTGCAAAACAATCAGACAAACAAACAAAAACCAAAAGGTTACAGTTGGCTGACATATACCAAAAAACCATGATTATTCCAGACAAAATACTCAAAGTGATGTCAAGGATCATTCAGCACGCATCGACCCAGTATCGCTTTTAGCATGTACTCAACACACTTGTATTCAGAAAACAGACGCGTGCATTAATATTCATAGATACTGATCCAGAAGTACATATCGTGAGCCAAACCTAATGACGGTTTTGAAAAAGTGTGGGTCATAGAACGGTATATAGAATTACAAGTCTTCCAACAGGATGAACGAATGCCTAATTCTACCCTATGTAGAGAAGAATTGGCATAAGCCTATAACAAAGACAAGTTCCTCTGCAAAACTGAACTAAGTGCAAAAGAGACAGAAAGGAAATTGCACGTTGGGTTTGGTTCCATTTCTAGGAATTTCAGCCCCATGAAAAAAATGGATCCATGTTCTGAGAGGGTGGGTGTTTCAGCAGAAAGCAACAGACGGATATGTAATCTGGGTGAATGGATATTACACAAACATGAGATTCCTAGAGTGGGTCTCTGAGTTCTGTGAAATGTTAGAAAGTTTAAATAGGTGTGAATCCATAAACTGATCATGGACACTCTTCCCTCCGTTTTTACTGTGTGTACAGATCTGAACAAAAGGAAAGAGGGAAGAGAAAAGGAACATGGGACCCTTCTGGATAGAATCACATTTCCCTAAGGAAACTCTCGTCTAATGCAGCATCACCCCCAACATGGACTTGATGCATCAAACACTGGGGATGGCAGTTACCAGTTGGATTCCTGGTGGAATGTTGCTCTGTACCATGAGGCTTGTTGCGGCTGGTGGATCCAAGGAATCTGGGCAGAATTCTGTGGGTGGATCAGTTTGATGGTGGGTCTGCTGCCCTATGTGGAGATTGGCTTAGGTCTTTTGTTCGGGAAGCTGAGTAAGTTCGAGATACTGCTGCTGCCCAAAGACCTGTGTTCACGGGTCAGTTTCCAGAATCTGAAAGGGCAGACAGTGGAGGAACTGCCTGTCTTCAGCTTACTGGTGAGGCTCCGAGGTATTTTCAGACTTGCCCAATGCTATTGACGTCGACTTTATGGGAGACACGAATATAAGCTGGCAAGAAAACTGGCTGAATGGATTGAGGAGTTGTGCGAACACATTGATGAAAGTTGTTCCGCTAAAGTGGAGAATATCGGCATGGAGACATCTCTAGAGCATACCAGGCTAGAAAGACATTCATGAGACCTACTGAACCTCGTTGATCCTGGCAGAAACTTACGGAGAGTAAACGTGCCCTTGAGAAAGTTACACGATTCTCAGCTCCAAGAACGGGTCCAAGATTCCTGACGTCTAAAAGAGAAGAGATGGCAGAGATGATAAAAGCGCTCATGTTCTTGGAAGAGGTCGTAAGACTCCACACATTCCAAGGGGCATTTACGAATCATTCAGACCGAAATGAACCAAGCCCAGGTAAGCCTATTCCCACGTTTGTGCCTAGCTATCAATCACATGCTCTTCCCTCCACTCCACTCAGGCATCCATTTCAAAGGATCAGAACCTGAGCTGCAATGAATCCAGTAGGAGGAGAGCAAGCCCCTACTAGAATCAGAGTTCCTCCTCCTTCACACTCGGTGAACAACAGTGAAGTCCTTAAAGGTCAAATACTCTCGACTGAATTAGATAGTAATTGAATACTTAGCTCACACAAAGAAATGATGACCTTCCCCTAGATTAAGAAAATGCTGGGGTTATTTATTCTTTGGGCTGAAAGGAGTGTGGGAAGTGAGGGGAATATTTGAATGAAATTGAATATGTATTAGGCCTCAGATTTTCAAGACAATACAGGAAAATATTAGAAGTCAGATAGTGAACTGAACTGTAAAAGTCACCAAACACATTAAAGACACAGTTTATGTGGACAGTCATTCATTTCCGTCAAGCCCGGGGTGCACTATATCATGGAGGTGCAGACTGGGTTGTGTTGAATTGCTTTAACCAACATTATCGGATGATTAAGCCTTCTCAGCACTGATAGAAGAGCACCTGTTTCTCAATAGCCTAGCATAGCTGCAGCAGGTTTCTTATAGTTAAATGCCTCTAGGTGCTTTTGGAATCAAGCCTAAATGTGTATATTCTGTTTAGATTTTCTTGTATATTCCTAGAGAGGAATGTTACCCCTTGAAATGCCAACATTGCCTAGTATGTGTCATTGGGAATAAAGAGCACCAGGTGCAGAAGGGAAACCCAGGATGGGGGTTATTTCATGGTTCCAATAGTTATTTCATTGTTCCTTTTGTTGTTGGAGGCTTCAAGAGAAAAGAGTTGGCATGTCCCTTGAAATTTTTGCACTGCTATTTTACATTGAGTCTGTCTGTTTTTTCTTAGATCTGACAAAATCTTACAGAAATTGTCAAGTCTGGCTTCTAGGTTGATTTGGTAATTTTCAAAAACTAACTTCACTTTCATATAAATCCCAAAACATGTAAATCGATACTGTTAAATTTCTTAAAGACTGCAACTGCCTTGTCAACATAAATTCAATGCTGGAGTCTTCGGAAAAATAATCCGACCATGGCTGTAAAAAAACGGAGCGAAACAAATATCCAATTTCTGTGAATTATTTGTGAATAGTGTTGATTTGTCAATGCCCAGTAGGAAGAGAACAAGTGCAAACTGCTCTCACTAGCTACCATACACAAAACATTCTAAACACCCACTCAACCAGCCCTTGGCAACGACACTTTCCTAAGAGTGGTCTGTTACTTCCAAAGACAGGATGAGGCCTCAGAAAAACCGGAAGCAGGAAAAGGCAAAGTAGAAAATGGAAACCAGTGCAGGATATGACCTCTGGTAATGGAGCATCAAAGGTGAAACTCTGATTCCCTTGGAAGCACACTCTCAAGCGGGCAGCAGGCATGGGATTGAAGGTGATGCGCAGAGTATTAGCAGAGTGTACAGTAGATGCTTGGCTGACAGAACTCAAAGAAATCAGCTCAAAATATCCCCACAATTGAATCTGAGACCAAGATCCGAGCTGCCAAATCTGAGCTAGCAGAGGCAGCGGAAAAAGTGGGATAGGGCTACGGATGATGGCCCTCTCAGAACTCAGGGATCTAGAGTGTGTTGTGGGTTTTGGTGGGTACTTTCAAGAGAGCAAAGAGAACTGTGACCTCAGGGAGACAGCAACAGCACTGGCGCTTTAGGTTGAGTTTATCGATATGTCCAATTGCCACATCCACTGCATCTGCAGGACCAGGGTCCAATTTGACATTTTGCCAACAGAGCACATGTGGGGCTCAATCAGAGGTATCATGCAACTGGACTGAGGGTTCCTATGGCAGTTGGGTTTGAAATCAGTATTAAAAGTTTTAGGATATGCTACATTCATAAACAGGATTGGGATTACAGTCTGGTTTGAGGCAGACGATGCGGAACAGTTCTGTGATTGCCTTCGTGAACCCATTAATCGAGAATGAAAGAACTAGGAAGAGTGGTCAAAGTCCACAGCATGAGAAGATGAAGCATTTCTTACAGCATTATCACCCAAAAGCAGATGCTACATTTTGGACGGCACTGACATGTTACTGCACCGAGGAAAAATAGGTCGGTCTGCGGGATCATCCCAGCAAGCCCTGAAGTATGACATCCATACATAAGCTTCCACTGGTGTTTCTGTAGACAGAGAAGCTCTGGGAAGAACTGGTAACTTTGGGACATTCCCATGGCAGTAGAAAGTACAAGCGCACTCTATGTTGGCTGTTTCGGAGACACTTGAAAATGACATACAGAAGAATGCAGAGCTGAAAACCTATAGAAGCTTCATTTCCACTAGAGGAAGTACCCTGTGCCCTTTCAGAATTGTGAGATTAGTGTAATAAAAATGAGGTTCTACTAACTGAAACAGTATGGTGTGTTCATCACATCAAAGGCAACACCAGGATTTAGAGATACACCAGACAACACACACAGGAACAGGGCATGGCATATAGGTCTAGGGAAAATTGTAATCACAGAAATACCATGGAATTGCATACACCAAAGTGTCTAAATTTGCACTTAACCAAGCCCTATAAGTCTATATTAGATACATGATAGTACCTGAAATGTAGAGTAAAAGAAGTATTGTAAAAGAAACAGGAAGTACCATTTTCAGTTCCAAGGAGATTGAAGGCCCAAAAAATAATCTATCAAACAACTAGACGGCAAAACGATACCAGAGCAAGCTCTGAAAATAGAGGTGAGGAAAACACTGAAGAACCACAGTGCCTCAGAATCACAAAAGGCTGAATACCACAAAAGGGGAAGAGAAACTCTAAAGAAAAACCCAATATTATCAGAAAACTCAATGGATGAGATAAAAACTGGGCTAAAGTCAATCCTAAGCAGACTACATAATGCAGAGGGACTCGTGAATGACTGTGAGGACAGGGGAACAGAAATCCCTCCATCAGAAGAAGACACAGAAAAGCAAGTGCAAACCAACGCTAACATAACTCTTGAATCCTTCGTTAAGGAAAAGCAGGTAAGAATAGGATTCATAGCAATCCCAAATGGAAAAGCAAGAGATAAAATAATAAATTCTTAAAAGGAATTTGTAGAAAAATCACAATGAAACTTGCTGAGAGCCAAGAAATTATCATCTATACGAATTCAGGAAGTACACAGTGTCCAAAAGAGGTGGAAAACAAAAAGACCAACAAGCAGCTGTAGAATTCAAATAAACAAAGTTCATGATCATCCCAGTGATGTAAAATGCACCTCGAGGAAAGCATCTTAGTCACAACAGTACCTCCAGAGGGGTTTCAGCTGATATCTCGGCAAAAATTTTCAGCACGGGGTAGAGTGCCCGGACATAGCCCATAACATGAATGAGAAAAAAATGAAATCTAGGGTAGCCTATGCCAAATGCCCGCCATTTATAACAACGGCAGAGCTAGGGAATTTCACTGACCGAAAAACCTGAAAAGAATTCAGCGGTTTGAGACTGATCCTAAAACAAAAATTGAGAATCCTACCCTGAGAAGAAAAGTAGCAAGATGAAATTGAAATAACAAAACCATTATTGCAAATGCAAAAAGAGCCTGATTTGCAAAGAAGTAAGAAGAAGAAGGCAAGGAGGACATCAAAATCCTAAAGATGGGAGAGGGTAGCAGGAAATCATAGGTGATTTTAAGCAGTGTCTTTAGTGAATCAGCTTACATTGTTGTCTGTCTGAAGCAAAAGGAGAGATGCATTGCCTAATGTGTTTGCAAAACAAACAATCAGACAAACAAACAAACACCAAAAGTTTACAGTTTGCTGACATATACCAAACAACCATGAATATCAAAACAATATACTCAAAGTGATGTCAAGGATCATTCAGCACACAGCAAACTATTATCGCTGTTAGCATGTACTCAACACACTTGTATTCAGAAAACAGACGCGTGCATTACTATTCATAGACACTGATCCAGAAGTGCATATCATGAGCCAACACAAATGACGGTTTTGAATAAGAGTGGGTCATAGAACGGGATATAGTATTATAAGTCTTCCAACAGGATGAACAAATGCCTTATTCTACCCTACGTAGAGAAGAAATGGCATAAGCCTATAACAAAGACAAATAGCTCTGCAAAACTGTACTAAGAGCAAAAGAGACAGACAGGAAAGTGCACGTTGGGATTGGTTTCATTTCTAGGGATTTCAGCACCCATGAAACAAATGGATCCATTTTCTGAAAGTGTGGGTGTTTCAGCAGAAAGCAACAGACGGATATGTAATCTGGGTGAATGGATACTACACAAACATGAGTTTCCTTGAGTGGGTCTCTGTGTACTGTGAACTGTTAGAAAGTTTAAATAAGTGTGAATCCATAAACTGAACATGGACATACTTCCCTCTGTTTTTTACTGTGTATACAGAACTGAACAAAAGGAAAGAGGGAAGAGAAAAGGACCATGGGACCCTTGTGGATAGAATCACATTTCCCTTAGGAAACTCTCGTCTAATGCAGCATCACCCCCAACAAGGAATTGATGCATAAACCACTGGGGATGGCAGTTACCGGTTGGATTCCAGGTGGAATGTTGGTGTGCACCACGAGGCTTGTTGCGGCTGGTGGATCCAAGGTAACTGGGCAGAATTCTGTGGGTGGATCACTTTGATGGTGGGTTTGATGCCCTATGTGGGGATTGGCTTAGGTCTTTTTTTCGGGAACATGAGTAAGTTCGAGATAATGCTGCTGCCCAAAAACCTGAGTTCACGGGTCAGTTTCCAGAATCTGAAAGGGCAGACAGTGGAAGATCTGCCTGTCATCAGCTTACTGGTGAGGCTCCGAGGTATTTTCAGACTTGCCCAGTCCTGTTGATGTCGACTTTATGGGAGACACGAAGAGAAGCTGGCAGAAAAACTGGCTGCATGGATTGAGGAGATGT
This sequence comes from Camelus dromedarius, assembly GCF_036321535.1. Classification (NCBI taxonomy): domain Eukaryota; kingdom Metazoa; phylum Chordata; class Mammalia; order Artiodactyla; family Camelidae; genus Camelus; species Camelus dromedarius. The sequence goes on along the minus strand of NC_087441.1, from coordinate 89,615,277 downwards.
GAGAACACATTGATGGGAGTTGTTCTGCTACAGTGGGGAATAAAGGCATGGAGACATCTATAGAGATTTCCAGGCTAGAAAGACATTCATGAAACCTACTGAACCTCGCTGAAACGGGCAGAAACATACGGAAAATAAAGGTTCCTTTGAGAAAGTTACTCGATTCCCTGCTCCAAGATCGGGTCCAAGATTCCTTACGTCTAAAAGAGAAGAGATGGCAGAGATGATAAAAGCGCTCATGTTCTTGGAAGACATCGTGAGAATCCACAAATCCCAAGGGGCATTTACGAATCATTCTGACCGAAATTCACCAAGCCCAGGTAAGCCTATTCCCAGGTTTGTGCCTAGCTATCAATCACATTCTCTTCTCTCCACTCCACTCAGGCATCCATTTCAAAGTATCAGAACCTGAGCTGCAAGGAATCCAGTAGGAGGAGAGCAAGCCCCTACTAGAATCAGAGTTCCTACACCTTAACAATCGGTGAACAGCAGTGAACTCCTAAAAGTTCAAATACTCTCGACTAAAATATATAGGAATTGTATACTTAGCTCACTCAATGAAATGATGACTTTCCCCTAGATTCAGGAAATTTTGGGGTTATGTATTCTTTGGACTGAAAGGAGTGTGGGAAGTAAGGGAAATATTTGAAGGAAATTGAATATGTATTAGGCCTCAGTTTTACAAGACAGTACAGGAAAATATTAAAAGTCAGATAGTGAACTGAACTGTAAAATTCGGCAAAAACATTAAAGACACACTTTATGTGGACAGTCATTCACTTCCGTCAAGCCCCGGGTGCACTATATCTTGGAGGTGCAGACTTGGTTGTTAAATTGCTTTCCCCAACATGATCGGATGATTAAGCCTTCTCAGCACTGATAGAAGAGCACCTGGTTCTCAATAGCCTAGCATAGCTGCAGCAGGTTTCTCATAGTTAAATGCCTCTAGGTGCTTTTGGAATCAAGCCTAAAATTATATATTCTGTTTAGATTTTCTTGTATATTCCTAGAGAGTATTGTTACACCTTGAAATGCCAACATTGCCTAGTATGTGTCATTGGGAGTAAAGGGCACCAGGTGCACAAGGGAAACACAGGATGGGGGTTATTTCATGGTTCCAATAAGTATTTCATGGTTCCTTTTGTTGTTGGAGGCTTCAAGAGAAAAGGGTTGGCATGTCCCCTTCAAAGTTTTGGACTGCTATTTTACATTGAGACTGTCTGTTTTTTCCTTAGAGCTGACAAAATCTTACTGAAATTGACAACTCTTGATTCTAGGTTGATTTGGTAATTTTCAAAAACTAACTTCACTTTCATATAAATCCCAAAACACGTAAATCGATACTGTTAACTTTCCTAAAGTCTGCAACTGCCTTGTCAACATAAGGTCAAAGCTGGAGTCTTCAGACAAACACTCCGACAATGGCTGTAAAAAATCAGAGTGAAACAAATATCCAATTTTTGTGAATTATATGTGGAAAATTTTGATTTATCAATGCCCAGTAGGAAGAGAAACAGTGCAAACTGCTCTCACTAGCTACCATACACAAAATATTGTAAACACACACTCACCCAGCCCTTGGCAAGGACACTTTCCTAAGAGTGGTCTGTTACTTCCAAAGACAGGATGAGGCCTCAGAAAACCTGGTAGCAGGAAATTGCAAATTAGAGAATGGAAACCAGTGCAGGATCTGACCTCTGGTAATGGAGCATCAAAGGTGAAAGTCTGTTTTCCTTGGAAGCACACTCTCAAGCCAGCAGCAGGCATGGGATTGAAGGTGATGCGCTGAGTGTTAGCAGAGAGAACAGCAGATGCTTGGCTGACAGAACTCAAAGAAATCAGCTCAAAATATCCCCAAAATTGAATCTGAGACCAAGATCCGAGCTGCCAAATCTGAGCTAGCAGAGGCAGCGGAAAAGAGGGGTAGGGCTACGGATGATGGCTCTCGCAGGACTCAGGGATCTAGAGTGCGTTGTGGGTTTTGGTGGGTACTTTCAAGAGAGCAAAGAGAACTGTGACCTCAGTGAGACAGCAACCGCACTGGCGTGTGAGATTTAGTTTATCGATATGTCCTATGGCCACATCCACTGCATCTACAGGACCAGGTTCCAATTTGATATTTTGCCATTAGAGCACGTGTGGGGCTCAATCAGAGGTATCATGCAACTGGACTGAGGGTTCCTGGGGGCGTTGGGTTTGAAATCAGTATTAAAAGATTTAGGATCTGCTACATTCATAACCTGGATTGGGATTACAGTCTGGTTTGAGGCAGAGGATGCGGAACACCTCTGTGGTTGCCTTCGTGAACCCATTAATCAAGAATGAGAGAACTAGGAAGAGTGGTCAATGTCCACAGCATGAGAAGATGAAGCATTTCTTACAGCATTATCACCCAAATGCAGATGCTACATATTGGATGGCACTGACAGGGTACTGCACCGAGGACACATAGGTCTGTCGGTGGGATCATCCCAGCAGGCGCTGAAGTATGACATCCATACATATGCTTCCACTGGTGTTTCTGTAGACAGAGAAGCTCTGGGAAGGACTGGTAACATTGGGACATTACCATGGCAGTAGAAAGTACAAGCACACTCTATGTTGGCTGTTTCGGAGACACTTCAAAATGACATACAGAAGAATGCAGAGCTGAAAACCTATAGAAGCTTCATTTCCACTAGAGGAAGTGCCCTGTGCCCTTTCAGAATTGTGAGATTAGTGTAATAAAAATGAGGTTCTACTAACTGAAACACTATGGTGTGTTCATCACAACAAAGGCAACACCAGGATTTAGAGATATACCAGACAACACACACAGGAACAGGGCATGGCATCAACGTCTAGGGAAAATTGTCTTCACAGAAATAACTTGGAATTGCGTACACCAAAGAGTCTAAAGTTTGCACTTAACTAAGCCCTATAAGTCTATATTAGATACATGATAGTACCTGAAATGTAGAGTAAAAGAAGTATAGAAAAAGAAACAGGAAGTACCATTTTCAGTTCCAAAGAGATTGAAGGCCCAAAAAATAAGCTTTCAAACAACTAGACGGCAAAACGATAACAGAGCAAGCTCTGAAAATGGAGGTGAGGAAAACACTGATGAACCACAGTGCCTCAGAATCACAAAAGGCTGAATACCACAAAAGGGGAAGAGAAACTCTAAAGAAGAACACAATAGTATCAGAAAACTCATTGGATGAGATAAAAACTGGGCTAAAGTCAATCCTAAGCAGACTACATAATGCAGAGGGACTCGTGAATGACTGTGAGGACAGGGGAACAGAAATCCCTCCATCAGAAAAAGACACAGAAAAGCAAGTGCAAAACAACGCTAACATCACTGTTGAATCCTTCGTTAAGGAAAAGCAGGTAAGAATAGGACTCATAGGATTCCCAAATGGAAAAGCAAGAGATAAAATAATAAATTCTTCAAAGGAATTTGTAGAAAAATCAGAATGAAACTTGCTGAGAGCCAAGAAAATATCATCTATACGAATTCAGGGAGTACACAGTGTCCAAAAGAGGTGGAAAACAAAAAGACCAACAAGCAGCTGTAGAATTCAAATAAACAAAGTTCATGATCATCCCAGTGATGTAAAATGCACCTCGAGGAAAGCAACTTAGTCACAACAGTACCTCCAGAGGGGTTTCAGCTGATATCTCGGCAGAAATTTTCAGCACGGGGAAGAGTGCCCGGACATAGCCCATAACATGAATGAGAAAAAAATGAAATCTAGGGTAGCCTATGCCAAATACCCGCCATTTATAACAACGGCAGAGCTAGGGAATTTCACTGACCGGCAAACCTGAAAAGAATTCAGCGGTTTGAGACTGATCCTAAAACAAAAATTGAGAATCCTACCCTGAGAAGAAAAGTAGCAAGATGAAATTGAAATAACAAAACCATTATTGCAAATGCAAAAACAGCCTGATTTGCAAAGAAGTAAGAAGAAGAAGGCAAGGAGGACATCAAAATCCTAAAGATGGGAGAGGGTAGCAGGAAATCATAGGTGATTTTAAGCAGTGTCTTAAGTGAATCAGCTTACATTGTTGTCTGTCTGAAGCAAAAGGAGAGATGCATTGCCTAATGTGTTTGCAAAACAAACAATCAGACAAACAAACAAACACCAAAAGTTTACACTTTGCTGACATATACCAAACAACCATGAATATTCAAGACAATATACTCAAAGTGATGTCAAGGATCATTCAGCACGCAGCAACCTATTATCGCTGTTAGCATGTACTCAACACACTTGTATTCAGAAAACAGACGCGTGCATTACTATTCATAGACACTGATCCAGAAGTGCATATCATGAGCCAACACAAATGACGGTTTTGAATAAGAGTGGGTCATAGAACGGGATATAGTATTATAAGTCTTCCAACAGGATGAACAAATGCCTTATTCTACCCTACATAGAGAAGAAATGGCATAAGTCTATAACAAAGACAAGTAGCTCTGCAAAACTGTACTAAGAGCAAAAGAGACAGACAGGAAAGTGCACGTTGGGATTGGTTTCATTTCTAGGGATTTCAGCACCCATGAAACAAATGGATCCATTTTCTGAAAGTGTGGGTGTTTCAGCAGAAAGCAACAGACGGATATGTAATCTGGGTGAATGGATACTACATACTACACAAACATGAGTTTCCTTGAGTGGGTCTCTGTGTACTGTGAACTGTTAGAAAGTTTAAATAAGTGTGAATCCATAAACTGAACATGGACATACTTCCCTCTGTTTTTTACTGTGTATACAGATCTGAACAAAAGGAAAGAGGGAAGAGAAAAGGAACATGGGACCCTTGTGAATAGAATCACATTTCCCTTAGGAAACTCTCGTCTAATGCAGCATCACCCCCAAAAATAATTGATGCATCAACCACTGGGGATGGCAGTTACCGGTTGGATTCCAGGTGGAATGTTGGTGTGCACCACGAGGCTTGTTGCGGCTGGTGGATCCAAGGTAACTGGGCAGAATTCTGTGGGTGGATCAGTTTGATGATGGGTCTGCTGCCCTATGTGGGGATTGGCTTAGGTCTTTTTTTCAGGAACCTGAGTAAGTTCGAGATACTGCTGCTGCCCAAAGACCTGAGTTCACGGGTCAGTTTCCAGAATCTGAAAGGGCAGACAGTGGAAGATCTGCCTGTCATCAGCTTACTGGTGAGGCTCCGAGGTATTTTCAGATTACCCAGTCCTGTTGACGTCGACTTTATGGGAGACACGAAGAGAAGCTGGCAGAAAAACTGGCTGCATGGATTGAGGAGATGTGCGAACACATTGATGGGAGTTGTTCTGCTACAGTGGGGAATAAAGGCATGGAGACATCTCTAGAGAATACCAGGCTAGAAAGACATTCATGAGACCTACTGATCCTCGCTGAAACGAGCAGAAACATACGGAAAGTCAAGGTTCCCTTGAGAAAGTTACTCGATTCCCTGCTCCAAGAACGGGTCCAAGATTCCTGACGCTTAAAAGAGAAGAGATGGCAGAGATGATAAAAGCGCTCATGTTCTTGGAAGACGTCGTGAGAATCCACACATCCCAAGGGACATTTATGAATCATTCAGACCGAAATTCACCAAGCCCAGGTAAGCCTATTCCCAGGTTTGTGCCTAGCTATCAATCACATGCTCTTCTCTCCACTCCACTCAGGCATGCATTTCAAAGTATCAGAACCTGAGCTGCAAGGAATCCAGTAGGAGGAGAGCAAGCCCCTACTAGAATCAGAGTTCCTACTCCTTCACAATCGGTGAACAACAGTGAACTCCTTAAAGTTCAAATACTCTCGACTAAAATATATAGGAATTGAATACTTAGCTCACTCAATGAAATGATGACTTTCCCCTAGATTCAGGAAATTATGGGGTTATGTATTCTTTGGACTGAAAGGAGTGTGGGAAGTGAGGGAAATATTTGAAGGAAATTGAATATGTATTAGGCCTCAGTTTTACAAGACAGTACAGGAAAATATTAAAAGTCAGATAGTGAACTGAACTGTAAAATTCGGCAAACACATTAAAGACACACTTTATGTGGACAGTCATTCACTTCCGTCAAGCCCCGGGTGCACTATATCTTGGAGGTGCAGACTTGGTTGTTAAATTGCTTTCCCCAACATGATCGGATGATTAAGCCTTCTCAGCACTGATAGAAGAGCACCTGGTTCTCAATAGCCTAGCATAGCTGCAGCAGGTTTCTCATAGTTAAATGCCTCTAGGTGCTTTTGGAATCAAACCTAAAAGTATATATTCTGTTTAGATTTTCTTGTATATACCTAGAGAGGATTGTTACACCTTGAAATGCCAACATTGCCTAGTATGTGTCATTGGGAGTAAAGGGCACCAGGTGCACAAGGGAAACACAGGATGGGGGTTATTTCATGGTTCCAATAAGTATTTCATGGTTCCTTTTGTTGTTGGAGGCTTCAAGAGAAAAGGGTTGGCATGTCCCCTTCAAAGTTTTGGACTGCTATTTTACATTGAGACTGTCTGTTTTTTCCTTAGAGCTGACAAAATCTTACTGAAATTGACAACTCTTGATTCTAGGTTGATTTGGTAATTTTCAAAAACTAACTTCACTTTCATATAAATCCCAAAACACGTAAATCGATACTGTTAACTTTCCTAAAGTCTGCAACTGCCTTGTCAACATAAGGTCAAAGCTGGAGTCTTCGGACAAACACTCCGACGATGGCTGTAAAAAATCAGAGTGAAACAAATATCCAATTTTTGTGAATTATATGTGGAAAATGTTGATTTATCAATGCCCAGTAGGAAGAGAAACAGTGCAAACTGCTCTCACTAGCTACCATACACAAAATATTGTAAACACACACTCACCCAGCGCTTGGCAAGGACACTTTCCTAAGAGTGGTCTGTTACTTCCAAAGACAGGATGAGGCCTCAGAAAACCTGGTAGCAGGAAAATGCAAATTAGAGAATGGAAACCAGTGCAGGATCTGACCTCTGGTAATGGAGCATCAAAAGTGAAAGTCTGTTTTCCTTGGAAGCACACTCTCAAGCCGGCAGCAGGCATGGGATTGAAGGTGATGCGCTGAGTGTTAGCAGAGAGAACAGCAGATGCTTGGCTGACAGAACTCAAAGAAATCAGCTCAAAATATCCCCAAAATTGAATCTGAGACCAAGATCCGAGCTGCCAAATCTGAGCTAGCAGAGGCAGCGGAAAAGAGGGGTAGGGCTACGGATGATGGCTCTCGCAGGACTCAGGGATCTAGAGTGCGTTGTGGGTTTTGGTGGGTACTTTCAAGAGAGCAAAGAGAACTGTGACCTCAGTGAGACAGCAACCGCACTGGCGTGTGAGATTTAGTTTATCGATATGTCCTATGGCCACATCCACTGCATATACAGGACCAGGGTCCAATTTGACATTTTGCCATTAGAGCACGTGTGGGGCTCAATCAGAGGTATCATGCAACTGGACTGAGGGTTCCTGGGGGCGTTGGGTTTGAAATCAGTATTAAAAGATTTAGGATCTGCTACATTCATAACCTGGATTGGGATTACAGTCTGGTTTGAGGCAGAGGATGCGGAACACCTCTGTGGTTGCCTTCGTGAACCCATTACTCAAGAATGAGAGAACTAGGAAGAGTGGTCAATGTCCACAGCATGAGAAGATGAAGCATTTCTTACAGCATTATCACCCAAATGCAGATGCTACATATTGGATGGCACTGACAGGGTACTGCACCGAGGACACATAGGTCTGTCGGCGGGATCATCCCAGCAGGCGCTGAAGTATGACATCCATACATATGCTTCCACTGGTGTTTCTGTAGACAGAGAAGCTCTGGGAAGGACTGGTAACATTGGGACATTACCATGGCAGTAGAAAGTACAAGCACACTCTATGTTGGCTGTTTCGGAGACACTTCAAAATGACATACAGAAGAATGCAGAGCTGAAAACCTATAGAAGCTTCATTTCCACTAGAGGAAGTGCCCTGTGCCCTTTCAGAATTGTGAGATTAGTGTAATAAAAATGAGGTTCTACTAACTGAAACACTATGGTGTGTTCATCACAACAAAGGCAACACCAGGATTTAGAGATATACCAGACAACACACACAGGAACAGGGCATGGCATCAACGTCTAGGGAAAATTGTCTTCACAGAAATAACTTGGAATTGCGTACACCAAAGAGTCTAACGTTTGCACTTAACTAAGCCCTATAAGTCTATATTAGATACATGATAGTACCTGAAATGTAGAGTAAAAGAAGTATAGAAAAAGAAACAGGAAGTACCATTTTCAGTTCCAAAGAGATTGAAGGCCCCAAAAATAAGCTTTCAAACAACTAGACGGCAAAACGATACCAGAGCAAGCTCTGAAAATGGAGGTGAGGAAAACACTGATGAACCACAGTGCCTCAGAATCACAAAAGGCTGAATACCACAAAAGGGGAAGAGAAACTCTAAAGAAGAACACAATAGTATCAGAAAACTCAATGGATGAGATAAAAACTGGGCTAAAGTCAATCCTAAGCAGACTACATAATGCAGAGGGACTCGTGAATGACTGTGAGGACAGGGGAACAGAAATCCCTCCATCAGAAAAAGACACAGAAAAGCAAGTGCAAAACAACGCTAACATCACTGTTGAATCCTTCGTTAAGGAAAAGCAGGTAAGAATAGGACTCATAGGATTCCCAAATGGAAAAGCAAGAGATAAAATAATAAATTCTTCAAAGGAATTTGTAGAAAAATCAGAATGAAACTTGCTGAGAGCCAAGAAAATATCATCTATACGAATTCAGGGAGTACACAGTGTCCAAAAGAGGTGGAAAACAAAAAGACCAACAAGCAGCTGTAGAATTCAAATAAACAAAGTTCATGATCATCCCAGTGATGTAAAATGCACCTCGAGGAAAGCAACTTAGTCACAACAGTACCTCCAGAGGGGTTTCAGCTGATATCTCGGCAGAAATTTTCAGCACGGGGAAGAGTGCCCGGACATAGCCCATAACATGAATGAGAAAAAAATGAAATCTAGGGTAGCCTATGCCAAATACCCGCCATTTATAACAACGGCAGAGCTAGGGAATTTCACTGACCGCCAAACCTGAAAAGAATTCAGCGGTTTGAGACTGATCCTAAAACAAAAATTGAGAATCCTACCCTGAGAAGAAAAGTAGCAAGATGAAATTGAAATAACAAAACCATTATTGCAAATGCAAAAACAGCCTGATTTGCAAAGAAGTAAGAAGAAGAAGGCAAGGAGGACATCAAAATCCTAAAGATGGGAGAGGGTAGCAGGAAATCATAGGTGATTTTAAGCAGTGTCTTAAGTGAATCAGCTTACATTGTTGTCTGTCTGAAGCAAAAGGAGAGATGCATTGCCTAATGTGTTTGCAAAACAAACAATCAGACAAACAAACAAACACCAAAAGTTTACACTTTGCTGACATATACCAAACAACCATGAATATTCAAGACAATATACTCAAAGTGATGTCAAGGGTCATTCAGCACGCAGCAAACTATTATCGCTGTTAGCATGTACTCAAAACACTTGTATTCAGAAAACAGACGCGTGCATTACTATTCATAGACACTGATCCAGAAGTGCATATCATGAGCCAACACAAATGACGGTTTTGAATAAGAGTGGGTCATAGAACGGGATATAGTATTATAAGTCTTCCAACAGGATGAACAAATGCCTTATTCTACCCTACGTAGAGAAGAAATGGCATAAGTCTATAACAAAGACAAGTAGCTCTGCAAAACTGTACTAAGAGCAAAAGAGACAGACAGGAAAGTGCACGTTGGGATTGGTTTCATTTCTAGGGATTTCAGCACCCATGAAACAAATGGATCCATTTTCTGAAAGTGTGGGTGTTTCAGCAGAAAGCAACAGACGGATATGTAATCTGGGTGAATGGATACTACACAAACATGAGTTTCCTTGAGTGGGTCTCTGTGTACTGTGAACTGTTAGAAAGTTTAAATAAGTGTGAATCCATAAACTGAACATGGACATACTTCCCTCTGTTTTTTACTGTGTATACAGATCTGAACAAAAGGAAAGAGGGAAGAGAAAAGGAACATGGGACCCTTGTGAATAGAATCACATTTCCCTTAGGAAACTCTCGTCTAATGCAGCATCACCCCCAAAAATAATTGATGCATCAACCACTGGGGATGGCAGTTACCGGTTGGATTCCAGGTGGAATGTTGGTGTGCACCACGAGGCTTGTTGCGGCTGGTGGATCCAAGGTAACTGGGCAGAATTCTGTGGGTGGATCAGTTTGATGGTGGGTCTGCTGCCCTATGTGGGGATTGGCTTAGGTCTTTTTTTCAGGAACCTGAGTAAGTTCGAGATACTGCTGCTGCCCAAAGACCTGAGTTCACGGGTCAGTTTCCAGAATCTGAAAGGGCAGACAGTGGAAGATCTGCCTGTCATCAGCTTACTGGTGAGGCTCCGAGGTATTTTCAGACTTACCCAGTCCTGTTGACGTCGACTTTATGGGAGACACGAAGAGAAGCTGGCAGAAAAACTGGCTGCATGGATTGAGGAGATGTGCGAACACATTGATGGGAGTTGTTCTGCTACAGTGGGGAATAAAGGCATGGAGACATCTCTAGAGAATACCAGGCTAGAAAGACATTCATGAGACCTACTGATCCTCGCTGAAACGAGCAGAAACATACGGAAAGTCAAGGTTCCCTTGAGAAAGTTACTCGATTCCCTGCTCCAAGAACGGGTCCAAGATTCCTGACGCTTAAAAGAGAAGAGATGGCAGAGATGATAAAAGCGCTCATGTTCTTGGAAGACGTCGTGAGAATCCACACATCCCAAGGGACATTTATGAATCATTCAGACCGAAATTCACCAAGCCCAGGTAAGCCTATTCCCAGGTTTGTGCCTAGCTAACAATCACATGCTCTTCTCTCCACTCCACTCAGGCATGCATTTCAAAGTATCAGAACCTGAGCTGCAAGGAATCCAGTAGGAGGAGAGCAAGCCCCTACTAGAATCAGAGTTCCTACTCCTTCACAATCGGTGAACAACAGTGAACTCCTTAAAGTTCAAATACTCTCGACTAAAATATATAGGAATTGAATACTTAGCTCACTCAATGAAATGATGACTTTCCCCTAGATTCAGGAAATTATGGGGTTATGTATTCTTTGGACTGAAAGGAGTGTGGGAAGTGAGGGAAATATTTGAAGGAAATTGAATATGTATTAGGCCTCAGTTTTACAAGACAGTACAGGAAAATATTAAAAGTCAGATAGTGAACTGAACTGTAAAATTCGGCAAACACATTAAAGACACACTTTATGTGGACAGTCATTCACTTCCGTCAAGCCCCGGGTGCACTATATCTTGGAGGTGCAGACTTGGTTGTTAAATTGCTTTCCCCAACATGATCGGATGATTAAGCCTTCTCAGCACTGATAGAAGAGCACCTGGTTCTCAATAGCCTAGCATAGCTGCAGCAGGTTTCTCATAGTTAAATGCCTCTAGGTGCTTTTGGAATCAAACCTAAAAGTATATATTCTGTTTAGATTTTCTTGTATATACCTAGAGAGGATTGTTACACCTTGAAATGCCAACATTGCCTAGTATGTGTCATTGGGAGTAAAGGGCACCAGGTGCACAAGGGAAACACAGGATGGGGGTTATTTCATGGTTCCAATAAGTATTTCATGGTTCCTTTTGTTGTTGGAGGCTTCAAGAGAAAAGGGTTGGCATGTCCCCTTCAAAGTTTTGGACTGCTATTTTACATTGAGACTGTCTGTTTTTTCCATAGAGCTGACAAAATCTTACTGAAATTGACAACTCTTGATTCTAGGTTGATTTGGTAATTTTCAAAAACTAACTTCACTTTCATATAAATCCCAAAACACGTAAATCGATACTGTTAACTTTCCTAAAGTCTGCAACTGCCTTGTCAACATAAGGTCAAAGCTGGAGTCTTCGGACAAACACTACGACGATGGCTGTAAAAAAACAGAGCGAATCAAATATCCAATTTCTGTGAATTATATGTGGAAAATGTTGATTTATCAATGCCCAGTAGGAAGAGAACCAGTGCAAACTGCTCTCACTAGCTACCATACACAAAATATTGTAAACACACACTCACCCAGCGCTTGGCAAGGACACTTTCCTAAGAGTGGTCTGTTACTTCCAAAGACAGGATGAGGCCACAGAAAACCTGGTAGCAGGAAAATGCAAATTAGAGAATGGAAACCAGTGCAGGATCTGACCTCTGGTAATGGAGCATCAAAGGTGAAAGTCTGTTTTCCTTGGAAGCACACTCTCAAGCCGGCAGCAGGCATGGGATTGAAGGTGATGCGCTGAGTGTTAGCAGAGAGAACAGCAGATGCTTGGCTGACAGAACTCAAAGAAATCAGCTCAAAATATCCCCAAAATTGAATCTGAGACCAAGATCCGAGCTGCCAAATCTGAGCTAGCAGAGGCAGCGGAAAAGAGGGGTAGGGCTACGGATGATGGCTCTCGCAGGACTCAGGGATCTAGAGTGCGTTGTGGGTTTTGGTGGGTACTTTCAAGAGAGCAAAGAGAACTGTGACCTCAGTGAGACAGCAACCGCACTGGCGTGTGAGATTTAGTTTATCGATATGTCCTATGGCCACATCCACTGCATATACAGGACCAGGGTCCAATTTGACATTTTGCCATTAGAGCACGTGTGGGGCTCAATCAGAGGTATCATGCAACTGGACTGAGGGTTCCTGGGGGCGTTGGGTTTGAAATCAGTATTAAAAGATTTAGGATCTGCTACATTCATAACCTGGATTGGGATTACAGTCTGGTTTGAGGCAGAGGATGCGGAACACCTCTGTGGTTGCCTTCGTGAACCCATTACTCAAGAATGAGAGAACTAGGAAGAGTGGTCAATGTCCACAGCATGAGAAGATGAAGCATTTCTTACAGCATTATCACCCAAATGCAGATGCTACATATTGGATGGCACTGACAGGGTACTGCACCGAGGACACATAGGTCTGTCGGCGGGATCATCCCAGCAGGCGCTGAAGTATGACATCCATACATATGCTTCCACTGGTGTTTCTGTAGACAGAGAAGCTCTGGGAAGAACTGGTAACATTGGGAAATTCACATGGCAGTAGAAAGTACAAGCACACTCTATGTTGGCTGCTTTGGAGACACTTCAAAATGACATACAGAAGAATGCAGAGCTGAAAACCTATAGAAGCTTCATTTCCACTAGAGGAAGTGCCCTGTGCCCTTTCAGAATTGTGAGATTAGTGTAATAAAAATGAGGTTCTACTAACTGAAACACTATGGTATGTTCATCACAACAAAGGCAACACCAGGATTTAGAGATATACCAGACAACACACACAGGAACAGGGCATGGCATCAACGTCTAGGGAAAATTGTCTTCACAGAAATAACTTGGAATTGCGTACACCAAAGTGTCTAAAGTTTGCACTTAACTAAGCCCTATAAGTCTATATTAGATACATGATAGTACCTGAAATGTAGAGTAAAAGAAGTATAGAAAAAGAAACAGGAAGTACCATTTTCAGTTCCAAAGAGATTGAAGGCCCAAAAAATAAGCTTTCAAACAACTAGACGGCAAAACGATACCAGAGCAAGCTCTGAAAATGGAGGTGAGGAAAACACTGATGAACCACAGTGCCTCAGAGTTACAAAAGGCAGAATACCAGAAAAGGGGAAGAGAAACTCTAAAGAAGAACACAATAGTATCAGAAAACTCATTGGATGAGATAAAAACTGGGCTAAAGTCAATCCTAAGCAGACTACATAATGCAGAGGGACTCGTGAATGACTGTGAGGACAGGGGAACAGAAATCCCTCCATCAGAAAAAGACACAGAAAAGCAAGTGCAAAACAACGCTAACATCACTGTTGAATCCTTCGTTAAGAAAAAGCAGGTAAGAATAGGACTCATAGGATTCCCAAATGGAAAAGCAAGAGATAAAATAATAAATTCTTAAAAGGAATTTGTAGAAAAATCAGAATGAAACTTGCTGAGAGCCAAGAAATTATCATCTATACGAATTCAGGAAGTACACAGTGTCCAAAAGAGGTGGAATACAAAAAGACCAACAAGCAGCTGTAGAATTCAAATAAACAAAGTTCATGATCATCCCAGTGATGTAAAATGCACCTCGAGGAAAGCAACTTAGTCACATCAGAACCTCCAGACGGGTTTCAGCTTATATCTCGGCATAAATTTTGCAGCACGGGGAGGAGTGCCAGGACATAGACCATATCCTGAATGAGAAAAAGCTGCAATCTAGGTTAGCCTATGCCAAATGACCGCCGTTTATAACAACGGTAGACCTAAGGAATTTCACTGACAGGCCAACCTTAAAAGAATTCAGCAGTTTGAGACTGATCCTAAAACAAAAATTGAGAATCCTACCCTGAGAAGAAAAGTAGCAAGATGAAATGGAAATAACAAAACCATTATTGCAAATGAAAGAAGAGCCTGAGTTGCAAAGATGTAAGAAGAAGAAGGCAAGGAGGACATCAAAATCCTAAAGATGGGAGAGGGTAGCAGGAAATCATAGTTGATTTTAAGTTCTATCTTAAGTGAATCAGCTTACATGACTGTCTGTCAGAAGCAAAAGGAGAGATGCATGGCCTAATGTGTTTGCAAAACAAACAATCAGACAAACAAACACCAAAAGGTTACAGTTGGCTGACATATACCAAACAACCATGATTATTCAAGACAAAATACTCAAAGTGATGTCAAGGATCATTCAGCACGCATCGACCTATTATCGCTGTTAGCATGTACTCAACACCCTTGTATTCAGAAAACAGACGCGTGCATTACTATTCATAGATACTGATCCAGAAGTGCATATCGTGAGCCAACCCAAATGACGGTTTTGAATAAGAGGGTTTTATAGAACGGTATATAGACTTACAAGTCTTCCAACAGGATGAACGAATGCCTAATTCTACCCTACGTAGAGAAGAAATGGCATAAGCCTATAACAAAGACAAGTAGCTCTGCAAAACTGTACTAAAAGCAAAAGTGACAGACAGGAAAGTGCACGTTGGGTTTTGTTTCATTTCTAGGAATTTCAGCACCCATGAAACAAATGGATCCATGTTCTGAGAGTGTGGGTGTTTCAGCAGAAAGCAACAGATGAATATGTAATCTGGGTGAATGGATATTACACAAACATGAGTTTCCTTGAGTGGGTTTCTGTGTTCTGTGAATTGTTAGAAAGTTTAAATAGGTGTGAATCCATAAACTGATCATGGACACACTTCCCTCCATTTGTACTGTGTATACAGATCTGAAAAAACGGAAAGAGGGAAGAGAAAAGGACCATGGGACCCTTGTGGATAGAATCACATTTCCCTTAGGAAACTGTCGTCTAATGCAGCATAACCCAAAACACAGACTTGATGCATCAACCACTGGGGATGAGAGTTACCGGTTGGATTCCAAGTGGAATGTTGGTGTGTACCACGAGGCTTGTTGCGGCTGGTGGATTAAAGGTAACTGGGCAGAAATCTTTGGGTGGATCAGTTTGATGGTGGTTCTGCTGCCCTATGTGGAGATTGGCTTAGGTCTTTTGTTCGGGAACCTGAGTAAGTTCGAGATACTGCTGCTGCCCAAAGACCTGAGTTCATGGGTCAGTTTCCAGAATCTGAAAGGGCAGACAGTGGAAGATCTCCCTGTCATCAGCTTACTGGTGAGGCTCCGAGTTATTTTCAGACTTGCCCAGTCCTGTTGATGTCGACATTATGGGAGACACGAAGAGAAGCTGGCAGAAAACCTGTCTGCATGGATTGAGGAGATGTGCGAACACATTGATGAAAGTTGTTCTGCTACAGTGGAGAATATCGGCATGGAGACATCTTTAGAGCATACCAGGCTCAAAAGACATTCATGAGACCTACTGAACCTCGGTGATACTGGCAGAAACATACGGAGAGTCCACGTGCCCTTGAGAAAGTTACTCGATTCTCTGCTCCAAGAACGGGTCCAAGATTCCTGACGTCTAAAAGAGAAGAAATGGCAGAGATGATAAAAGCACTCATGTTCTTGGAAGACGTCGTGAGAATCCACACATCCCAAGGGGCATTTACGAATCATTCAGACCGAAATGCACCAAGCCCAGGTAAGCCTCTTCCCACGTTTGTGCCTAGCCATCAATCACATGCTCTTCCCTCCACTCCACTCAGGCATCCATTTCAAAGGATCAGAACCTGAGCTGCAATGAATCCAGAAGGAGGAGAACAAGCCCCTACTAGAATCAGAGTTCCACCTCCTTTACACTCGGTGAACAACAGTGAAATCCTTAAAGGTCAAATACTCTCGACTATAATAGATAGGAGTTGAATACTTAGCTCACACAAAGAAATGATGACCTTCCCCTAGATTCAGGAAATGTTGGGGTTATGTATTCTTTGGCTGTAAGGATTGTGGGAAGTGTGGGGAATCTTTGAATGAACTTGAATATGTATTAGGCCTCAGTTTTTCAAGACAGTACTGGAAAATATTAGAAGTCAGATAGTAAACTGAACTGTAAAATTCGCCAAACACATTAAAGACACAGGTTATGTGGACAGTCATTCACTTCAGTCAAGCCCCAGGTGCACTATATCTTGGAGGTGCAGACTTGGTTGTTAAATTGCTTTCCCCAACATGATCGGATGATTAAGCCTTCTCAGCACTGATAGAAGAGCACCTGGTTCTCAAATCCTAGCATAGCTGCAGCAGGTTTCTCATAGTTAAATGCCTCTAGGTGCTTTTGGAATCAAGCCTAAATGTATATATTCTGTTTAGATTTTCTTGTATACTCCTAGAGAGGAATGTTACCCCTTGAAATGCCAACATTGCCTAGTATGTGTCATTGGGAATAAAGGGCACCAGGTGCACAAGGGAAACCCAGGATGGGGGTTATATCATGGTTCCAATAGGTATTTCATGGTTCCTTTTGTTGTTGGAGGCTTCAAGAGAAAAGAGTTGGCATGTCCCCTTCAAACTTTTGGACTGCTATTTTACATTGAGACTGTCTGTTTTTTCCTTAGAGCTGACAAAATCTTACAGAAATTGTCAAGTCTGGCTTCTAGGTTGATTTGGTAATTTTCAAAATCTAACTTCAATTTCATATAAATCCCAAAACACGTAAATCTATACTATTAACCTTCTTAAAGACTGCAACTGCCTTATCAACATAATGTCAAAGCTGGAGTCTTCGGACAATCCCTCCGACCATGGCTGTAAAGAAAATGGAGTGAAACAAATATTCAATTTTTGTGAATTATTTGTGAAAAGTGTTGATTTGTCGATGCCCAGTAGGAAGAGAACCAGTGCAATCTGCTCTCACTAGCTACCATACACAAAACATTGTAAAGACACACTCACCCAGCCCTTGGCACAAGACACTTGCCTAAGAGTGGTCTGTTACTTCCAAAGACAGGATGAGGCCTCAGAAAAACCGGAAGCAGGAAAAGGCAAAGTAGAGAATGGAAACCAGTGCAAGATCTGACCTCTGGTAATGGAGCATCAAAGGTGAAACTCTGTTTTCCTTGGAAGCACACTCTCAAGCCGGCAGCAGGCATGGGATTGAAGGTGATGTGCTGAGTGTTAGCAGAGTGCACAGCAGATGCTTGGCTGACAGACCTCAAAGAAATCAGCTCAAAATATCCCCACAATTGAATCTGAGACCAAGATCCGAGCTGCCAAATCTGAGCTAGCAGAGGCAGCAGAAAAAGAAGGATAAGGCTACGGATGATGGCTCTCGCAGAAGTCAGGGTTCTAGAGTGCGTTGTGGGTTTTGGTGGGTACTTTCAAGAGAGCAAAGAGAACTGTGTCCTCAGTGAGACAGCAACCGCACTGGCGCATGAGATTGAGTTTATCGATATGTCCTATTGCCACATCCACTGCATCTGCAGGACCAGGGTCCAATTTGACATTTTGACAATAGAGCACGTGTGGGGCTCAATCAGAGGTATCATGCATCTGGAGTGTGGTTTCCAGGGGTTGTTGGGTTTGAAATCAGTATTAAAAGATTTAGGATCTGCTACATTCATAACCTGGATTGGGATTATAGTCTGTTTTGAAGCAGAGGATGCGGAACAGCTTTGTGGTTGCCTTCGTGAACCCATTACTCAAGAATGAGAGAACTAGGAAGAGTGGTCAAAGTCCACAGCATGAGAAGATGAAGCATTTCTTACAGCATTATCACCCAAATGAAGATGCTACATTTTGGACGGCACTGACAGGGTACTGCACCAAGGACACATAAGTCGATCTGCGGGATCATCCCAGCAGGCCCTGAAGTATGACATCCATACATATGCTTCCACTGGTGTTTCTGTAGACAGAGAATCTCTGGGAAAAACTTGTAACATTGGGACATTCCCATGGCAGTAGAAAGTACAAGCGCACTCTATGTTGGCTGTTTTGGAGACACTTCAAAATGACATACAGAAGAATGCAGAGCTGAAAACCTATAGAAGCTTCATTTCCACTAGAGGAAGTGCCTTGTGCCCTTTCAGAATTGTGAGATTAGTGTAATAAAAATGAGGTTCTACTAACTGAAACAGTATGGTGTGTTCATCACAACAAATGCAACACCATCAATTAGAGATATACAAGAAAACACACACAGGAACAGTACATGGCATCAATGTCTTGGGAAAATTGTCCTCACAGAAATATCATGGAATTGCATACACCAAAGGGTCTAAAGTTTTCACTTAACCAAGCCTTATAAGTCTATATTAGATACCTGAGTGTACTTGACCAATAGAGAAAAAGAAGTATATTAAAAGAAACAGGAAGTACCATTTCAGTTCCAAAGATATTGAAGTCCCAAACTATAAGCTTTCAAGCAACTAGATACAAAACTCTACCAGAGCAAGCATTGAAAACGGAGGTGAGAAAAACACTGTAGAACAACAGAGTCTCAGAATCACAAAAGGCAGAATACCAGAAAAGGGGAAGGGAAACTCTAGAGAAGAACCAAATAATATCAGAATACTCAATGGATGAGATAATAACTGGGCTTAAGTCAGTCCTAAGCAGACTAGATTATGCAGAGGGACTCGTGAATGTCTGTGAAGACACGGGAAAAGAAATCCCTTGATCAGAAAAAGACATAGAAAAGCAAGTGCAAACCAACGCAAACATCACTGTTGAATCCTGGTGTAAGACAAAGCATGAAAGAATAGGATTCATAAGAGTCCCAAAATGAAAAGCAAGAAATAAAATAAAAAATTCTGAAAAGGTGTTTGTAGAATAATCACAATGAAACATGCTGAAAGCCAAGAAAGGATCATCTATACGAATTCAGGAAGTACACAGCGTCCAAAGGAGGTGAAATCGCAATACACCAACAAGCAGCTGTAGAATTCAAATAAACAAAGTTGATGATCATCCCAGTGATCTAAAATGCACCCCGAGGAAAGCAACTTATTCACAATAGAACCTCCAGTGGGGTTTCAGCTCATATCTCGGCAGAAATTTTGCAGGACAGGGAGGAGTGCCAGGACATAGGCCGTACCTGCAATGAGAAAAAGCTGCAATCTAGGGTAGCCAATGCCAAATGACCGCCTTTTCTAAGAACGGCAGAGCTAGGGAATTTCACTGACCAGCAAATCTTAAAAGAATTCAGCAGTTTGAATCTGATCCTAAAACACAAGTTGAGAATCCTTCCCTGAGTAGAAAAGTAGCAAGATGAAATGGAAATAAGAAAACCACTATTGGAAATGCAAGAAGAGCATGAGTTGCAAAGAAGAAACAAGAAGAAGGCAAGGAGGACATCAAAATCCTAAAGATGGGAGAGGGTAGCTGGAAATCATAGTTGATTTTAAGCACTATCTTAAGTGAATCAGCTTATATGGTTGTCTGTCTGAAGCAAAAGGAGAGATGCATGGCCTAATGTGTTTGCAAAACAAACAAACAATCAAACAAACAAACAAACACCAAAAGGTTACAGTTGGCTGACATATACCAAAGAACCATGATTATTCGATACAAAATACTCAAAGTGATGTCAAGGATCATTCAGCACGCATCGACCCAGTATGGCGGCTATCATGTACTCAACACACTTGTATTCAGAAAACAGATGGGTGCATTCATATTCATAAATATTGATTCATAAGTGCATATCGTGACCCAAACCAAATGACGGTTTTGAATATGATTGGTTCATAGAACGTGATATAGACTTACAAGTCTTCCAACAGGATGAACGAATGTCATATTCTACCCTACATAGAGAAGAAACGGCATAAGCCTATAGCAAAGAAAAGTAGCTCTGCCAAGCTGTACTAAGAGCAAAATAGACAGACTTGAAAGGGCACATTGGGATTGGTTTCACTTCGAGGAATTTCAGCCCCCATGAAACAAATGGATCCATGTTCTGAGAGTGTGGATGTTTCAGCAGAAAGCAACAGACGGATATGTATTCTGGGTGAATGGACATTACACAAACATGACTTTATTTAGTGGGTCTCCGTGTACCGTGAACTGTTAGAAATCAAGACGTGTGAAAACATAAACTAAAAATGGACACACTTCCCTCCGTTTGTACTGTGTATACAGTCTGGACCAAAGGAAAGCGGGAAGAAAAAAGGACGATTGGACGCCAGTGGATTGAATCACATTTCCCTTAGGAACCTCTAGTCTAATGCAGCCCCTCCCCAACACTGAAAAAATGCAGCAAACATTGGGGATGGCAGTTACCGGATGGAATTCCAGATGGAATGTTGCTGTGTACCGCGAGGCTTGTTGTGGCTGGTGGAACCAAGGTACCTGGGCAGAATTCTGTGGGTGGATCAGTGTGATGGAGGGTCTGCCGCCCTCTGTGGAGCTTGGCTTTGGTCTTTTGCTCGGGAAGCTGTGCAAGTTCGAGTTACTGCTGCTGCCCAAAGACCTAAGTTCACGGGTCAGTTTCCAGAATCTGAAAGGGCAGACAGTGGAAGATCTGCCTGTCATCAGCTTACAGGTGAGGCTCAGAGTTACTTCCAGACTTGCCCAGTCCTGTTGACGTCGACTTTATGGGAGACACGAAGAGAAGCTGGCAGAAAAGCTGGCTGGACGGATTGAGCTGAGATGCGAACATATTGATGAGAGTTGTTCTGCTACAATGGAGAATACCGGCATGGAGGCTTCTCTAGAGAATTCCAGGCTCGAAATTCTTTCATGAGACCTACTGAACCTCGGTGATACTGGTAGAAATATAAGGAGTGTCAACGTGCACTTGAGAAAGTTACTCAATTCCCTGCTTCAAGAACGGGTCCAAGATTCCTGACGTCTATAAGAGAAGAGATGGCAGAGATGATAAAAGCGCTCATGTTCTTGGAAGAGGTCATGAGAATCCACAGGTCCCAAGGGGCATTTACAAACCATTCAGACCAAAATGCACCAAGCCCAGGTAAGCCTTTTCCCAGGTTTGGGCATAGCTATCAGGCACTTGCAATTCCCACCCCTCCACTCAGTCATCTATTTTAAAGAATCAGATCCTGAGCTGCAATGAAGCCAGTAGGAGAAGAGCAAGTCCCTCCTAGAATCAGAGTTCCTCCAACTTCACACTCTGTGAAGAATGGTGAATTCCTTAAAGGTCAAATACTCTCAACTAAAATAGATAGGAATTTAATACTCAGCTCACACAAAGAAATGATGACCTTCCCATAGATTCAGCAAATGCTGTGGTTAAGTCTTTTTCGGGTGAAGGTAGTGTGGTAGGTGAGGGGAATCTTTGACTGAACTTGAATATGTATTAGGCCTCAGTATTTCAAGACAGTATAGTCAAATATTATAAGTCAGATAGTGAACTGAACTGTAAAAGTCGTGAAAGACATTAAAGACACAGGTTATGTGGGGCGTCATTCCCTTCAGACAAGCCCCCGGTGCACGATATCATGGGGGTGCACACTTGGTTGTGTGAAATTTATTTACCCAATATGATCAGATGATTAAGCGTTCTCATCAATGATAGAAGAACACCTGGTTCTCAATTGCCTAGCATAGCTGCAGCAGAGTTCTCATAGCTAAAATGCCTCTAGGTGCTTTGGAATTAAGCCTAAATGTATAATTTTGTTTGGTTTTTCTTGTATTTTCCTAAAGAGGAATGTTACCCCTTGAAATGCCAACATTGGCCAGTATGTGTCATTGTGAGTAAAGGGAACCACATGCACAAAGGAAACCCAGGTTCTCGGTTATTTCGTGGCTCCAATAGGTACTTCATGGTTCCTGTTGGTGTTGGAGGCTTCAACAGTAAAGAGTTGACATATCACCTTCAACATATTGGACAGCGATTTTACTTTATAACTGTCTATATTTTTCTTATAGTTGACATAATGTTACAAAATTGACAGGTCTGGCATCTAGGTGGATTTGGTATGTTTCAAAATCTACCTTCATTTTCTTATAAATCCCAAAACATGTAAATCAATTCTATTAACCTTCTTAAAAACTGCAACTGAGTTATCAACACAATGTGAAAATTGGAGGCTAAGGACAAACCCTCCCACCATGGCTGCATATTAAACAGAGCTAAACAAACATCACAATTCTGTGAATTATATCTGTAAAATGTTGTTTTATTGATGCCCAGTTGGCAGAGAACCAGTGCAACCTGCGCTCACTCCCACCCATGTACACAGCAATGTAAACATTCACTCACCCAGCCCTTGGCACAGGACACTTTCCGAAGTGTGGTCTGTTACTTCCAAAGACAGGATGAGGCCTCAGAAAACCTGGAAGCAGGAGAAGGCAAAGTAGAGAATGGATATCTGCAGGATCTGACCTCTGCTGATGGAGCAGCAAAGGTGAAACTCTGTTTTACTTGGATACACACTCTCAAGCGGACAGCACACATGGGACTGTAGATAATGCGCTGAGTGTTAGAAGAGTGCACAGCAGATGCTTGGCTGACATAACTCATAGAAATCAGCACAAAATATCCCCACAATTGATTCTGAGACAAAGATCCGATCTGCCAAATTTGAGCCAGCAGAGGCAGCGGAAAATGAGGTATAGAGCTACAGATCATGGCACACGCTGAGTCTCAGGGATCTGGAGTGCATTGTGGGTTGTGGTGGGTTCTATCAAGAGAGCAAACCGACCTGTTATCCCATTAAGAAAGCAACCACATTGGCGTGTGAGGTTGAGTTTTTCGATATGTGCCATGGCCACATCCACTGCATCTTGCAGGCCTAGGATCAATTTGGCATTTTGCCAATAGAGCACGTGTGTGGCTCAATCAGAGATGTCGTGCATCTGGTCTGAGGGATTCAGTGGCCCTTGGGTTTGAAATCAGTATTAAAAGCTTTAGGATCTGCTACAGTCATAACATGGACAGGGATTATGGATTGGTTTGAGGAAGAGAATTCAGTACAGCTCTGTGGTTGCATTCGTGCACCCATGACCCAAGGATGAGGGATCAAGGAAGAGTGGTCAAAGTCCACAACGTGAGAAGTTGAAGCATTTCCTTCAGCATTATCTCCCAAATGCAGATGCTACATTTTGGATGGCACTGACATGGTACTGCCCAGAGGACACAAAGATCGGTCTGTGGGATCATTCCAGCAGGCCCTGATGTATGACATCCATACATATGTTTCCACTGGTGTTTCTGTAGATAGAGGAGCTCTGGGAAGAACTGGTAACGTTGGGACATTCCCATGGCAATAGAAAGCACAAGCGCACTCTCAGTTTGCTGTTTTGGAAAGACTCCAATATGACATACAGCAGAATGCCGAGCTGAAAACCTTTAAGCTTCATTTCCAGAACAGGAAGTTTACTCTGCACTTTCAGAATTGTGAAGTAAGTGCAATAAAACAAAGTTTTACTAATTGAAAAAATATTGTGTGTTCATCACAACAAAGGCAACACCAGCAATTAGAGGTATACCAGACAACACACACAGGAACAGGACATGGCATCAATGCCTAGGGAAAATTGTCCTCACAGAAATATCATGGAACTTTGTACACCGAATGGTCTAAAATTTTCACTTAACAAAGCCCTATAAATCTATATTAGATACCTGATATTACTTGACCAGTAGAGATAAAGAAGTATAGTAAAAGAAACAGGAAGTACCATTTTCAGTTCCAAAGAGTTTGAAGGCCCAAAAAATAAGCTTTCAAACATCTAGACTGCAAAACGCTACCAGAGCATGTATTGAAAATGGAGGTGAGGAAAACATGAAGTACAACAGTGTCTCAGAATCACAAAAGGTATTTATCCAGGAAAGGGGAAGAGAAACTCTAAAAAAAGCCAAATAATATCAGGAAACTCAAGGATGAGATAATATCAGTGCTAAAGTCAGTCCAAAGCAGACTTGATAATGCAGACGGACTCGTGAAAGACTGTGAAGACAGGGGAACAGAAATCCCTCGATGAGAAGAAGACATAGAAAAAGAAGTGCAACCCAATGCAAACATTGCTGTTGAAGCCTGGGGTAAGACAAACATGAAAGAGTATGATTCGTAAGAGTCCCAGATGGAAAAGCAAGATTAACAAAAAAAGTCTGAAAAGATATTTGTAGAAAAATCAGACTGTAACTTGCTGAAACACAAGAAAGAATGAGGTATACGAAATCAGAAAGTACACATACCAAAGTAGTTGGAAACCCAATACACCTACATTCAGCAGTATTATTCAAATCAACAAAGTTCATGATCAACCGAGTGATTTTAAATGCATCTAGAGGAAAACAACTTAGTCACAACACTACCTCCAGAGGGGTTTAAGCTTATATTTCGAGAGGAATATTGCAGGATAGAAGGAGTGACAGGACATAGACCAAATCCTGAATAAGAAAAAGCTGCAATCTATGGTAGCCTATGCTACAAGACTGCCATTCCTATTAAAGGCAGATCTAGATCATTTCACAGACAGGCAAAACTTAGAAGAATTCAGCAGTTAGGAACTTATCCTTAAAGGAAGATTGAGAATTCCACCCTGAATCGAAAAGTAGCAAGTAGAAATGTAAATAAGGAAACCATTATTGGAAATGCAAGAAGAGCAATGAGTTGCAAAGAATAAACAAGAAGGCAATGAGGAAATCAAAATCCTGAAGATGGAAGTGGGGAGCAGGAAATCATAGGTGATTTTCAGCACTATACTAAGTAAATCAGCTTACATAACTCTGAAGCAAACGGAGAGATTCATGGCGTAATGTGTTTGCAAAACAAACAACAAGCAAACAATCAAACAAATAAACACAAAAAGAGTACGGTTGGCTGACATCTATCCAAAGGAAACATGATAATTCAAAATAAATTACTCAAAGTGATGTCAAGGATAATTCAGCCTGCATTGACCCAGTATCGAGGCTTGCATGTAATCAACACACATGTATTCAGAACACAGACGCGTGCATTAATATTCATAAATATTGATTCAAAAGAGCATATCGTGACCTAACCCAAATGCCGAATTTGAATAAGATGGAGTCATAGTCCGTGATATAGGATTACAAGTCTTCCAACAGGATCAATGAATGGCATATTCAACCCTACGTAGAGAATAAATGGCATACACCTATAACAAAGACAAGTAGCTCTGCAAAACTGTACTAAGAGCAAAAGAGACAGACAGGAAAGTGCACACTGGGATTGGTTTCACTTCTAGGAATTTCAGCCCCCATGAAACAAATGGATCCATGTTCTGAGAGAGTGTGTATTTCAGCAGAAAAGCAACAGACGGATATGCATTGTGGGTGAATGGATATTACACAAACAAAAGATTCTTATAGTGGGTCTCTGTGTACTGTGAACTGTTAGAAAGTTTAAATAGGTGTGAATCCATAAACTTAACATGGACAGAATTCCCTCCGTTTGACAGTCGAGCGCTGCGTTATACAAAAGGATAGAGGGAAGAAAAAACTGATCATGGGACGCTAATGGAGAGAATCACATTTACCTTTGGAACCTCTCATCTGATGCAGCCCCTTCCCCAACACTGACAAGATGCAGCAGCCATTGGGGATGGCAGTTACCGGTTGGATTCCAGGTGGAATCTTGGTGTGTTCCGCCAGGATTGTTGTGGCTGGTGGATCCAATGTAACTGGGCAGAATTCTGTGGGTGGATCAGTGTCATGGAGGCGGTACCGCCCTCTATGGAGCTTGGCTTAAGTCTCTTTTTCTGGAATCTGTGTAAGTTCGAGATACTCGTGCTGCGCAATGGCCTGAGTTCACGGGTCAGTTTCCAGAATCTGAAAGGGCAGATAGTGGAAGATCTGCCTGTCATCAGCTTACAGGTGAGGCTCCGAGGTACTTTCAGACTTGCCCTGTCCTTTAGAATTTGACTTTATAGGAGACATGAAGGAAGTTGGCAGAAAAGCTGGCTGCACGAATTGAGGTGAGATGCGAACACATTGATGAGAGTTGTTCTGCTACAATGGAGAATACTGGCATGGAGGCATCTCTAGAGAATACCAGGCTCAAAAGACATTCATGAGACATATTGAACCTCGCTGATACTGGCAGAAACATATGGAGTGTCAACGTGCACTTTAGGAAGGTACTCAATTCTCTGCTCCAAGAACGGGTCCAAGATTACTGACGTCTAAAAGAGAAGAGATGGCAGAGATGATAAAAGCGCTCATGTTCTTGGAAGAGGTCGTGAGAATCCACACGTCCCAAGGGGCATTTGTAAACCACTCAGACGACCAAGCACGAAGCACAGGTAAGCCTTTTCCCAGGGTTGGCCCTTGGTACCAAGCACTTGCTCTTCCCTCCCCTCCCCTCATGTATCCATTTCAAAGAATCAGCACTTGAGTTGCAATGAAGCCAGTAGGAGCTGAGCAAGCCCCTCCTTGTATCAGAGTTCCTCCTCCTTCACATTCTGTGCGCAACAGTGAACTCCTCCATTGTCAACTACTCTCGACTAAAATAGATTGGTATTGAATTCTTCGCTCACACCTTGAAATGATGATTTTCCCCTAGATTCAGCAAATGCTGGGCTTATATCTACTTTGGTGTGAAGGGAGTTTTGTAAGTGAGTGAATTTTTTGCCTGAATTTGGATATTTATTTATCCTCATTTTTTCAAAACAGTATTTGTAACTATTATAATTCAGTTATTGAAATGAAGTGTAATTGTTGGGATAGATATGTAGTGACACTTCTTTTGTGGACCGTCTTTTCCCTTTTGTCAAGTCCCAGGAGCAGGATATAATGTGATTGCTGTATTTTTTGGGTTAAATTGCTTTTCTCAACATAATTAGTCGATTAAACATTCTCATCTTTGATAGAAGAGCACATGATTGTCAATAGCCTAGCAAAGCTGCGGCAGTGTTCTCATATCTATAATATCTCTAAGTGCTATTGAAACCAAGCCTATGTAAAAATACATTGTTTGGGTTTCTTTGTGGTTTCCTAAATAATAATTTTTCCCCTTGAATCGCCAACATTGACCAGTATGTGTCATTATTAGGAAAGGGCACCACATGCACAATGGAAACCTAGGGTTGTGGTTGTTAATGGTTCTAAGAATTATTTCATTGTTTCTGTTAGTGCTGGAGGCACCAAGAGAAAACTGTTGACCTGCCTCCTTCATGACTTTTGGCTGCTAATTTATATTTTCTGTGCATTTTTCTTATTTGGATATTTCAAGCTGGTACCTAAATTTGGCAACTCTGTCTTATAGTTAGATATAGTACGTTTCTAAAACTGTATTTATTTTGATACATTTCCCATGTATGTAATTTAATTCTGTTTATTATTTGAAAGTCTGCAATGAGGTATGAACACATTGTCAGACCTGGAGTTTTCGGACACATCCTCCCACAATTGATATACAGAAAAATAGCTAAACAAGAATCAAGTGTCTGTGAGTTATGACTAAATTGTGTTAATTTATCCATGCCAAACTGGCAGAGTACCAGTGCAAACTTTGCTCACTCTCTCCCATGTATACAGCAAGATAAACATACACTCTCCCAGCCCTTGGCTCAGGAACCCTGCAGAATAATGCCCAAACATCTCTTACTTCAAAGGTCAGAAAGAATTCTCACATAACCTGGAAAGAGTAGAAGGCAAATTAGAGAATGGAAATCAGTGCAGGACCTGACCTTTGGTGAGGGAGCAGTAAAGGGGAAACTGTGTTTTACTGGAATGCACACTCTAAAGTGGACAGGTCATTTGAGATGGAAGAAAATGTGCTGAGGGTTAAAAGAGTGCATAGTGGACGTTTGGTTGACATATCTGAAAGCAATAATCACAAAATTTCTCTGCAATTCATTCCCAGACCAATACTCCACCTGTTAATTTTGAGCTAGGAGTGCCTGTGGAATCTGTGTGTTAGGGCTGTGGCTGATGTCACAAATTTATTCCCAGGGGTTTGGAGATTGTTTTGGGCTGTGGTTGGTACTATCTAGAGAACAGATCTGCCTGGGTCCTCTCTTAATATTAAATCTGCTGGCATATGTGTTGTGGATTAGCTTAGTAACCCAGGGCCTTAGTCACAGTCTTTCCACATCCACGGTATAATTGCTCATTTTCTCCATAAAGGAGAAATGGGTCTCATTCAGAGCCATCTTCATCTAGTTTCTAGAATCCAGGGCAATTTATTGTTGAAATCAGATTCTATAGCCCAAGGATCTGCAACTTTCATAGGCAGGATTGAAATTTCTTATTGTCCAAAGCAGAGGTTTTTGAAATGCCCCATGCTTGCCTTTGAGTTCCAATGCCTTATTGCAAGAGTTCTTGGAGCAGAGATCTGCTGAACAGTAGGTGAATTTGAAGCCTTT
Organism: Camelus dromedarius; assembly: GCF_036321535.1. Taxonomy (NCBI): domain Eukaryota; kingdom Metazoa; phylum Chordata; class Mammalia; order Artiodactyla; family Camelidae; genus Camelus; species Camelus dromedarius. The sequence continues at coordinate 89,586,539 of NC_087441.1, read as the reverse complement.
CCATCAGACTTGACTACCACATGCTAATGCAACAATAGTTGTGGTGCTGACCCAGTACTACACTAAGGACCCAACTGTGGCACTGCACGCTTCAACAGGTTCTAATGTGTGACATCATTTGATTTGTTTCCACTTTTGTTTTTGTTTGCAGAGAACCTGAGGGAACCCATTATAAAATTTTGACTTTTCCGTGGCAATAGTAAGGATGAATGCACTTTCATGAGAGTGTATTGGAACCATTCCCTATCCACATATCCAGCCGGCAGCCCAGAAACCATTTGGAAGCCTCTATTCCAGCAAAAATTACTAGTCCCAGCACTGTCAGAGCTATGATAAGCATTTAACCAAAATGACACTCTGCTAACTTTACTAGAATAGGTTGTATTCACCACAACAAAAACCACACTAGCAATCATAGATATAACAGGCAACAGACACAGAAGGAATGCATGGCATCATTACATACCAAAAACAATCCTCACAGCATTAATACTAAATGTGCACAGAAATGATTTCACTTACAAAAGCTGTTCAAGTCTATAATAGATAACTGATAATCCTTAACCCATAGCGATAGAGAGATATAATAAAATTAAAAGAACCATTCCAAATTTTCAAAAGACAGGCGTCTCCTGAAAGAACATCCAATGTATTAGACCACCAAAATTTACTAGAACATGACTTGAAAAGGGAGGACATAAAAACACTGAAGGAAACCTTGAGTCTATGAACACAAATGCAGGCTAGTATAAATGGAAAGAGAAACACTTTAGATGAGCCAAATAGAATCAGAAAACTCAACGGTGAGAATAGCTAAGCTAAAGACAGTCCAAATCGGACTAGATAATGCAGAGGAACAAATAAGTGACTTCGAAAGCAGGATAACCGCAATCACTCAGTCAGAACACGACATAGAAAAGCAAGTGAAAACTAATGCAAGCAATGCAACTGAAACCTGGGATAAGAGAAAACATACCAGTCTATGACTCATAGGGATCCCACATGGAAAAGAAGAAAGACAAATGGTTTGAAGAGATATTTGAAGAAATCAGACTGAAATTTTCTTAAACCAAAGATAGAACCAGCTATCTTAACACAGGAAGCACAGAGGGTCCAAGCATAATGAACCCCAGTAGGCCTACAACAATATATATTCTAATTTAAATGGCCAAAGTTGATAATAAAAAATGATTCTAAATGCACCAAAATAGAAACAAGTGCATTGCAAGAGAACTTTCTAATGTCTTCAGCTGATTTCTTAATAGATAGATTGGTAATTTTTTCTTCCCTCTTTCATTTTGTGTTGATCTCTATTCCAAGAACTGATGAAAGGCAGATTCCTTCAGTCTAAACAAGATGAGTTGGCAGAGATTCTATAAGTGTTCAAGTTCTTGGAAGAGGTCATCAGAATCAACACATCTCAAGGGGCTTTTTCAGACAATACAAGAGACCATGCACAAAGCCCTGTTTATACTTTTCCCAGGAGTGGGCCAATGTATTAAGACTTGCTGTTCCTTCACACTAAACCAGCCATGCAGGTATACCTTCAGTCTGCTACTGCAGTTGAATTGGAGCCAGGTCCAATTTTACCAACACTGTAGGGAGAACCTGAGCCTGCTACTGCAGGAGAAACAGCACTGTGTCCCATTTCACCAATCTTTCAAGGAGGCCCTGAGCCTACTCCTGCAGGAGACTCAGAGCCAAATCACATTCCACCAGCTGTGTAGGAAGAACCCCAAGCCTTCACTTGCAATGGATCCAGGAATGTGTCCAATTCCACAAGCCTTGTAGGGAGACCTTGAGCCTATTCCTGCAGGAGAACCAGATCTCTGTCATATTCCACCATCCCTCCAGGAAGATGCAGGGCCTCCTCCTGCAGGAGACTCAGGAATGTGTCCAATTTCACCAGTCCTGCAGGGAGACTCTGAGCCAATTCCTGCAGGAGACCCAGGACTGGGTCCCATTCCATCAACCCTGCACTAAGACCTTGAAGTGGGTCCAATTCCACTAGCCTTGCTGGGTGACCCACAAGCCTGATCCTGCAGGAAAATTAGAGATATGTCATATTCCAGAAGCCCTGCAGGAAGACTGAAAACCTGCTCCTGCAGGAGACCCAGGAATAGGTCCAAATCCACCAGCCTTGCTGGGAGAGCACAAACCTGATCCTGCAGGTGATACAGAGCGAGGTACAATTCCAACAGCCCTGCAGGGATATCCTGAGGCCACTTCAGCAGGAAACACATGACTGGGTCACATTCCAATATCCCAGAAGGGAGACTGTAAGCCTGCTACTCCAGGAAACCCAGGACTTCGTCCCATTCCACCAAACCTGCAAACACTGAGACTGCATCTGCAGAAAACAGAGTGGGTCACATAACACCAGCCCTGTAGTGAGACTACAAACCTGCTCCTGGGGGAGACCAAGCCCTTCACAAAGAACATGAGCCAGCTCCTGCAGAAGAACAAGAGTTGTGTGACATTCTACCAGCTCTGCAGGTAATCCCTAGGCTTGCTCCTGCAGGAGACAGACATCCCAGTCCAATTCCATCAGCCTTTCCAGGGAGAATCCCAGCTTCCTCTTGTAGGAGAGCCAGAACTAGATCTCATTCCACCAACCCTGCACGGAAAAACTGAGCTTGCTCCTGCAGGATACCCACAGCCTAGTCATATTCCACAAACCCTGCAGGGAGACACTGAGTCTGCAATTGCAAGAGACCGAGGACTGGGACGAATTCCACCAGCTCTGCAGGGAATCCCTCACCTGCTCCCATAGGAGACTAAGAGCCATCAGTTCTGGTGGGGTCCCTAAGCCTGCATCTGCAAAAAATACTACAGAGTGGAGTCACATTCCACCAGCCCTGCAAAGAGAACAGAACCTGCTGCTGCAGGAGACACAGGACTAGGTCCCATTCCACCAAACTTGCAGGGATACCCTGAGCCTTAGACCAAGGAATGGGACAAATTCTGCTAACCTTCTAGGGAGACCATGAGCCTCTCCTGCAAGAGAACCAGAGATGGGTCATATTACAGTATTCTTCCAGGAAGACCCAAGGCCTGTTCCTGCAGGAAATGCAAGAACAGGCCCAATTCCTCCAGCCTGAAGGTAGAGTCCAAATCTGTTCTGGCAGGTGACCCAGAGATGGGTCCCATTCCACCAGCCCTGCAGGGAGACCCTGAGCCTACTTCTACAGGAGATCCAGGAATGGGTCCCATTAAACCAACCCTGAAGGGAGACACAGAACCTACACTTGCAGGAACCACAGAGCCAGGTCACATTCCATCAGCCCTGTAGTGACCCCTGAGCTGGGTCCAATTACACTATCCTTGCAAGGAGACCATGTGCCTATTCCTGAAGCAGAACAAGTGATGGGGTCATGTTCCAACAGCCCTGCAGGAAGACCTGGAGCCTGCTTCTGCAGAAGACCCAGGACAGGGTCTGATTCCACCATCCCAGCAGGGAGAAAACTAGCCTGCTCCTGCAAGTGACCAAGGTCTGAGTCATATTCCACTAGCCCTGTAGGAAGAACATAAGACTGCTGTTACAGGAAACTCAGAGCCATGTGCCATTCCAGCAACACTGCAAGGAGACTCTGAACCTGCCCCTGCAGGAAACAGAAACCCAGTCACTTTCCACAAGCCCTGCAGGGATACCTGAGCCTTCACATGCAGGAGACCCAGGCCTGGGACCAATTCTAGCAGCCCTGTGGAAAGACCCTGAATAAGCTCTGGCAGGAGACTAAGAGCCATGTCACATTCCACCAGCCCTACAGGTAATTTATCAGCCTGCTCCTGCAGAAGACCCAGAGCCAGGTCACATTCCATGAGCAATGCAGGGAAACTTAGAACCTACACCTTCAAAAGATCCAAGATTTGGACCAATTCCAATGGCACTGCACGGAGACCATGAGCCGTGTCCAATTCCACTAGCCCTGCAGGAAGGCCCCGAGCCTACTCCTACAGGAGAACCTGAGATTGGTCATATTGCAACAGCTCTAGAATGACCCAGAGCCTGCTCCTCCAGGAGACACTGGACTATGTCCCATCCACCAGCCCTGCAGGGAAACCCTGAGACTGTTCCTTCAGGAGAACCACAACTGGCTCACATTTCACCAGCAATGCAGGGAGACTTAGAGCCTGCACCTTCAAGACACCCAAGAATTGGACCAATTCCAACAGCACTGCAGGGAGACCATTAGCCAGGTCCAACTCCACTAGCCCTGCCTAGAGACCCCGAGCATGCTCCTGTAGGAGACCCAGCACTGGGTCTCATTCCACAAGGCTTGCAGGGAGAAAGTCTGCCTGTTTATGCAGGAGACCAACAGCTGAGTCACATTTCACCAGCCCTGAAATTAGACCCCAATCCTGCACCTGCAAGGGACCTAGGACTGGAACAAAATTGACTAGCCCTGTAGAGGGACCCTGAGCCTGGTTCTGCAAGAGAATCAGAGATGGGTCATATTCCAATAACCCAGCAGGGACAGTCTGAGCCTGCTCCTGCAGGTGATACAGAGTAGGGTGAAATTGCAAAACCTTGCAGGGACACCATGAATCTGCTGCTGCAGGAGAAAAAGGATGGGGTCTTATTCCACAAGCCTTACAAGGAGACCCTGAGCCTGGTCTTGCATGAGATCCTGAGCTGGATCCTGCAGGAGACACAGGACTGGGTCCCATTCTACCAACCCTGCAGGGGAACCCGAACCTGCACCTGCAAAAAACACAGAACCGTGTCACATCCCACCAGCTCTGCAGGGAGACTGTAAGACTAGACCTACAGGAGACCTAGAGCCAGGTTACATTACCAGTCCTGCAGGGAGACCCTGAGCCTGATCTTGTAGCTCCTCCTTCACCTACACACACACTTCTATGAGACCCAGAGCCAATTCAGGCATCACCACCCCTACGGGCTGAGATGCCTCTGCAAACACCAACACTGTCATCTAATTCTCAGAATCAACCCACTCCCAGACTCGAACTTTACTTCCCTTCTCCTGGAATCATTTTTGTTTGTTTTTTTCTGTAATTTCCTTGTTTTCTTTCATGTCATTTAGAGTATCATCTATTTTTAAGTTTTAAGTTTACAATAATAAAATTTAGATGTTTTTCCATTTTAAATTGTGCAATTCAGGAGTATTAAGTGCATTCACAATGCTGTGTAACCATCATCACTGTCTAGTTTCAGACTGTTTCTTTCCTCATAATAAAACCCTGTATCCAAACCACACATTCTCTTTTCTCCCTCCCCTAGCCCCTGACAAGCCCTAATCCTCTTTCTCTCTGTGTGTCTTTCCCTACCCTGGATGTTCCCTATCAATGAAATCATACAAAAGGTGGCTGTTTGTGTCTGCTCTCATATTTTAACAAGGGACAGGTGTTTTGTTTTTTTTTTTTACTTGAAGTAGCATTTTGGTTATTTGAAAGGGAAACCCAGGTGGATTAAACATGAGATGTACAAAATGAAAATTTTTAGTAACTATGTGCATAATCTCGAGATAGGCACTGCTATTCTATGTGTGAAACCAGAGCCAGAAGGGAGATGCTTAGCTCTTCCTGTGGCAAAACATAACCTACAAAATAAAAAATAATAATATTCAAAAGCCATGAAAGTCAAACCACAACCTGGAAAATTCATTTTTCATAACCTAAAGTCAGAGAAATGTTTCACATCCCTGTGGTCCAAAAACTTCTTGAAACACTGTGTTCTAAACAGAAACAGAACAAACACATACAATTCCAACAAGAGGAAATGCAGGTGGCCAGTGTATATTAGAGGTGCTTGACCTCTCAAGTGAGGATGCACACAGATGTACACACTTTGGAGACAGCATTGGTCACCATCACACTGGCAGAACTTTAGCCTGGTGACAACCAGCTCTAGTGACAACATAAGGAGGCAGAGGCCACAGTAGATCCCCTGGAGGGAAGAGTGAGCAGACACTCCTCTCTGGGAGAACAGTATGCAGGGTGAATTACAGTTCCACAAGTTCACCCCTTTCCGAGTAGTGCTGATGCTTAGTGTTGATCATACTAAAATTCTTGCACAATTTTTCAAAGATGTCTTTTCAAGGATGTTCATCACAGTTCTGGTTTAACTAGTAGGAGATTGGAAGCAACACAAATGTTCATGGAAAGGGGGTGGGATTCATCAGTTCTGGTTCACATGGAGGAATGATTGTTGTGCAGCTGGAAAAATGACTGCTAGGTCTTTACCTGATGTCAAGGAAGCCCTCAGTTTGGATGCTTGTTAATCCATCATCTACATCCCAGATGCCATCTATGACCACATATGTGTCAAATCATCATAGATTTAAATGAATCTTGTGGTGTGTGAGAGACAGAGGCAGAGAGAATAAGAGAGATAGAGACTGAGAGATGTTCACCAAGCCATTCATGACGGTCACTTCTGGGGGTGGGATTTGCAAATCTCTGCACTTTTCCTTTAGGCAACATTTCAAGTGTTCATAATGTATCTATATTGCTTTACTAATTCTAAGGTATTTAAAGCATATGTTACTTGAGATTCATTCATATTGAATCCACAGCGTAAAGTTTATTATTTTTATTTTAAAGTATTTGTTACAAGTACAATCAGCATTTATGAGAGTAAAATGATAAATTCTAAAGAATGAAGAATCAGATAAAGAACAAAACCTTTTGGTGACTCAGACACAGGCCAGCTAGTTGGCAGCAAATGGCAGGGTGGGACAGGTTTCTCTAGAAGGTTGTGTATGTTCTGAATCAGCATCCAATAGAGGCAAAGAAAAATTACAAGACATGTACGCTGGAAACTACAACAGCTTGTTGAGAGTAATTAAGAAAGACCTAGCCCTATTTTAAAATTTGAAGGAGCCAAAGTGACAGAGTAGACAGACTCACAGCTTGAACTCTCCCACAAATACACAAAGAATTACATCTACAACAACATTGAATTGCTCAGAAACCTCCTGAACTCTGGCACAGTGTCTCTCATTTTGAAATACAGGAAGATTCTCACAAAATATGGTAAGGAATAAAAAGAAGAAAGACAAATTCAGTGCAGGACTGATCCTGCAGGGAAAAAGTAGCATAGGAAGAAAGGCACCCTCACACTGGGACACAACCCCTCTAGCTGGGAGATCAGCTAGGAAAGAAGCAGAGCTTCCAAGGTTTGGAGGAGACAGTGGCAACTGCATGGCAGGCAGAACTGGGGAATACTGACACAGAGGGTCCCTGTGATGACCAGCCCTAGACATGAACTAGCAGGGATGAGCCAGGACTGGCTACTGGAGTCAGTGAAGAGCCCAGGCAGAGGGCTGGGTCACACTGCAGAGAGGCAGCATCAGGAAACTAGAGGGCAGTGTGAGCTCTGGCTGTGTGTGTGTGTGTGTGTGGAACAGAACAGACTGAAACTCTCATAAAAAAGCACCAATGTTGGTATAATGGGGGAGGAATGATACATGGCTGTGCCAAAGTCACTTTCTCCACTTGGCTCCATTGTTGGTGTGTTCTCATGAGAAGAGAAATGGGGCTTGGTCATAGCCAACACTGCTGCACAAAGGCAGAGCTGAATGTTGAATCCATATCCTGTGCCATTGCAACTTCACAGGCGGGACTGAGATTTGTTTACAGCCCCAGGCAGAGAGGGAGGATTTGCTCTCTCTGGTCACTTTGTGGATCCACACCTCTGGGACTTACAGGCAGTGAGTGGAGTTCTGACTCAAGAAGGGTGGCCAGTGAGGGTATTTACAACAGGGTGGTGTATGGTTCCATAAGTGGATGCGGGATTGGGGTTTGAGCTGAACCTGTAGTGGACCACAAATTCATGTGTGTGACTACACACTTGCTAAGGCAGGTCCAAGGGACTGACACTGCTGGATCTGCACTGATGTTTCCTGGGGCTCAGAACCTGAGGGGCACCAGAGTAGGTGGCTGACATTCCCATAGCTAAAGCAGGAATAAAGCCAACATCAACAAATAGTACTTTTTAAGTCTGCATAACAAGTGACAGACAACACCACAGAGGGAACTCCCCAGTGGAAATCTCCTGCTTATTTTTCTTCAGAACTGAAGTGCTCCCACCCTGCCTACTACACACCACAGCTCAGAAATGGGTCTAGAAGAAATACATAGAGCCAGAGAAATATAAGTAAATAAAGAAGCCGAGGAACCACTTTCAATTAAAAGAACAAGAGAAATCCCCTGAAAGAACAAACAGTAAAATAGACTGATAGTCTACTAGACTTCAAAAAGGGAATGATCAACACACTGAAAGAACTAAAAGAGACTATCAATAGAGACAGAAAACTTTGAAAAGAAAATTTAAACTATAAAGAAGAGCTAGTTAAAAATAGAAAATTCAACTACAGGCAATCAAAAACAGACTAGATAATGCAGAGGAATGAATAAATGACTTAGGAGACAAGATAAAAGAAATAACCCAATACAGCAGACATAAAAGCCAATAAAAACCAATTAAAGCAAGATAATATAAAGTGCGCCAGCCTATGCATAATAGTGGGTCCCAGAAGGAGAAGAAAGAGAAAAGGGGATTGAAAATATAGTTAAAGAAATCATGACTGAAAACTTTCCAAACCTTAAGAAGGAAAGAATTATCCAAGTACAGGAGGCACAGAGGGTCCCAAACAAGAAGAAACCAAACAGACCTACACCAAGACATATTATATTTGAAATGGTTAAAGTTAAAGATAAAGAAAATATTCTAAAGGCAGTGAGAGAAAAACAAAATGTTAGTTACAAGGGAGCCCCATAAGCATTCAGCAGATTTCTCTACATAAAAACTTCTGGCCAGAAGGGAGTGGAAAGATATATTCAAAGTCCTGAATGAGAAAAGGCTGCAAACTAGGATATTCTATCTAGAAAGACTCTCCTTTAGAACAGAAAGAGAGAGAAAGAATTTCACAGACAAGCAAAACTAAAAGAATTCAGCAGTACTAAATCTATGCTAAAAAAAATTGAAAGTTCTAATCTAAATAAAACATAAACAGGAAGCTATAGAAATTAGGAAACCATAATTGGAAATGCAATAAATACAGTGAATTGCAAGGGAAAACATGAAGATATAAATAAGTCAGTAAGTCAATAAAGAAAGCAAGAAAGAAAGAGAGAATAGCAAAATCATAAAAGGTGAAAGAGGAGAGCAAGAGAATATAGATTTTGTTCCCTTTCTTTTTTTTTTCTTCTTTCTTTTTGTCTTCTTTCTTTTTAGGATGCACTTGAGCCTACATGACTATCAACTAAAACCAAACAGATGAAGTAAGGGGTTACCATAATTGAAAGACAAGATAACCACAAATCAGAAGTATATAAAGAGTCATAAAACCCAAAAAGAAACCAAGCTTATAGAAAAGAAATTTATCATATGACAAAAATGAAAAAAAAATTAAAAGAAAGAAACAAATAAGAAATACCAAATCAACTGGAAAACAAATTTCAAAATGGCAATAAAACCACATCTATAAAATAACTACTATAAATGTCAATGGACTAAGTGTTCCAATCAAAAGAAAAAGTGAAGGAGGAGGAAAGATGGTGGAGTAAAAAAGATGCTCAGAGCTCACCCTCTCCCACAAATTCACCAAGAGTGACATCCACAGACACACCCACCACCCAGAACACCTGCTGAACTTTGACAGAATATTGCCTTCTTCAAAAGATAAAATTTTCCACAAATCTGGTAGGAGAAAAGAAGAAAAAGGAAAATAGTTCAGGACCATTCCAATGAGGAGGGAGCTGCAAAAGAGTAATAGCATTAATACACTGGGTCTACCCAACTCCAATGGCGAGTTCAGCAAGATGGAGAGGGAACATCTGCGGCTCGGATCTGTACAGAATAGCCTTTGACTGACAGAACTAAGTTAATTGGGCACAAAGAGTCCCAATGATCCCCAGCCCTAGACGTGAACCAGCAGAGGTGGGATGGGACAGGCTGTCTGAGTCGAGCAGAGGATTCGGGCTGACTGTACAGAGGAAACCTTGGGGGACTACAATGTTCTGTGTGCCATGGCTGGGAGAGTATACAGATTAGAACAGCCTGGGTCCCCCATAAAATCCAAAAAAAAAAAAAAAAAGGCAAAGCAACACTGCTGGTGTGCCCTGGGGGGAAGGGGATCCGTAGCCTTTGTGTCCACAGACCCACAGTGCCAATATTGGAGACTTCTTGGGAGAAGAGAGTCAAGGCTCAGCCATAGCCACCATATTTTCTGGTTCATGGTTCCCAGGTGAAGGAGGGGTCAAAAGCCGAATCCCTACCTAGGGGCTCCACAACCTCATAGGTGGGACTGAGATTTGTTTACAGTCCCAAGCAGAGGGGACCATTACACACCGATGCCTCTCTGAATTGGCTTTTCTAAGACAAATGGACAAGAAGCAGTGTTCTGGAACAGAGCAGGGGTGACGGCTAGTGCAGCTGTTTTCTCTGAGTCCACCTATGAAGCATGGACCTAATGCGGCAGGGGAGCTACCTGCCAACTAACTTGCACAAGTGTGGTGCTGGGACCAGGCATCTGGTGGGGGTGCAGACCACCCACAAACTGATGCTGGGACACAGACCAGGAGCACGACTGGAGGACCTCTGGAACCAGCAAGTGGAGTTTTCACAGCAGGATATGGGCAGGAGTGTGACAACCACAGGAAAAAAAGGAGCTCCTGCTCAATAGCCAGGGCAGACTCAGGCCACCAGAACACCAGCCACACCACCAACAAAGGGGATAACAGGCAAAAGGCATGGAAGGAAGACTTGGCAACCACCCATAATTAAAAACAAACTTATGACAAAATTATTAAGAGTGCATATTCTTGGAGAAAGGCCAAGATAGTGGAGTAGAAGGATACTTGTATCTTATCCTCTCCAATAAATACACCAAGACTGACATTCACAGACACACCCATCCACTCAGAACATCTGCTGAACTTTGATAAAACATTGCCATCTTCAAAAGACAAAATGTGCCACCAATCTGGTAGGAGAAACGGAAAAAAGAAGGAAGAAAATGCAAAATGGCTTGGGGTTGGTCCTTTGAAGAGGGAGCAGCAAAGGAGGGATAGTGCTGGTTGACTGGGTCTCCCCCTTTCCAATGGAGAGGTCAGCAGGATGGACAGGGAACCTCTGAGGCTCACATGTGTACAGAACCGCCCTTGACTGACAGAATTAAGTTATATGGGCACAAAGTGTGTCAACAACCCCCAAACCTAGAAGTGAATCAGGGATGGGAAGGGACAGGCTGCTGGATCCAGGCAGACTCTGGTTGACTGTACAGAGGTAACCCTGGGGGACTACAGTGTGCTGTGGACAACTGCTTGGATTGTATACAGATCAGAACAGCCTGGGCCCCCCATAAAATAAGAAAAAAAAATAAAGCAAAGCAACATTGCTGGCTTGCCTGAGGGAAGGGGAGTTTTGTCCTTTGTCTCTGCTGACCCACAGCAACATAACTGGTGATTTCTCAGAAGAAGAGAGATGAGGCTCAGCCACAGCCATCATACCCACCCAGGCAGAGGCAGGGTTGAAACCTGAATATGTACCTGGCAGTTCTGCAGCCTCATAGGTGGGACTGAGACTTGTTTACATCCCCAGACATATAGGAAGGTTCTGTCCTGGTGCGTCTATGAACTCGCACCTCTAAGACAAATGAACAAGGAGCAGAGTTCTGGCAAAGAGCAGGGACTAGGGCTGGTGTGGCCATTTGCCTCAAGCCCACCTACAGAGTGTGGAACAGATTTGGAGTGGGGAGTAGCACTGAACAGGGGAGCAACCAACCCAACTACTGTGCAGGACTGCTGCACCTGGACACGGCATTGGGAAGGGGCACACCCTGCCCACCTACCATGCAGGAGAGCAGCAACAAGATGCAGCATTGGGAGGAGATGTGACATGTCTACCTCCAGGCACTGGGAGCAGCACAGACCAAGGGTGTGACCAGAGGGTCTCTGGAACCAATGAGCTGAGTTCATGAAACAAGGCAGGGGCAGGAGCTGTGACAACCACAAAACAAATAGGAGTCCCCATTCAATAGCCAGGGTAGGCTCTGGTTAACAGGTTAATGGCCACATCCGTAACCAAAGGGATAACAGACAAAAGGCACAGAAGTAAGACTTGGCAACCACACTTATTTAAGAAAGACCTCTTGATAAAATTATTAAGGGCACACAATCTCCACGGGAACATCCTCTCTTCTTTTTCTGTTCCATTTTCTTTTACTTTTTAAATGTTACTTCTTAAATAATTTTTATATTTCTATTTTTAATCCCTTTTAAAATTTTCTTTTAAAATACTAATATTATTATCTTTCAATTTGTCCAATTTCATTTTTATCTTTGTTTTGTTCTTCTGTTATGATGATACTCTGTTCTCAAATATTTTTCTTCCTTTAATGTTTTAAAAATTCATCCCAACTCAATTGTTATCTTTTTTCAATATGTTCTTCTGTTATTGATTATACTGCTTTTAAAACTAATTTCTTTGTGCTTAGTTTTATTTCTGCATCCACTTTATATAAATAAATAAACTCCTAAAAGACGACAGTAGATAACTGATACTCCATAAGCCATAGTGCCAGAGAGATATAAGCAAGATGAAGAAGCAGAGCCACCTCTCTCAATTAAAAGAACAAGATAAATCCCCTGAAAGAACAATCAATGAAATAGACATTGATAGTCTACTAGATGATTTCAAGAAAGGAGTGATCAAAGTACTGAAGAAACTAAAAGAGATTGTCTATAGAGACAGAGAATATGTCAAAAAACGAAATTGAAACTCTAAAGAGGAGCCAGTGAAAATTGGAAAACTCATTTGCTGAGATGAGAGTTGAGCTAAAGGCTGTAAAATGTAGGCTAGATAATTGAGAGGAATGAATATGTGACTTAGAAGACAGGACAACAGAACAGCTGAGAGAAAACAAATAAAAACCAATGAAAGCAATATAAGGGACCTATGGAATAACATAAAGCATGCCAACCTACTCATAATGGGGGTCCCAGAAGGAGAAGAAAGAACAAAGGGGATTGAAAAGGTATTTGAAGAAATCATGACTGAAAACTTCCCAAACCTAAAGAAGGAATCAGATATCCAAGTACAGGAAGCACAGAGCATCCCAAACAAGGAGGTCCCAAACAGACCCACACCAAGACATATTACATTTAGGATGACCAGGGTTGAGAATAGGAAATGATTCTAAAGGCAGCAAGAGAAAAACAAAGAATGAGATACAAGGGAACCCCCATAAGATTTTCAGCTGATTTCTCTACACAAACAGTACAGGCCAGAAGGGAGGGGCAAGGAATATTCAAAGTCCTGAATGAAAAAATGATGCAGCCTACGATACTTTATCCAGCAAGGCTATCCTTTAGAATAGAAGGAGAGATAAAGAACTTCACAGACAAGCAAAAACTAAAAGAATTTAGCAACACTAAACCTATGCTAAAGGAAATATTGAAAGACCTACTCTAAACAGAAAAGAAGCAGGATGCTACAAAAAGGAGAAAACCATGATTGGAAAGGTGATTGCTACAATGAATTACAACAGAATAAACATGAAATCATAAAAGAGGACATCTAAATCATTAAGGGTGGGGGAGGCGAACAAGAAAATGCACAGGTTTCTTTCTCTCTCTCTCTCTCTTTTGTTCTTGGTAGGATGAGTTTGAGCTTATATTACTATCTGTTTAAAACAAACAGATATAGTAATGGGTTAATATATGTACAAAGTAGGGTAACCACAAGCCAAAAAGTTACAATAGAGTCACAAAACTAAGAAGACACCAAGATAATAAAAAGGAAAATTATCAAACCACAAAAAGAAAATGAAAGGAACAAAGAGGAAATACCAAATCAACTGCAAAACAAAGTTCAAAATATAATAAACACATATGTATCAATAATTATTATAAATGTCAATGGACTAAATGCTTTAATCAAAGGATATAGAGTGCAGAGTGGATAATAAAGCAAGTATCTACAATACACTGTATACAAGAGACCCACGTGAGGGAGAAGGACACACATAGATTGAAAGTGAGAGGATTGAAAAAGATATTCCACAAAAATGGAAATGACAAGAAAGCAGGAATATCAACAGTGATTTCAAATAAAACAGACTTTAAAACAAAGATTATAAAGAAAGATTAAGAAGGACATTTTATAATGATTAAAGGAGTCATAGATGAAGATATTACACTCATTAACATATATGAACCCAACATAGGAGCACCTAAATACATAACAGATAAAAAGGGAAAATTTGATCGGAATACAGTCATGGTAGAAGACTTTAACTATCCATTAACATCACTGGACAGATCTTCCTTACATAAAATTAATAAGACAACATAGAAATTAAATGATAAAATAGAACAATTTGTCTTGGTTAATATTTTCAGAACATTATATTTCCCTAAAATAGAATATACATTCTTCCCAAGCGCACGTACCACATTTTCTAGGATAGATCATATACTTTGGCACAAAAGAAGCATTAACAATTTGAAGAAGATAGAAAATATTTGAAGCAACTTTTTCTGAACACAATACCATAAAAGTAGAAATTAACTACAGAAAAATAAAGGAGAAATAAATGACAGCATGGAGATTAAACAACATACTACTTTAAAAAAAAAATGGGTGGATGATGAAATCAAAGAAGAAATAAAAAAACACAGTGAGACAAAAGATGATGAAAACACAACCACACAGAACCTATGGGATCCAGAAAAGGCAGTGCTTAGAGGGAAGTTTATAGCGAGAGAATCAGGTCTACCTCAAAAAAGAGGAAAAACTACAATAAACAATCAAACTTACCACCTAAAAGAATTAGAAAAAGAAGAGCAAAAAATAACAAAAGTAAGCAGAAGGAAGGAAATAATAAAGTTCAGGGAGGAAATAAATAAAATAGAGATATTAGAAACATTTGAAAAAATCAAGCCAAGAGATGGTTTCTTGAAAGAGTAAACACAATTGACAAAATTATGCTCTATGCTGGAAATTGACACAACAATGCAAACTGACTATAACTCAATAAAATAAAAATTAAAAAATAAATATATTAACAAAAGAAAAAAGAAAAGGTAGTTTCTACTCACCAGACTGGAGGAGGGGACTGCACCCCATGCGGGGTCACACTCCATGGGAAAGCCTGGGGTCAGGATCGGAGGAGCAGGGTGCTGTGGACAGGATCTGTCACAGAGTTTCTGCAGGAGGGGAGGGTGAGGCATGTGAGCAGCCTGAGGACTGGCCATTTGAGTAAGTTCATGGGCTCTGGGGTGGAGGGGCTCCCCCAAGTGTCTGGACTTGACTCTGGGTGAGTTGGGCAGGTGGACAGTGGCTCAGTGTGAGTCCAAGTCCAGTGAAGGGGTAGTGCGTTAGATCTAGAAGGACTCCTTCTGGGGTGGGAAGGCCCATAATGGAGGCAGGAGGCCCAGCCCAGGTGACTGAGAACAGGGTGTGTCCTGCATAGGCCTGCAGGGCAGACGAAAGCATCCAGTCTACAGAAGGTGGAAACATGGTCCATACAAGGGCTCAGCTCAGATGTCACCCCCTCAGAGGAGCCTTCCTTGCCTGCACAGTCTACAGGGACAGCCTCCTCCACGCACATCTCCAAAGCAGACACCTGCTCCATCTCCTGCTTAGCATTCAGGACCCGGGCCCCTGCTCCACGCCCAGCCATGGTTCCGCTGCCCTGAGGAAAAGCCCTCACAGGAGCCATCAAGCCCTGCACGACCTGGGCCCCACCTCTCTGTCTCTTCTGCCACCACTGTCTCCACCTGGCCCTCTTCTCCTCCACTCCTGCACTCCCCCAGCCCTGTGTGCTCTCCAGAGCACGTGTCTCTCCTAACATGCTGTGTGTGCTCACTGTGTCTCATCCACTGCATGCCTCCCACCCAGGTCAGTATCCAGTGCACAGTAGGGCTCAGTAAGTAGAGAATGAATGACTCTTACCATCACTGCTGGGAAGACCTTTTTCTGTGGCCTACAGTGATCACACACCCGTCACACATTCGCTGAGGTCCTACTGTGTGTTGGGCGGGTTCCATATACCGGGCACAGCAGGGAGTGAAGCAGGCAGGTCTCCATTCTCATGCAGCAGACAGCCTGGTGGGGGACACAGAGAAAATTAAGTATAATATACACAATGTCCGGAGGTGATATGTTCCATGGAGAAAAATAAGGTCAGGGAGGACATTTGAGCAGATTCCTGGAGGTGTTTAAGAAGCAGGCGGAGAGAGATCCTGGCTGAAAGAGCAGCCAGTGCAAAGGCCCTGAGGCCACAGTGGGATGTGCATGGAGGGTCTTAGTTATCCGTGTGAGTTCTTAGTCCTGCCTTGAGTACGTATGTTGCTTTTATTTGTAAACCTTGATTTCACCTTTAAAGCAAATTAAACTGCATCATCAATCTGCATAATTTAGCCAATTCTGTTTCAGGTGTTGTGGGCACAATGGCTGGCTAGTTACTTGGGTTGGTAAAGAATTACCAGCGTCTGAGAAGGGTCTAGGAAAGTTTAATGGGGACACTGCTATAGGCAACATCAGGCCACACAGGCAAGAGGTGCCTACACGAGTGCCAAGGTTGAGTGTGTGGGGTCTGTTATTGGGGGGGTGCTGTTCACACAAGGAGGAGGGGGCTGCATGATCAATTCATGCACAGGTACCTGGTTGGTTGTGAGATCTGTCAGGGGCTTCTCTGAACAACAGGCTTTACCACTTTAATAAGGGCAGGTTGTGAGGCCTCTCTTCCTGGGGCAATGAGTTTTCATAGGGTAAACACACAGCAAGAGAAGATGTTTTATAGCTTGTGGAAATGCAGGTGTGCAAAGGGTCCTGCAGTGGGGAGTGGGAGGTAAGGTGCCACTGGGCTCTAGGCACACAGAGAGCCCAGGGGTGAGGGTGTATGACTCTAAAGAGGGCCACCTGGCTTCACACCAGGGACTTTATGTGAAAACAGGAGAATCTAGGTTGTCAGCACGTGTCTACTCAGTGACCTCCCTAAGCCTAGCTCTGTCAGGCACCAGGTGGCTGTGAAATGAACATGAAGGTCCCACCCTGAGGACCCCAATGAATGAACATCTTGACATCCTCAAGCCCCTTCCCCTGCACCACCACCCCACCTCATCTGGGTCTCAGGCTCTGACCCTGATATCAGTGGCACCTTTGTTCCCTATATCCAGCTCCTCTGGACGTCTCTGTGATGAGCTGTTCCATGTCAGCGAGCCCCAAACTGAGCTCTGCCTTTACCCCATGAATGCTTCCTCCCTGTGAAGCCCCTTGTGAAGGAGCCACCACAAGCAGGATCCTTCAGCCCTGAGTCTCTGCCTTCCCCACCCCTCCGATTTCCCCCAGCCCATGATCCCCTCTGGAGGTCCCTATTATCCTCTCCCTCCTACTTCAGTCTTGGGCTGCACACCAAATCCCTCTTCACAATCTCCCACAAGACAGGTCCAGGTCCACTTGGGGACACTGAGGTGACACAGGCGGGTGTTGCTGGGAATGAAGAGCAGGATACTGTAGCAGAGGAGAGGCAAGGGCTCCCAATCCACCAGAACACAGGCTAAAGTGGGGGCAAGACACCCATAAAGGGTGAGGCAGGCATCACACTGCAGCCCCACCCTCTGTTCCCCCAGGGTGCCCTGTGTTTCCTGCTTTGGCCTGGGGGACTTCCCCCCTCACTCTCTGTTAGAGGAGTGCCCATTCATTCATTCACACCCTCATTCACCATGTACATGGGTCCTGCTCAGTGCCAGGCCTCAGCTGGATGACAGCTCATCCTTGGGGACACAGCTCAGATCTCACCTCCTCCATGAAGCACTTCTGGATTCCCACCCCTCCTGAAGTTCCTCTGGCCTCAGTTCGGACCACTAGGGCTGAGACCACACTCTGATTACCTCCCAAGTCTGTGATCTCTGTGAAAGCCCTGAGCCCAATGTGGAAAGAGACTCAGAAAAATGGGGCCAAAAGGGGCTAAGAAAAATGTTACTAGTTCTCTATTACAGAGAAGGGCACTGAGCAGAGAGAGGGCAGTGTCTAACCAAAGCTACAGAGGAGGGTCTCAGTGAGCCCTCCCTTGGCCCTGTTACTTGTTCTCTGTTACAGATGAGGACACTGAGCCACAGAGATGGAGCAGAGCCCTGCTATAGCCTTGGCCCCACGGCCTGTGTCCTTTATTACTAGCTCAATGCTACCAGCAGGGGTGTGGGCCTGGAATGGAAGTTGAAAGCAGCCTGACCCCCAGGACCCCTTCATACACAAAGTCAGTCTCAGGAAACACCCCTCAAGACCTACTCTACACCCCTGGGATTGGGACCTGATTGCTGTTCCTGGAAGCTGGCTGGGCTTCCCTGTGAATTGGCCCAGGAGATGCTTGGGACAGACACAGGGCCCCTGAGGCTCCCTGTCCCCAGATGAGCAGCTCTGGTCCCCTTGACTGTCCCTGGCAGAGGCCTGATGACACGAGGTGTTGGTCGGGTAGCCAGCTGTGGAGATGAGGAAATGGGAGCCACATGCAGGTACATGCAGAGGTTCAGGTATTCACTCAACAATCATTGATTCAGGCCTTGCAGTGTGGCTGGCCTGGGCCCAGGCCTGGGTGTCCTGTAGTGAATACAGTCAACCCCTTGAGCCTTCTGGGAAAGCAGTGCTCAGAGAAACGGGCCCTCAGAGCCCCCATCTTGCTCCCCATGAACAATCACACTGAGATGAGGCTGCAGCCATGGGTCCCAGTGGAGGGTGAAGGGAGGAAGGAAACCCAGAGTGGGCACTGACCATGAGCCTGGACACTGGAAACAGATGGCCTGGGCTCTGTAATCTGGGGTGGTCACCTCCCATGTTCTCTCTGTGCCTCAGTTACTTCTGCAGAAATGGGTGATAACGCCTGTCCCTGCCCCACAGATTTTCATGAGGAGTCAGTGAACTCTTATGCGTGTAGGACAGTGCCTGGCTATGGGTCAGGATCCTGCTCACCTCACAATAGTCTGTCCCACTTTAAAGATGAGAAAGCCAAGGCTAAGGGGGTTATGAGACCAGCCTGGGCTAGCCCCCTTCTCATGCTCTGCTGTCCAGGTCTCCTGCTTTTACATCATCCCTCTGCCCCCATATCCACACAGCAAGGTAGGTGCTGAGAATCTGAGCAAATCAGAGTATGAATGGAGGCACACCCTCTCCCCAACTTGGGCTCTTGGGCGGTGGGCAGGATGGGGATATCGGGCTCCCCCAGACTGTCCAGGAGGCCCAGCATGTCCGTCACCTCATTTCCACTCAACACGGAGTAGGTGTGTGTCCAAGGGCCAGAGGGCGATGGAGTAACCCAGGGTGGGTGGATGCTAGGTAGGTGTGGGGGGCACAGAGTGGCCCCTGGAAGACAGTGTCCAGGCAGCCAAGGTGTAGGGAATGAGGGTGCCCAGAAGGGGCAGAGGACAGAGTCCAGCCTGGACACCACCCCCTGCTGGACCCTGATCTGGGGTGAGAATTGGGACAAGCCAGGGCCCCGCTAGGACTCCTCATCCAGCAAAGAGGTGAGGAAAAGTTAAGTAGACAATGGAGGCTGACCCCACCATGTTCCCTGTGTGAGGGCGCTGCTTCCAGGATCCTGGAGTTTCCTTAGACCTTTGTGAAGTGGCTGCTGTTTCCAGCCCCATGTGGGCAGAAGGACTGAGGCAGGGAGGACAGAGTGACTCAGGACAGAGCTAGGATTCATCCAAGAGTGTGTGCTGGGCCTCTCGCTGAGAGCAGCCTCTGGGCATCATGGACTCAGGAAGTGTCTTGTCCTCCCTCTTAAGGCTCCTGGCATGTTAGGCAGGAAAGGTCCCAGCGCCCATACCTGGGCCTCTCTGGGTGATGCTGACATGTGGGATCATGATGGTCCTGGGAAAGGAGAGAGAATGTAGGCTGGGCGTCAGGTCTGCATCAGACCCTAATGATGCCCCTAATGTTGTGTGACCTGGAAACTCCCTGACCTCTCTGTGCCTGGCTTTCCAGCTCTGACTCAGAGGACTGCTGTGCTTGGCACACAGTAGGACCTCAATCAGAGGAAAAAGCCAGCCCTTCCCCAGGAACCTCTCCTCTTACATGCCCAAAGCTAAGCCCATGTGCCACACATCACCAGAGCTGATACTTGACAAACAGGGCAAGTGAAATCCAGCAACCCCTCCCTCCTGCCTGAGGCCCTTCCCTCCTCAGTGAGTGGCTCAGAGCAGGTCTCTGCATCCCAGAAGCCTGAACTGAGCCTTGTGACCTGGAGGAGTCCCTGTTCCACACAACTTTTTTTCCAGGTGCTTCCAACAAGACACAAGAACACCTGGTCAGTCTCTTAGCTGCAAGGTCCTCCCTTTGCAAATTCCCCCATCACATCCGGGCTAGAAGATGTGAGTTCCAGGGCACATGACCATCCAAATGATGACTACAGGGAAACATCCCTGCCCACACTGCACTCTTCAGAGCCCACCTTCTAAAAGAAGGGGTAGTGACCCACGGTTGTGCACAGTTTTATCACAACACAGCCCTCACCCACCCACCATTGGAAACATGTGAGAAGCAGAGATTCCCAAGTTCCTGGACCCCTGTCATCCAGAAAGCAGAGGTTAGGGTAACAGACAGAAGGGGAGAAAGTACTTTCATACTATGTATCTGATAAGGGGTTAACACCCAAAACATATAAATAACTCTTACAATTCAACAGCAAAAAAACAAGCAATCTGATTTAAAAAGTGGGCAGAGGAACTGAATAGACATTTTTCCAAAGAAGGCACACAGATGTCTAACAGGTACATGAAAAGGTGCTCAACATCACTCACCATCAGGGAAATGCAAATCAAAACCACAATGAGATATCCCCTCACACCTGTCAGGGTGGGTGTCATCAAAATACAAGAGATAACAAGTGATGGTGGTGGTGTGAAGAAAAGGGAAACTTCTGCAATGTTGGTGGGAATGTAAATTGGTGCCATCACTCTGGAAAAGAGTAAGAAGACTCCCCCAAAATTTAAAATTAGAACTTCCGTATGATCCAGCAAGTCCACTGCTGGGAATATATCCAAAGGAAATGAAATCACTATGTCAATGAGACAACTGCACCCTCACGTTCACTGTATCATTATTTACAATAACCAAGATATGTAAACAACCTAAGTGTCCATCAACAGATGAATGGATACAGAAAACGTGACGCATATATATGTATATATAATGGAATCTTATTCAGACATTAAAAAAATGAAATCCTGCCATTTGTGACAACTTGGATGGACCTTCAGGGTATTATGCTAAGTGAAATAAATAAGACAGAGAAAGACAAATACCTATGATCTCATTTATATGTGGAATCTACAAAATAAACCGAAACCCATAGAAACAGAGATCAGGTTGGTGGTTGCCAGAGGTGAGTCAGGGGGTGATTGAAATTCGGGAAGATAATCAAAATGTACAAACTTCCAGTTAGAAGATAAACAAGTCCTGGGGACATAATGTACTGCAAGGTGACTGTAGTTAACAATACTGCGCTGTGCATTTGATAGTTGTTAAGAGAGTACCTCTTAAAATTTCTGATCACAAGGAAAATAGTGTGTGACTATGGGTGATGACAGACGTCAAGTAAACTTAATGCAGTGATCATTTCACAATATGCACATGTAACAATTCATTATGCTGCACACCTAAAGCCAACAAAGTTATGTGACAATTGTATCTCAGGAATACTTATCCCAGGAAGCGGGGGTGAGAGCCTGGATTACATACTGCAGGAGCTGCCTTTGTCCTCCAACAGCAGAGGGTGGTAGTTGTGACAGGGACTGTAGGTCCCTCAAAGCCTAGAATGTTTACTGTCTGGACCTTCACAGGGAGAGTGTGCAGACCCTGCCCTGGAAGACGGTGGTCATGGCAGCAACAACGGCCTGCCTGTGTGCAGGCTCAGCCCAGACATCTCCTGTGCTCTGCTGTCACCGCATTTACTTCCCTCCACACCCTCAGAAGGAGAGGCTTCAATGTTCTGATTTTACACATGAGAAAACTGAGGCTTATTTGCTTTGAATTATTGACCAAGTGGTGGGGAAAGCTTTGAACCCCAGTGTTCTGATTTCAAAGCCACATCTCAGTCCTGATTTTTAGAAGGTGGAGGTCCAGGCACTGGGGACCCTCCACCTTCCTCACTTGTAGTCTTACTCTAGGGCTGCCATCCCCGAGGCGTTTGGGTGAACACATTTAATCCGCTTACTCTGCACCAGCTGAGCCCTTGGCTGCCAGTCTGTTGTCGCTGCCTGACACCAGCTGAGTTTTACAAGTGAACCATCACCCCCTGCCAAACCACCTGCCCTGCTATGTGGGGCAGACCACTCCTAGCCTGGTCATTCTAAACCCTTAGCTCACACATTTGCACAACTGCATCGAAAGGGCCCTACTCCCTGTGTGGAGGTATCGACAAGGGGAAGGGAGGGGAGTTTTGGGTGGCCCCTTACTCTGAACGTGACACATGACAGGGACATGTTCATGTCCATAATGGCACTCAATTTGAAGCTAAGAACATGGTCACAACGAGGGGTAAAAGCTGAGAGGCTACAAGGCTGCTGAGAAGGGGGCTTGACTATTGAATTGTAAACGTGTAATTTAATTTAAAAATTAGCCCCCTGGGTGATAAGAATTTGCCCCTAAGGCCAGAATTGGCCACCTGACCCCTGGGAACCCCTCAATTCCAGGATGTAATCATCTAGCATGGAGAGGGCTTAAATTGGGGTGCTGTCCTCTCAGTCATGGTGCACCTGCACACGTATGCACCCATGAACTGCAGTTCTCACACATCAAGGCACCTCTCATGCCCTGCCAAGGAGGTCCAGGTCATAAGGAAGGGATGACAGACTGTGAGGTCACACGTGTGCCCCTGCAGGGGTGAATGTTGTATAGGGAAGAGCCACCCCCCACTCTCACCTCCAGGAGGGGTGCTGGAGGGAGCAGGACTCCTGAGCCCCTAGGCTTAGCAAGCATCCTTGCTGAGGGTGGGGAGGCTGTCCACTCTGAAGTCATAGGTCAGATGGTAGATTGGGATCCCACCCCCACAGCTCACCAGTGAGACCGTCTAGTCTGTTTTCTCTGTAAACTGGAACCCAGTCACCCTCACCCTCAGAAGTGGGGGCAGCCTGTGTAAATTAAAACACAAAGCCCCGGGCTGTTTCAGGTGCCCGGGGGTGTCCAGCCCCCCTAGGCCGGGCAGGTGGGTGAGGAGATGTATGAGTTAGCAGGTGTGAGAGCAGAGCTGAGACTTGGCTGAGTGCATGCACTCTAATATCCAGGAACTGCGAGCTACCACTAGCAAATCTGTTCACTGAGGCCATGTGTACTCTCCCTTGTCATTTACAATCCCCTGTTTGAACAGAGGCCTCTGGAGTCTATTAGCCACATTGTTGCCTGTCACCACACTGTTGCAGTTCCAGGGTCTCCATTTAGCCAGCTTGAAGGAATAGTCAAACTTTTTCTTAAAACCAGTGACAGAAAACCAAAGTGGCTTAAAGAAGCAAACAGGGCAGGAGAGAATGACTTACCTAACTGAGACATCCACAGGGAGATTGCTTCAGGCAGGGCTGTACCTGGTGCTCAGTGACATCAGCAGATGTCATCCTTCCCCACCTCTGGGCTCTGCCACTGGTGTCATCTTCACATGGCTCTGCCTTTATGAGAGCAAGATAGTCACCAACTGCCACAGGCTGACATCATCACCCCTCAACTCCCAACTGAAATAGAACTTCTCTGCTCCCAGGATTCCAGTAACTAGGGCTGACCTCCGTGGAGCCTGATTGGGCTGGTGCCCAGCCTTGAGCCAATCACAGTGGCCAGGGAGGATGGAAAATGCTGATTGGCCAGATCAAGGCCATGTGACCATCCTCTCCAGGAAACCTGTGAGCTGTTCACCTGTTTTCAGGTTGGGAGAGTGTGATGTCTCCCAGAGGATCCTGCTACTAGTACAACCTGCAGGTGGCACAATGAGCTGAAATGAGCCTGTCTGCTTGGTGACAAGTGACAGGTCACTTAGTGGTTCCCTGCTCCAGGGAGGGAGGCATGTCCAAACAGTATTGGGGCTTCAGAGCCAGAATGTAGTAGAAAAGCCTCCCAGTCTCCCAAAAGGTGGGAAAGTGAGCAGTGACACTGGAAAGGCACTCCTCTCTGTGGCCCTTGGCTTTCTCCTTGTTACAGTGGAGAGTGCAATGTTGCCCCTGACAGCCCACTTCCCTGCTGGGAGGCCTTTGCAAAAGGTGGAGAGTGCTTGGAAAAGCCCACTTATTCTGAGGAACTGTTATTGCTCCTGGTGGCATTATTATTTTCATGTCACTTGTGAGGTGGGCCCTGAGGGGTCCCTGATCTGGGGGCACAGACACCCACAGAAACTTGGCCCAGTATTGCTGTTCATTCAACAATGACTTACCGAGCACCTACTGTGTGTCAGATTCCCAGGGTAGAGTAGTGGTGTTGACAGCACAAGCCCCTGCCTCACCTCATCTCTGCATCCCAGGTGGGGTCACCAGAATGGGAGTTCAGGAAGCAGAGGACGTGGCCGAAGCCTTGTGGGAACCCCTGGGTTTTTCTCTGTGCTGAGGGCACTAGCAGCACACCGATTGTGGGACTCAGTACCAGCAGGACCTAGCATTGATGGGTAAAGGAGAGAGGCATTTCTACAAGCCCATCCTCACTAACCCCAGGCTCTGGAGGGCACCTCCAGTCTGCTCAACCTCAGGGGGCATCTTCCACCATCCTGATCACCCTCTGGTATTACTCCCCGCTCAGATACACTTTTCCCTGTGGCAGCTACACTCAGAATATGTGTTTGTTTCTCTCCCATGTGGTTAAGTGGACTTCAGACACATGATAGTGATGGAGTGGCTAAGCCTCTGGGCAGATTGCTGGGTGACTCGCGGAAATTGCTGCACATGGTGAGCTCCCTTCTGCCAACCAATGGGCCAGGCCCCACCACTGTTCTGTCTGTTCTACCTCACTTAATCTGCACAGACACTCTGTGCAGGACATCCTGTTATCCCCCATCTCTGATGACCTTGGGTGGACAAAGCTTGGGTTTGAGAAAGTTGCCCAGGTCACATTGTTGACAAGTGGGGAGCTGGGGATTTGCACCCTGGTCCCAGGAGTATGGATCATGGAAAGGCCTGGGTGGGGCAGCTTATTGCCAAGGGAAGTCCTGCCCAAACCTCTCCCATGAGAGCCCACCCAACAGCACATCTAGCAGAGTCAGCATTTCCTGGACCAGATGGACAGAACCTCAAAACTTCTTTGCAAACAGATTGTTTCCATGTTCTTTTGCAAACACAGAAAGGCCACAGGCCAGGGAAGGATAAGGCCAAGAGTGTTTTCATTGGGGAGAGTGAAGGACAAGTGTGAAGACACACAGCACTCCCAGCAGCCTTCTCGGCAGAGCCTGCCACTGGGTGAGCAGCTACCATGACTACCTATCATAACACTGTGAGGTTCATGCCTGTACAACCCTGCCTGTGAGAAGAGCAAAGTGAAGCTCAGAGAGGTGTGGGGACACTCCAAAGACAAACAGATAAGGTGGGATCATCAGCACCATGCTGTGCTGGGACAGGCAGTCACCTGTCACACTACTCATGCATGGCCTGCTGGGAGTAGTGAAGGCCTGATAGGAGCACAGGAACACTGTGGTGAAGGTGATGTTTCTACCTGGGACAGCTGGTACCGGGGGCTCTAGCTGATTCTTCATTGTGCCTGCTTTGAGTGTCAGAATGTTGCAGCCTCATGTAGGGGAAGGGCTGTCTCCTTTCCACACCGGTGCACAAGGAAGAGCATGCACACACTGGCATCACCATAGACCACCGGAAGGATCAGGATCTGGAGCTCAGAGCAGAAACTGCCAACACCAGGAACTGGTGCAAGAGGAGGACCTGAGTGCTCCCTGAAACATTTCTAATTTTAAAAACATACTTAATTAGGGGGAAGTGATAAAAAGTTGATCCCTTCAAAATATTCTGTTTTCCAAGGAACAACAGCACCTCAGCATTGTAAGAGGATTAACTCAGTCGTCAAAAACCATCACTATAGGTATGAGAAAACAGTGTTAGGAGTTACAAAAGGGTCTCAAAATCATGCAGGTCAGAACTGAGAACCGTCCAAAGCATGTGCTGCATGATAGCCTCTCTAAGCTACCTGAGGCTTGGTCTGCTCCTGACACAGGGCAGATGGTTCTGAGAAAACCAGACTCCTCAGGGGACCCCAGGGAGTTTACAGAGTTGAGTTTGGGTTCCTGATCACCTTCTAAGTCTGGAATTTTGAGATTCTTCTGCACCTGTCCTTCCTCCAGAACAGAATCTGATTCAGGCGGGATTCCAAAGACTGAGGCATGTGCCAGGCAAGAGAGCAGGCATGGCTGGATGAGCGCATCGCCAGTGCCATCAACAAAGAGGCCAGGGCACTGAGATTTCCAGTGATTTAGCATCCTGGCTGGGAGGGGTCATGTGTTCTACAGTGAGTTCTGAGTATACTGCACCGCCCTCGAGGACCTGCAGGGGGCGCGCGAAGCCAGCGTGTCTCAGGTGGCGGTGCGCATACGCAGTCCGCGTCAGCAGCCAGCATCTTCCCTGGGGGCGGAGCTTGTTTTCCTCAGGACTGAGCGGGCGGCGCCATGGAGGCTCCAGGACAGCGCTGCCTGCGTGTCCGCGGGAGGAGGACGCTCCCCGCCCGCTGTCTGAAGTTACGCCGGTTTCCCACTGCCTGCGCCCGCTCCCTGCCGGGGTGTGTGTGGACCTGACCGAGCTGGGGCCCCGGCCGGCTGGGCAGGAGGGGATGGGTGCGCTGGCGGGCCCGCTTCGACTATTCTCCTCGCCCGCAGGGAGCCGGTGAGTGTCCGCGCCCCTGGTCCTCACCGCCCGGGTCCACCTCCCCCGTGTGATCAGGGGTGTGTACACCGCGGGTCAGGAGCGGGGATGCAGGTGTGAGTGTCCCCGCTCCCCCGTGTGATCGGGGGTGTGTACACCGCGGGTCAGGAGCGGGGACGCAGGTGTAATGGGAAAGGGGCTGAGAAAGTACTGAAAGAGTTAAAGAGAAGTGTGTAAATCACATTATGTTAATTTTTATATTTTAAGTGTGTCAAAGTCAGAGTTTATCGTGCTTTTATTTTCTTGTCTTTAAAGGCATGCAATCATTTATTTTATACTTAAAATATGCTTCTCAGCTTATCTCGTTTTCAAGTCAAAATACTGCCATGGTTGACATTTTCTCATAATATAGTGACAATCTTCAACATGTGTGAATATAAACTCATCGAAAAAATCTTGCACCATTCCATGGTGAGTAGTCTTGTTAAAAATAATATCCGGGCCATTATTAAATTATTACAAAAATATAAATTTTTTGAATCACTTTTAGAAGTTCCACACACAGTGGTATTTTTAAAAAACCAACCACTGCATAGTGCTTAAGACCATTTAAGATGAAATATATTCAAACCTAAAATTTAGAATACTCAAAAGGCAGGATAATGGCTGTTTTTTCATTGCAAATACATTTTTTCTTCATAAGTGCAAAATACGAAGGTATTCAGCTAAATTTTGTATATCTTTATTCAAAAGGTGAAATTAGAATATAATCTCATTTTTTAAGGCTATACTTCCCATAAAAATTGGTATTTTTATCTGTAGGATCTTAATTGTCCATTCATTTGTTTTTTCTTTTGGTTTATTTTCTTTAACAGAGAGTGCATTTTTGTGTCTTGTTAAGAGTTTTTAATTCTCCTAACTTATTCCAAGAGACTTTCTCACACTGATAGTAAATAAGGGGAGAGGCCTTATAGTAACTGTGCATCTTTTCATGTAGTCAGGATTTTTTTTTTTTTTTGGATGACTTTTTTTTACAACTTCCACTTGGTTCACAATATTCCCATTATGACAACTCAATAAAAAATTGTAATCTATTTACACCAAGATACTTATGTCAGCACAGTGCTTTTGCTGATATGATTTTACATTAGATTATAATATTTTATTTGATTTACATATATACTAATACATATTTTACATATGTACACACATATATGAATATCTCCTAAATGCCATTAATTTGCATGGGGTGGTAGCTGGTAACATGTGATCTTTCTGACCATTGGTTATTCTTATGTGTGTCTAACGTACTTCTTAGAACAGATACTAGAACATCACACCTCTCATTATACAGTATTTTAAAGGTTATATTTTATTTTACTTATTTTTAAACATTTTTTATTGAGTAATAGTCATTTTACAATGTTATGACAAATTCCAGTGTAGAGCACAATTTTTCATTTATACATGAACATACATACATTCGTCACTTTTTTTTTTTTTTGCTGTGTTACCACAAGACATTGCATATATTTAAGATTCCACACATGAGTGATCTCATATGGTATTCCTCTTTCTCTTTCTGTTCTGCTCCACCTAGAATAACATTCTCCAGGAGCATCCATGTCTCTGCAAATGGCGTTATGTTGTCAGTTTTTGTGGCTGAATAGTATCCCATCATATAAATATCCCACATCTTTATCCAGTCATCTGTTGATGGACATTTTAGGTCATTTCCATGTCTTAGCTGTTGTAAATAGTGTAGAGAAATCAGCTGAAAACCTTATGGGGGTTCCCTTGTAACTCACTCTGTTTTTCTCTTGCTTCCTTTAGGATCATTTCTTTATCCTTGACTCTGGCTATCTTGATTAGGATGTGCCTTGGTGTGGGTCTGTTTGGGTTCTTCCTGTTTGGGACCCTCTGAGCCTCCTGTGCTTGGATATGATTCCTTCTTTAGGTTTGGGAAGTTTTCAGTCATGAGTCCTTCCCATACCTTTTCAATCCCCTTTGTTCTTTTTCCCCTTCTGGAACTCCTATTATGCATAGATTGGCACACTTTATATTACCCCATAGGTCCTGTATATTGTTTTCATTGTTTTTTATTTGTTTTTCTCTCAGCTGTTCTGATTGGGTGCTTCCAGTTGTCCTGTCTTCTAGATCACATACTTGTTCTTCTGTATTTTCTAGTCTGCTTTGCACAGCCTTTAGGTCAGCTCTCATCTCAGACAATGAGTTTACTAATTCTACTTGGTTCTTCTCTATAGTTTCTATTTCATTTTTGACATATTTTATATCCCTAAACACTATTTTTTTTAGTTCCTTCAGTACTTTGATCACTCTTTTTTTGAAACCTTGATCTAGTAGGCCATCAATGTCTATTTCCTTGATCATGCTTTCAGGGGATTTCTCATGATCTTTTAATTGGGAGTGGTTTCTCTGCTTCTTCACATTGCTCATATCTCTCTGGCACCGTGGCTTAAGGAGTATCAGTTACCTACTTAACCTGGAGATGGTGTGCCCTTAATGATTTAATCGACAAGTCTTTGTATCTTCACCCTGCTTCGCGAACTCAGCTTGCTGTTTCATAGGCCTTCTGTTGGCGCCCTCATCTGTGCTGCTCTCAGTGGCTATTGGCTAGCAGATTGTGTCCCCTCCTAACACAAGGTCAGGAGCTGAGCTCTTACCCGGTGGGCGGGCAGGTCACTCCCCCTCCTGATGCCACAGTCAGATGCTGTGATCAGGGGGAGGCAGGTGGGCAGATCACACCCAGTCCCAGCACCGTGGTCAGGTGCTGTGTTCCTGCCAGGAAGGTGGGTGGCTGCCCACCTGCCCACTCCTCGTGCTGGTCACTCTGCTGCTCTGTGCAGCTGCCTGCTCTGCCTTGGGTAGGCGGTCTGTAGGTGGGCTCGGGGAAGACTGCGGAACAGCCCCACCTATGCTCTGTGCCAAATCTTAGCTCCTTGTTTCTCTTGGCAGCACAAGTTCTCTGAGGTGTCAGGGTAGAAAGATCCTCTCTGCCTCGGGCTATAAACAAGTCTCAGTCCTGCCTAGGAGGTTGTGGAGCCCCCACGTGCAGATTCAGGCCTCAGCCCCACCCCCGCCCAGGCACTATGCACAGGAGGAGATGGTAGCTGTGGCTGAGCCCTGCCTCTCTTCTTGCGAGATGTGCCATTAATGGCACAGGTCTGAGGAGACAAAGGCTACAGCACCCCTCCCCCCAGGGCACATGACTGTTTACAGTTTTGTTTACCTTCTGAGTTAAAATTTACCTGACAATGAAATGTATAAATTAGGCTTTTGAGGTTCATCCTTGTATCAGTAGTTGATTCTTTTTTATTGTTGAGTAGTATTCCATTGTTTGAATATACTATCATTTGTTTTATCCATTCTCCTACTGATAAATACTTGGGCTTTGGATATCTTTTTTTGCAAGCAAACTTTTTTTAAAAAAATGCAAATATAATATACATGCTTAAATGTGAACACATCTTAAGTATACAGCTCAATGATTTTTCACAAAGTAAACACATCTATGTAACCTTCATCCAGTCAAGAAACAGGACATTGCTGTTCCAATTTGGGTTTCTTCCCAGTTACTACGGCACCCCTTTGATGGATTCACCATCCTAAATTCAGCCACCATGGATTGGTTTTTTTGCTTTTGAAATTTTTGGTCCCATACTTTCCACTCAACATTATGTAAGATTCATCCACTAGTGTTTTCTGTAAACTAGTATATTTTTTATTGCTTTAAAGTATACAACTTGTATGCATGTGCCACCACTTATGGTTATGTATTTATTGTTGACAAGTGTTTGGGTCATTTTCTATTTGGGGGTATAACAAATAGTGATTATGGGAATTTTCTGGATGTCCTTTGGTGCTCAGATGTAGAAGTTTCTGAAGGGTACACATATGGGTTACCCTTGGTAATAGGGTGTGGGTGTGTGTGTATGTGTATGTGTGTACATATACACACACACACACATATAACTTTCATTCAAAAAGCCTATTTCCAAAGTATTTGTAAGAATTTATATTCCCACTGGCCATGTGTAAGAGTCCCCATTGCTTGTTGCCCTCACCAATGCTTCATATCACTTAACAACTAACTATTCTAGTGGATGTCTAATGGTGTTCCAAGTGTGGTTTTAGTACGTATTTCCATTATTACTAAAGAGGTCAGCCCCTTTTCATAGCTTATGTGGATTTTTTTGTGTGTGTGTGAAGCACCTGTTCAATTATTTTGCATATTTTAATATTGAGGTTCTGCCTTTTTCTCCACTGGTTTTTGTTCTTTATATGCCCTAGATACAAGTCTTTTGTTGGATATAGGTATAGCAAATATATTTTCCCACCGTGTGGCTTAGCTTTTCA